>NC_067113.1:25990385-26631322 GCF_021347895.1 Acanthochromis polyacanthus
AGGGGAGAGTATGTGTTTGCGCTTTGGCTTCATTGTTGTAATTGGTTATGCAATTGTAACTTTTGTGTGTGTTTACGCAGCGAGTCAGTGGGAGGTAGCGTACAGCGGTCCAGCGACAGAATGTGTGTGCGAGCGCCTGACACCTGGAACCTACTACCGCCTACGTGTGTGTAGCATCACCACCGGAGGACACAGCCCGGTATGACACACACACACCTGCATACTTACACAACTTTAAAACGGTACACTGATAACTTTTCGCCGTCAGTTATTGTGTTAAAAGCAGGGCACCAGTGACAAAGTGTTCAAATATATATTTACCATTTGGGACAGTTATTCATCAAACTGATCTATAGTTGTAGTTCCTTCGCCTTTGGTTTGACTTCCTGTGTTTGTCTCTGCTCCTGAAGTGCACCGTCAGTGTTCCAGTCCGTACATTAAGTGTCCCGCCAGGGCCCTGCCAGCTGCCGAGGATTGTGGGTAAAGCTAAACACAAGGAAGTGCAGTTAGAATGGGGTGAGTGCGGACATACACGTACACTGCGTTAGGCTTTATTTTCTAAAATAAGTTGGAATTTATGTTTTCATATATAAGGCAGCTTAATCACCCTCTGGCTGCTCAATATGTTTCCCTGGCCTACTCTAATGTAAGCGAAGTCAACCATGTTTCAGCCTAATAGAGTCCTAATTTAGCCCATTATACGCCAAACCTACCCTCATATCTGACTTAACTCTCCTAATGTTGGCCCATTATTGCAGATTAGAACTGTTATCTCTTGGCAGGCGAAAGTCTCCCAGCATGCACTGCTGAGGAAGGTCTTCCTTTAACCAGTTAAATATAGCTGGTCACATTCCTAATCAGCTCACATTCAGCCAGCGCTGCTGCAATTACTGGTTCAATTTGAAGGTCAGACATAATGTATCGGAGGGTTTTCCCCACTGTCTCCATTTTTTGTTATTTTCATCTTGCTGCAGGCAAACTGAAGCAACTGTCGGAGGAAAAATCCCCTTTGTAAAATATGTCTTTTTTTTAAAAGACTTTTTGTGTAAAAGTCATCATGTCACCTTATCTGTTGTATGTTTCCTTTACAGATAATCTGAATTCATGATCGTTTGATTGAAAATGCTTCTCTTTCTTCCTTTATTTTTGTCTCCTCAGACTCTCCAGTGTCTGAGGGAGTGTGTGAGGAGTTTGTGTTCAGTCTGGAGATGAGCGAGGGCGACGCTAAGCCAGCGGAGGTGTACCACGGCTCGGAGCTGCAGTGCACTGTTGTTAGTTTGCTACCCGGTGCCACGTACAGCTTCCGACTGAGGGCGGCCAACGAGGCCGGGGTGAGAAGCCGACCTGCTCATGGAAACAGAATTGTGATCAACATTAATAATTAGAATAATAAAAGAAGTAGAAGATCCATCAGCTTGTAAGTTCAGTCACCCTGACTCAAACAAAAACATTTAAAACAACATTGCGCTCTTTTTTGTTGATGATCAAAGTTTCATATTAACATTTATACCAAACATTACCATAAATTACAACAGACAATACAGAGAACAACAACTACTAGTACAAAAAATGAATCCCTTCCCAGAGGAAACCTTTTTGAGTTAGAACCAGGCGCCCCAACAGGTCAACCTTTCAAATTATAAATGCAATTCTCCTTTTTGACAAGCAGGATTTATGTGTTTAATGGCACTTGTTTGCCTACTTAGCACATTGAGTACACGAACGGTGGAAGCTCTTAGTGTAATTAAACTTAAAATTGTTGCAACAAACACAAAGACACAGAAGCAGAGTTCCGGTGCTCGTCCAAAAACACACAACTCATGTACATATACAATCGATTTAAGTGTGATTTGTGCTTCCATTTCAGCTTTTGTTAGATATGAACCGCAGTCCAAATGTCAAACATAACTACTTTCCTGTCATGTGTGGCAGACAAAGAAAAGCATGAAATCTCATACTTGAGAAAGTAGAAACGGCAAATATTTGACACTTTTGCCTTGAAATACTTTTTTAGGAAAAGAGTGAAACAGTTGCTGTTTAATTTTCCTTTGGCCAATTAATTGACTTATTGTTGCACCTTTAGTCTAATTGTTTTTTCTGGTTTTTGTGTGTCTCAGTTCGGGGCGTACTCTGAACCGACGGAGGTGACGACTGCAGCGGGTCCTCCTGGCCAATGTGGGGCGCCACTCATCACTCTCACCAGTAACACCTGTGTAACGCTCAACTGGGAGGTGAGATAAGCGCACAGAAACACAACGCTATTTAGAAAAGAAATGATGTTTCTGTCGACAAAGGAAATACAAAAGTCAGTCAAACTTGTGGAAAAGACAACAGACATAAACTTCTATTTCGTGCTCAACTTTGATCCTTTCAGGTTTCCGTTGTTTCCAGTGAGCTAAGTGTGTGTTTCTTTGTGTTGCAGAGCCCTGAGGGTTCGGGTACAGACATCTCTGAATATCGTTTGGAGTGGGCGAGAGAAGACGAACCCATGGAGCTCATCTACTGTGGATCCGCCACACAGTGTGAGCTGTCAGACCTGACGCCTGCCACAGATTTCTGCTGCAGGCTACAGGTAACAAACCCACAAAGTGCGTTGTTTACACCTGCACTGGATGGAGGTCGACTTGGACGAAAATACACACACTCATGTCTACTCGCAAGGCATGTGCTGCATTCATGGACAAGTACTCAGGCAATACAAGAAAGAGGAACATGCTGAAGCTACCGTGTACCGTACATGAACACAAGGACGCAGAAAGAGATGAATGCAAATGGAGAACAAAATTCCAAGCATGAGTCAGAAATTCAGTCAGGACACAGCTACGGACAATAGTGCAGCACTTAGACACAACCCAAGGAGCATAATAAACAAACGACACACACAGCAAGCAAGAGACCAGAAGGTTGATGATGACCAATTCAGTTTGTGCCCCGACTTTTACTCGAGAGCATAATTATGCTCAATTTTAATTCAAATGACCATTCTTGGCGGAAAATTTTCAAGAAGCTAAAAGTTGTATTCTGTCCAAACATTTGGACGGAATACAACTTTTAATACTGCTTTAGGATTTATATATATTACAAAACATGCCAGATGGCCATTTGAAAGGCATGTTTTCTAAAAAAAAAACCCTCTAAAATAACACAACATATTATTCAGAGCCAGAAACACTTTTTCCATTCTCTTTATTCCCTCACTGTTTTGTATCTAACTTTTGTTGCCTCTTGGACAGGTTGTCTATTGTAAATAAGAATTGGTTCTCAATTGACCTCCCGGGTTTAATAAAGGTTAAATAAATAAAGAGTAAAGACAGAAAGAATCGTCAGATTTTTAATTTCCCCACAGTCCTTGAACTACTCCTGTCAGAAAACCTAACTTATATATAAGCTTAAAATTTTGGTATTTCATAAATATCACTTTATTTTACACATCTCATGTAAAAAAAAAGTCGCCAAAGAAATCAATGTTTGCATTAAACAGCACCTGAGAAAAATAAGAAATTCTGTGATCCATGGTGCAACCGGCAATCCACGGCTACATCATGCATGACAGAAAATCAGGGACTGTTCTGTTGAATTGCAGGAGACAAGTAGTACAACATCTGTTACATGTAGAGCCACATTTTTTTTCGGCATTTGCCACACTCTTTTACACATTGAATTGCTTTTTTCAGTTTTTGTAACCAAAATAATCGCAGAAGTCAACTTTTTTATTTGATTTATTTTTGATTTATGGCATTATAACTTTGTTAAAGTGCAATTAAAAATGAGCCCACAGGATCAAAAAATGCCCAGAAACTTGGAATTTAGAGGGTTAATTATATGTACATTATATCGTGTGTGTGTGTGTTTGTGTCTCTCTTGTGCTTTCTCTCCTAATGCTCCCTCCGAAGCTATAAATCCACTAAGGGCATGTTTTGTAGCTCACTTCTTTATGGGCTCATTTATTATTTTAAGAGGGCAACACAAGGTTAAGCTAATGTCCTAGTCACTGCTTTGTGCGTGCACGTGATTTGTCTTCATGCATTGGTAGCGAGCCCCTGTGTGTTCGTTCATCTGCATCGTATAAAGACTCTGAACTCTGTGTGACTCCTCATGTTTTCTACCTGTACAAACTGGTTCCTTTGCTGTGGCATTGTTTCAGATCTGCGCAACTTGACGCAAGCATGTTTTATGAGAACACTTCAAATAGCCAAACACTGTCGTAAGGATAGAATAAATCAAGTTCTTTACGTCTGTCAAGCCTCGCCAGTGCAAAGTTGACAGCTGGGGATAAATCAGGAGTGCCACTGAAGTGCAGTTTTTCTTGTCCGGTCATCAAAGTTTATCGATAGTTTACAGTCAAGATAAGGTTTTAAGTCAAGACTTTTGCTGTAAATACACACTGTGGTCTGCAAATTTTACCTTCTACTATATATTTTTGTACTAAAGAATAAAAGCTCCTGCAGTTCAGGGAAGTGCTGTATTTTTTATACTATTAAAAAGAATCCATTACTTCTCAGAGCCGATTTGTTCTGTCTTGGTCACAACATTTAACAGCCACAAAGTAACAGAAATGCAGGGAAGCAATTTAACAAACTTTTTTGGAGTTCAGCCTTTTTAAATCACTCAGATGTAAATGCTGGTTTATTTTGTACTTGTGTGCTCCTCTATAAGCTTGCATGAGGCACTGAAGTAGACTATTGCAGGCAGTGATTGGAAGGCGCTTAGTAGAGGATACTTGAGGTGAATATAAATGTGTCGGTACAAAAAAATAGACTGATGTTCTTTCACAACTAATTTGAATTCATCTCCTGCTGGTTTTCTGGTCCTCTACCTCTTTTCGGTTCTTTTTTCTTTGCTCTATTTTACTGTCTTTCGCCCCTTTGTCTTCATCCCATCTCTCTGTTCATCTTCATCTATCTGGTGTGGTCTTTACCTCCATCATCTCCTTCTTTTTTCTCCCTCTTTTCACCTCTTCTCTGTCCTCAGTTTCCACTGTCTTATCCCCTTCTGTGTTTTTGTGTCTCGCCCAGGCGGTGAATCAGGCGGGCGCCGGTCCGTACAGCGACCAGGTGAGTTTCCGGACCCCGGCGACGAACCCTGATCAGGTCTCCTCCCTGGCCCTCCTGGACCTCCCGGCCTCTTCGGAGTCGGCTCACTCCCCGTCGACTTGTCTCCTCCTGAAATGGGAGGAACCGAACAGCAACGGGGCGGAGATCACCTCCTACGTCATCACCCTGGACGACCAAACCATCACTGTGGAATCAGGGACGAGTCACCTTGTCACAGGCCTGCAGCCAGACAGTGAATACAGGTACTGATTTTTAAATTATAGACCCAATTAATATGTAAAGTGACGTTTTCTTGGGTACCAAATCATGGGGTTATGATAGATGGCCTCTGACATCTTGGCAGATGTTCATTATCAGTATGACATATTAGAATAATGTAACTGCATTAACAGATTTTTTTTCTCATCAAATGCTCCAGTGGTTACAGAACAACATTCATTTTTCATGTCTCTGGCAGCCCGATGAATGTTCGAGTTGGTGTTTGACAGGCAGTTACTGCAGCTTTTATGTTTCAAACAGCTACTTGCTGTGTCTAAAAATTCCACCACAAGAGCTGCGTGCCAAAATGTTGCTTTTAGAGCAGAAGGGACAGATTGGAAATTCCCTGTAGATTTGACACCATAATACACACTTTTCACATTCTTGATATAAAAATACTGAGTTTTTTAAATTGTTATTCCGATGAATGAGGCTCAGATGAGACTAATTTGAAAAGCAAACAACTTTGACTTTAATTCCTGAGTACAGATCATCTCCTGGAACTGCAACAATGGATACTACATGCCTTCCATGTAATGCAACCAATCGCGCCTTAAGTGACTTATTTGTACCGTATTTTCCCGCCTCTTTCAAACTGCATCACCACGGGCGTTTTGAGTTGCGGGATTGTTGTCTGGAAGTCTGAGCTGAGAGGATTAGTAATGGTTCATGCTACACAGCCAGTCAACTCTCTGCAACTTTAACAAAAAGCCTTTTCAAGCATGAGATGCATAACATTGTTGACTTCATCAGTCTGTTAAAGTGATGTCGATCAGTCATGGTACAAAATTTATCACACAAAATTGGATCGTATAAGGGATGCCTAATCTTTATAGTCCATCTTTGTTCAACTAGATTATCTGTAATGATGTATTATTCAATTACACACAATAAACAATTATCTAAATTAAATTAAAGCTTATTAAACAGTCCAAATAACTCATAAATTACTTGATTTCCTAAACAGCAAAAATTCTGTCTGTGTGATGATAATCTAACCACTACTTTGCAAACACTGCAATAAAAGTATCCCAACTCAAGACTCAACCAGCATTTAACAGCAACATGTAAGAAGTCTGTCTGAAATAAATGTGAAGATAGATTCGGACCAATTTAAAATAAAGATATAGCTAAAAAGAATTAATAAAGTTACTGCCACTTACGAGCAACTCTGGCTTTGGAGGTGCTCATAAGGATCCTGCAGCTACTTGATTATTTAACAAATTCAAGGTAAAAGACTGGAAAACAGCTGACAGCAAGAAGGAGCCAACTAACGTCAGGTTTGGTCAAAACTCAAATTGGATTTATTATTAGTAAATCTTAGCCTTCTGAACTGTTGAAGTTACATATTTATGAGCATTTCAGTTTGTAATTGATTTGACTCTGTAGAGCAAATTGGATCAGAAATGTGTTTGGTGATTTTTGCCTTGGAAAGTACACTTTTTGCGCTCTCTCTGAGGTTTGTGTACCATTTTTGGTGCCGAAATATGGAAAGTAAATTCCCTAAATTGCTTCACACAATGATGTACACTCGAAGGACGTCTTTATATTTGGCAGGCGTGCACATTTTTACTGTGCTGAAAGTAATACTGGCACGTTACTAGGTCTGAATCCGTCAGACTGACGATACGAAATGCACAGGAAAGCGAGCAGGGTGCTAATTCAGATGTGGTGTCAACACATTCTCATGAATAGAAATGATCTAGAAGCGACTAAATAGACAAGACAAAGGCAGCATCTCCCAAAACACTGTCCTGCCGTATAAAATAATGAAACAATGACTACAATACTAAGAGCCAGTTAATGGTAAATTATAGAAAAGTGCTAATATCAGCCTGAATATTTATTAGTGCATATTTTTTCTACTCATTTTAGGTATTTCTTGTGACATTATAGGTAATAACTTGTGCCGCATCACAGGTAATCTTGATCCAATGTGTAGATTTTATAAAAAATACCATTTTTTAGGTCGCACTAGTAGTAAATAGGGAGAGCCTTTTTGATGTTTACATAAGCTGTGATGTCAAACCTGTTCTTCTCCAGCAGCGGTAAACAAGCGTTCAGTCATTTGATGCCTCTGTAAGCGCTTCTCTGATTGTTTGCGTGCGTGTTTGTGTGACTGTGCACGGGCATATGGCTGTGGAGCGAGTTCTTTGAATTGTGATTTTTTTTAAAAAAACAAAAAGGCGAGAGTGTCTAAGGTTGAGGAACATGTGAGGAGGTGGTAGGATAACACATCATTGTTTTCATTCTCAGGTTGTTTTTGTCCTGATGTCACTCTGCTCTCTTGCATAATGGCTGTCACTGTGCCAGAGCGACTTGCAAGCGTGTGTGTGCGCATATTGTGTGTGTGTGCATGAAAGTCTACCCGTGGGAGCTCTTGTGTGTGCCGATGACTCTAATTCTGGTTATTATTTACAGCGGGGGTGTACTTGAAATAGTATTATTCATGTTTTATTTGTATGTGTGGCTTTGAAGGGGCCACACTAAATGTTGTTTGCTCTGTCAGCAGTAAGGCTGTGTTGTGCTTTAAAAGTGTCTTCAATCTGAGGTTATGAAGGATAGGTGCCTTGACAGCTATGCCAAAGGGGGGAAAAAAAAGATGTTTTCAAGAAAAAAAATAGTCTTCAGGCAGGGATGCAAACCAGGGATCTTCCAGCAACAAGGTGAAAATGTTAACCACGAAACCACTGTGCAGCCCTCAAATAATGTGATAATGATGTAGATAATTAAACATATTTTCTGTGGCTTTTTTTTTGTCAGAATACAATGTCTCCTTATTCAATCTTTGCTTAGTACTGCCGCATTCCATTTATAATGAAAAGGCTTCAGAGACACCTTAAGAGGATAATTACTGCACTTCACACACATCACAGGAAATAGATTAACTAAAGCTGCAGTTGTGAAGAAGGTGCACTCTGAAAGTGAAAAGTAATAACCGAATGTCAAACTTCAGGTTATTAAAGGAGGCAGTGTGCTGATCGCCTTTTTTAAAAATACAATGTTAAAGGTTGTTGACACATTTCCAGGTTTTTCGATGCTCGAAGGCACATAATGAGCTAAATGAGCCGCCAGTGCCATTGTTGACGAGTTCTGCCTCGAAACTGTTCTGTACTGTTGACAGTCTTGAAAACACAGATTCAGACAGTCAAGGTTTCACATTTAAAGCAACCAATCAGCTGAAGCTGAAGGCTCATCTTATCTATTTCTGTTACATAAAATATGTCGCCGTTCTGAGACGCTGACTTGTAGTCGACCCTGGACAGTTTGTTCTTCTTGAAAATTGGTTCCAGCTCCAAAATGTATACTAGTCACTCCACCAGAATTCAGGGGCACATTCTGGTTTATTTTAATCTGCCATGTTTTTAAATTGATGTGTGCTGGCTTTGTACTCTGCATCTCTGTTGCAGAGATTCAGGCCAACAAAAGCGTGTGTTTCAGCTCATTTCAGTTCGATGGCTTGTCCGAAATGACCCAAAAGTGTCCAAAAATGGCCCAAAATTAGTCAAACAGTTACCCCAGTATTAAACTCCCTATTTTGCTACGTAAAGTAGTTTTAGTGTGTCCCAGATGAGCAGGTGTGCTCGAGCTGCAGGCAAATGAGATGTGGGTGAGAGGTGAGAACCAATTTGCATAATTCATATATTTTAGAGGAGGTGAATGTAGTAGAGTGACATCTAAGTCATTTTAAGGGAAGAAAAGATACATTTTCATGTTAAAAAAATGAATTTTGGTTAGGGTTGAGTTTTTTTTAGAGGTTGAATCAATGCCTCAAGAAGGTCCTCAAGTGTATTAACTGCTCATTTTGGCTTTGAAGATGAATTTCTCACTGAGATAGACATTTTCAGGCTGTGTACTGCTGTATTTATCTTTAATTCAGCTTAAGTTAGCTTGCAGTCCTTAAACTCAGATTAAAGTAAGTAACTAGATAAGGAAATCAACATTTTGCTCGAACAAGGCTACTTAATGATCACGTACCTTTTGCTTCCCCCTTTATTTTGTGACAAAACAAAATCCCCTCATATCAAATGTGACCCATCGCCATCAATAGCTCCCTTACTCTTAATCTCTTATCTTTTATCTATATGCTTAATTACCCGGCGGATGGATGAATGCTGCCCTTTCTCCTCAGTCCTCACTCGGCTGCATGAATCATAATGAAAGTTTACAGTTGTGGAGAATCGGCAATTAAATGTCAGAAGATAGATGTTCTCAAGCCTGAGGGGCCTCCGATATGGATGCTAATCAGCTGATCACTCTTGACAGAAAACGGACGAGAAAGGGAGGGGGAATTCCTAGAAGAAGGGCAGCAGGGGAGGCTGAAAAACAGGAATCCATTTCTGCCAGTTCTTGTTAATTAGCAGCACATCTGTGTGAAGTCGGGTTGTCTTTCTTTATCATATAGGTACAAATACATACACACCCAAAGTCCCCCCCCCCCCCATTATAACTGCTTTGTAAATCAGCAGATTTTGTAAAATGTTGCACCAGTGTTTTTTTTTTTTTTTCATGCTACAGTACATTTAGGTGAAAAAAAGTGACCAACAACATATTTAAGTGTCATCCTGAAGAGTACTTTGTACATAATGGGAGAATGGTAATGGGCTGACACACATTCAAGGTCAAAGCTAATACATCAGATCAGCCTCCTCACTGGAAATGACTCCACCATTAGACAAATAGGTCTGCAAATGACCTATTTGTCTAATGGTGACCTACACTTTGCGAGTGTACAAGGTAACATGGCACATAGAAATGTATGTTCCATGTACGCCTACAGCTTCATGTGCATGTACTGCTGGCTAATCCTAGCACACATTCTCTCTAAAATTCAAATGATAACTTGTTTGCCGTCAATAAATGAAAACATTTTTATACTACAACATATACGAAAACAAACCAATCATAATCTCGCTGTGTTTTTCAGTGTGCAGATCCAGGCAGTGAACGCCATCGGTTCCAGTCCCTCGAGTCCGACGCTGCTAGCGAGGACACGCCCCCTCCCACCGGCCCCGCCTCCGCTCGAGTGCTCCGCCGCCGGCCCCCAGAGCCTGAAGCTAAAGTGGGGCGAGAACGCCAGCCACACGCGTGCCCTGCTCGCTGACGACATGGTCTACACACTACAAATGGAGGACAAGAATCACAGGTGGAGCACAAACACACACACACCTGTTTCTAACACCTGTACGTCATTGCTTGCTTCATGCAATAGACTGAGAAGTGGATTCAGCTTAGTATATTCGAGACCATGTCCTCAGAAAAGGTTGCATGTTCAGCAGCCAGATTAGTGCAGAAATCGCAATAAAAGCCTGCAGCCGAAGCTTGAATTTGAACATTTAAGGAAGACAAGAACCCCAGTTTTTAGTTATGTTGGTAATATGCTTTCTTGTTTGATTTTAGGTCATTCACATGAGCTTCTGTTACTACTTTTGGATATGGAAATCCTGACACAAAACAAACACTTTGTGACATGGAGAAAAACACTTTCCCCAGGAGGACAAGCTGTAAATAATAATAATGCACTTAACGTGTATATATTTATGAATTGTATTTGTTATGATAATCCTAAGCGCTTCAGTCTTTTTGATTCTTGGAGATGTTCCACCTCTCATCCACGAGGTTTTACATGATCAAATTAGCCCCCAAGCCAACTTACAATGTTTATGCTACACTTTCCATTTTTATTAAGTCAGTAACTACACTGTAAATTTCTATACAAGAAAATGATTTGCGCTTGGGGTATTTTGTGATGAGGCACTTCTGAGACATTTCTGCAGAGACTGGATTAGCTGGAGTTTTATTTATGGCACCTCGCCTGTCACATCGGGTTGAAACCGTGATGTTCCCCTCTGATTATGTGCTCTTGAAACCTCTCAGCTACCCAGCCACCAATTTTCTCAGACTCCTTAACCTTAGCTAGTCAGTACAGAGAATCAGGACGCAGAAGGTCAATACTGCACACAGCACTGAGGCAAGCTGTATGTGTGTACATGCAAAGTTAGGGAGGTACTGTGTGCTTCTGTGTGTGCGTGTGTGTTTTGTCTTTCTTTCTGCCGTAACTAGATGTTCCAGAGAGTAGTCATGTTGAGGGTGTCTGGAGCCAGCTGGGTCACAATCAAGCCTCCATTTAACGGACTGGTCAGTCTGGAGCAACAGGGAGAGAGAGAATTAGCAGACTGAGGAGAGAATATAACCTCTAACAAGGAGTTAAATACACAGCTGGAAAAAGATGCAAGAGGAGTGATTTTCAGCTAATGTCAGAGCCGAGAGAATCTACATTAAATTGGAACCCGAATATCAACGAGGAGTCACTTTTATCTGCCCGCCTGTCAGATCGTCTCGCTCCCTCCATCTGTCCAGCCCTTTTACCAGTCTGGCTGGCCCCTATCAGTGTAAGAATTAACGTTTGGCCGCCATCATGTTGGCACTCGGGTACCTTGGCAACCCCAGGACTGGGCCAGAGTGCAGCCAGCAACAGATGGGGCTCCGTCCAGCAGGCTGCGATCCGTTAACCTCTGTAAAAACTCACTCGCGCTTGCAAACAAACACAGAGGCGTGCACGCTTTGACACGCTCGCCGCCAGCCAAAATGGAAAACAGCTTTCACACTTTAGAGAGTTTTATTTACCCTTTTCTAACTGGCACAGCGACTGGTTTGGCAGTGGGCTCGTGTATTTGCGTGACCGCATTTGTGTACGTTTCGCATATGCTCGTATGCCTGGTTTAGATGCTGTTTTGGGAAACATATTGGCGTTTATGTTAACCTGCTTATGTGAGGAAGCTCAGTAGATTATAGGAAAGCTTGTATTTATTTGATGTACTCTTTGTTTTGTCTAATTTTTCTGCATTTAATAAGCCAATGCAATTTCTTCAATAAGCCCATTTCCTCCCATATTTAGGTTCAGTGATGATAATGGCAATGTTAATATGAAGTTCTTCATAATCAGTCCAGTTCCAAAGAACAGCCTCTTTTGTCCTGCTCATTGTTGCAATTAGCAAAACATAAATTTGTGTATTTATTGGTTTCTGCGCTTGAAAATGTTTAAATATGAGACACTGAGTGGCTATTGTCCTTCAGTTCAGAGGAGGGGAATATATTTGCTCTAAGACTGGTATTAGATTGGAGACTAATTCAACCTTTGTCTCGTCATTTTATGCCTGACTGCGTCCACGTGACCCTCCGTGCACATTGACAATAGACTTTGAGGGCTGCTGAAGTGATGTTTTCTGTCCTTTCAGTCTTTTCAGCAGCAGACATGATGCTTTTTGCTCAGGTTTTGAATGGAGTCTCGCTACCCAGTATACGGTGTCTTTCACTTGAAGAAGAAAAGCACTCAATTCAGAATTCCCCTTGACACGAAAAATTAAGATCAAGGTGAAGGTTTCATATTCAAAGCTGGCAACCAGTACAGCCGTGTAGAAAAAGTAAGTCAGAGCTAAGCCCTCACACAAAAAGGCTGTAGATGCCCATGAGGCTGAGAGAGCTTTTGAAAAGACCTCCAAATTATTTGAAATAATTCGTTCCACTCAAAGGAAAACCCTCTCCTGGTGGCACAGATTTTAAAGGACAGCCACCTTGTACAGGATTGAATGCCTCAGCAAATTCTGCTCGAGAACAGAAGGTTTGACACATAAATACTTTCTGAATTTCATCACAGGAACTCTCACAACTCTACAGTCAGAAAAGAGATTGCACAATTTTGATCTGCATTGGAGGTATGCCAGGAAAAAGCCTTTGCAGTCCAAAAAAAGAACATTAGAAGTTTAGTAAAGAATATAAAGGGAAAGACCAGGCCTTGTGCTGTGGACAGACCAATCAAAGATGAAGTTGTTTGGCCAGACAACAGACATGAAGACGACCTTCCAGGACCGTTTATACGCTCTATTATCAACTAAATCGCTCCATAACAACGTCCGACTCCACTTAATTGCTTTTGCTCGGGATTCATTACCTGCAGCCTCTGGTGGTTATGGCATCACGTTTAGATGTGTTAGCGGCTGCATTAGTGGTGCATCTCCATTTCTTCAACTCTACCTGCGTGTTTGCAGATGGACAACAACAGATGAATAGCCAGAGGTGATTTACAGGGTTTTGCTCTCTCATCACGTTCTATTAGAATGAATTAGGATGATTTGTTTTGTCTTTATTGCTTATGAAGTATCCACAGCAGCCAGCGCTTCGAGGGCCCTTTGAAAGCAGAGGACGTAAGGAATCTTAAAATATGTAGATTTGTAAACAAACCCGTTGAATGTCCAGCTGTAATTTCTTCAAATTTTATTTCAGATTATGTTTTAGACTTCGTCCGGTCCCCGCTTCGTCTCTTCCCGTCTTTCTCTCTCTTCTCTCCGATCTATTTCATATTTGTTTATCTCATTTTATTGTTAGACAGGTGGCTTCACCTCAGAGAAGAGCCTTTGGGGAAATGCACGTCCCATTCATAGTTTTTTTCCCCCTCCTTTCTCATTTCTTTACCCTTGTTGTTTTTCTCCCATTCACCCAACCCTGTCTCATGTATTAGATGAAAGAGAACGCTGTTTTGTCCGGTTCAACATACTGACTCCCATTTCCTCCCTTCCGCATCTCCTTCCAGTTTGTTTCTCCATTCTTATCGCCTTGTGCCCAGACTCATTGCTCATTTTCTGTCCTCCCTCACTCGTGGCTTTTTCTTTGCTCCATCGTTGCCCTTATTAGCCCACTGAATTTGTTTGGTTTTTCTCATTTCACTTCATCCGTATTACCCAGAATGCCTCCTGGCAGGCGTGTTGAGGGCTGTAAGGAGGCTTACAGCAACATGGGTGGTACCATGGAAAAAAGATTTCAACCTTTTGACACAAAGATGAATGCAGGTAAAATAACAAACAGCTTTGGTGCAGTTTCTGTTTTCAAAAAAAGTATCCGTCCATTTGTCCATTACCTCCATCTGTCTTCCCATTGCTACCCATCTCTATTTATATCCTTTAGCCTCTCTAAATAGAGTTGTTTTCAACTTTTAATCCACCCAAGAATGGGTTTAAAAAAATCTCTCCATACATACATACATACAACAGGGTGTTTTTCATTTTTACATCTTATTCTCGTACTCAACCACTTTTTTCTCCGCGTCCACCTGTCTGTGTTTCCCTGCAGCCTGGAAAACAAGCCGTTTCTCCTTCTCTGCCTCTGAGGCTAATCTTATCCATAAGAAGCCATGCATGATTCATTGCTTGAGCAAACCACTTAAGAGCACATTTACTATATTTGAACTTAAAAACAAAATTCCACCATTTGTACTGGATTCGCTCAAGCACCATTTATTCATCGGTTTGTAGCCACGGACTTATTTTGACCATGATTTGGTATTTCTTTTCATTTCTAAAATCATTGGACTTTCTATACATTACAAAAATACATATGGTTGAAATAGCCACATTGCTCATTTTTATATTTGCTGAAAAGAATTGGTTGTTGTCAGGCACCGGCTTGATGGCAGCAGTCTTAGAGGAACGCGTTCAAGGTTCTAGCTGCTTTTGAAATAATGAAAGAATAAGGATGCTTGGGTGAACTGAGTGACTAAGAAACAGCACTGTGTTTAAAAAAGAAATGAAGGACAGGCACCGCCAAAGTGGTGTTTTCAGATGTCTGTAAAAAGCATCACAGTTGCACATAATAACACTACCGTCAAAGGAAATAAAGAAAATTCTGCATGATATCAGTAGAAATGTATATATTTACTTTCAAAGAAATGGATAGCATTAATCAGAACAAAAGTCCTTCCATGTCTGCTGTAATCTCTCTTTCTCTGAGCTCCTTTGCTCCTTGTTGGAGTTAATTGCTTGGCTGTTTGGCCTGGAAACAAGGATGCAGTTCATCTCATTAACTGGTGATTTTTCTACAAGGGTGCTGATTGTCTGTTTTGTCCAAAGCGTTAATTGTTTTGATATTCAGCCAATCGTCCAAATGAGAAGACTCCATAAGTCCCGATGATGGAAAAGTCGACGCATTCATGTGGTCGATAGCTGAATCAACAGCGAGCAAACAAGAGGAGATTCAAAGGCACGTAGCGTTTAAATTCCGACCAACTGGTGGGCTAATTCCACCAGCGCTGGGAGTGAACTGTGTGGCTTCGCAGTGAGGCAGGGAATTAACAGCAGCATAGATCAGGCAGAGAAACACATCACTTCCCTGTAGTGCAGCTACATAAAGAGCTCATCTGGAGTTATAGCCTTCCCCTAAACCATGACCTCTTTCATCTCTTCTCTCTCCCTCACTCTCTCCTCTTTTTCCTCTCACAACAGATCCTCCATCATCGTGCCGACTCTTATAATTATCAGTCACCTCTCTTTATCCCCTCGCCTCCATTTCTTCTTCCTTCACATCCTTCCTCTATCTTGTCGCATTACCTCCTCTCTCCTCCATAATGTCCCTCCCCAGCTCAGAGTTTCACTTTGCTGTCATGAAAAGCTGATCGCAGCGATAAAACCAAAAAGCCCTTCCAGCTTAAATTCACTTTCCTCCCTCAGTTTACCTACTTATCACCTCTCCTTCAGTCCATCAATCTGTCTGTCAGCAAAGCCAGGAACTGTTTCGGTGCTCATTTTCTGCAGATTTGTGGCTGTGGCCTGTCAGTAGTTGTCCTGTGCGTTCATAAAGCACCGCTGTCTTTTTTTTTTTTTTTTTTTTAAATGTGCTCTTCTCTTCTACTTCAAGGTAGCATGTGCTGAACCCGTAATAATACAGAAAGAAACGCACCACTGAGCCTATTGTGTTGAGTCACTGAGAGAAAAATGCGTCAATCCAGTTGTGGTCTGTTTCCAAAAGTTTTTGTGTGATTCAAGTGTTGATGCCTCATTTTTCAGTGCTCTTGTTATCCAAGTTTTTTTTCGAAGTTGTTGTGAAGGAGTGTGTTTTTCTCCCCTTATCTAACCTATTTATAGCACCATCACTCTTTTCTCTCACCTTCACTTCGCTCTTTTCCTTCTCTTTTATCTCTCTGACTCAGTCTCTTCATGGCCAAGTGTGTCAGACCCCCTCCCCCCCCACCTTCCATCTCTGGTTCTTACTTCTCTTTTCAGATTCGTTTGTGGCTCACAGTCTCCCTTCATTGCACTCTCTGTCCAGGTTTGTGACCATCTACCGGGGTCCCAGTCACACCTACAAGGTCCAGCGATTGATCGAGTCCAGCAGCTACAGCTTCAGAATACAGGCAATCAGTGATGCCGGGGAGGGTCCTTTCTCTGACACACATACTTTCTGCACCACCAAGTCTGTACCACCTGCCCTCAAAGGTAAGCTCTGTCTTTGCTAGCAAGATGCAAGTCACAGAAACAAAACTTAAGAGATATTTTAGCTTCTATAGACCTATGTAATGTGTAAATTGTTCTAACCAATGCTATGTAAAGATACGATAAGACTTAATATTCCCATAGACGAGAAATTTGCAATGTCAAAGCAACAAAGAGGAAAGTGCAAATGTCTAGGGACCATCAGTAGTAAATATAAATCCTTTAGCAATATAAGCAGTGATTCATTCATATGTGGATATTTTTATATTGCACAAATTCTTCTTATGCAGAAGACAGCAATGTTGCACATGTCTAAATATTAAAAAACACAGCACAGATCACGGGAAGTACTGATTTTTGCATAGATCTTTATCAATATTGCACAGATTCTTACCTAAGAAGAACAATACTGATATTCCACAGATTCTTGTATATGTAGAGAAAATATATTGTTTTTTGAATATGCAAAAATATACAAGGGCGAATCACTGTTTTAGGGGAATACAATGCATTAGTTCATTGCTAGTCTTTGTTTGTAAGAGCATACAGGACAAATACAAGACATTTATTGGCCATTTAATGCAACCTTGCTAGTTTTAGGTATGTTGTGTTCATTATATAAAATCTAATTTAAAGTAGAGTCAGCCAGAATATGTTGACCTCATTGGGCATTTCTAAGGTGTCATATACTGATCAGAAACAGCCAGATACCTAATATTGTGTTAGGTGACCTTTGTCAGCAGCTCTGACCCATCCGGACTTAAAGACGGGACCTGTGCAGATATCCTGTTGGTCCTTAATATTGCAGGATTGGACCTGGATAGATTAAAGTTTTGAGCTCTTTGTCATGTTCCTTGAGCAGTTGATGAGCTATTTTTGCAGTGTTGTAGGGTGCATTATCATGCAGGGGGAAATCTCTGCAGTCAGAAAGTGTAATGACAATGCAGTATGTGCAAGAACCCAAGGTTTTCCCAGCAGGACATTGCACTGTAACACAATCATCAATGTTCTACACTTTATTCTGTCAGTGGTTTTAATCTTGTGGCTGATCGGTGTATACTAATATGCGAGCTTTATTATTCAGTTAAGTTAGCTATGCAAAATTATTTTTTACTTATATTTTTTTAACTGAAAGCCAACATCTACATTAAAACAAATTAAAACTCTGCAACCCATTTACATTTAATAATAGATGCATCTCCAGTTATCCTACAACAAGGCTAAGTTTGGACTTCTGGAGACTTGTTTCATCTGGTTCCATCAGTTGAAGAGTTATGCTAAATGATTTTAAAAATGGTGGTACATTTCAGGCCAGAAAGTGGCCATAAATGGGTTTCCAGTGGCTGTTCGGGATGTTTACTCTCTCTTTGCTTTATTATTTTGTGCAGTATGTGATAAAAGGGGCAGCGGCTTAATGTAGCTACGATAATCACGGTGAGGAGTATCCTCTCATGTAGTGTAACCAGAGGGTGTTATTGGTATAACTGTGAGGCTGCAAATATGCAGCACAACATTGACATATCCATAAACAGCCTCAAGGGTCCAAACAGCTTCAAACAGCTTCGGCAGGGCGTGCTCACTGTCTGAAAGGCTCCCTCCAAACTAGCACTCATTCACAACAATAAAGCCCCAGAGGTGTTAAAATAAATCAAAGAAGTAGGTCTCTGGTTATCACAAGAGTTTGGTAAAGTGTGTGTTTTATTTAATACAGCAGCTATTGCAGTTAGAATTGGATCGTTGCTATTATATTATTTCCTGTAGGCTGATATTATCCCCAAAGGATATTATTACTTTCCTAAACAATAGTCAACACTGAAAAGCTAAATTAACGCACATGAGTAATGTGTTCTCCTGTGCGGCAGCAGCACAGCTAGTCCAAATAGGCCGTCATTAACCACTATTAACACCACTGTGACAATTACAGCTGATATGAAGCGTTAGATTCCAGCAGGGAATATAAAACTGATGATTGCAAATAACTACAATTTGGACCGAGCAGTGAAAGGTGTGTGTGTTTGAGGATGAGAGATGCACCTCATCTGTTTCTGAGCTTCTTTAAATTGAATCCTGTGATGTGTTTGAAATCACATTTCGGCGTCATTTATTTCCGACAGCCCCCAGAGTGCACCAGCTGGAGGGGAACACGTGTGAGATCACATGGGAGACCATCCCACCAATGAGAGGAGATCCTGTGAGCTACGTCCTCCAGGTGCTGGTCGGACGCGAGTCGGAATACAAACAGGTTTGTCATACACACCTACGCACACACACACAAGTCCAGGGAGGCAAGCAGAGCTCCAATTCAATATCTCATTCATATTTTTATGAAAATGTGTTCCGCGATTGAAGGAGATTACTAATCTCCGGAGAAACGGGTAAGTTGGGTTTGCACTGATGGGAAGGTGCACACATGGACACAAATTTGCACATGGAAGAGTAAAAAACACACACACTCCCTCTCTCAATCACAGCCCACCACAGTGTGAGAAAACATGTTCTGAAATCGAAGGTAATCTGCACTGCCAGCAGTATTTACTGAAGTATTGAAGGATTTTTTTAAATGAGAATTTCAAAGCAGACAACCGTGAAAAAAAAAAAAAAGATTTTGGCTGCGCTTGGGAATATTGGAATGGAAGGCTGCCGTTTGGAGTGATGAGCAGACGAGAAGACAACAAGGCGTTTGTCTTCGGGGCCATTTCACTCTCTGTTATTGAATTACAGAATTGGTTGGTGGGAAATAGTGTTGATAGTCAGCAGCGGGACGAGAAAAAAACGCAGCTGTTTGTGTGTGCAAGAGAGATTTGTGTTTGCTCGCTGAATTATGTGAACACATCTCAGCTGTCAGTGCAGATCTGTAACGTTATTTGTCAGGTGTTTGTATTCTTCCCTTTCGGTGTGTTTTTCCGTTTAACTTCCACGATAAGTGCATACAATGACTTCATTTCATCTTCTCTGTCTTCTCCTTGAGGGTCTTTGTGTAAGAACTTGTAGACACTTCTGCTGCTGCTCCTTAGAAACAGACAGATCACGATGTGTTCGCTGCTTGCACATACACAGAAACCATATTATTGTTCTAGAAATAAGAGTCAAAGCACACTATATACTAGGTTAAAGAGACTAATAATTGTCTAAAAATATTGCAATAATATCATTGTCGTGCTTTTTTTTTTACAGTGGTAACTGTGTTGTGGCAGTCCTACTGAAAAGCCAATTTAAGCCACTCCTCAGAAAGCCTGTTAACACTCTGAACCTCAAGCAGTTACTGTGTTTTTATTGCTCCTGCCCTTTTTTTTGTCACTCTTAGCTCATTTTTCACTGCAGTTTAAACTCCTGCATCTCTATGGAAACACCACAACCATGGCTAGAAGTAGAGGGAACTCAAAAATGGCTTTTGTTCCACGTGACCAAGTTGTATTGCAATAAATCACCAAAGAAGTTGCATTTGATTTCCTGTATTGCAAAAATTGAAAGAAAGCTAAATCAAGTATATGCAACATTTTTTCCAAATTACTTCTTATTTCTGTAATTTGTTTCCGTTCTTGTCTCAGATTTTTGAACTGTTGTTCACAGCTGAGTCACGAATTGCTTCTTGATTGTGTCCAGGAGTGCAAGATTTTTGTTTAGTTAGTCGCATAATCTGTCTATTTGAAACATTTTATTCTTTACAAATTTTCAAAAGAAAAATGTAGAATAAAGTGACTTTGATGAAATATCTTGACTTTAAGCTTAGATTTGTTTAATTTTAATAGCAGAACAGCCTCTTACAGATGAGTAGTTCAAGGACTGTCGGAAAAATGAATATCTCACAATTCTTTCTATTCTTACGTTTTGTTAAAATGAATGATGTAATTTTGGAAATTTTCTTCAGATACATTAAAAGATAACTTGCCTTTCAAACTCACCGGCAGATTTTAAGGTTGAAGGGGTCAAATATAATCATTTATATCCTGAAAACTGAAATACATGCGCCTGCAGGCTTTTTTTCCTTTAATTTAATTGGAACCACAGTAAGAATAGCGTGTCCTTGTACATATTCAGTTATTTACAGGAGTTATTATGAGTCACTAACTTACCAAAAGACACAGTCTAGCTACGATGTCACCTGACAGACCTTTCATAATTAATATTTACGATATGCATTATACCTGTTGGGTCAAAAGTGATCACACTTTCTTTGTCTCTTATCACACACAGTTTTACCCTGCTAAAATTAGGAATAGAAATTTAGTTAAAACATAAATAGGCAGAACTGGAAATCGAATCAGTTTTTTTCCTTCTTTATTTAGTTCTTAGTTCTTTATTTACTGTCAACCTAAAAAAATCACATGCAAAGTGTTGCAGATACATTCAGGATTGGACAGAATTTACTAAACTTTGCTTTTTGTAAGGATGTACTTGCTGAGAGCTTCACCAAAAAACCCCAAAAGCAACAAATTAGATGCAACTGTGACCTTAGCAAGGTCTCTTTTCTACAAAAACTTTATATTCATTTCACTTCTTAGTATATTTTCAGTAAGAATCACCCATCATGCTGTTTAGTTTCATGAAAACTTGTGTATTCTGGAGTTAAAATGTACCAGTGTTACATTTGTGTGTTCTAATTGATCAAACATAAAGAATGTGCATTTTTCTTTAGAACTTAACTACAATAAAACTTCTTTGTCTCGTAGGTTTTTAAGGGAGAGGAGGGCGCGTTCCAAATCTCTGGTCTCCAGGGCAACACAGACTACCGTTTCCGCGTGGGTGCCTGCCGGCGTTGCCAGGATACGTGCCAGGAGCTGTGCGGACCGCTGAGCCCCTCCTCCTTGTTCACGCTGCGTCGCCAGGAGGCAGCGTTGTCGGGGGAACAGTGCGCCATGGAGACGGGCAAAGGGGTGGGCCTGATCTCGAGCGACGAGCGCTTCGCGGCGTTGATCGTGTGCGTGTTCGCGGGCTTCTCCATCCTCATCGCCTGCTTGCTACAGTACTTCTTTATGAAGTGAGGGAATTTTAACAATAGCATAGAAAGAGAAAGCAAAATCACAGAAAAAACTTTTAAAAACGTCTATGAAAGAACCGAATGAAATCAAAACAAACACTTGAGATGTACTTCTAAGGCTATGTATTTTTTTTTTTTTTTTTTTTAGTCAAAGTATCGATTCAGGCTTTTCTCACCTTGTTCCTGTTCTTCTGCCTTCACTCGGTTTGGTCTCACTTCTTTCTGTGTCTCTGTTGTCTTTGTACCATTTTCTGTCTCATTTGTTAAGGATTTCTGTCGAGGGAAGCCTTGTCTTAGCTGTACCTCGGTTGGGAAAGTAAAAACTGATAATCAAGCCTTAAAATAGCTGTGAGCAAAGCAGTTGCTCCTCAGACTGACTTGCATGTTTTTTTTGTTTTTTTTATTTTGTATCTTTTTAAAAGAAACATATTCATTTTAGAAAACGTGTATATTTCTTGATGGTCATTGCCTTATTTTTTTTTTGTTAATTCTTCAGTGTTTAATTTGCATTGTTTTATTTTTTGCTGCAGTCTTTATTCATTCAGCCATATTCAAATGTAGGCCTTCAAAGCTTTAGCCGTTCGTACGTATTCAGTTTGTTACTACTCTGCAGGCTGTCGGTCAAGTCATGCAATCTGCTGCTGCTCTCGCGCACAGGCCTACAAAGACCTGGTGCGCGGACGCATGTGCAGACTCATTTACACAACCGTGCACACACATTAAAATCAAACACTCATGCAGTGACAATGAGAAAGACACATTTCCTCCTAAGAAGTCAATCACACATCTGCTCAACTGTTAACACTCAATCACTCACTTGTTCCGCTACCAAAGTGATGCAATCCGTGTGTGGTGTAAGATGCTGCTATCCTGTGATTTTTATTATATCTAAGAAAGAATGGAAAACCAGTAATCTAATATATATACACAATATATATATATATATACATATACATATATATATGTGTATATATATATATGTATAGTAAATATCCATGATGCTATAAAAGTGATGTAATATAAGTGATGGCAATGTAAGTACAGTGTAAAAGGGGAGGAGTGGACTCTAGGTGCTCATTAACAGCAGCTCTGAGGTCAGTTCAGCAGCTAGCTCACAAGGTTGAAGGAGCCCTTAAAACACTGGTCTCGGATCAGAATATGAACCCTTGTAGGTATTCGTATGTTGGGCATAAAATGGCTCAAGCAAGCCAGACTGGGATCATGATTGGCTTCAGTTTTTTTTCCTTTTTGTTTTTTTTCCTAGGAAAAAGGGCTGAGCTGGGCGTGCGTCGGTCCTTCCATACTCTACCATCTCAAATACTATTTGCCTATTTATGTGTAGCTTTAGTAGCGATATGTTCCGTAGCGTCACAGACCCAGAGGTGCTAACAGCCTGCCAGCTAGCCGCCCTTCTCAGAGCTGTGTAACCAAGAAAGCCATTAGGAGTTAGCTTGAGCTTTACCCCTCTTCCTCTGACTTTTTTTTTTTTTTTTTTTTTTAGCCAGAGCAGTGCTGAAGCTCCTTCCAGCTAGTCTGTGAATCGATACATCTGAAGACTCTTCTGTTTTTTCCCGCTCATCTCCTGCCCATACTTATCTGTAATTACTTTTTTTTTTTTTTTGCTCTGGCTTCTTCTTTCTCTTGCTTTTTCAATCCATCCCATCATTCTGCACTACTCCCTTTTCTTTCCCGTCTCTCGCTCTTCTCTATTAAAAGGTGCTTTATTGACATGTAATCAGAGCAGTAGCAAGTCTGCGGTCTCTCCTCAGACGGACATGTTCTCTGAGGACTTGAACTAATGTTCACTAACCAAACAAGCCTTTGACAGAACACAGCTCAACAGAACAGGGCATTCTGACACATGTACCACCCCCCGACCTCCCGTCTGAGTCCTGAACCCTTTTTTTTTGTTTTGTTTTGTTATTCACCCCCAACCCGAACAACAAAGCCAAGGTACAACCCAATACATACCCTGCTAATCCAAAGAAGTCACCCTGACCCGCATGATTAAAGTCTCCACTTTTGTCGGATGTGGGGGAGGAGGGATCAGATGGGAGACGGAGGTAATGATTAGCTCTGATTGGCAGCCTGTAATGTACCTCAGGGATAAGGCCTTACAGAGGGGAGATCTAATCCTGTCATCCCCCCATCGCTGTCATCATCATCATTATATTAGCCTCTCCTTCTCAGTTTTCTTTCTGTCTTCCCCCCCCTCTCTTTTTCTGTCTTTCTCTTCTTCTTTTTTGATGCTGTATCTTGTCCTCTGTCTATGCTGTGCCTTGCTCCTGTAAGTGTCAGTAAGCAAAGTGGTTTACTAGCTCAAAAAAAAAAAACTACAAAAAAACCTTTGCCAAAGTTGATGGGAAAGTTAAGGTAGAGTTCTTTTCTAGGTTTTATTTATACTATATATTTGCATACAGTACTTTACATGCCAATTACAGTGCAATCTTCATTTATTTATTGTTTAAAGATTAAGAGACAAGTGTAGTTATATACTAATTTTTTCTTGTAGCATGTTTTATTTTTTTTTCTTTTAATTTTTTTTTTAAATGGATGTATGTTAGATTGTATGATTAAGGCCAGCATTCCTTATCTCAGTAACCCTTTAAGTATTTTCTCTTACAGCTGTTGGGAACCTGTAGCTCATCAGTCCATGCATTGCAGTTATCATTGCCGTTTCAAACATGTAACCAAATGCCTATGTATTTTTTTTTTTTTTGTTTCATCTCCTGTTTCGGCCGCGCACAGGCGAACAGTTCTTGTAATGCTTAGAGAGACATGTAGCAAGCCAGGCCTTAGGGTCAGTTCAAGTCATCTGTATTGGGATAAACATTGCTGCCTTTGGCTTTTTTTTTTTCCTGATTAGTGTTATAATGAAGCTTCTGATATCTTTTTACTGTTTTTATCGCCAAAGTGCAGGCTTCTTCTTTTTTTTCCCGTGTCCGCTAGATGTTGCGTTCGCAGTCGTCTAAAGGGCTCTGTGATGTTCTTCTGTAACGACACATTATTATTATTATTATTGTTACTATTCTCTCAAAAGGAAAAAAAACATTAACTTGATCTGTGATTACGCTTCTTTTCATATTATCTTTTATCGTTTTTGTTTTTTTTGTAAAGCAAAAGCAAATGTGCCATTTTTGAAATGTGTAGCCCCTTTTGGAGGAGAGTTCTTGTTTTTTTCCACACACAACCTGATTTCTCACTGAAAAAGTAAAGAAGGCAAAAAAATCTATACAATCATATGATGATTTCAGGCAGACAATAATAATAATATTGACGATTCCTTTTTCAGGCTAGTGCTGGTATAGCCGTAGTGAGTGTTTTTGTATCCAGTGTTTTTTGCTAAGAGATGATATACAGAGATATCTATAGAGCTATAGAATGAGATGGTAAATACGTTATGACTAACAGAGTTGAAGCACTTTTTTTATGCCGAGCATTAGGCTTGATGAGGTTCATGTGAGCGATCCTTTGCTCGTTTCCAAACACTACTGCCAGCGGCGTCTGTTACACACACTCATTGGCATTATTCTTGCCGTTGGCGTCACTGTGACATTTGGCATTACTGGAGCACTGTCCTGCGCTACTCAAATGGCACCCTGCTCCCCGAAACTACAGTTCACGAGGAAATGCAGGGCCTTCGTCAGACGTGCTCGTCGCACGTCTACCTAAACCTGTTGCATTGTAATCGACGGGCGACATATGAGGTGTCCTGTCCTTAAACCCACTGATGTTACGTTGTCCAGCCCCCTTTTCATTCCCCCATTTTCAAGCCTTAATGCCCCACTGGGAGGGCAGGGGTTCACCTCGTGTTTGGTCCACGTCAGGCCAGTTATGCTAGTGTTGAATAGTCTGACGTTAACGCAGCGTTGACCGAAAGGCTTCATATTTGTGGGTAGGGTACTCCCTTTATGTGCTTTGTTTTGTTTGTTTGTTTTATTTTCAAATGCTGGTGATTTTTCTCGAACCCCCACCCCCACTCACCCTGCAGGTCCTGCACATTTTAGCGGGTAAATCAAGAATGAGAGACAATGTTTTTTGCCCAGCAACCCCACGTCTGTGCCTTCTGATCAGTTTTTATTATTTTCTTTTTTTTTTGTACATTTTACAGTAAGTAGAGATTTTGACTGAGAGATTGGCGATTTGACAAACGTACAGAGACTCACAGGTATTTAACTATTTTTTAAGCGAGACAAAAAAAGAAACATATTTTTACCTCACGATTTAAATACAAACATTCCAATGTTGTCATGGTCTACGAATTGAGTAAAAAAAGTAAAGAAATTCATGCATTTCTTCTTGTATTGTAAATGTTAGACAATTTCATATGCATTATATAAAAGAAACTGCCATATCAATTTTAATGTATAGATTTTTGCAAATACTACCCTATGTATGTAAGACGTAACTGTATCGGTAGCGTATATATAATATATTTATGCCCAATAAATGTTTTAATTTTTTTTCTGACTTTGATGGCAACTGTTTCTTTATTGTGTGTGTCACTGTCCATCAACACTTTTACAAACATGAACACAGTCAGGTCCGTAAGTGTTTGAACAGTGGAAAAATTTTGACACAATTTTGTGTCATTACCCCACCACCACCGTAGCCTAGCCGCGCTAGACAACCCACGGCAACGAATTTAATTCTCTGCCAGGGTGTGTCTTCAGACCCTGGGTCTAGCGCGGCTAGGCTACCACCACCGTGGATTTGAATTTAAATGAAAAAATCTAATCATTCAAGTGAAAAATTTCAGCCTTAATTTAAGAAGTTTAACAAAAATATTGCTTTAATTGTTAAGAAATTAGACATTTTAAAGTAGTCCCTCCTTTTCTGAGGCTCCATAGTAATTGAATAGCTGACTGTTAAAGTGAGTTATGACCAGCTATGTATGTTTCCTCATTTTTTCCTGTCAAATTAAGGAGATAGAAAGTCAGCAGTTGGCTTGAAGTGTGAATAAGCATTTGGTAGCTGTCTTGTACAGCGTGTGACGATTTTTAGGCTGTTCAAAGAAAACAGAAGTAGCATTGAGATTGCAGAAACTAAAAAAAAATTGGCAAATGAATAATTCGTAGAAAGCTCCGCAACACAAAAGTGATAGAAGACCACAGAAAACTAAAGTGGATGATCACAGACGTCTTTCCTTGCTGACGAGAAAAAACCCTTTACAACATCTAGTCAAGTTGAGAAAACTCTTAACGACGTCGTTTGCGATGCTCAGACCTGGCAAAATAAAGAATAGACTTTTTTCATTGTCTTTTCTGAGGCTTCAAAGTAATTAGAAAGCCATTTTAATCAACTCTAGACTTTTTATCTCCTTAATTTGTCGTGAAATAATGAGGAAACAGACCATGTCTGCTCAGAAATCTGTGTTTAAAAAAAAACTGCCCAATTATTTTGGCGCCTCTGAACAAGAACAGATTTGTAAAATGTTATTGTAATTCCTGAACAACTAATGTAATATTTGTGTTTAGAATAAGTCTAGAATAGACTTTGGTAAACAACATCTTAAAAAAAGAGTCCAGTTTTGGAACAAGATTCTCAGATGTAACTGAGATTAACCAGAATGATGAGAGGAGAGGAGCCAGGAGAAGGACAGGAATCCTGATCCACAGCAGACCACATTCATCATGCACGGTGGAGGCAGTATTATGGCATGAACATGACTGGCTGTCAGTGGAACTGAGTTACTGATGCTACTGTTGATGGTACTGTTGTCAGAAGCAACAGAATGATTTCTGCAGCATGCAGCTGGAAAAGCCTTTTTTTTTTCATTGTTGGTTAAACCTCCCACCACATGGGGGAGTAGTGCTGCAAGGAGTTAAGCAGAGGTAATAAAATCAGGAGGTGAGTTGTCACAGGTGTTCCTGACAGGAAGTTGATGCACTTAAATGTTTGGCAGATATTTTGTGATTTTACATGCATCTGTGCAGCTTTCTAATCAGTTTCATTTAAATGTTGCAAAACTGATAGGACGACGAGATGCATAATAACTCAGAGCAAGTTACAAAAGCAAAACAAGCGCTTCTAAAGAATAAGAAACTGAGTGTCCTTAAAAGGGAGAGTCAGATCACCTCATTTCACCTGAGCTTCTTTGAGCTCAAGCTAGCAACAACTGGAGGCAGCTACAATAAAAGGCCTGGTGAAGAGTCTCAAGAGAGAAAATTCAACTTTTGGTGATGTCCCTGGGTTCCAGACTTAAGACATCCACTGACTGCAAAGGATTTACATGTAAGTGTTAACATAATCCTTATTTTTCCAAATTATATTAAGTTACTTTTATGCTTGTGAAAATGAAGGGCTATGCCAATAAATGTAATTCCTAAACATTCGATGTTTTTGCTAAGCCCTGTTATTTAAAGGTCAACATCCACATTTGATTGCTTTGTTCCAAATCCATTGTGGTTTTCTAAAGAGGCAAAATTTTGAAAAAAAAAAAAAAAGTATTTCTGTTAGACATGCTTTACAATTAGTGGTGTGTATTGTATTGTCCTGTGTACGAGTCACTTTTCTTTCGATAGACACTGGAGGCTAAATCGACAGATAGTTGGTCAATGCAAAAGCAAATTCTCTGACATCCAGTGTTGTGGCAGTATTGATTTTTATCCTCAAGATTTAATAAGAGAATGATAATGTTCCCCTCCTCAGAGGCACCTCATTGCGCTGCTGTAAACTCTGAGGAGAACTAATATTTATAACATAATGGTTTGAATTCCAATAACTCATCTGATTCAGGTTTAGAACTGTAATTCATTTTTAATCTCACTGCGACACTTTCATGCAATCACAGACATTTAGACCTTTTGTCATTTAAGGTTCAAGGGTGCAAAGTGAGTGTAAATGTGTATCTGTGTGTCAGATTTACTCTCCAGTGGCCTTGATAGTGTTTAGCCAGATACCAGCGAGAACAGTAAACCACAGATGCTATTATCTCCTGCTGTCCCTGAGGGCAGCTGGAGAGACTCTCGAGAGACGCTCGATTCCCCTCAACCCGAAACAACCCGAGGACCGCTGAGGAAAATTAGTCTTTTGACCCTTCGTGCTACCTTGGATCCTTTTACATTTAGAGTTGTAAAAATTGTGCATTTCTTTGACGGTAAAACAAACAGCGTCCTCTATCTCGCTCTTATCTTTTTCTAATTTAGCTGAAGTACAACAGCAATAAAACAAACCCCTGTTGTTAGGACCTGCACTGTAAGCAATGTGGCCATGCAATGAAAGCTGAAGGATGAAACAGTCAGGCAGCATCAAGTGGTTTTGGAATGGCTTGTGAATGATGCCGCTACTTCTTGACAAGAAGTGTAATTTAGGTGACTGAATGTTGTATAGTCTGGCGATTTTTGGTGTCAAATGCATCTGTTCTGACATCTCTGAAGAACAGTGACATCAAACAGAGCCCAAACTCCTGCTGAAATAGGAGCAAAAGCCAAAGGAGAGAAAATATAAAGCACCTTTGTGGATTTTTCATCGACATGTGGAGCAGAAAGCTTCAAATTAATAGCTGGATGAAGTGCAGGATACGGAAGAAGTTCATAGGAGTGTCTTTTCTTGTGTCAATGGGTTCTGAATTGGTAATGAGGAAAAAAAATTCTCATGTGGAGAATCAAATTATTACTTCATGATCACTGAAGCTGGTCTGTTTTTAGGTAAGATGTTGGCAAGATGTGTCTGTACTGAACTGTCAAGCTTCTGCATATATCGCCATTAATTTTTTTATTACACCTGCAGAATTTGGTCAACCTCTGACTTTTCCTAGGTGCCATCAAGAGTTTCTTAGTTGCAGTTTTAACCAAAATGTTACAACTATTGAATGAATGTCTGTGAAATTTGGCACAGATATACAATTTCTCTCAGGGTGATGGGGGAAATTAAATACCTTAACATGCCAGGCTTCAGATTTTAAGTCTTGTTTAGATGAATGGTTGTTACAGGAGATGGCTCAAAAACTTACTGCGATGATCTCCACCCTGCAGTTTGTGATTCTGTACCATCCCAGATTGTCAGATAACATTCTATTGGTCTGCAGGATTTCTAACACATGCAGTAAATGCGTTGAAACGCCTGTGAGGGTGAGCGTTTACAATCCATGCCTGTTTTTGAACACTAGCAACTTTTAACTAGTACCAGCCATGTAAAAGTATTCTGTGGTATAGATGGAGACAGATGTACACTCTTCTTTAATTCCACCCTCTTCCTGTTTGTCTAAAGTCCACTCTCTACTTGACAGCCTACATGTAAATTACCTCTCATTGAGTCTGACTCACTGATTGAACCACTCACCGTTCACCTTTGTGTTATTGCTTATATTTCCATTGCAAATTATTTTGTAACATCTTGTCCTCACTGCTGTTTTTTTTTCTTTTACACCTCTTCTTCTCATCACCCACCATCCAATCCACATACTATGAGATACCTGCCCAGCTTCAGTAAATTTAGACACACTGTCTCCTTCATTGCCTTTAGCTTTCCTAATCATCCCAATGTTCTCAGCCAAGCTGCTGAACATACTGTCCTGAAAAGGTTTGGCGACCTCTTTAAGTGTTTCGATCATGTACCTGGGGTGAACTCAGAAGTCACTGAAGGGTCCTTTAAGCTGTGCTTGATATCAACAACACCTGCTGTCTTTGAAGCTATCTGAAGTGATAGACTGATGCTGTGCCTTGTGGCCACCAAAATACGATTCCAGCTGAGATGACAAAGAACAAACCGCTGTGCGTCTGTGTTAAGATTGCGATCTAGTGACTGGTACAGCACCCTACTGAGACTAGCATTACATAACAGATACAGCAGGGTCAGATGGGGGAAAGATTACAGGCCCTGTTGAGGTGTGGTATGTGTCTCTGAGGCCGCTCTGGGCAGTGTCTACATCAGCGATGTTTGATGTGGGTGGAAAGGCGGCAGTAAGTGGACGCTTCACCAACCTGATTGCAATTAGCATCTCATATGTTTAGGACAAGCAGTTAGCTGACTGTAAAGTGTGTGTTGGCTTACACAATGAATACAAATACTGTTTACAAAAGAAAAACTAAGAAAAAGTGAGTTTTTTTCTTTTTTTATTATCTTTACAGGACTTAATCATTGACAGACACATTAACCAAGTGCAGATATTCACAGACATTTCCCAAAAGAAGAAAATAAGAATCAGTTTTTACTCTTTTAATCAGTATACATCCTGTACATTAATAAATAATTTGTAAGGTTATCGGTATTTACAGTCGGAAACATTCATTTGACAGAGATACATTCTTCAGAGGCAGGAGGCTGTGTTTTAAACCCAGTGCAGATTTTTTGGAGGCTGCTGCGGTGATTTGGACTGTTGACATGATTTGAGTGTACAGCATCAGGTGTAAAGCATTACAGAGCAGCTATTCACAAAATAACGCAAGAATGACGTCACTTACGGATAGTTCTGTGATCATCTTTGACCCGAAGGCCGCATGACACGCTTTACAAAATTCAGTCACTTCTATATCTTTTTCTTTACTTAATGCGCTCTTAAGGGGAAAACTAGTGTTGAAAAGTGTTCTTGGTAGGACATTTTTTGCCAGGATTGGGCACATTTAGAGTGCTTCTGTTTCAGTTCACATGCTTTTATGTGCTGTTTTGACCATTCCAGCCATTAGGAGGGGGCATGAAATATTCCAAATTGGCCCCCATACCCACTTGTCCTACTTGTTTTCCAACCGTAGACCTTTGCTTTAACCCTGTGGGCCGTGTTCCGAAATCATCCCGGCCTTGCCATCATGAATACTTTCAACTTCTATGCGTAGAAAATGAATAGACAAGACAAATAAGACTTGCATTATACAATTTACATTGTGTGTGTTTTATTTAACTAGTACAGAACTCGCTCAGGCTGTTCATTTTTGGGAGTGGTAAACAATTTGCGCTAAAGATAAGTGTAGGATTATGACAGCTAATACACAGAGCACAATGAATCTTGACAAATCAGTGATTTAGCAAAAAGCTGCTACAAATGAGTATGACTGGATCCACAGATCTGGTACACTGTAATAAAAAATAAGGTCCTGTAGTGGTTGTTGAATGAATGGAATCAACATCAGTACACCTGATGGCTTTGGTGCTAGTATTTCAGTGGTGCACAGCTCCCAAGACTCAGACAGCTCAAGTGTTTATGGCCACTGGCATGTTCATTTATAGAGTAACATCCATCAGCTGTCTTTGCCCCATGTGCCGGACTGACACTTCATAAATGCCCTGCACATCTGTACACAGTGACCCGTGAAGATTTAGTGATGATCTTCATTTCTAACGGCGTAGCAAGAGGAATGCAGATTGAACATTGTTGCTCGTTTATCAATGACATCTCAGCACAAAAATCAAGTGACAGGCACGTTATTCTGGAAATACTGTCTCCCAGTCATTGAAAATAAACCACTGCTGTGCAGAGGATGGGTATAAAAGCATATTCTCTTCATTTCAGGGACTGTCCACTGACCCTTGTTGGCAGCATCATCACAACATGGACTTGAATTTCCAAGAAACAGGGCACTGAACATAACTGATAACTGTAACATAGTATACATCTTCACACAACCTCTCAGCTAGTTACAGGAATCACACCCAAAAGCATACTACACACACACAAATGTCTCTTCCACACAGACACACACACTGCACCTCTGTCCCTCTCTGAAGGAGTACAGAGCAGTGCCACAAATTCTACAGTGCTTTCTTTGTCATCCAGAATATGAATACAATATAAGGCATTTATAGATGTACGTGATATTTTTCTATATGCATGTACACTGGCATGCACACTCCTGATGTTCACATTTAGATCAATGTGTATTCTGCACTCCACCAGTCCTGCTTCTCAAATGTTGCTGATTGTGTTGTATGAATAGTGTATGGCACTTGCTGAAATAAACTGAAAATGAATTTATAGGCTATAATATTAGTAAGGATAAAAATAATAAGTCGAAGTTTTATTTATGCACGTTGAACTTGTGTGGCTCGTATTTTTCTGATCACTTCTGGTTTCAGTCCGATAAAGGCAGTTTTATCCCGGCCCTGACAGAAATAATGGCTTTTAGGTGAGTATTCTCAACATATGACTGATAGCTTGACTCATTGTATCCAGACATGTTGACAGTCGTGCTCTTAGAAGCTGACTGTGGACTCCGTCCAGCCGTTGGAAACGTCTCCCTTCACGGTGCTGGCTGTGCGTCCCCGTGCCGGATGGCTGTCGGTCAGGCCGAAGAGGCGCGCCGCTGCGCCCCGGTATTTCCAGGACATGGTGTTGTAGAGGATGGGGTTGATGGCGGCACTCAGGTAGAAGAGAACCACGGACACCAAGCTGCAGTACTCGGACAACGCAGACAACAGCGGGGATGGAGCGTCCAGGGAGCGGAACTGCAGGTACCGACCCACATGGAACGGCAACCAGCACAGGACGAAGGCCAGAACAACCACCACTGGAGGAAGAACAGGAAAGAAAGAAGAAAAGTAAGTGGATGCTGACATTATTGATGGAAGACTAGTGGTAGATTATCTTTTCTGTTAATTTCAGGTGTGCTGTAAAGGTTAAAGGTAAGCAATTTACAAGCTCTCATAACTCACCCAGCATCTTGATGGTCTGCCTGTTGCTTTTGTCCCTGTGAGCCACACGGGAGCTCATGTTTGTCTCCCTGTGTCTCTGCCACAGCCGGCGCCCTATGAGGCTGTAGAGAACCGTCAGACAGAAGACCGGCATGAAGAAGAAAACGGAGCTCAGCCACACCATGGCTCCCATCAGGCCCGACTCCACTGCGTAATGCGTCATCTTACATTCCCTGGTGTCACCAGTCTCCAAGTACAAGCCAGTCTCGTTCATCCACGAGCTGAAGTTTGGTGGCAGTCCCATGCTGTCTTGTTCTACTCCCACCATAACAAACACGGGGCCGGCGCTCAAAAGGGACACTGTCCAGAGAAGAAGAATTAAAGCGCGTACTCGCCTTTTGGTCACTAGTGCCTTAGCGCGCAATGGGAAACAGATTGCCAGATAGCGCTCCACTGACAGCGCGGTGATGCTGAGGATGGTGGAGTACGTGCACGACTCTGACACGAACTGAAAGAGTTTGCAGAGCGCGTCCCCAAAGCGCCAGGGCCGGTACCGCCACATGCGGTAGAGGTCCAGTGGCATACAGAGGAAGATGAGCAGGTCTGACACCGCCATGCTGCACAGGTACAAGTTGGTGGTGGTGCGCATGTCCCGGTACTTGCTGACCACCAAAATGGTCATGACGTTCCCGACAACCCCCACCAGGAACAGCAGCGTGCAGGCGATAGTGATGGCCGTGAGGAGAGGAATTGAATAGTAATTGAGAGGAGGCTCGGTGGGGTTGAGGAAACCTGTGGCGTTGTGGGTCTCCTCCCAGCTGCAGTTATGGGAGAGGCACTCCGAGTGATTGGGCCAAGATGGCATGCTGTAGCCGCGCGGTTATTCACGGGGCCACTCGTGGCCCTGACTGCTGAAGTTACCCCGGGTCTGGGACACCTCATTCCCCTTCTTGCTGCACTTTCCTGCCGTCATCATTGTCTCGGGTCCGGGTGACTACACGCGACAGGCATGCGTAAAACCAAATGTCCTTACGCGTAATTGTTTTCTTTGACGGTGAAACAAGTTGAAATTTTGAGCTGACCAAAAACATCTGAGAATCTCCAGTCAACATTTAGTCCTCTTCACACTCTAACACAAACATGAGACTATATGAGGTTGATTCAAATCTTCCACTTCATCTGCAACACGCACTTTGAAGTGCCCCTAAAGTATGTGTCCAAAGGAAAAGCGTTAAAGAGCAAATGAAATACTGTACATTTGTAAGCTACATATCACCTGGCAAATTATAGCTGTGCGTATTCCAGTCAAAACAAATACATCAGAAAACAACACAAACATATATTGTTTTAAAAAAATCGAAACTTAAAGAGTAGTTATCTCCTGCATCCTTTCTGTTCCAGTGAGCCGCCAGAAGCTCGTTCTTCATGCGCCAACGCGTCCCAAAGAGTTCCCATCACCAGCAGTACGTCCCTGCCTTTACGCGTTAGTTCAAACCATAGGAGTGGAAGGATTGACGAGTTGCATTGGGCAGCATGTGACGGTGAGTCAGACCCAAGGTCGTAATGATGCGGCGGCAGCAGCAGTGAACATCTGTCCTGGGAAGGACACCGGAGGTCAAACTCAGCCAAACACGAATGGATAAACAACAACCACCGTGAAAACAAATGCTGTGCGGCGGAAGGGAGACAGTTTTATAAAACTCACAAAAACGACGAATGAACGACGCATTTTCAACATAATCATACAAATCAGGACTTAAGATGGTTAAACTGGAATAAAAAAGTAGTTGAGGCTGACAAAAGAAATCCACCCTGGCACCTCACTTCTGCTCCTCTAGTTATGGTTAACATCCAGTGTGTGCATGCTGACTCCCAGTGCGCAGAACATCATAGCCAGGTGAAGTGGTGCTGCTCCGGGGAGGGAGGTGTGGGGGTCTGCAGTGAGTCCAGTGTTGCAACACCACCTACTGGTGCTGTTGGGGCGGTAATGGCTGGGAGCTGGTGCTCACCAATTTCAGCAAATCAGTATTTACCACCAAGTCATAGAGAGGAGACGAGAGTGACATCAAGTGTCCTTCAGCAAGACTAAATCTGCTACAGACGTGTGGTTTGACAGCTAATTCAGCAAGGAGGTGAGTAAAAAGATTTTTTTCCAGCATATTAATGGACAGAACATTATAAATTCCTATCTGACGTTTGTTCATTAAAATTATTTGCATATCAAAATCATTTTGTAAGATCCATTTGGGGACGGAAATATCTCAGAATTTCACTCTGCCCAAATGGAGTTGTATAATGGCAGGTCATAAAGAATTAAAATGCATTATAGTGTCCAGATTTAATTTAAGACTCAAAGTTGCCTCAAGCAGAGTGAGAACAGGGGCCATGGAGCATTTAAGAACCCACACTACTCCTGTTTTAACAAGTGTCATCTCAAGCACACTGGCTGCAAAAAAGCATTTAAGACAGATTTAGACATTAAATTTGTTAAATGTAGTACAAGAAGAATATTCATATCAAACTTGTAATGAGGTTAGAGCAGAGGCACATAAGCAACCTATTTAATTAACACTAGATTATAGACTCCATCACCCTCTAAGTACTCACATTACATTTGGCCTCAGTGCCTTACAAAAGCAGGCAACTGTAGAATGTTAAATAAGAAAGGGTATTAATCTTAAAGGCAAACTTCATAGCAGCTAAATAACTTGTAAAACCTTAATTCCATGAATTTTATATGCATTATTATTATAAATCCACTCCAAGCATGTTTAAAGATGTATAAACATTCTGTAGTTACAATGATAACATGTGTCTGATAGGATTTTGGGCTGCATGGTTTCGTAGTGGTTAGCACTTTCGCCTTGCAGCACGAAGATCCCGGTTCAAATCCCGGGGTGGGCCTGGTATCTTTCTGCATGGAGTTTGCATGTTCTCCCTGTGCATGCGTGGGTTTTCTCCGGGTACTCCGGCTTCCTCCCACAGTCCAAAAATATGCTGAGGTTAATTGATTATTCTGAATTGCTCGTAGGTGTGAATGTGAGTGTGATTGTTTGTCTGTATATGTAGCCCTGAGACAGACTGGTGACCTGTCCAGGGTGTCCCCTGCCTTCGCCCGAGTCAGCTGGGATAGGCTCCAGCACCCCCCGCGACCCTAGTGAGGATAAAGCGGTGTATAGAGAATGGATGGATGGATGATAGGATTTTACAAAAAAAGTTAAAAATGACACATGCAACCCTCTTTAAAAAATAGCATCTATGATAATGCAAATATTATTTGTCTGAAGTGTCTCCAACATCACAGAATGTCCAGGTTTTATGTATGTGCAATGGTAGCTTTAAGTTTCCGTGTCACACTGAAACAGGATTCCTATTGGATGTGTGTATGTAATGTTGCAAATATACACTTTAAAATTTCTGTGAGGTCAGAGAAGTTTCCCATTTTCACCACGTTAATTTGTCAACAGCTTTCTGCTGTCAACTCTGACACCTCATAATTGTGCCCAGTAAAGGCCACCCTTTTATAAAAACCTAAAGAAACAGGTAGTGGAGAATGTTCTCATTTTGCCCATGAATTAAATTTTATTTATTTTGCACTAATTCACCATATATGCCATTGCAGGTTCCAATGAATTAAGTTCCAAAATTCCAACTTCCACACACCTGAAGTACAAGAAATAAAACAATCTTGCTGTACATACCTCTTTTATCCCCTCTTAAATCATTGTAAATTACTTAAGTCATTAAGTAATTTTTGTTTAACATCAACTTAAATGCACTGAGGCTCCTACGGTCGTCTCATAGCACTTAACAGAGTAGCACCATTCATTATCTGTAAGTTAACACAGCTCAATATATGATTTTGAAGTGGCTATACTTCAGTTTTAGCAGGACTGTTGGAAATAAATTTGTGAGTTTCTGCTTTAAATTTTCATTCATTTTATTGTCTCACTTATGTGACAGAACAAACTCAGTGTGCATCAAAACTGGTCAATTTTACTCAAGCTTGGTTTTAATTCTGCTCTCATGACTACAAGACTGACATTTTTAGATCATTTTTATTACCCAGTATCAAGTTAATCAGAATTGCGTTTGCAGTTTATTTCTGCTTGTCCTGCACTAGTCTTCATGTCTCAAATATTATATTATCTCTCTGCCCTTTGAGCTGTCTTTATCCACAGATACCATTATGTTTATGACCTCATCATGATGTGTGTGTGTGTGATTAAAGAGGGGGTGAGCAGGTGATAGATAGAGACGGAAGAAACAGAGCTCACCGGTGGACAGAACGCGCACAGGACACTCGTCAGGACAGTTTCCAAGACCTTTTTCATTATATCTGGTAGGTTTCTGCTTCTTGTTCGATGTTTATATGTGTGCAGATTGTGGTATATATGAACTTTATGCTTTTGTACTGAGAGATGTGTACTGTGTAAAGTACATTTCATGGACCTGTGCTCACAAAAAATGGTGCTAAAAGCCAAACAACAAGCTGATATTTACGAAGGCATAAATGCCAAAATTACCCTGGTTCAGGTGCAACAGGAGGTAATAACAGCAACATTGGGTGTTTTCTTTGGATTATCGCGGCTGTATTTAGTGTATTTGGGAGCGAGTTCTCTGTTTGGCTTTTTACGATTGCGAGCTTTGGGAAGTTCCCCGTAGTTTCCAGCAGTTCCTGTCTTTGTGTGATCTTTTTTTTATGATTTTATTGCTGCATGTTCCATACGTTGAATACATTTACCACTTGATTGTTTCTATGCTGTACTTCCATATGGTTCATGTGCATGGAAACGTGATATAGTGCGGATGAGTGTTTGGGTGTCATTTTATCTGCAGTGGGCCTCCAGGGTGTGGTAGATTGCAGGTTAAAGTCCCAGGAGAGACACACATCTGGCAACTATGCGAATGAGTGTGTGTGTGTGTGTGTGTGTGCTCGGTTTATGAGGACTGCAGGAGTTTGCTTCATCCACTAGATGGAAGGAGAGCTCTTGAATGTGTGGATGTTTGCGTGTGGCTGCTGGATAATGAATGGTTTTAGTAGTACGGGTCTGGAGATTAGAGGTCTTTCAGTGTGGACATAGTTAGTGTACACACAGGTTGAAGTGAAGACACAAACAAATCAGATTTTTGAACACAGCTTTGCTTTATCGTCAACACATTTGGGTTTTTAAAGCTCACAAACACAGTCTTTCAGATTATTTTTAAAGTGCCGGTTTGTTACTCGTGTTTGCAAATCGATAAAGACACGCAAACACAGACAGATGCATGAAATCGAGCGTGAGCAAAATAGAGAGAGGAAAGTGGCAGAGTGTGAAATGATGATCTGACAGGCAGTACCAGTGTCAGTATTTTCTCCCCCAGAGGACTCCTCCTACTCCACCAGAAGGCAAAGCACTTTTGGTTGTCCAATGAGGGCAGCTCAAGGGAGGAATGTCTCCCTGCGATTGGTCCAGAGTTGCAGAGACCCCTCCCTTCCTGAGGAGTTGGAGAGAGTTCACAGCTAGTTTTTCTCAGCCACACTTACTGAGTTGCAGAACAGAGGGAGCCCAGAGTTTGCTGTCTGCTGCTACTGTACAGCTCTTTATCCGCTCTGTCGCACGGTGAATGCTTCGGCTGTGTCATCCATTCAGTGAAGTGAAGTGGATTGATCACACCAACCAGCATGTGGACTGCACGTCCACAAAAAGAGCAGGTTGGTAATGTCTCCCTCTCTGTTTGTCTCTGTGTCTGCTCTGTTCTATTTGCGTCCATGGGCTTTGGGAGATATGTGTGTCTCTGTGACACTCCTTGGTTTTGGGTTATCAGTGGGATCATGTTTGAGAAATGCTGGTATGTTATTCTTCTTGCTGATCCTACATGCTGGAAATGTTGTTTTGCTGCCTTGAAAATGTGTAGTTGACATGACAAGGTGCAAGTGTGCGTGTTTATCTTGGAAATGCACAGCTTGAAAGTGTAAAGATCCTCGACTGATGCTGTTTGGAGATCAGTTTTGATCCTTTAGTGGAAGGTGTTTATTCTTTTCATGATAAAGAAAGCACCAACCAGTGCACTAACTGTTGCATAAGACTGCACAGGTGTGCGCTGGCCTCCTGCAGCCTCCTCATACTCTGCTGTGAAAGTTGGTTGCTTCAGCTGGAATGTCATGGGAAGACTGGAGATATTTCTCTCCGCTGTTCGCTCATACAAAACCAGCCCCCTCGTCCCTCCGTCCTCCACTCTTCTTCTGTTGTCTTTGCAACTGATATCTCTGATTCTGACCTCTGGCATTCAGTAGTCTTGTTGCCCAGGCAGTGTTCAGAAGCATGATCTCAATACTTTTCTGTTGTTGAGCCATACAGTAAACTTTACCGCCATTATTTCTGCCTCAGGCTATAAGAGTGTTTAAGTGTGTCAGTATGGTGTATGCGGTGCTGTCATGCCAGGCTTTTGTTACATATCCGTCATTAAACTGGGCTGTGGGAGAATTTTCGTCTGTAACCACCTTCTGTTCTTTCCGAATACATAAAAGCAGTCTACTGCTGTTGACATTATTGCAGTTTGAGACTTTTTCTCAGAGAAGATGTTAAGGATTTGAAGTATTTTTAGCTTGGCATGCACGTTATTCCTGTAAATTCATTCCAGATGTGGACTACTGGCTCATATACTTCTGCCGCACAGTGAAGCCCTGACAAATATTCACAAATGTTGCTGTTGGTTTCCAACCACAGTCTCAGAAATAACAATTTGTGGGCTATTAAACCTTTATAGTTAGGATTGTGCTGCAGAGAGCGAATTGTGCAGCTTTCATCGTCAACCTGGGCCATAAGCTTTTTGAATCGTTGAGTCAGGAGCATGCAGACGGGTGACAAATTAAAGGAAAACCAACAAATCCAACAATTGTTTTGGGGTCACCGTGAGTGGCAGAATAGCTTCCGTGCACCATGGGATTCATTCTGTGAATATCTGGAACTCTACTGGAGGGATAGAACACCATTCTTAGAAAACATGTTCCTTCATCTGGTGTTTTGAAGATGCTGAAGGAGAGCTCGATGCAACATCTCAGTCCAGAATCTCCCATTGATCTTCTGATCTGATCTTTATTTTTCTCAAACAAGCACATTCATGAAAACAAACATTATATATAATGGAAAAAAAATGGCACACGATGACGAAGTGCAAGTTCGAGAAGGGGCTAAAGGAAGCAAAGCTTATCAAGTTCAGCCCCCTCTTACGCCATCATATAATTTCAAGATAATCCATATGATCTTAGAAGATTATCTTCTATCTTCAGTTGGGTTTGGATCTGGTGACAGTGAAGGTCACAGCTTATGATTCACATCATTGTCATCAAACCCTTCGGTGACCACTTGCGCTCTGTGTCATCCGGGAGGAACGTACTCCCCTTAGGATTGCAATGTTTTGTTACAGCGTACAGGTGATCATTCAGAAGAACTTTGTATTGATTTGCAGTAACTCTTTCCTCTAATACCAGCAAAATACTTCCCTATGGCATAACAGAATGACTGGATCCTATCACTGTAGACGTCAAATGACAAAATTGAAAAGTGCATAATCTACTGAAGATAAGAAATCCATCAGAAACTAAAAAAGGACATATCTGCACCTGCACTTTCTATTGCCTCTGTAACCGAACTGTCTATTTTTGAATGTGGTGCTTTCTTGCTTAGACACCAAAAATGAGATGTTTCATTCTTGTTGTTTGGCTCAATTGACCTTTTAAGCCAAGAGCGCCAACATCCTCTACACTCGCCGACTTGCCGCTGGAGTCATGAGTCATCTTAGTGGTCTGGACACAAGTTATAGTTTAGTAATTTCCAGGCTCAAACTTGGCCGCCCTGGACGGTCCGAGTCAGGCTTGGCTGAAACAGACAGGGAGCAGTTCCCTTGCTCTTTCAGTACAATGATGCCTTGTGTTACCACCAGTAGACCGCCACTTCGGCGATGATGACGATTGCCCTCTCGCTCTCCTTTTATTTTTTCTGGCATCTACTGTATGTCTTGCTTTCTCTGCCTCTCTGACCATCCCTGTCCCCCCTATCCATGGTGTGAAGGATTAGATAATAGGCAGCTTTAGTGTGGGCAGAGAAAAAGAGGTGTCACAGACCTCTCTCATTGCTTCTCTCTCCCTCCCTTCCTCCCTCCATCCATCTTCTCTTTCTCTCTCTTTGTACCATCTGCGCCACGAGGAGCTTGGCACGGCACGATCCATAAATGCCAAGCGGCGTTCATGTTATCTTTTATTGTGCCGTACAAATGGGTGCGAGTGTGATTGGCAGTCTTTCATGCAAGGACGATGTTTACATGTGTGGTATCTCTAAAATGGTTTCGCACTTCCTAAATGTCAAGCTTGTTATCGCGCCTCCTGGAATCGATGATGCATTTTCGCAAGTTACCTATTTTCCCTCAGCTACTGTGGGTAATTGGTGACAGCACCTCTGCTGATGTTGACAGATGTTAAGTCCGCCTCCAGTGTGCTATTCGATAATTTGACACTTTTAAAGACGCAGAGGCACAAAAGTAGGAGCAGTAGATGCCAATTTAAGACGGACAGCGATGCAAAGTTTAGATTACAAATATTTCTGATTAGCTTTTAATAATGTTATCAATGAAGTAATGCAGTTAGGTTGTGATGACCACTGCTAAAGACGTGATAAAGAGCACTTATGACGCTATGAGTCAGAATCAGCAGTGATGGTGATGGTCATTGTGTCACATCATTAAAAATAAAACACAGCTGGAAGTGACTCAACTTTGTGATGAAATGCCATAGTTTTTGCTGTGTTCACTCCTTTTCTGCTCTGTCACATCGAATCCCACGAGAACTAATAATTTCCAGTCAGATAAGCCCCTTTTTTCAATGCACAACAGAGCTTGTCGGGCTTTGTGATATACAGTACATTAATCCAAATAATTTACACAGTGTTGACAGATATGTCATGACACTGATTTCGATCAGAATATGAAAAATGTATGCAAAATGATGCTTCAAATAGTCTGGATTATGTACAAAACAATGATTTACACACACCAGAATCTTTAAATCTGCCTAACTAAAACTTAATTTGTTAAATGTTAAAATTCTTGATTTTATCATTTATTTTTGATAAAGTAGAATTTCTTTATAATTTTGAATGTTTTTACCTGATCCTGTCAAAAGCACCCTGTGTGATTTGTGAATTTCTGCATGAAATATTATCCTGCGATGCAAACATTTTCTTCTATCACATTTCAGTAATGTTTAAATATTGTCCTATGTTGTCTTGATTTAGCTTTCAATCCACTGGAATGAAAAAGAAAACCACAAATGTAAAATCACCAATTGAAGCTCTGTCACTGATACCTGCTTTAAAAGTGTTTGAAGCTAGATTTTATTGTTTCTTTTAAAACAGTCAGACCTAACCTTATTAGAAAGACTGTAAAAGATGAAAACATTCCAAAATGACGTTGTTGTTGTTGTTGGGTAGCTGAGAGTGGTGTGACAGAACAGAAACTGAAGATGACATACAGTAGTGCAGGCATGAGAATCGGCATGAAACCCCATTTAATGAGAAACTACCCTGTATGTGGTGCACACCTGATACCCAGATGCCCCGAAACAGTAGAATAATTTGGCTTAGGATATTTGAAATGCAAACATTCTCCACATACTTCATGGTGAGACATTTCGGGTTCGGTTTCGGACTCATGCTGCGAGCACAACCCAGTTCACAGAAGAGTCCACAGCGGGGTGAATTCCCACCTTAAAGAACAAAGCGACTCGCTGAGTGAAGGAAAGAACATTGTCTTTGGACAGAATCACAATCATGCTGCTTTCTGTTGTGTAAGGAGGAATGTATGTATAGTGCAGACTATGAGAGAGCTTTGGTGTCACTGCACACATCTTTAAAAAGTGCTCATCATTCTCTCGATTTGATAAAAAACATTTAAGTCACATTTTATTTGTAGAAAACGGCTTTGAGAAGCACAACGGTATATACGATCATTTTCAATTTGGACCAATGGAAGTGTCTTCCTACGTGGATGACAAACTTTTGGCTGCAAAACGCACAACTTCCTGACTGAACTTAATTTTGGACGGAGCTGATATGGGATGCAGATTTGTCGTTTCGGCTTGCAGATCCACATTACCACAGTGACCTCTTCTGCCTTCCCATCTGTCCCTCCCTCCCTCGTGGGTCTTTGCATCGCTCTGCTGCAAAAACACACATTTAGTAACCACACGTCTCATCTTCTCTTATTTTAAAGCCGCAGAGGAAAGAGTGTTACAGCACAATAAATCTCAGGAGGACGGATGGAACCACATTAGGGGTTGTAAATGCAACACGGCCAGCCATAACATGCAGAGTGAACAAAAAGAACACTTGCTGCTCTGCTTGTTCCTGACTTCTTTGACTGACACGAATGGTTCAACAGGGTGTGAGAAATTAATGACTGAACTCCATGTTGAATACATTATTGATTAGAGGGCAAACCGTGTGTAACACCGAGTAAAATATTAAACTTTTGGTCTTGAATTTTAATAAACCCTTGAAGTTTTAAGTGATCTCCGCATTGATGTTAATAAATCAATATTATGCATTAATAGAATCAATATTTCAGTCAATGATTTATGGGTACATGATAAGATATTAACTTAAAAAGTGGCTGGGTTGGGTGAGCCATTATTAGTCAGGTCTTTCAAATAAGAGTTATCGATTTCTGTACTAGACAGGCATGCGGTGTGTTAGAATAGGGTTGGGTGATACAACTGAAAAAATATGACAAAGGTTTCATTTCAGTGAGTATGAACAAATATTGATCATTTTTAATAACCTATTTCTTTTTAAAAAGCCGTGTGTGTGTGTGTGTGTGTGTGTGTGTGTGTGTGTGTGTGTGTGTGTGTGTGTGTGTGTGTGTGTGTGTGTGTGTGTGTGTGTGTGTGTGTGTGTGTGTGTGTGTGTGTGTGTGTGTGTGTGTGTGTGTGTGTGTGTGTGTGTGTGTGTGTGTGTGTGTGTGTGTGTGTGTGTGTGTGTGTGTGTGTGTGTGTGTGTGTGTGAGATTAAGTACTGCACTTCATACTATGGGACAAACTTAAGAGGGGATAGGTCACCTACAAGGTCATGTGACTTCATGCCAGCATTCAAAATTATATTGATACATTTTGATCAAATTCCAAAATGGCAGTCTACAAAGACCAAGGTCATGAGGTCAGTTCTGATATTTATCATGTTTATTATATTTTGGTAGGACTTGCTTTACTAAAATATTATTCTTTTAGGATGATTTTATGTATTGTTTAAAAATAATGAATTGCATTTACACAGCTTTGATAATCAGGCACTGAATGTCTGTATCCTGGGGGATACATTGTCCAGATAGGGGTATAAAATAAGAACACTCACACTCATATATACTTGTAACCTTGCCAGCAAGTTGATTTCTCGCGATATTTGTGAGTTCACAAATCTCTCAAGAAACCATCTTGCTCCGCTCCCGCATTCACTGTTCGTACAGAACCAAGTTGGTTCGGGCCAATCACGCAGCAGTATTCGTGTGTGGGGCGGGATAATGGGCGGGATATCCGGGTGTGACGACAACACCAAGCGCCAGTAGATCAAAACAAACATGGCAACGGAGGACAACGATCGTGTAGAGGCTGCTATTAGGTCAGTTTTACTTTGACCACACCATAGCACCTGCGCACAACCCGATGACGACATATTAAAGTTTGCCACGATTGGCTAAAAACAAACCTGTCAGAGGCGGGACATACTGTTGCATTGTCCAATCCGTGCCTCTTTCCTCCGAACGTATGGAGCGGTCCCAGATTGATATTGTGGAGTACTATCAAATACTACACAATTATTAATCTGGCTATTGCCAGGTTAATATACTTGTGTTTTGAGGACTATACTCTATAGATAGTCAATCATATAAAGCTGTAAAGTATGTATTACTGATTAATTCAACAGAGGTTTACTCATTTACAGGGAATTTCTGTGGGCATGTTTTACGCTGCAAGAAAAAGTGTGGTAGTAGTTTTGCCATCTGTAGTTTTGCCACCTGATGGTTCATCAGATTCAGATGAGGGAACTAGCAGTCAGTGAAAGGTCGATGCAGGATGTGCCAGGATGGACCGACCACTATCATGTGTCAGAAGTGCAGTGTGAGGCTTTGCATTGTCACTGGTCAAAATGCTCACAACTGTTTCCTCAGCTTCCATTGCTGATGGGATGTTGTTAGTGTAAAAGCTCCAGAGGGAAGATGTTACAGTTAGAACAGGAGTAAGACCTTTTTTCTGTGCATACGTTAGTTTGTTTGTGTATACATGTTAGTCAGCTCATTGTTTATAGACTTGTTTCCGGTACTCAGTACTATGAATGTGAATCATCATCAGTTGTTCAGGACTTTCCAAGTTTTTTTTTTTTTTTTTTAAGTGTGTGGAAGATTTGAAAGAAAGTGGCTAAATAATTGTTTAATATGTTTTAAAAGTTAAAAAATGAAATGTTTTAAAAGTTGGAAAATTTTGAAGTTATACACTAAATGGACAATGTATCTCTGGGGATACAGAGTGTAAAATTGAAAATAAAGATGATATTTTGAAAAAAATCATGAAAATGTGTTGTTATAGTCTTGATACATTAGAAAATAGCAATTAATTAATTTTCCAAAATATGTATATGTGCTTGATCACTTTGGTGTATTTGTAACTCCAAAACACACAAATATATTTACACACATACATAAAGATAGAATAATGGTCATACTTTGATACACAATAAAGAAAGCAAGAAAAAATACCCAGAAGAGCAAAGAGAACTTTATTTTTTCCTGTTCCTTCCTGGTAGTGATGCATTTAAGTGATATTTTCAATGAAGCGTCTGTTGTTGAAACGTATAGCTTTCATTTTATTGCCCAGGCCAAAGTTGGACCAACAAGTCAGCTGCTTCTTAAACTATAAACCTTCATTGTGTTTGTTAATAGGATAGTTTGAAATTCTGAGACTTAGGCTAAACCGTCTATATTGGACAGTAAGATGAGGAGACTAATACTACTTTCATGTCTGTCCTTTAAACGGAACGTTTCAGTTTAGGACTCTACTTAAACTTTGTTTAGCAGTTGCAAAACCCAACGTGTAAACATGGGTATTTGCTGTTGGACCTGAAGGTACTTCTTGGCTGGAGTTGTAACCTCCACATTTCTCAGCTGGAAGCTGCTCACAGCACAGAATCCCTCACAAAACAGCACATTTTTACAGCTTTTACACCTCGATGCATCATATTTAACAGACAGAGAAAAGAGCAGCATTAGTCATTTTACCAAAGAATTGTAGCTCCTAAAAATATCCACTGATTTCTTTCATGAGTTGGAAAACACTTTGCAGCACTTTTCCAGAGGGCCAGAGGTCTAACAGTTTATTGAGCAGTCTGTCTGATGGAATAGATAGCTACAGAAAAGCCAAGCATCCTACTGGGGGATGATCAACAACAGTCAAACTTTCTTTCTTTTTTTTTTTTACAACCTGGCAAGCAAAAATCTACACCTCTGTCAGAAAAACTGTACTTAAATGAAGTTTAAATTGCATATGACATCCTCAGTAATGAATTAGGTCCTATTAGGTTTTAGGAAAGGTTAAAACCAGCATGTGCTGTTTGATTATAGACTATATTTTCTGTGTCAACACTAAAACGATTGACAAGTGCCCACTTTAATGATTCCTCATTTGTCCCTGTCTCTTTGCCACACTCCACACTTCTTCTCCCACTAATTGACATTTCAGCGGGATGCGAGCACATGAAGGCGGATGCTCTTAGCTGCTTCTGTTGATATTTATATCTATCTATCGCCATGACAACAGAACAGGAAGCAGGAAGTAGGCCGTGCTCCGTTAGAATGGAGCAGAGAGATAACTCTATCCCAGGTTGTGCAGGCAGATATCATGTCCGCCGCTTTTGTACATATGTGTGCACATGCGTGTGTTTGAAATCAGAGGCGACGCGTGCGGACATGGAAACCGCATTCAGAATTCCAGGTCTCTTTGCAGCTCACCTCTGTGGGTCAAGTCTGTTGGGGGTCGTGGGTATTCTTAGAGCTGGGAGATAACTGCGCTGTCATAAATTCTTCCTCTGCTTGATGGCACGCTTGCAAGCCATACAAAATTTCAACCAGCTGGTTGGTGTTGAGCTTCATGGTAGTGATGCACCATATCAAAAAAAAGTCGTGTTCATTTTTATAGATTCAAACAAAGAGTTAACATTATTTTCCTGCTTTTTGAATCACATTTTACTTTCAGTGGTCCAGATGCAGCTGTAAGGTTCCTAGACAGCTGCATGGTGCTCAATAAAAGTGGAACTATTGCAAAATTCCCTGTACAGCTGTTGCTTTAAACATGTATATTTCATGAGTTTGCCACACAAAGTTGCAGTTACATAAAAATCAGTATTTTTAGTGCCGAGCTGCAGCTTTCAAATGCCTCTGAAGTGACTGCTGGTTGACATGTAGTGTTAACCGGCTGCATTTCAGTCACTATTTAATACTTGTGTCCAATAGAACAAGTCAGCCTTATACCATTTTTGATGCTTTACAATTATTAGATGATCATGAGACCTCAGCGGGTGACATTTGCACTCAACACTGGGCTATGTATGGTTTGCAGATGTCACACCATTCTTAGCTGTGTGCAACGTCGCCTCCCACACAGCTGTCCTGTACAAAATGTGACAATGCAGACTGAGCTCTTTATAGCCGCTGCTGACTCAGTCATCAACAAACGCACTTTTCTAAGGAATGGGAATTAATAAAAAGTCTCCTAAAGATCGTTTTTTTATCTGCTGGAAGACATAATATAAGTGAAACAAGCAGTCATGGTTGAGCTTTTCTTTTACAGTTTAATATGTAACAAACATAAGGAACCAATCCGGTCAACTTGCAGGTTAGAGCTTCCTGTATCATTATGTAATATTTTATGTGACTTTATTACTCCAGCACAACTTCCAGCTTCCCATTTTGTAGCATAGTGTTGGAGCAGGGTTGTAGGCGAGCTGGTGTGTTTGAGCTGCAGTGAGTGGAGATGAGGGTTGGGCACCCATTTCATATGCTGTCATACCGTTTAATAAGCCTCATCACGATGCATCATTCCCCTACATATGAGTCAGGAGGGACCTCTTCCACCTTCTAGCAGGCTCAGGAGATAATTATCACCCCATTTAATGCTGCTCTTTTATTATATATCATTTTGTTTTCACTTAAATGTGATTTTTAATTTCAGTTTCACGTGTTGTTTTCACCTTATGAGCACTGAATTGATCTTTCAGCATAGTCTAGGTTAAAACGCACCCTGTTGCTAAATTTACCACATGTTGAAAAGCTCTACTTTCTCCACAAGAAATACTGCATGCACTTACAGCATGTTACACACATTATCCGGGTTACTTTCTGTTTATCAGTTATTAGAACGGGTGATAACAAGCCTTCTGGCTGGCTAGGAAGTCCCAACTGGCCCATATGTATTGTAATAACTTGTGAGGATAATGGTCATTTAATAGTCTGATAACAGTTGAATCGGATGAGCAGAGACTTCGAGGAAGCAGTGATGTGGAGTTACTCTTCAGCTGTTTTTGTAGGGATTGTTTTCATAAAAAAGCTTTAAAAATATCTAACTGGAACATAGAAAGGAGTTTTTGGCGACGTTTTCCACAGCCTGAATACTTATGCAAATTATATTAGCATTCAGTAACAACAGCAAAAACAATGAAGCAATGATTGGGTGAATGGAAAGAATAAATAATTTCGCAGGGACAACTGGGAGCAGGCAGACATGCAGTGACTGCAGGCAGCTGGTGACTCTTCTGACTGTGTGAGCGTGTTGGATCTTGTTCAGCGGAGCGGGAATGTTTACTGTCAAGCTGTTATCTGTTGGTGTACGTGCTCATGTGTTATTTACTTATCATGAACAGTTTTAGCTCCAAACAGAAGAATTTAGCACTTCGCAGGCAGAGGACGTTTCATCCTTGCCACTTGGGTTCCGCATTAATGTTAAACATTGACACACACACGGCGACATTATTGCCAACTCATGCAAACCTAGTCAGCGTAGTCTGGGGGAGTTTGATGTCTTTCACCTTCACTTACTCTCAAGAAACGGTTGACTTTAATCTTTTTGTCTGTGCGAATGTGTTTGGGTGCTGTTTCTACGGTTACCTGCCTCAGTGTTGAAATGTGATGAATCACCAAAACCTCACCCTTAGATGCTGATTCATCCGGAAAAGAAAAGAGACACTGCCTCGTCTTTTCTCCATTTGTTGTTTTCCCTCGAAATAGTGACAGTTTTCTCTCAAAGGTTCCACTTTTAATATTTCACACAACAATATATCACTTCTAGACACATTGAAACCCTTCAGATTGTTGCTATCTGTAGAAGTTTAGGTCGCATTTCTGTCCTGATCGGATATTTGTTGAATTAATGGCTGTTTATCGTCAGATGTTTACATATTTAAGCAACTTCTGCTCTTCTTGTCATGTTTTTGCCTGTATTTTTGAACACTGAGCTGGGATTAGATGGCAAAGGGAGCATCTCTTCTCTCCTTGTAAACACCCAGTGTACTTTGTGCGTTTCCCACTCCGGACTGAATCTGTTTAGCTGGATCCTCTTGAGGAATGTTAATCGCGTTCTAGTCAAGCTCATTTTAAAAACAGTGTTGTATATTTGCATTTTTTGTGGACCGATTTGTTTTACAACCAGCTACAAATACAGCAGGCTGCTTTTCCCCCCAAAAGAATTAAGATGAAAAGTAGAACTGCACATTGAGCTATGGTATTGTACTTTCTCTTCAGTCTCTGCTGAGTCAACTTTCCTTTTTCTTCCCTTTTCTTTCTTCCCATCTCTTTTTCTTCTCTCGCTCACCCAGACTGAAAGGAAGTTTGTCAGGGGTAGTCTCGGATGACTAAGCATGCAGTTCAGTGGTATTGTATGCCGGTGTTCCGCTTTGTCGGTTTTCTTTTTTCCTGAAGAGTGCCTTTAAAGCTCAAAAACACAGATCATGGATTCAGATTCTCTTGAAATGAAACAGGAGTGAAGCAAACGCATGAGAAGTGTTTGTAACAGGTTAAACAGGTTGTGGTGCCTTAACTCTGTAAGACCCAAATATAGAAAAAAAATTAGCAAAGAAATAAATAAAATAAATGAAAAAAGTATAAAACTATATATATATATAAATTAAATAACAGTAAAATAAAATAAAAAATAAAAAACAGACATAGAAAAAAATATCAAAAATAATATACATGTGTGTTTTACAGGGTTAAAGTATTATTTATTATTCAAAAATTGAGCCAAAATGCTCAACATTGACACATAGGGAAACTAAAACAGGGAACTGACCACACTTCTTTGAGTCTTCTCAGTGTAAATATTTACCCTACTCGACCTTATGTACAGTAGCCGACTGCGCTGTGCGTTAATATTTATCTCTGTGTTTACAATATTTTTTTTAAAGATGCAGAAAGAAGGTTTTTAATTGTAGAGCTGCTGCCACATGTATTGCAAATGTCATTGCAATGAATAAGGAAGGAGAGATCTAAACTTACACTGTAGTTAGGCAATATTTCATAGAAAACAGAAAAACACGGAAGGAAATCAACTTTTTGTGGAGTTTTGTTGCAAGAAGTCACTTTAATCTCCGTATGTTTTCAGTTTTTGTGCTTGCCACCAATAAAATGTCGAATAATCTACAGAATGCTGTGTTTTTTGTGTAATGTATGGCAGTGACACTCTACTTACAGGTACTTGTTGGGCTGCAAACCATTTTCTAACTCACAATGAAAATGGATTTTCTTCTGTTTGTTTGTTTACTGTGTATAGCAAATGTTCAGCAATGTCCCTTGGCTGTTATTTAGTTAATTTGAAAATAAGTAATATCAAAGGAAGATGAGTCATGTGTATTTATTTTGTCTGCTGAATATTGTTGTGTTTATTAACTCGCCTCTGGCCTCCTGTCATTTTGCAACAGGGCTCCACAGGAAAAGCTATTTGGGTTTTTCTGCTGTGTTGTATTGTTACATGCAAAGCTTTGTGTGCAACAAACTATAATCAGAACAACTTAAAAGTCAAAGAATATTTTTTTTAAAACTTGTGAAAACATTTATTAAACATTTTTGTTAAGAAAACTCTGGCAATGCTAAACAGTTTTATCTGACTTCAGATTTTAGATAGATAGATGATTAAACTTGAACTGAACAATTGTATCTGTTTTTTAAACTAAAAGGAAGTATTTGAGAAAGTAGGATGAAGTTATGAATATGTTTTAACATGCATTCATACAAAAAATTAAATTACTTTAAAAAAAACTAAATTTAAAAAAATCTATAAAATTAAATATTTCATCGAATTACAGATGTATTTATTAATTTATCGATTTATTTATTTGAGCTTGTTGGAAAAAAATGACACATATTTTTAATTGCAGGAGCTCAGTTGCATAACAACTCATTCCAGTCATTATTAAATGTCTAATATGGATAGGGTGGAGGGTATCAGCTGTTTTTTTTTTAAAATTTTCTCTGTTATGTGTGTCTGTAATGAATGCCTGACTTCCAGTCCAGAATGTCTGTGAAGTCACAAACCACAGCAGTGACTGCATCATGTTTAACTGGCACTGATTTCCAAAGAGACTTAAATACATTTATATTGAGCTGTCTGAAGTGGAGGGGTGGGTTGGGGTGATTTACAGTAATGGTTTGCTCCGTTTGACCTTCCTCAAACTGAATTTATGGAAGTGATTCTCTAAGTAAATAGGATTTAAAGAGTTGCACCCAGTACTGATATGATGTTGGAGAGACAAAATAATGCGTCATCTCTATTGTTTAAAAATGGAAAAGTCCCATGAGGGGGGAAAAAAAATCAGTTCAGCTTGACTTATCTACTAAGTAGATACACAACTATATGAAAGCAGTCCTTTTATGCATCACCTGCCTGATAAACCCTGAGTTTGATATCATTTTGATTTATGACTATAACTATAAAACCGCCAACGCATGATATGCTCATGATAAATCCTCTCTGTCACCTGATTTTCAGTTGAAAATGTTTCATTTTAGTCTTGCTGGGATTTTAATGATGATGAAACTTTCTTAGGAGGAATTTAAACACTTTCACTTCCAGTTTAACATAAGTGTCACTCTTTTCTTAAATCAGATGTCCTCAAAGGAGCATGCCTTGTCCTTTAGATGCCAGTGAACTGTTGTGTCTTATCTCTTGTGTTGTTCCATGAGCTTGTGGAGCTGTTCTTTCATTCGGTTGCTCCCTGCTGAAGGTCCTAGGATCGCCATGACCTAGATGTCTTAAGAATCTGCACAGACATAGGTTTAAATTGAGATATTTTCATCATAGTGCTTTTACAGCTGTGTCTACGGTATACGGATGTGTCTATTTTTGGGCATGTTTTAGCCAAACAGCCTGCGTGCTTTGCGGCCTTTATGTGACTCGAGGAAGGCGACTGAAAGGTTAAAAGTCAGATCACTGTCCGCTCTCTGTGGGAGCATATGTGCAATCAGGAAGTGGTCAAATAGCTCACAACAACGTTAACGTTCATCTCTTCCCTCTTCTAGGTGCCCCCTGCTCTGGGGTTTGACTGCTAAGCATGCTGGGTAAAGCTCACCCAACTTCCAGCAGGGTCGACCTGGTGAACTCTGACTTTTCTGACGCCACATCGAACTCGGACGAACTCGACGGTATCGACATGGCTGACCTCGTGGAAAGCCTGGATGCACGAGAGCTGGACCTCGGAGAGGGAGAGGAGATCGACTATGATGGAAACTGCTTAGGTATACGTTTCTCTTTTTTTTTTGCCTTATATGTCTCTCTTAGATACTACAGCCTCACAATCATTTCTCCCAAAAGCAAGATGACAAATAAAACAAAATATAACCATAAACTAAACAAATAACCATGAGAAATACGCTTGTACTGTATATGCGATCACTCAAAGTGGGCGAAGCACTGAATTATTTCCATCGTAAGCAGTTGAGTTGATAAGATTACGCAAGCTCCTCAGAAGATTAAACTTGAATGGAATGTAACGTGTCAGATGGTGAACTCGATTCATCATTCATAAGCAAATTTATATGGTCATACGAGGCCAAAGCAATTAGTCCATGACTGTCCTCTTGGGTTTGTTCCCAGAATCTCTGGGAAATGAAGAAGTAGCAGAGCAGCCAGACTAAGAGAAAGTGAGCTCCCATTGTCTGACCATATGGAAATTGTACAAGAAAGAAAAGATTTCAACTGAATGCACAAAGCTTCCAAACTGCTATCCAGCAATCCAAGAGTATGAGGGTGGATGTTTCCTTTATGTAATTTAGATCCCACAAACTTTACCGGAGAAGAAACGGAAACATTTGCCCTAACGCTGCAAACTCGCAAAGCGCATGAAGCTTGAACAAAGGCCGACTTTTCAGCGCCGCATCCTACTCGCTCCTAAGCAGCCTGAGTAACTCCTACGTGTACAAACAGAAACGAAAAAAATTCACACTAACCGCCAGCCTCGGTTTCTGTTCCTAGGGGACAGTCGTATCCCATTCTCAGCAGTATATGCCACAGTGGGTTTCAAGGAGGCCAATGCAAAGGTCTACCTCCCCACTGTGCCCATTACTGCCCGGATCCTGGAGGTGGAGAGGTTCACCACTGCGCAGGACCGCTTCAACTTGTCACACCACAGGAGTGTCAACAAGGTACTGCACATGCACCTATCCAGTTAAAAACACAATATATTTGGTATTCATGACCCACTTTCCTGCTCTTATGGTTTATATAAAGCCAATGCTACACAAAGATTGAGCTATTTTTTTCCAACTCTCCCTTGCATTCGCGATTTCTGCTACTCTGGATAAATAAAATATCTTGAACGTTATGTTTTTTTTCATTATAAAAGCCTTTTCATGAAGCTGCCAAAATCTGCCGCCCTGATAGATAATAACCTGGTGCTTGTGTGTCTGTAGTCTCTACCAGCGGTGTTTAAGATTGAGCTGAAGCATGGAGAATTTACCTGGGTGGTAAAGAGGAAGGAGAAACATTTCTTGGAGCTGCACAGAGAGCTGAGGACGTACAAGACCTTCATGAGGATACCGCTGCCATCACGCAGGTGGACATTTGTACTCGCAGAGACATGCACAGAAACCAAAAACACAAGCTTACACACTTGTTTTTGCCATGTTGTACCAACTTACAGTCTCTAAAAACAGTTGTTATTGCTTTTCCAAATTAAATCGTGGTCAGTGTAAGTTGGCTTTTTGATGAGAATTTACAGATAAAGATTCTGTCTTGTCAACGTGAAAACAGATTTTAGTTCTGTCATTAAAATATAGCCAGTTGGTGCTAGAATTAGTAAGATGGAAATCATGTGAGAGCAGTGAATATGTTCATTGTAGTATAAAAACAGCTGTATAGACATCCAATCACTGGTAAATCAGTAATCCAGGCTATAACTACACCATGAAAACAAAAGAAAACTTCAAACAATTCTGTTAAAAGGTAGCTGAAAAGCACAAGTCAGGGAATGGATATAGGAAAATCTCAACATCTACCTATAGCATGCCATCTTAAGTAACTGAGTAGGAAAGAAATTCTTGAAGGAGGCCACCAATACACCTATGATTTCTCCGAAGGAGTTACAAGCTTCAGCGGCTAACATGGGAGAAATAACAGTTGTTGCGTGTTCTTTGCCAGCCAGAGCTTTATGGGAGAGTGGCAAATAAAAACACTGTTGAAAAAAGCTCTTACTACAGTTTACATCACAACATGAGAGTCTTTGAGGTCAACAGGAAGAAGGTTCTTTGATCTAATGAGACCAAACTTGAGCTTTTTGGCCGTCAGACTAGGCACTGTATCCAGTGGACACCAAACTGTGCACATCATCACGAACACAACATCCCTACTGTGAGGCATGGTGGTGTCAGTATCATTATATACTTCTCTGCAGGAGATGCTGGAAGGCTTACACAGGAGAGGGTAAAATCAATGCAGCAAAATATTAGAAATTCCCGAAGGACTCCTTGACGCATTGCACAATAGGACTACGACTTGGCAGAAGATTTGTTTTCCAGCAAGAAAATAACCCAAAGCATAAAGCCAAAGCTAGGCAGAAATGGTTTAAAGGCAAGAAGGTGAATGTTCTGGAGTGGCAAAGTCACAGCCCAGACCTCAATCCAACTGAGAATTTGTAGGTGGACTTTAAAAGAACTGTTCACTCAAGATCCCCATACAACCTGACGGGTCATAAGCAGTTTTTCAAAGAAGAATGGGGTAAAACTGAGACCCATGCACACAGGCTCAATGCTGAAATTGCAGCCAAAGATGCATCTACTAAATACAAGCTCAAAGGAGGTCAATACTTATGCAATCACTTAGTTTAAATTCTGTCATTTTAATTATGTGACATTACTTCATAGAAATCTGTGTTTCACTTTGGTATGAAAGAGTCTTTTTTAAAAAAAAGTGTTTTCTTATTGAAGAAACTAAGTCAAACTGACCATGAGGGAGTGAATACTTTATATAGGCTGTGTACATTCCATTGCTAAAGAGTTACTCTAAATGTACCCTCAAGCCAAGTTTTGATACTAGAATTTAATGGTTTGCTCTGAGCTTTTTGTCCCAAAATGGGAGATGAGGTTCAATGTGACACACGTATACACTTGGCATAAGAGTCATACTTGTATAATTAACATAGCATTTAAAGAACAGTGTGGGCGACCTGATAGCCAAATGGGTAAGGCACATATCCCAAGTAGCGACTCATCAGTTCGAATCTTGGCCAGCTGGATCGTTGACTGTGCATCATTCCACAGCTCTATTACCTCACATTTCTTTCTCGCAATAAATTCTCTCAGAGGTGAACACTGCATGTGAAACTAGAGCTAACAGACGATTATCTCAGCTTGGCATTGAGAGTAGACACAGAGGGGCAACTTTATCCAAAGTTCTTAAAAAATCAGCCCACGATCACTTCTAAATTTGATTGAATTTGTTAAAAATTAAAATCCAATCATAATGAAAGATGTAAAAACAACAGGGAGATCTGCTTATAGTGGTGGGTGGATTTTTTTTCTTTTTTTCTTTTAAATACTCTGCTTCTCCTTGATTTCAGATGTTCATCTGGAGCTTCATATTTATCGCACAAACATCTTGACTTTCTGATCTACCTCTTGGCAAGAAAACGAATAAGCGAAATAAGCTCATATCCCAAATTGTCTATAAATGTCAAAGTATTCTTTCAGTAGCACTGACAGTATTTTTCTGTGACCTTTTCGAGTTTATGAACCTTTTTGTGTTCTGTACTGTACCACGATTAATTGCACTGTGACATTTCAATTAGCTCTTCTTGTTTGTTTCTTTCCTTTCTCTGTTTTGTTCCCTTCCCTTTATTAGTCTCTCTTATTCTCTCTCTGGCGCTGTGCTCACTTGAAAAAAGTGGAATGCATTTGGATTGTAATCGGATTTGTTTTGCCAAACTCTTTTCCTCTCTGTGTTTCTATGAAGCAGTCTTTATTTAGTTGTATTTTTGTAGAGGTTGCTACGTGATGCATGGGATTGCGGTGATGGTTTCATAAAACAGGCAGCTTTTAATAAAAAAGAGCAACGAGCACAAAAAATGCATAATCGCCTCCCTGTTTTTAGATAAGTAAATGTCAGTTTTCTTTGTCGGCTTTCCTGGTTGATATGCGATAACACAGCAGTGAGCCAACCTTCTGTCAGGTTCGTCAAGCTTTTCCGTTTGCATGTGTAAATATCTGCTCACAGGAAGATACACAGAAAAATATGATTCTGAGCAGCTGCTGAAATTGCTTTTTGTTTAGTTTTTTTCCTTTGGCTTTAGGCTGCGGTCAAACTTTTACAAAGATTCAATCCCTGCACGATTTTACAAATGCTCCCTAGAAACGCATCTTCAAATAGCTTGTGCTGCTAAATCCGTCATTTTAATGTTCTCCTTCTTGTTTTGCAGCCACACGGTGAGGCGGAGGACGGTGAGGAAGAGCGAGGTGAGGGAGATGCCCTCCCTACCCAGGGGGGGAGGAGACGAGCTGGTGCGAGATGAGCAGGTTTCCAGCAGGAGGGTATGCTGCTGCGTTTGTAGCCTTTTCTGCTTGTTTTTCCCGGTTTGGACGAATTGACTCTTGCCACATCTCAACTTTATTGCAAGGAGCTCTCCTGGCACTCGCTTGTTGCCATGGCACTTAACTCCTTGCCAGTATCCTCTAAAACACTCTCTCTCTCTCACAGCGTGTGTGTTCCTAATGCATGGATTTTGTCATTAAAACACTCACAGTGGCCAAATATAGTGTGTGTGTTTCTGCAGAAACAATTAGAAGACTATTTGAACAAGCTGCTGAGGATGGCCTTGTACCGCAAATATCATCACACTGTGAGTAATCGTACTAAGCGCCGCAAGCTTTGACACTCAAATGTACCCTCATAATGACTGCTTGTCAAATATGTTTCAAGTTTGTGCTAATTTATGTTTATTCTACATTTGTGTCAACCACTATAGACATTTGAGATCCACTAGAAGTGAATCATTAACAGGGCTTTTCTATATTTTGCTATGCTTTGCCCTTGTTGTGGATGTTGAATGTTGACACAGATCAGTGTGTGTACACAAAGCGCTGCATCATGCAAAATGAATTGAAGCTTATTATTATTACTGCTTGTTCAAGCAGTAAGAGTCTGTAAAATGTCCTCAGTTAAAGTACAGCCATCATAAGACGACATTTTTAAATTACGTACAAAAGCTGCATTGATTTTTCATATTTTTATTGAATTTGGACAATATATTTACATACATTTGCCTTTCCAGCTTCATCTGGTGTTTTCCATTTAAAAACAACTCCTCTCTCTATAAAAGCTAAATTAAAGATTCAATCCCAAAGTGCTCTAAGTAGCCTTACAGAAACACTTTGCGTTACTTTTTCCTATAATTTAGAGATCAATGCTAAAAAAATTGCAATATAAGCTACAAAAGTGTGGACTACTTTACCATTTCCCACATATTTACACTGTATATCTTCCTTACTTTACTTTATTGGTGGAATCCACCTTTAAACAGACCGTTGCTGCAGCACTATGTCAGCCAAGTACTAACATTAAGCTTTCTTTTGATGTTTTTTTTTTTTAAGTTAATATGTGAGGTTACAACACTCAGTTCAGGATGAATCACTTTACCTCCAGGTGTGTGAACCTAACAGTTGCCTGCCTCCGTGTCCACGTGTGCGGTATATTTCACAATGTGTGTTGTGCCTGTACAAGAATCGCTTGTGTGAAGCTTCTCTGCGTTTCTTCCCATCTATTCTCAGATGGAGTTCATTGACGTCAGCCAGCTGTCGTTCATTCATGACTTGGGACCCAAAGGACTGTGAGCACTTTCTCTTTGTCCAATGCTTTTTTTTTGTTTCCCATCCTGTATGCTGACTATCAGGGTCAAAATCCCAAAAGCTGTTCTTAAATTTCAATAATATGCTCTCCTTACACCCCATAATTTAGATTTTAGAGGATATTTAGCTGCGTCTTCTGTCTCTTCAGGGAAGGGATGATCTACAAGCGCTCGGGCGGACACCGGATCCCTGGAATGAATTGCTGTGGTCACAGCCAGGCCTGCTATCGCTGGTCCAAGCGGTGTGTTAATATTGCTTTTTCCCTTTATTTATTTTTGTCTTTTCAGTTTATTTCTCTCAGTGCAGCTTTTATCCTTCCTCCCACTGTTTTCGTTGCCATGCTAACATAAAGCAGACCACTGCTCCTGACTCATTTTTCTTCTTGTAATTAAGTTTATTTTGCTCATTAGACAAATTAATGGAGCCCCTTCGTGTCTTGTGGTAGCAGACACGCACGAAGACGAACTGGCATTTCTTTTTAGTTCCTCAAACTGGCAAACTTTTATAAAAATGTGGGAGTGATGGATTTCATGTACAAAAGATTTTGAACATTCACACTCAAATTCCTGGCAGGAAGCTGTCAAAGTGTGGGTGTCAAAGTACAGTGACCATTCATTGCATATTTCAACACAAAATTATCACATCTTAATAAGCGGTAGATTTGACTATTATGTTATATTTTCCCTTCTTTTTTTTCTTTTTGGAGGTTCCTAACAAAATGTTACTAGTACCGAAATCTACAGCCCACCTGCGCTCCCTGCTCTCTTTATCTGTCTGCCCGCTTCTTTCTCTTCCTGTTTATCGCAGCCAAATTATTATGTGAGCGGTTTATATTGTTGTTTTTCTGAAGACAACACAAAAAAATCCCACACGTTTGAAACGCTCGGCCCATCCACCTACATCCCCATGATGATTTTCTTCCTACACCCTTTCCTTAAACGAGAAATATAAGAAACGGTGCACAGAAATCAGTGGAGAGCTGCAGGAACACACATAGACACAGAAATCATAAATGCTTTTGATGATATGAAAATGTGAATGGTTCTGTGTGTGTGTGTGCTGCAGCTGGCTGGTGGTCAAAGACTCGTTCTTGCTGTACATGAAGCCAGACTCGGGAGCGATTTCTTTCGTCCTGCTGGTGGATAAAGAGTTCACCATCAAGATGGACTCCAAAGACACGGAAACCAAACATGCAGTCCGCATTGACAGCCTCTCAAGGTTGTGTGTGTGTGTGTGTGTGTGTGTGTGTGTGTGTGTGTGTGTGTGTGTGTGTGTGTGTGTGTGTGTGTGTGTGTGTGTGTGTGTGTGTGTGTGTGTGTGTGTGTGTGTGTGTGTGTGTGTGTGTGTGTGTGTGTGTGTGTTGAACATTGGAATTTTCATCCACAAGGACTGATCACACAGTTTGAGTAAAGCCTTATAGTGATTCTAATGTTAATACTACTTAACCACCATTTAAAAAGAGAATCTTCCCTTTTTCCCCGTGTTGGGTAAAGTCTGTTTGTGATGTTAAAAATCATATTCAGACACTTATTTTGTGATGAGATGGTGCTTTTTCCTTAATCAGCTTCATTTAGTCTCACAGTAAAAGGAAAAGGCCTTTCAAAAGACTTTTTTACAACCTGCCAGCAGCAGGCGGGAACTTGTTGTTTCCCTTTTTCCGATCTGTGATCCAAGACAAAGAGAAACATTCTGAAAAATCACCAGTGGGGTCAAAAACCACAGATTTACTACTTCTTGTAGCTTCTTTTCATTCCAAAACCCATTCCTTATTTTATTTTAGGAACAATGACAAAGTTTCTTATCTCACAAAAGGAAAAGACGGATGCCTCCTGTGACAGACGGATGTGTGTGTGTGTGTGTGTTTGTGTTTGCTTTTATGAGGTCAAATGTACAGTTATTTTTCTTTTTTTTGGATGTGATTCAGTCCTGCACCCTTGAACACTCTGAACCCAAAATCTAAACCCAAAACTCCCCCTTGTGTTTGAAAAGCATGTTATCGTTTTATAAAAATTACCAAATTTACACCATTTATCGCAGCCAGAAACTGTGAAAACTAACAAAAATCTGACATTTTAAACTTTTAAATGGTTTTCGAACGCATCATGTGTGACGTATGGTTCCAAATCTGAGCCTAAGATTGCACTCTTCATCAAAATGACTTTTTTCAGCATGTCTCATTCAAAATGTTACCAAAAATCCACAGTTTGCAATGAAGAGATTCAGTAAAGAACAAAAAATTCTGCACTACTCGGCGCAAACATGAAGCTAAGCCTGACTCGGCTGCAACCAACAGTTATGTGACAATAATTCAAGGAATTGTCAGCTAAACTGCAGGCTGTGCTTAAGCGGAGCAGAGGAGATGAAAAGAGAGAATATGTGAAAAATGAAACGCACAATAAATGCAACATGGCTAAGAAACGGCATACAGAGAAGCCAATTGTCTGGTATGGGGTGTCAGCATGGTGAAAAATCTTTAAAAAGTTGTAGTGTGGAAGATGCTTAGTTTGTGGAGAAAATAGTTAAATATTTATAGCATACGGAGACACCTTTTTTTTTTTTTTTTTTTTTTTAGCACAAATAGGCACTTGGAAAAATGTTGACAATATTTCTTCCAGTTCTTTTTCAACTTCTCTAAAACAAATAATGAAAGAAAACCGCCCAATTTCATCTCTTTAGTTTTAGGATTTATGTTGTTATACTGCACAGAAGACATTTTTGAGTTCTCTCTTCTTGTAGCAATGGTTGTGCTGTTTCCATAAAGGTGCAGGACTGTGGAAAAAATGAGCCCACACAGAGTAACATGTGACCTGAGCAACAAAAATGCCCCGAAACCGCTTTAGGGTTCAGAGGTTTAAAGTGAACGTATATTTGTGGAATGGTATTCAATGCGTCTCTGTTTGTATCTGTGTATATCTGCCTGGCAGGACCCTGGTGTTTAAGTGCAGCAGCTACAGGCATGCTCGCTGGTGGGGTCAGAGCATCGAGAGCTTCGTGAGGAGTCACGGGAAGGCTTTCCTCCGAGATCACCGCTTTGGATCGTTCGCACAGGAAGAGGAAAACATCCCTGCCAAATGGTAACGGCACTGGAACAGAGCACAACTGGTCAAGCTGTTGCTAATGTTGGTGTGTGCACAGAAGGAAAAAAAAAACCCCAAAATGACAGGGGTTTGAAGCTGTCACATTAATTTCTCTGTGACTGGCAATGCAGGGCTGTATTTACAGTGTGTCAGAGTCAGTGTCATTTTATTCAAATTTTAGCTTCTCAGCTCCACATTGGCGAGCAAAATACATAAAACGCAAAGAAAACAAATCTCCTTCATATTTTCCCTGCTGTCCTCTGTCAGTGTTTCCACTGGTAGCTATGGAAATGTATGACGGGACCGAGCAGTCAGCTCTGTCGTTTGGCTGCGCTCCCTTCTTTTCTCCTTTCTTTATTTGCATTCTCTCCCCCTCAGCTGCCAGATTCTGTGATATTGAATCATCTGCGCGATAACCACATTACGTTGTCTTTTTTGCACAGAAGGAAGAACGGGAGAAACATTTAGAGAGACGTGTTGTTGTCCTGTGAGCAGATGGAAAAAGAGTGTTAAAAAAAACAGTTATGTCATGATGACACGACTATGGGTGTCGCCTTCAGCTTGCAAGGGTGTTGCACAGTGAAGTGAGTCAGGGAAGTTGTGCTTAATTGTGGCTTAGAGGCGGTTTTGAGTAAAAGCTGTGGTCAGACAGTGAGCTCGAAAAGACAGAAGTTGCTCTGCTGTCGAACTTGAAACACTGCATATTCAATGCTTGTTTGTATATGTATCAGCAGCAAGTACATGTGGCAAGTGTGACATTAACATCTTTTTTTTATGCAGGTATGTGAATGGAAAGACGTACATGGAGGATGTGGCCGATGCTTTGGAGGAGGCGAAAGAGGAGATCTTCATCACAGACTGGTGGTGAGTTTTAGTGTGTGTGAACAGGCCAGATATCAAATAAACAGAAAAAAACACCTGAATCATAAAGGTCTTATCATCTATTCTGTTGGTGCCCATTTTACTTTTCCATCTAATGCTGTCACAGTTTTTTCCAAATCTGACAGAATAATAATCCAGCAGATGTGAAATACCATTAAAAAAAAAAAAAAAAAGCATATGCTGTTATTAGTGGCTTCAAATGATGGAAATAATGGAAAACTGGTCATGATATCTGGTTGACCTGAATGTGTCATGTGACAGAAGTGGAGTTCATATTCATAAGGAGCATCATGCAGATCAAAAGCTGTGTAGGGGAGGCTGTAATGTGGTATCTGTGGTGGTTTTAGAAGCAATAAGAGATACCCAGTGAGGTAAAATACGTTCATTCTAGCTGTGTGATTTTTATTGCATGAGAAGCATTAAGAAAAATATTTAGATTTTGGACGTAAGGCTAAATAAGTGTGGGAATTATATCATAGGTGTTACAATCCAGGTTGTTAAGGGAAGTAGCAAACAAACAGATGGTCGTGGTTGTAAAAAAAAAAAAAAAAGTTGATTGTGATTTTAATGAAGAATAGATTTTTGTGGCAAACAAAAAATAATCAGCACAAATTCCACTAAACGAGGGATGAATGCAAGTGGATGCATCTCATTAAAAAAAAATGAATAAAATGAACGACAAAATAGTCAAAATCAAAACCGCGCGCTGCTTACTATCCAAACAAAGGTTCCAGGCAGCCCTAAACCTGGTGTCCAACCTGTCATTGAAATACAAGTTGACAAAATGTGCAAATAAAACTGTGAATCTGGCCCAGCCTCGAGGGGCAAAATGAATGTGTTGTATGTGTCACAAAGGAAACTAATCAATGAGGATTTAAAACGGGATGGAGGAGGAGCAGTCAAAGTGAGAAACTGATCAGAGGCTGAGTCTGACACAGCGACTTGCACATGCTAATTTACATACAAAACCAGATGGAGGTTAATCACACAAAAAGGGAAAAGGAGCGCAAAGCCCATTCCATCTTTAAGAGGAGGGGGAGATGTGATATGTAACGTTATAGAATCTTGCATCTATGCTAATACCAAGTGTTTGCTGCAAAAAGTATGCCTCATACTATCTGTTGCATGTAGATTATGCCTTGAAAATATAAGAAGTATGAAGCACCAGCTTTAAAATCTATAGAATCGTGGCTGACTTGTATCTTAGTATCTCCTTAAAGACACTTAGGGTGAAATTGCTGCCAAAGACTAAGAAGACAACTTGACACTGTGATCCCAGTTAGCGTCGTACAGTGCTGTAACGCATCACATTATAGATTAACCAGAAGTCCTCACCTGCTAAAGATCTGGGACAAGGTACTGGCTCTAATTACATCCCCACAATGAGAACAGAAATCCACCAACAGAAAGATAAGTCTCGATATCTGGTTACGCTTCTGCTACACCCCTTTTTGTCTCTCTCCGTCTTTTCTCAGCCTCCTTCTAAACCGTTGTGATATGATTAGGTGTTATCTCTGCGTTTCCTGACATCCAATACAATTGGACAATGTTTGAGGTCAGAAAAGAGTCAAACATGAAACAGAAGGGGAAGACTTCCTCCTCAAAATGACAAAAAGCTCATTTGTCTCATGTAAAAACTGTCACCACAGTTGCCGTCTACACTGTATGTCCCCTAGAGGATACAATAACCTGGCAGATGGTGTTACAAAGATGCAAATCAAATGTCACATATAATCGGTTTGACTGTTGTGCATAGGAACGAAGCATTTCCTTGCCTGTGGTTTGACTCACCACTCTTCCTTGCTTTTTAGATTTTTAATAGTGGTTTAATGGCATTTTCTGGAGGGAAATAACCCCTTATTTGTCCCCACTGACGCCGTTATAATATTCTCACCACTGTAATTTCAAATATAATAGTTTTTGGTCCCTCAGAGCTGAGTGTGCAACTGTTAGACATGACTGGAATCCCTGTGTTCCAAGGCGGTAATCACGGGGCTTATGGTCTTTACTAATGAAGTGTCGGCTTGTGTAACGTGAGCCAATGGCACTGTAGACATGTCAGCTCAGGATGCCAATGTGAGTGACTCATGAGACTATAACATGATGTCAGGGGGAAGTAAACATCCCATGAAGGAGACTGATGATTCTGTTTCTTTATCTGTTTGTCCTTCTTTATGTTTCTGTATTACTTTTGGTTGGCTTATGTCTTTCCTACTCTTTTCATCAGGCTGAGTCCAGAGATCTTCCTGAAGAGACCTGTTGTCGAGGGCAACCGGTGGAGGCTGGACTGTATCCTCAAACGCAAAGCAGTAAGTAATCATTCGGGGCAAATGAGTGCTGAGCACATTTTCACTGCACGATGAGAAAACACAGTATGTGACTTTTTCAATGTATAAATTCACACTTTTCAAAAATGTTAACATTTAAACTTCATCAAGTCACTCTTATTTAAAAAGCACTTTTGAAACAAGAGGGCTCAAACCAAAGTGCTCTCCATGTGAGATAAAAGATTAACATTTTGAATCTATTTGACCGAAAGAAGCGCGAATAGTCCTCTAAAGGCACATTAAAAGTTAAAATGAAGACCTTGCAATATTAGAGAGAAACCCTCGGGTTCCCTGTGAGCAAGCACTTGAAGACAGTGGAGATGAAGATAAAGTTAAGAAACCTCTTAATAAAAATGTCCACATGTGCTTACAGGTGCTAAAAATCCTTATTCAGAATGAACCAGAAGGAGTTTCTTATACAAGAAGAAACTAGAATTGTTTTACTACTCATTTGCATCAAATACAACTAGAATTCACCATTTAAATAAATAAGCAGGATTTATCATCTGACATGTACATGAAGGTAATATATACGCAATATACAGAACTTTCCAACATCTTGTAAGGTACATGTATTCAATTTGTGTACAAATTTCAGGTACTTGTACTTTACTTGAGTATTTTTCACTTTCAGCAGCTTTATACTTCTACTTCCCTGCTCTCTGAGGAAAATATTGTACATTTCACCGCACTACATTTGCCTAGCATCTTTAGTTGCTTGTTACTCTTCAGATTACTTTTTCCCCTCCATACCCTTATTGTCCACATTTCTCAAAATTCTTTGATTTTTTAATATTTACAATGAACTTTAGGAATAAATGTTCCTTCACAAATTGGGGGAATTTTCCTACTTCTTATGCTAAACAAACTGCTCTATAAACCTATGAGATTACCTGGAAAATGTGTTGTCACAGAGCTGAAAACAAGCAGTTTTATTGAGTTCATGACGTTTTGGATGGATGTGGTTTTCACAGGGCATTGGCATTGCAAACATGATTATTTTATACAATTGCTGTAAATCAATCTACCCAGTGGGCAGCAAATGAACTAGTTAAAATTAGCTTAACCTGAAGCACCTACAGCCATAAAAGGCAAGGTACACATACAAAACATATGTAAAAGAAAAACTGACAGCGACCATTTTACTGCACAATGAAGAGTAAATTTTGTTGATAAACCTTTTACTCAAGTAAATTTTTTTAATGTGTGTCTTTTACTTGCAATGGAGCATTTTCACAGTGTGATATTAATACTTTAACTTTAGTGCAAGTACCTGAAAACATCTAAAAATCACTGTACATGGCATGATATCAAATTGATTCTGTTTGCTCCCTTTGCTTTTACAAATTAGTCTCTAAACACATGTTTTTAAGGGTTCTTTCTTTACTATTTTACTGCAATAAGTGATGTGTTTGTTCAGCAACAGCTATCTTGATTGATTAATTACGTCTGAGAAAGGATTCATGATGTATTTTCAATTAAATATGTGAAGTCACATCTATTTGTCATGTGTTTGTCCGCAGCAACAAGGAGTGCGGGTCTTTGTAATGCTGTATAAGGAGGTGGAACTCGCCCTCGGCATCAACTCAGGCTACAGCAAACGGACGCTTATGCACCTGCACCCTAACATCAAGGTAAGTGGAGGGATTATGGGTATGTCCATTTTCCTTAGTCAATGTCATGGTTCCATCAGCCTGTCATATAATCAAATACATAATTATATGTGCGCTTTTTTGTAACTCACATCCTGTCAGTGTATCATATATACAAGTACATGTGCTGTGTGTCCAGGTGATGCGTCATCCAGACCATGTCTCCTCCTCCGTCTATCTGTGGGCACATCACGAGAAGATTGTAGTTATCGACCAATCGGTGGCCTTTGTGGGCGGGATCGACCTGGCGTACGGTCGCTGGGACGACAGAGAGCACCGGCTGACGGATGTGGGCAGCGTGACTCGCTCTGTGGCGATGGAGCAGGTCAGGAACACACACGGCTAATTAAAATGTCCTTTCCACACTTTAGGATTTATTGGCAAAAAAAAAATGTGTTTCTCATCTCCTGACAAATAGCACGAATTAAAAATCCTGAGGAGAGGAAAGTATTTCATTCGCTCTCAGAGGGAATGAAGAAGCAGCGCTGCATGTATCCTCAGTAGGAGCCTGTGGTGACGGACTGTGCGCATAAATAAGGAATGAAAAGAGCAAATGCTGTCACACTGCCAGCTGGCAAATAACCCTCTTAACTTCAGTGGAGCTAACATATTCCCAAACACAACTACACAAACTTATTATATGCTACCGACCTTAAAGTCAATATTTCTTCAAGCTGCACTTGCCAGAAGTCTTGAGAAGGGAGGGAAGAAAGCAGCAGAATTTGAAGATACGGTCCTTCTCTGCTGCAGCTTTTTCTCATTTTTTCTACATCTTAAGCCCCCGTGAGTGATACGACACAAGTTTCATTGATTGGTTTCATCAGACCAACCCAGGAATTTGTCATCTGACTTTTTATATAGCGAAACATTCTCTCCAATTGCCTCTCAGGTGAGATAAGTCTTGAAGTCTTTTGTGGTTATTGCTTTAACAATGCTGCAATAACAACTTTTCCAGCACTGATTCGGGTTTTTTTTTATGGAACAGCCAATATAAATAACACCCTTGTTCTGAGAAGACTTCTGATTGGCCCAAGTCTCCGTCACATTCTTGATTTTATAAACCCTAAAGGAGGTGCAGACGTCTAGTTTCTTCTCAGACTACTTGAATCACAATATACAGAAAATTTATTTTCAAAATTTGCCAAAAATCACCATCTATCACTTTAACAAGAATCCAGAGGATCCTTGATTTTGCAATCAGATTTTTAAGCCTTTGGAACAAAATTTGGAACAGATTGTACGTCTTTCAAGTTTTGTTGTCTCTCTTTGATACATGGAGCATCTCTTTGTTCAGGTCAATGTCCATCGTCTACTTGACATGCTCAATTCGGTATCAAAAAAAACATCCTAATGTTTTGATTGATGAACCTGTTAGAGTGGTAAGATGGAGCCTTGAAAATTAGTAAAAAAGTGAAACCTTTCGTCAAAATTGTTGCATTTGCTGCTCAATTCAAAAAAGGGTTTAGAATTTCGTGATTTCCCAATGATTAATACAGTGTTTTTTGGGGAAAAAAAAGATAGAATTCAAGGTTGGTGTGCTCCTCAGGCTATAAATCCTTTTGATTTTAAGAAACCCATGACTTCCACCCACACAACATCACACCTATCCATTGTTTGTAACTTGGTCGTGACTTCAACTCCGCTCAGCATTATAATGCATCACGATTCAGCGCCACACAACAACAACAGTCTCCGAAATGACAGTCATAAAACAGTTTATGGCAGTGCTGTTTCATTACACTGCAATCATTGCTTCTGTATAATATACAGGCAGATGAGTTATACTGCATCCCCTGTTGTTTTCTGGATTCTAGGCCAGCTCTACCAACACTCCGTCTGCTAAAGGCGTGTCCTCCACTGATGGCGTCTCTCAGAGCAACGGACGAGGTACGCCGCCCAGCGATCCGACGGATTTACCGAAGCTGAAGGGAATCGGCCGCAACAGGATAGTTCGCTTCAGCATATACAGACACCTGCACAAACACAACCTGCAGCATGTGGACAGCGTGAGCAGTGTGGACAGCGCAGGTCTGTGAAGGCAGAGAGAAAATTCAAGAGAATTATCGCATTTGTGGGAATTCGTGCTAGAAACATGCACATTTTCAACTTTTATTTGCATGTGTGCAGGGAGTGGCTCAGTGCGAAGCCTGAAAACGGGTGTCGGAGAGTTGCAGGGAAACACTCGCTTCTGGCATGGGAAAGACTACTGCAACTTTGTGTACAAAGACTGGATCCAGCTGGAGAAACCTTTTGATGGTCTGGCACATACATATCCACAAACATAACCCTCTCATTTATGTCGAACAAGCTCCCTCTACTCCTAAACCCCAAAATTCTTATTAAAAAGAAGTCGCTGCCCAATGCTGAACACTTATTTTAAACCAGTGTATATATGGAAACATATACACATCTGGAAATTGAATAGGAAGTAGAGCTGAGTGCCATGAAACACTTGCAACAATTCTTCCACTTTATCCTCTCTTCTAAACTCTCTGACCCCTCCGTGCTTCTTTCTCCCATCCTGCTGGTCTTTTTTGGGGGGCTTGCAGACTTCATCGACAGGTACACAACTCCCAGGATGCCTTGGCACGACATCGCCTCAGTGGTTCACGGCAGAGGCGCCCGAGACGTGGCGAGACACTTCATTCAGCGCTGGAACTTCACTAAGGCACTGCAACCTGCACACTGTGGACACTAACAAACACACTCAGGGATGTAGAGCAGGATCAGGACTTAAGGATTAATTTGTTTAACCGGGGTTTTTACAACAAAGGGTCTTTTATTGATAGACTTTAGCCACCTTTCTAATTCAAATACATAGTTAGCAAGTAGTGGGGACCTCATGTTAAACTAGTAGGGGAACTCATGACTTGTTGACATAAAAATAAAGCAGGACAATAAACACTACCCTGGCTCCATCATAGGAAATGTTTGACTGGAACAGTGGAAAAAATGCCCTAATCTTCACGCTCACTTTCCCTGGCAACAGCTTTTCCCTCCATGTTTTCCTTCTTTTCCAGCTCTCCTCCTCTCTCACTCTCTGACTACATATTTACCTTCTCCCTGCTGAAATTCTCCATTTTTCTCTTCGACAGATCATGAAGCCAAAGTACCGCTCCCTGTCGTATCCATTCCTGCTCCCCAAGTCTCACTCCGGCGCCAATGAGATCAGATACCAAGTTCCCGGATGTGTTAATGCCAAAGTTCAGGTGGGAGAACACGCCAAGCACACGTGTAACTTGTTGTGCTCATAGAAAGCAAAACATTGTGGAAATTGTTGGTTTTGTCTTCACACAAAATGAGAAACTGAGATAAAAAAAAAAAAAAAATCCCACCATGAACCAAACTGGTAGGAAATTAAAGAGAAAATGCAACAACACGGGCAGGACAAACTCCCACTTTCCCACATCTCCCATATCCAAGTGTGCAGTCAAGCTTTGCTGGACAGAGATGAAACGGGAAAGAAACTCTCTATGGGCCAGAAAGTTATATAACTATAAAGGTTTGCACTTGTGATTGACAGGATTTTTAGCCAGAAGCAACCGACCTCTGACTGAGATGCTTGTCTAAAATAAGAAGTGCCTGAAGATCCCTTCACAAGGTTTTAGATCAAAGTGAAGGAGCGCTTGGATTTATTATTTTGAGTCTGACCTGTTCAGTGTTTCTGTGTTTTTGAAGTGACACCTCAGTGAACGCAATAAACAGCTTATTATGCTTTTTAAAAAGCGTGTGCTGTGACATTAAATCATCCAAATATGTAAACTGAACTCAAATATAAGTAAGGAATCACACATTTGTGACGCATAGAGTCCATATGGTTTTCATTGCTGGCTTCTAGAATCCACTCTTCCTGGAGGACTTGGTGAAGTTGGGGGATATTTTTGGGGGTGACTGGGTTGTGGAGTCAAGACACCACCCAGAGTATCATGGAGGAGATTGTATGTGTACCGTTCTGTCTGAAGCGATTTCTTAGACGACAAACGGTGCAGTTGTGGACATTCTAGTTCCTGGATTTGGTCCTAACTGACACGCAGCATCCAGCATTCCAACAGTCTGTTCTTATCTTTGTCTTGTCATCTTTAGCGTTGTGTCGTTTTAACAAAGCCGCATGTAAGGATGATCTTTTATAGTCACTGGTCAAAGGAGCGTCTGCTTACTGGTCACATTATCTGACCACTGTGCTTTATCAAACATTTTACTGTTTGATTTTAACTGGAAAGCACTTTGGTCGCCTTGAGTGTTGTAAAGTGCTCTATAAATAAATTTTAAGTGACTGATTGATTGATTTAAAGCCACACCTGACTAGGATGTGGATCAGCTCAAACCCTGAACAGCTCAAAAACATTTGGTACAAAATGTACCCCTTTTTCAACCATGGCAATAAAAAAATGGAATTGTTTATTTTTTCTCTAAGTCAGAAGAGAAGACCAGTTGTATGTTGAGTTTGGATTATTGTTTATTATATTTTGAAGCGTTGCCTAATGTGTATATATATAATTATAATGTGGAATGTAATGGAAACTAAGACAGATCTGAGAGAAAGCAGGCTTTTTATTTACATTAAAATTCTTAATTAAGGGTAGAGTCCGCCATGCCATCACACATACATTTTATCAAATGTGGTCCGCTAGCTGTCCATTCTGTGTGTATGCTGGGAAAAAAATCCAGTTTTTGTATGCAGTTCAGCCTTATCTGCACAACACTGTTGCAGCGTGTCCTGTACTTTCGCACATTCATGCTTGTACACAGAAAAGGGAGAAAAGGGAGTCAGAGATAGGAGATGGGAGGAAAGAGGTCAGTGGGAATGAGAGGGATGGTGAATCTGCCACATGTTAACTATCCAAACATGCCAACTAGCTAAATGTCAGCCATCTTTCTCTTGAATCACAAATTTAACCTTTAGATAACTGATATTAATTGATGTAAGGTACAGTATTATTAACAACTGTTCAACCCTGTGGAAATTTGTGGAAATCTGGATGAGCCATAGTAAAAACAATCAGGGTGCAACAGTCTTTTGTAAAAAAAAAAAAAAAAAATAGAGGAATGATGAATCATAAAGAAGAGAAATGCAGCGTGAATATTTCAGCTGAAAGGGCGGAGCTCATACACCAGGCTCGTGTTCAGAGGTTTGACCAGGAATCAAACAAGACAATACAAATTATTGTTACATTTCTCCTTCAGGCATTACAGTCTCAGCTTCTCATGAAGATAACAGGAACTCCTCAGCCAAGGAATCTGAATAGTGCAGAATCCAGTCTAAACCAGACTATGACAATAGTGAGACCAAAGTAATGGTAGTTGGATTATAAATTCACTACAACAATATTTTGTTCCAACACTTGGAATATAATCACACTAGAAGGCCCTAGCCTGTAATCTTTATCATTTCTCCTACATACATCATCCTTGAGGTTTTCATGTAGACTACATTAGAGAAAACGTGTGATGAAATGGGTGGAAGATGCATCTCTGTTGAGCTTTACTTCTGTAACGAAGCAGTTTCTGTGTTTTTAAGGCGTTGCGGTCTGCATCGGATTGGTCGGCCGGCATAAAATACCACGAGGAGTCCATCCATACTGCCTACATCCAGGTCATCGCCAAGAGCAAGCACTACATCTACATAGAGGTAAAGCAGCAAAGGGTCCAGGATGTGAAAATAGAAACTGATCTGTTCCTTTGTTTATTCAAAAAAATATGAGTGACAACTTAAAAGTCAAACTCTTCAGAGGTTTGCGACTAATGTCAGTAATGATGTAGCTCTGTTGTGACTCGCTTTGATGTCAGTAATTACTATATGTCGGGCATGGGTGTACTTTGTGAAAGTGAACGTTGCATTAGTCTGTAACAAAACTCCAAATTGTGCGCTTTCGCTTTCTTCTCACAGAACCAGTTTTTCATCAGTTGCGCCGACAACAGGACGGTGTACAACAAGATCGGAGACGCCATCATCGAAAGGGTCATCAGGGCACATAAGTACTTGGCATTTTTTAAGCCATGTGTTTTTGAAAGAGATTGTAGGACGTGCTTTTTAGATATTCTCCACTTGTATAAACAGGATTAGTCTTCTCTCATAGTGTTGATGATATATGGTTGTTCACAGGGAGGGTAAGAAGTATCGCGTCTATGTGGTCACTCCTCTGCTTCCTGGCTTTGAGGGCGACATCACCACAGGAGGAGGGAACGCCATCCAGGCCGTCATGCACTTCAACTACAGGTACACCACGTGAGCCGTTCATTGAAGTTTTATTTGAAAGAGGAAGACAGAAGGGAAATGAGAAAGCAGATGTGGAACGGTTGTCACAAAATCCACTTCTATGCTTGTCTGATGAGTTTTAATCTCCTGTCTTCTCAGAACAATGATCCGAGGAGAATATTCTATCATCTCCCAGCTGAAAAAAGAGAGTAGGTTCAAGAATAAGCTGTGAAAGTCCGTGTTTTGGTACCAAATATTAAGTGCAACATGTTAAAATTCTTCTGCCCTTGTTTCCTTAGTGGACGATCAGTGGATGAACTACATCTCCTTCGCCGGTCTGCGGACTCACGCTGAGCTGGAGGGACGTCTGGTCACTGAGCTCATCTACGTCCACAGCAAGATGCTCATCGTTGACGACAACACTGTCATCATTGGTCAGTCTGTCTCTCATCTCACCTTCTGTCACATTCTCTTCTCCTGCTACTATTTGGGGCGACCGACCGTTCTGCCTCGGCACCACCAAAACGTGGCAAAAGCTTCTTTTCCTTTCGCCATGTGTACAGTGAATAAATGTGCATAACAATACTGCTAAAATATGTGAGGAGCGCCACATGACTCTGCTGTGCCACCTGCTGGTGTATGAAGTGCAGCACTTAAGCTCTTGTCTTTTCTCTCTAAGTTTACTTTTAATCTGCTCTTTTGTTTGTAAAATAATAAAAAAATGATCATTAATCGCCGTGTGTGTGTGTGTGTGTGTGTGTGTGTGTGTGTGTGTGTGTGTGTGTGTGTGTGTGTGTGTGTGTGTGTGTGTGTGTGTGTGTGTGTGTGTGTGTGTGTGTGTGTGTGTGTGTGTGTGTGTGTGTGTGCGTGTGTGTGCGCGTGTGTGTGTGTTGCAGGTTCTGCTAACATCAATGACAGGAGCATGCTGGGTAAACGTGACAGTGAGGTGGCCGTGATTGTGGAAGACTCTGAGAAGGTTCCCTCAGTGATGGACGGCCAGGAATATGAAGCTGGACCCTATGCTCTTCAGCTACGCCTGGAATGCTTCAGGTGTGTCTGTCTGTACATGAAAGCAGGAAAGGTTTGCTGAAGAACAACATTGGAATATTGCATTATGGGAACAGTTTGCCTCCAGTTTGTCTTGTGGGCGGCATGTATGCAAAATCAATTGCTGTAAATTGGCTCTGTGTGAGTGTCTGCTTGATTAGGCCCCACGAACCTCTTTCAGGTGAAGCAGGTATAGCTAATAAATGGACAGGGTTTGTCTTGTCATCCTAAGGACTAAATGTACATGAAAAAAACAAGAAATTGTAAAAACATACTCTCAATATGTCTCCTGTCTCCACAAAATGATGTTATGTACAACTAATTTATCTTTGCAATGTATTTTATTGATTCACTTCATTGGTTCAACCACTCATATGTTAGATGAACTAGCCACCTTTGCAACCCAGAAAATGGAGGTGATATATCAAAAATGTCTTGCATAGAAAACCGTGACATTTTTCCTGACTCGAACCAAGCAATTTTAGTGTCTAACCTTAACCGAGCTTTTGATGTTGACTATGGTTGCTGAACATAAACCCTGGTATTCTGGGTGAAATTCAGTCCTACAACAACCTCCTATCACTGAGTTTGCAGTTCTTTCAAACTAACCCACCGGTCTTGTTGTAACAGGGCTTAAATTGCACTTGTATAAAAGCGAAATTCAGAACAGTTCCCCTCAACACATAACTGAGTTGTATATGAACATAATTTTCTGGAGTCATAGTTGATATGTGAAGAGTTACCTACTCAATCTTTTGTTCCTTTTCTCTATTATCAATCTTCTCTCTGTCCACACAGGACTATCCTTGGAGGCCACACTGACACTACCATCGACCTTTCTGATCCCATCAGTGATCGTTTCTACAAGGAGGTTTGGATGACTACAGCTGGCCGCAACGCTACCATTTATGAGAAGGTAGAGTGGTGACGATGATACACATGGTGAAACAAAAAAGCATTCATTTGGTTTAGAAATAAGCACATGTGGTAGATCATAGTAAAGTATTTTGTTGATGCCGGATGAAATTCATAGAAGTCTGTTTTGTATATGCGAACTGAAACATACATTTATTTAAGAAGTCAGCTGGTGAATTAGTGAACTCAACAAGGTGAGTGGTACAGGACTGAACTGTGATTTATGTTTTCATACAGACTCAAACACTGTAATTTCCTCCTCTGCTTTGAAGTGCAAGTGGACTAAAAGATGATATTTGGGTCATTCCATCTCAAAAAATCTAACTTCTGCTCGAATATCTTTGATTCCCCTGAAAATTTTATATCATAAAAAATAGATACTTTCAAAGATATTTGTAAAATTTATATATCAAATATTTTCCAAGACATTGGCGCACTTTATAACTTTTTTTTTTTTGCACATTTGACAGGCAGCTTCGGAAAATATCAATGCTTGACTTCTGCGTGATCAGTTTTTTCCAAAGATGGAATTTTTCATGATTTCTTTCATTTATTTTCATATTCCACAGCCTCAAACTGAAATACATGAACAAAAATCTCAGTGTAAATTTTCATGGATGCCATTTACAAATAGTTTCGGATAGCAAAGTTACAAGCAAGTCAGATGGCTGAACAGAAGCACTTTGAGAGTTTTCTTATAATAACCACAAAGAAGCCTATTTCCATTAAATAATAACACTCCTCACTGCTATACTGGCAGAGGATTTGTCTGGGTCTGAGATTGTCTTACCTTAATCTAAAGGATTCATCCTCTGTCAAGTTACCACTTAGTCACAGCTCAGACTAAAGCTTTGAGTGGAAACTCTAAGTTTAAGCTAAATCTACCAAAGCTGCTGGGATGCATCATCAGGGAACCACAACTGTTCGTGCTAAGTTTCATAATAACATCCCATCCAATACCTGATGAGCTTGTTCACTCCCACATACTGTGATGGACCAGTTGTGATTTTGTGACTTGCTCGATCAAAATGCTGTTTCATTGCAACAGTGTCATATTAGAGATATGAAATAAAGCCGGTGGAGTTCTGAATTCTTAATTTATCACTATCACACAGTGGGGAAGTGGTTCTGAAAGAAATAAAAGTAGAAAATATTTAAGTCATACAAAGAAAAGCAGAAGTTACTGTTTCAGTGGACACATATAGCTTCTAATAATATCCAACATTAGGGTTTCTGGACTCAGTTATCCTGTATTGTGTAGTTATATGTTCCGTATTTTGTGCAAAAGCTGTAGTATCTGACTAGAAAGTGCCACTGACTTAAGCAGGTCTACCAGAACACAACATGCAGAAAATGACAGGGTCAGTGGTTGCATTTTTAGCAAACTGATTGCCTAACATCTCAAGACAGTGACAGATAAATGTCAGGCTTCAGTTAATACAGGTTTTCTGTGTGTTTCTCTGCAGGTGTTCCGTTGCCTTCCTTCGTCTCTAGTGAGAAACATGTCAGAGCTGGAGCAGTACCAGTCCAAGCCAGGTTTGGCCCAGACCGACCTGAGCCGGGCTCAGGAGGAGCTGCGCAAGATCCGCGGTTTCCTCGTCCAGTTTCCTCTGGACTTCCTGTCTGAGCACAACCTCATGCCCTCCGTTGGAACAAAGGAGGCCATGGTCCCAACAGAGATCTGGACATAAAGGATGGGAACCCACCACTCATGTGGAATAAACAAATAAATGTTTTCCTGGAGCATCATAAATGACGCCCCTGGATTGTGATCGTCATTGAATGTTTAATATGGGAGCTGCAAGAGATCACACTTGATTAATAGAATCCAGAGACGAGAGACCGATTTGTGATTCTCTTTCTTGTTGATGTGACTGCTGGGCATTGACAAATCTCTCAAATCTGTTCCTACTGAACAACACTAATCAGTAGTTACAGCTTGTTAGGTTGAAGCTTTTGGATGTACAGTATGAAGAACTCAAAGACAACGATTATGACTGCATTGGGAAATGAATGAAATAGGGAAAAAACAGGCAGATAAACTTTCAAATTTGGGAATCAGTTTCAACTCTGGATGCTTAAACGTTTGGACTGTGGAAAAAAGCTCATTGGGACAGCAAGGATTTTTAAGGGACCAGGATGAGGATGAAGAAAAAGTTTTGACGAAGCTAACAAATATTCAGCTCTTTGTTGAAGATATCGCAAAAATATATAATTAGAGACGGTGACGCATGCGATTTACTGAGTTTGTGACGTACACTCGTGAGGTGCATTAGTGCTATGTACGCTGTTTCTGAGCTCACGGAGGATCTGTTGAGCCTGTGCTGCTTTTGACAAATTCTTTAGAGCACAGATGTATCTTGAAGATTTTTTTTCGTACAAGAAATCAAAGAGAGACAATTTCACTGGGTTAACAGCGGTGCATGATTTACTAACTCTGCTCAAATGTTACTAACACGATTGCCACCATGCATGTACAAATCACACCTCTGGGGGGGAAGGAACATTTTTCTTGTTGAAGGTGTTTTGTGATGGATTTTGTCATCTGAAGATTCTGCAAAGCTGCAATCAAAGTGAATCAAAGAACTGCGTTAAGCTAATACAGGTATCAAACCGAATTCAATGGCATTTGTTCTGCTTTTTTTATATTATGGATAAGAGTGTCAGATCAAAACGGTTTAGTCAGTGACTGGATGAGACAATCGGACTGTATGATCAATGAAGCCATTTCCTTTTTGCTCAGCAGATGGTGCTAGCTTCCTAAAAATACAGTCTGTATTCAGTAGTTGAACAGCTAGAGGGAAGATTTGTAAAGATCTCTTGAGTGTTTTTCTCAGTCTTATAGCAAATGGCTTTAGATTAAAAAGGTTTTGAAGCAAGATAAATACAATATTTTCCATCAAACTTGCAGCTTCTTTCCACTTTCCAAGCAGTTCCAGGTGTTTTCTTGAGAGAACTTTTTACCCACATCGACCTTAGCATTTCAAGCATTTCATTATTTGTACTATAACACAGCCTGTATCAGCCAAGCAGTAATCCAGCTCCTCTACGGACACTTATATGTGACCCATGAGGCGGTAGACTCATTTTGTAGATATGAATATGAAGACACATGCTGCCTGATTTTGTTTTAATTTTTAATTTTTGTCACACTATCTTGTTTGAACACCAACCTCCCCCAAATGTGAAGAGAAAGAACCGCTTCTGCTCAGTTATTGCCATAAAACATAAGGTGCTACGGCATACAGATGGTTAAAGATTCCCATTGAAGTTCTATAAAAATAACAGAAACTTTAAAGCTGCCAGAAGGCATCCTGTAAATCAACACCGTCAATCACTTCATTTGGCAGAGATCCTCAGTTTCCCCACCAGTGAACTCTTTTATGTGCATCTTACATAACATACCAGACAGGTGAATCACTGGTGTTCATATGACAGACACAGACAATGACTGTGTTTCATATGATCTGATCATGAAATATTGATTTCTTGAATGGGACCAGGAAATTGGCAAATGTTCATTGAAGTTGCAAAGCTCGGAAAGACTCTATTCTTTGTTTTTACAAAGACAAACACTTGTGTTCCTCACATTTATATTGATTCGGACACTATTGTCTGTAACGTTTACCCTTTGCTGTATTTGTCAGTGCATTATTTATGGGATATGAAGCATTTAACATTCTTTAAAATGTTTATTTTTTTTAAATGTATCGCATGGTTGTGTGGATGGTTGTAATTAAACCTCTGTTTTCTTTTTGTCATAACCACCATGCGACCATCTTTTCTGTCAACTCTTTTGCTTTCACTCTGTTTATGTACAATACCTTTTTTTTTTGTACAGCTGAAAGTATGTTCATTCAAGACATTGTAATTTAAATGGCTAACAAATAAAATTATCTTTGGAATTTTTGTTCCCTTCATCCTGTGAAAATAAAAAGCATTATAATTTTAGAAAAATGTGCAATTGGAGGTAGCTAAGTCACGTTAAATGATCATGTCTGCTTTTGAGACTGCGTGGCAGTGGCAGCTGTGAGAAGCACTACAGGATAAAGCAGGCAGAGCTTATAAATTAATTTTACATTTTTGATCACTTTCATATTTGCTTTACATTTCAATACAAGCCCAACAACAAATACAAAGATTTGGCTGCGTGTAGAACAAAGAACTTGTTTGCCTTGTTAGCCAAGTCACTGCTCCAGTTTAGTCATATGATGACGCACGTCAGTTCTCTTATTTTGTAAGCAACAAAAGTGATATTATGTATACTGACAGTCAATAGAAACTTTGAGGTAGAAATGTACGCAGAATTCTACTTGTAGGGGGGTTGTAATTATTCATTGTGGATTTACTGATGATCTAGTGCCCTGGTAGTTGAGATAATGATGAGTTGTCATTTTGTCATGATTCATTGCACATGGGTTGGTCACTTTGCAAAAGTGAACCAAATACACATCAAGCAATACTCAGTGGGTATCTGCACAATTTGAGAATGGGTTTTGAAGGCCTATATAAAGGCCCAAAAAAGGCCACCATTGTTAGTCCAGTGAACGGCATCATGTCACGTCTATCACATGAACAACGTCTCCGGGCACTGGGTATGGTGGAGGCCGGTTTGAGCTACAGTGATGTAGCCAGGCGTATGGGCTGTTCCCAACCCACAATCAGAAGCCTGGTCCAAAGCATGCGCCGACGGATTGCTGCCTGCATCGAAGCAAATGGAGGCCGTACTCGGTATTGACTGTTGTGACTTTGTGTTTGGCAGGTGCCGTTTTCTTTTGTGAAATTCTTTATTTTGAAATCATTCTTGAAACTTTAGATTTTTGTTTCTGTATGCCAATATGCTAAACAAATGATTCATACGAAGAAAATCCAGTTTCGGGCTTCAAAATAAAAATTATGTTGAAAAATATGGTCTCAAAGATTTTAATGGCTGTCAGTGTGCATGCAATTTAGACAAATTCAATCATTTTAGCTAAATTTCATCTATAATAATGTTTTTTTGCTAAAAGTAGCATCTTATCTTTTGTTTAGGTTAACAAAGAGCTGCAAATTACTACAAGTAGTTTATATTTTTGAATTGTGGATTTTTCGTCTCGGTGTTGGAAGAATTTTTGACTTGTTGAATGTAATCAGTGTAAAAGTCTCAAATGGAAAAGCAACTAATATACCAAATGTACTGTGGAAATCTTCAATACAACTGGCAAAGACTATACCTGGACAGAGTGATTTATAATGCAGCTTTTGCTTTCATAAACTAAACATAAAATGTAAATTCACCATAATGGAGAATTATTTTCCTCTTTTGTTAGTGGATTTGTTGAGCATACAGTGGGATGTTGTGAACATTGTGATGTATGAATGACTGCGTTGACTTCAGTGAAGGAAGCATACTTCTGAGGAATTCTACATAGAGTTCTTCACACCTGAGTGCCCTTAGGATTAATCTAAACTCCACATTGTGTTTGTTCAATCGTCGTCACAACTTTGAGGAAAATTAGTTCTCTTGAAATCTGGACTGAGACGTTAAGATCTAATGACACTTATAATGGGTGCAAGAATAACATTCATTCATCAAAACACAAAAGACCTGATTCCTGAGAAGAACTTTGTTCCGTGTTGAGAAATGAGAATGAGATAAAGCGCTAGTTATACAAGCACAGTTTGTGACTCATACGAAAATATGTCTGTCATGGTTGACCTGGAAAATTGATGCACTTTACTGTAAGTAGACATATCTTTGGTAAGCAGTTTTACAATGTGTAACTTCTTTAAAATATATATATGAAACACTGGTTACATCTGGTTGGATCAGAGGACTTTTAATACTTATTGATGCTTTAAATGATTGTGAATGGATTCTTTAAACATATAGCCCTCTTTTTTGTGTGTGTTACATATATTTATTCATATATACCTGAGATCTCCACTCTCTCTACTTAACAGATCTGTTCTGCCACTGCATTTGTTGCAATTAAGCAAATTTAGAAATTCCTTAAGTGGATTTATTGGTCCAGAAGCTCTCAAAAAGAGGCTTCATTCTTTCTGTTTGAAGGAAAATTCAGTGAATTGGCATCTTGTGAAACCCTAATCTTTCAACCCTAAACAGACCTGATTTCTTAGAAAACAACATTGTTTGTGTTCCACTGTGAGAAAGAAGACAGCGAAACAGAGAATGATTCCCACATATGGGAAACATATGGCTCACGGCTCAGGTAGAAACATGTCCGCCAGTGTTAACCTGGAAAACTGACGCACTTTACTGTAAGTAGACATATGTTTGGTATGCAGTTTTGCAATGTCTAGCATTTTTAGAAATAAAAAATAGTTTTTACGTTAGGTTGAATCTGTGCATTTTCAATACTTACTGACAACAAAAATGATTGTGAGTGGATTCCTAAAATATTCATGGATTTTTTGTTCATATTCCCTTACAGCTCCACTCACTCTAACTCATTAAGAAATCTGTTCTGTCAGTGCATCGGTTGCATTCAGACCAATTTTGAAGCTCCTTAAGTGGATTTACCAGTCCAGAAACTCCCTGAAGAGGCTTTTCCCTTCTGTTTGGAAGACACTTCTGTGAATTTGCATCTTTTGAAACATCCTTCAACCCTAAATTGACCCGATTCCTTAAAAAAAAGTAAGAAAAACCCAAGTACAAATATTCCCTGTTAGAAATATGAAAGTCAATGAGGTTGTGGGTTTGGACTGATTGTGATTGATAGATGTCTGAACAAACATAACACCTGCCTCCTAGCTGAGCCATGTTTTGACAGTTGACACGTCTTTGGCACACAGTGGCACCAGGAAAACAGCAACCGTTTATGTTTCACTGGAACTGTAGACATAACCTGCAATCATGTCAACACTTGTGAATGGATTCTTGTTTTATATGAGTAGACTTTTTTTTAAATTATTTGGCAGATACACCTGAAAATTTTGTGACACGCAAAGTAGAAACCAGAGAAACCAGTGTAAACAATAATCCTAATGGTGTTGTGAGAATTATTTCACTTTAACTTGCTGTGGAGTTTAAAAGGTAGTATAGAACAGCACTGTTATGGGAGATGCAGCGTGGTGTTTGGGGGGGTCTTCATCCAAATACTAAAGATTAAATGTGAGGATTAGGAAGCAAATATCAGATCCTTTAATGTTGTAAAAGTAGTAATAAGCTAAACTGCAAAGCAAACTGCTTCACTGAAAGTAGAAGTCGTAAAAAAAACTAAATTAGTTGATGTTAAAAAGCATAATCAAAAGAACATTCTTGTGGTATTAGAAGTAAAAGTGTTCATTATGCAGCAGAATAGTTCCTGCTTATTACCTCCGCCAGGAGGTTATGTAATCACCGGAGTTTGTCTGTCTGTTTGTCTGTTAACAGCATAACTCAAAAAGTCATGGATGGATTTTCACCAAATTTTTACAGAATGTCCGGAAGAGCAAAAGTAACAATCGATTAGATAAACAGATGGTGAGGGTCTGTGCTCTCCGAGTGCTTTTCTAGTTATATTGTGTAATTATGAGTTGTCATACAAGCCGCATTTAAACAGGGCGGCTTTGCATGTAGGTGTTTATTTAACTAAATAGCTGCTGTTGAGTGATTTAGTCTGTAATAATGTAAAATAATCACTCTAGCTGGTATGCAAAAAGCATTTAATGTGTTTGTAAAAAGGGAATGAAATGACTTGTCGTGAAGTAGACGTACCAGTAGTCAAGATAATCAGACTTTTGTTGCTTCAGGTTTGATTTTGAATTCTGCCAGGTTTTAGGAAAGTGCAGAAACTCCTGGAAACCTCCATTAATAGAAAATGCAATTTGGTTGTTTACAATTAATATAATGTAAACCGATGTGGTAGCCCTGCAATGAATTTAATATATATTAAAATAACAAGTGCATGGTTTTCATAATAATAATAATAACAATAAGATTAATAATAACTTAATTCATATAGCATGCTAGTGCTTTACAGACAGGGCAAACAAGAAAAGTAGAATAATCTTGAAGAACACTGAACAACAGAAAGGTGGTCAGTCCACACATGGTGAAAGATTTTCAAAATAAAATAGTACAATAACGCCTCGTGAAGTAATAAAATGTCACATCTAAGTCAGGGAAAGAACAAGTGGAATAAAAAAAGGAGGATAAAAGCATAAATACAAGGCTAAAAATGATAACAATAGTAAGTAAAAGGTACAAGAGAATAAAATGAAATAAATAAAACAAATAACAATAATAAATAAAATCAACTACATAATAAATAGAAAAATATAAATAAAAAAGAACATTTTTGAGCAGTATTTTTTCGTGTTTTTTTTAAAAATGAGAGCTGAAATCAACAACAACCAAAATTCAAGTCACAAATCATATTTGTTGTCATGATAATACATTTTAAAATTCATGCATATCAGTTTCTTTATTGCGATTTCTTAAACTTATGAATGGCTTCGTCAACACCTCATTCATTTATTCCAAAATAAATAAATAAATAAATAAATAAAGGTGTAAAAACTATTTAGCATGTGGCTCATTGGGAAGGAAGGAGGAAAGGGGGGAAAAAGAGAAAAGTTTGGGAGTCCCTTCTGCCTCAGCAAACCCCGCCCGGTAACAGGCGTGGTTTGCTGAGGAGCAGCAGCGTGCTGCCTCCTCCCTCCTCCTCCTCTATATTTACTGGCCGCCTGTCACAGAAAGCGGCTTTTTACCCAGAAGCAGTCCTTGGTCTACGCAGCGCTTCACCTTTTCCCCACCGTACTCGTCTCCATCTCCGCAGACATGGACCTGGAAGTGCTGATGTGCGCGGCGCTCTCCATCCTTGACGCGTTTGCGCTCTAGCCGTGCGCTCCCAGGGCCCCCCGACGCGCGTCCCGCTTGGTGACCGAAAAGAGGTGAAGGTGGTGGAGAGAGGAGGGGAAAGAGGACTTGATATTATTTTTTTTTGACATCGCCGTGAAGGGAGAGGAAGAAGAGGACAGCAGAGACCGAGAGAGCACGCTACCGGTCGTGACAGCAGAGGCCGTTTCAGGATATCGGACAGAACAGAGAGTGGCTTTTTTGTGTGTGTGTGTCCTCCATCATGGCGAGTGACTCTCCAGCCCGGAGTCTGGACGAAATCGACCTATCAGCTCTGAGGGTAAGGAGATGTGATGTAGAATTTCAATGGAAATGTGTCCTCCTTCTGTTTTTTTTCTTTTCTTTCTTTTTTGCACCTGACACTGCTCCATGAATAACAAGCCGGACAGGAGAGCAGGGAAGCAAAAAGAAAGGCAGCAAAAGGCGGATATGTGGGAGACAGGGCCACCACACTGTGTCAGATTATAGATCAGATATTATATATAGACATTAACTAGCGTGACAGCTGGCTGGAGCCTCATCTTCATTCAAGTCAGTCAGCAGGAAGGGCTGATGCTGTGTGTGGTGCTGGATTGAGGCTAGAGCTGTGATTTTGCTGACCTGGATACATGGGGGGGGAAAGGGGGGGTTTGTGTATCTTTTTCCACTGGGCCAGCCTATTATAGTCCCATCATCCTTGAATCAGAGTGGAATTTAACCTATTTCCAACACACACACACACACACACACACTGCTGATCCTATTGGCTAAAAGAGTGAAAGAAAAAAATCCTGAATCCCCCCTCTTTTTTCCTTCTTTAACTCCTTCCTCTTGCTGTTATTTTCCTCAGTTTGTGTGTGTGTTTCATGTGCCAGCCTACCTGTAGTCACAGTCACCTCCTCTCAATCACAGCCTCACATGCTGCAACAGCCAGCTCCTTTTGTTCATCCGGTATGCGCTGCTACATTCTACACAAGCAGCGTTGTGCGCTTGTGTCTATGCGTGGATACCCGTGTTTTCACTTGGCTGGGCATTGTGTGTTCAGAGTGTGCGTTTCCAATGTGTGGGGGTGTCTGCCGAGCTGATAGTCAGCTGCATGCAAGTGAAGGATGCTGCACATGAGACCTGTTTGCCGCTTTGAGGAACAAAGCCACATCTTTGTCTTTTCTCTCTCACGACGCAGCTGCTGTGCGTCTGCCTGCATTTACCTGCTTTCTGGTCTGATTGCACCCATAGGTTTCTGCTTATACCCTTATTTTGTCCTCTGTCTCTTTCTGTTTCTTCATGTTTGCTCGCTCTGATCCGATCACAGCGGCTCAGTCACCCACCTGCTTTCCCTTCCTCTTTTTATTTCTAGCAATTTTGTCGCCTGTTTTGTTGGGTTTTTTTTTCTTCCAACATCTTGTCTGACTGACTGAATGCACCTCCCTGTCTGTCTGCCAGCCACTCTGTCTCTTATCATTATCGCTCTGTGCCCACCTCCAGGAGTAATGCTCAGAGTGAAGGTGAAGAGGGGGGAAGAAAAAAATCCCACTACTTTTTAGGTTTGTCACTTTACACCAATGAGAAGAGTAGTGTTGAAATGCAGAATGGAGAAGGGGGGAGAAGAAGGAAAGGGGGATGAGGAGGAATGAGGAAGAGCGAAGGCTCTCCAAGTGCATTGGGAGTCAGCCCATGTATGTCCTGTTCTTTCAGAGGCTTAATGTTAAGTGCTTGTCTCTCACGGTGACTCAGGCGGCTACAAGGACACACAAATCGTCACATGGTTGTTGGTACATGACATGCTTGTGCATTCGAAAGGTACATACAGTAAATGTGCGAGTAATCTCATCATTAGTGGTCGTTTGGCTGCTTTTTTTATTCTTGTGTCGGCATATCTCTACGTACGAAGTCTGAATCGGCTCACTATCATGAGGAGAAATGTCCTCAACAGAGTTATTTCAAACTTTTGAATGACCATAGACCTTCTTTTCACAATTTGATGGAATGGTGCAGTTCTAAAAACACATTCATCGCTCACTGTCAAGGGTACTTCCTGGCTCAAAATGGATCTTTGGGAGATGACTATGTGCAGTAGCACAGTAAACACGATCGCTCTGTGTACCAGTGGAGCTGTGTTTCCCCATTTGACATAAATCAATGCACTTTTACTGTTATTTCTGATCTTTAGTGGAACAGAAATGTCTATTGTGCTTGAGGAAATGAAACCCTAATTAACAAAACAGGTTTTTTTTCTTTGTTCTCATTTTTTTCATCCTTTTGACGGTTGTGAGATTCATTTGGCACTGGCTAAAACCTGGGTGGTCCCCAAAATTCCTCACAACACAATATGACTACCTACGGTAAACATGATCCATCTGTGTGCCATAAAGCAAATGAAGCTGTGTTACCTTATTTGACAGAAATCTGTGCTTTTTTCTATTATTCCTGGGTATGTGCCAAACAAAAATGTCCAGCGTGCTTAAGTAATTGAAACCCCAATTTACAAAGCAGGTTAATTTTTATCCTTTATTCTCATTTTTTTTGTCCTTTTGGCAACTGTGAGTTTCATTTGGCACTGGCTAAAACTTGGGTGCTGCGGAAAATTCGTCACAAAAAGCCAAAATTGAAAAGGTTACGTAAAAAAACTTACCTTTTTTAAAATAGAAATCTGTGCTTTTTTCTGCTATTTCTGACCTTTAGCTGAACAAAAATGTCTGTTGGAGGAAATGAAGTCCCTATCAACAAAACAGGTTCATTTTTTCTTTATTCTCAGTGTTTTAAAACATTTTGATGATAATGAGTTTCATTTGGTGTCGGCTAAAACCTGGACAGTGCCGATAATTCCAGAAACAGGCCAATAGAGAAGAGACTACATAACATTTCCAATCATAAAGCTTCTTTAAAAGAAATAAAAACTGGGAGTTGGTGTTGTTTTTCACACTACACTGAATGCCGAACCTTCACAATAAGAGCGTGTGGTGTAACAATTGGAAGCAGCCGTTTGACAGACCTGTCATTTCTGTTCTCTTTTCTGCGTAAACATGTTTCACAACTTGTCGGCAAATATTTCACATAATGACAAGGCAAAACCGCTTGCAAACATGAGCTACGAGAGGAGGATTGAGGAATCCAAGATCCTCCACACGTCTGAACAAGGCCCTGCTGCATCTTAAATAGATGTACGCACACAAACACACTGTCCAAGATGAGTGTACAGTCAACCACTGGACTGACTAGACGGGAAGTAGGTCAGCTGGCTGTGACGAGGTGGGGAGGAGGGGGAGGCGGTGGGTGAGGATAATGCTGGCATTGGTGGCGATGATGGGGCATTGTGTTTTTGTGTCTGTATGTGGAGAGGTTGGGGGGGGAGGTCCAGGCTTGAAACTTGCTCTGACCATCACGCAGACAGACGAACACACACGCTGATAGGAAAAAAAGGCAAGACAGAACCGTGTGGGAAGTGGAGTGCAGAGAGAAGTGGCTTTTCATGTTTGCTGTCTCTGCACTTTCTCCGCTTTCATATGCCTCGCCGGCTCCCTACGACATTTTCTGGTGAAGCGCATCAACCCCGGCGTCACCTGTGTCTGTCGACGCCGCGCCTTCCACTCGAGTGACGGGGGGAAGGCCAGACTTCGGCGGTAGAGGGGAGGGCATGGAGGCGTCACCGCCATCTCGGCGTGACGCGCAATGACAGCCAAAAGACCTCGCAAGGTCGAAGTGCTGCGCTTATTTATTTATTTTCACGCGGACAGTGGTTTCTGTGTAAAGCGATGCGACAGGTCACAGGCGTCAGAAGCACGGGCCTCCTTCGGTCAGCTGACGAGAGCAACAGATGGCGAAGCAGCGGGACGCACGGCCACAGCTCTGCGCTCACACACACACACACACACACACACACACACACACACACACACACACACACACACACACACACACACACACACACACACACACACACACACACACACATATACTGGCAGTCGACGAGTGTGCTGTGCAGGGACTCAGGTGTGAGAGCTGAGATGAAAGCGAGAGCAGGTGAGGATGAAGGGGGGATAGTGACGTGGTCAGAGGGGGATTCAGAGAGAGAGAGAGAGAAATAGGGGATGTAAAGACGAATGCAGCTTAGAGGGACAATGAGAGACAGGGGGAAGAAGAAAACGGCAGAGGCTGAGCTCGGGCTAAAGGTGGGGATGTGACCAGTGACTAAAGTAGTCCGAGGCAAAAAGCTTCTCCGTGGCTTCTCCCTCCCCTCCCTCTCTATCCCCGTTGCCCAGTAAGGCCACATTCCTCAGCCCCTCGGCATGGACGCCATAGTAACGGGGCCACAGCAGTGCCCAAGGCTTACACAGAGCTTATTCATGAATAGTCTATATACTGTATGGCAGTCTGTCGCTGAGAAATGCCCCTCTCCCTCCCACCCCTCTCTTCCACTTTGCCTGCCTGCTTCTAGTTGACCTATTTTTTCCCCCCCAAGTCACTGATGGAGTTGCATTAAGTCCTTAATTCTCTGCTATACAAGTCCTAAGATGCATAAGTTGGTCTAGTGCCCCTAAAATGTTGCTTTACTTTAGCTCTCCCTCCTATTTAGCTTTGATTAATAGCGTCATGCACATTTAATGCCTTTTATAGCCATAATGCAAGCAGCCATAAAGACATTTGAGGGTGCATTGATCTACGGCGTTTGTAAAACATTGTAACTCCTCATATAATGATGCATTTTTTATTATTTCACCTGTGCACACCTGATTTCTTACAAATATGCAATTATGTGCACCCACTGTGCATCAACCAACACTTACATCTGATCCTAACCAAACTATAGGTTATTTTATGTATTCTAAGATATTATTAAAGTGGCTTTCCTTGTTTAAATATGCCCTATCAAGTTCATAATTGCTGGCATTTTTGTGCAAGAATCCTTTTTGCATCTCCTAGCATGCACAGGAAGTGGCGCAGTTGATAGTTCCAGCAACACTCGAGGTTTACAGCGAGTGCACGTACAGTTTCTGCACCGAGCAGCCAAAGAAAATGGAATGCAAGAAACAAGACATCACAGTGGCGGCGACATTGTCTGATTTCCAAATGACTTCTTGAAAGTGATCAGCGTAAATAACACAGTAATCAGTGAAGATGGTGCCAAAACAGAAGAAAAACACACAAAAGCGCCTTGATTTTGACTTAAATTACTAGGCATTATGCGCCGGCATGCTTTAAAGACACTTATGGAAATGTGAAAACATGCACAACACCACGCACAGACGTCTTTTTTTTTTCTCTCCTCTCCTACTCGAACACACAAGTATACACTCGCACTTGATCTGGAGTGCTGAGGGAATCATGCATGTAAACAAGTCCATACTAGGAGCTGAATCCCTCCATTGTGTCGTGAGTCGCAGGGCAGCGGGGAAAGAAAGACGGATTGAAATGACAGAGGGGACAGAGAGTGGCGGTCAGAAAATTGAGAAGGAAAAAAAGATGAATGATGAGGGGGACGGAGGGCTGGGCGAGGAGATGACGGAGAAAGGTGTGAGATGACAAGTTGGCAGAGATGGATGGCGAGAGGCGACAAGTTCTTTAGTGTCCCAGAACAAACCTTGCATCGTGTATTGTCTCCACTGGACTGTAAATCCGTGATTAAGAGGTGACTCCTCTTAATGTACTGTGCATGTCTGGGTGGGATGTACAGGGAATTAGGCTACCACACAGCATCTCCTTGTAAAAGCAAGCAGCGGTGAGCCATGTTGTTAAGTGTAAGTGGTTTTATAAGTGGCAGACTCGGCCCCAGCATGACTCCTGTCATCCTCTTAGGATCTCTAATTCAATCCACCTCTGAAATTCACTTTCTTTAGACACTAACTGCACTTACCTGACTGCTGGTTAATGCACAGAAAGGTATACTATAGGCACACTGTAGGCCTGTATGTTATCTCGACTAGGATTAGCCTTGGGGAACTTTTAAATGAATAATTATTCGTGATTATATTAGAGTCTCATATAGCAGGCATTTACAGCTTAAAGATGGTTGATGCTGTCCTAAAGTACCATTACATTCCAACAAAATATGCAGAATCAACTCTTAAAGAAACATTAGGAGTTTTTTATGCCATACTGTCAGCTTACAGGTGGACCTGTTCGGAAGCAGTCGCTTATTTTTGTGTTTGTGGGTTTTGATCATCACTGTCATTTTGTGTGTATTTTAAAATTTCCGGCTGCCAGACGTTTGTTAATCTTTAACTTTATCGACCGTTTGGTGCTGGGCAGGCAGTCGATTATTAGACGTTTTAGCTCAAGGCAAACGTGTTTACTCCAAATGGTTAACTGTTGGAGAATAGATAATGAGATTGGTTTGATCAAGCAGCAGTTTTCTTGATTGGAAAATGAAGCCAGTCGTTCCAAAAACTGCAGTTCCTCAAATGGCCACTTGAGGCTGGCTGCAAAGGAGAGTCATTCCCCAAGGACACTAATGCTAAAATGTCCAAGTTTACAGCAGAAATAAACATATTAATAGCCCGGTACAAAGACAGTTTTAGTATCTATAGCTATTTTCTACATTCATGACAACTGTACAGAAGGTGATTTCTTATAGAACTCACTTGCTTAGCTTGAATTAAAGTTTAAAGTTAGGCATATTTTTGGGCTCCTTTGAGGGGAAAGGCTGATACCGTAACAGAACAGTACATGGTTCAGCCTCAGCTTCATTCACGTTCCACCTCTCTGCTCATTTTTTTTGAATAATCAAGAACTTAAAAACTACTTTTTAGGAAACCTTTGGGTGACATCACAGAGGGGTCATCTGTCTTTATATACAGTCAATGGGTGAAACTGAAGCGAAACAATGAAGTCGCTGCTCATGAAACCAAAAAATGAGCTGAAAGGGGCTCAAATGCTCTGTAGATGGGAGGTATACTGCCGATTTGGGCCGTAATTCTCTCTGAGGTTTCCCACACTCACTGATTCCTCTTACGTCACACATCACATTATAGTATAAGAAGTAACTGTTAACTGAAAAATATCGATTAGTGCTGTTTTAACTCTAGAGACCTTAACTTTCTTGCACACATTGCGCCACTTTGTAGCAAATTCCGATGTATCTGGCATCTAAAGAATGCTAAAGGAGATCAATGGGATAATATATATTTTTTTTTTACATCAGATCAGGTTGATAACATCGTAACTGAATTTCACTGTGAAGAATTCTTCGAAAATTCAGTACGTGGTCTCGCTTTTAAGAGACAGGAATGTACTAAGTGAAAGACCAAAGCAGATAATTGTGCTTTTTTTTCTTTTTTGAAAACTTGGAAATAGATATTTTGAAGTTAACTGAAATCTTAACCATCTGCATTACACTCCTGTTGATTAGCCAGTTAATTGCTGAGTCAGTCAGCTAAGTGTTTGTCATTTATTGGCAACAATTCCAAGAATTTACTGAAGTAATCTCCTTAAATTTTGGATTTGCTGCTTTTCTATGATTTATAAAAGTATAAATTGTTTATCTTTGCTTTTGGACTGTTGGTGTTCCTGCTGTACACAAGGAGATAGCTGATCATTCGTGTCTGTGTGACGTAACCGGAAAATGTTCTCACACAAAGAACACATTGCTTTGTGCTTTTGTCTGTAACAAGTTCAGTTTGTTTCGAGATTAAAGTTTATCCCTTCAGCAATTTGTGCCGCTGTGTAAACGTAAGCTCATAGATTAGATTTCACTTATCGCACCGTTGTTGTTTTTACCTTGAGACATGCACAAACCCCTTCTGTCTGGTCATCTTTTATTTTATTTCCCATTTCCTCCGAATTCACATGTCACAAGGCGATGTTGTGAAAGTGTGCAGTTTTGTGTGACGGCTGGAGATAGAAATGTTTGGTGCTAAACTGATAAGAGAAACCGTAGCTGATAGAGATCTCGTACAAAGGCTACTGTGGGAAATAAATTTCATGTTCCTGGTAATAAAAGCCCCCTTTGATCTGCAGTTTACTCCCAGCTGTCCAATATCCTACCATCTGATCTTTAGATTTTGAGGTATTGTTTTCATTAAAAAAAAGGGGGGGGGGGGGGATGACATGACTGATAAGATGGGATGACAGAAACAGATTTATAGACATTCAGACCTGAATTATTCCATCAGTGGTCGCTGGGCGGGGTGTTTACTCATATTTTAATCATTCATATATGTGATTTTGCAGCCTTATCTGTCTTCTTAACAGGAGTGCCATTGCCTCATACCCAGTACAGATATCAGTCTGTGGTCTAATTTGAGGTACTTACAGCGTATCAAGAAGCTGAGCATCAGCCAGAGACAGCAAAACAAAAATAGAGTGCTACACTGTTTCAGGAAAAAGTGGCAGACAGTCTTTGTTTTTGTGCAAGTGACAGTAGATTAATAATTAACATAAATTCTCTGCTCTCTCAACCGGAAAGCACTTTCTTTAGCTGTCATTTGAAATCTGAGACAGTCTGATGTAAGTCATAATGTGATCTTTTATTACGGCATGATGATATTGTATACAAGTTTCAACTCCAAGCTTAATACCACAATAGGAGGATTATATAAATAGGCATCCGCTGATAAGTGTTACAGCTATCGTCTGTGATGATAAGGAGATGACTCACACTTCTAATTATGTCGTTGACCCACAAATATTTACTTGCAACATCGCAGCGAATGTGATCCTGTATGGTGAGGAAATGACATAACGTATGTTCTAAATTGCAGCCTTGCCGATTGAGTCGTTTCAAACTGTGATGTGAACTTCTTTTTCTGTCCATTCGATCATGTTCACAGCTGCATTTTCAGCTGCCATCAGATCACCTGAGATGGATTTTAATGTGAGTGTTTTGTTCCTGGTTTTTAGCATTAAGGTTGGATCCAGGATTAGCTTTTAGTTAGATAAAAGTGAAGGCTAGGAATGTAGCGGAGAGGATTAAGGTTAGGATGTGGAGTGAAAGAATGAATGCAGTCGGTAAAAGTCCTCAAACATGTTGCAAAGTGGCTTTCACGAGAACTGCAACCCTGCACTCTAAAATCCATTATTAATGGCCTTACGCTGCTCGTGGACCAATATTCCCGGTTTGGAGAAAGAGCCTGATCCACTGCTGCACCCATCTCAGTGCCCTTGTGCCCAAAGTTAATCCTACTCAAGCTTAAACGTGAACAAAAGCATGTTCCTAGATGAAATGGCAGAGGAAAAAGCCAAAGAAAATGGAAAATTCTGAGAACCAAAATTGAATTTTTATATGTGGATGTTGCAGAAGTTGGTAGAAAAACTCTCAGATTGCAATATTTTGGGTCAGGTGTGTGTGTAAAAGTCAAGATCTGTGACCAGTCAGTCATGCTTTGAATGTTGCAATGAGTGCTTTATAGAAAATGCGGTCAGTCATGTTCTTTTTGGGTTTGGTAAATGACTATTTCCACAGTGCGTACAGTAAGAACATTATTGCACCGTCATCAGCGTCTCAGACATTTTGGAGAAGCGATGAGTGTTTGTCTGTTTTTTTTCTCCACACCACATCTCCATCTTCAGTCTCCCATCCCTTAGCACTTTTTTTGGTCGTATCCCAAGCTATATTTAATCGCTGTTATTCAGACACGCGCAACGTGATTCATCCACCACCAGTGAGGTCATGTGGCAGTCACGTGACCCTGGCGAACGCTCAGCAGGAAGACAAAATGAGGGGGGGGAAAAAAAAGGGGAAGGGAGCAAAAATCGCTCCAGTCATAGGGAACTCTAAACCGCAGACGCACCGACGTTGTGCGCACAGATGCACTGACAAAGCCTGGCACATGCTGAGAGCTCATTCTGCAAGTGGCCTATAAAATATGAATGATACCGTGCTATATTTTTATCAGCGAGCCTCAGGACATGTATGAACTGGAGCAGCAAAAGCTCCTGGTTTCTCCAGCCACCGCGCTGCATTCAGGGGAGGCTCGAGCACGCCTGCATCATGCGTCTTCCAGTGTCCAGTGTTTGCGTTTCCTGCATGCATATTCATCTAAAGCATGCACTTGTTTACTTGTGCGCATCGTTTTTTTTTTATTTATTTCCATCTGAATGTTGTGTATAAACAGAAAAAGAAAGCGAGTGCATCCTTAGATGTGTCTGGGGAGTTGCTGTCAGAAGTTTGCATGCAGCTCTGAGAGTGAATTCACACAGCTGCCAAACCCACACACACATTTGGAGAAAGGAAAAGGAAGCAAAGGGAGAAAAAGTCTACCTGCCTCAGCTGAAGGCCTGTACAGTGCTTGCAGAGTGCTGCTGTCTGCACCGCTTAAAGCGACTCCCGACTTTCTCTTTTGCACGTTTAGTTCGACACACATTCATCATTTTGTACCCACTCATACTCGTTAGAACATTTGAACACTAGCCCTCGTGTAGGAGTGTGCTTTTGGCACAGTGTTGTCGAGTGTGTGCGTGTGGTTTTGAGGAGTGCGAGAGAGCGAGACAGCGGGAGGATGTACTTGAGACAGAGAGTGAGAGAATGAGTTCGTCGGCGTGCACGCGCTTGGGGGGAAAGTGCATGTGTGTCGGTGTCTGCAGAAACACAAAGGAGAAAGAAGGGTGCAAAAAAAAAACAAAAAGGGAGAAAAAACGACAGGAAAAGGAAGGAGGGAGCAAGAAAAGCACAAGGCCCTGTCTTCAGAAACAGCTGACAGGTTGACAGGTCTGCTGAGACCAACAGAAAGAAGCATATATAGAGACAGAGCAAAATAGACAAAGAGATGGAGACAGAGAGGGGAAACTGGGCAAAGAGAGATGCAAAACTGAGAAAACTGCATAGTAGAAAAATACGATAACAAAAAATATACTTCACAAAGATATATATACTCATACAAACATCTTGCATTCCTTTTTATTTGGCCATAATTCTGTCATTTCCTTCTCAATTTTCTGTAACGGAACAAATAGATCTGGATGTTACGCCAGCAAAGTTAACAGCAAGTTCAAGTCACAGACACTTGTGAAGTTCAGGAAGTGAGAAAGAGAAAGTGACTGATGACAAAAACAGGCAGACAGTGACTGAAAGACGCAGGAGGGAGAAGTGATAAGGTTAGGAAAAAAAAAGAGAGAGACGGGGGATGAAAATAGAGAGCTTGTTTGGCTTTTCGGAACGGAAATATAAAAGATGCTTTATTGAGAGGGGAATTGTCTGCAAAAAGTGAATATCGTGTAATATCTTCTGTTTTTGAGCGAGTCACACTGTGGATCTACACAATAGTGCCGTTTATTGTAGTGAATCAGCAACGAAATAAAGCCTTCAGCTTTGTACCCAGCAGAAGATCTCATTTTCAAACATCTGCGGTGGCTCTTTCTTATGATACTGTAGAGCCAGTTTAACAAAAGAAATAAATGAAAAAATACATGAGAAATGATGGAAATTTCTTTGGATATTGTTGAATTTTTAGCTAACCTAGCAGGATTGACTGTAAGACACTTCAAGTTTGCCATTTGTAGTGAGAACTGCAGGGGTTTGAACTGCTGCTGTAAAAAACCACATGTTGTTACCACTATAGACATTGCAGACGTGACTAAATGAGGCCCCAACAGCAGCTTTGACACGTTTATCATTGACTTCTGCCAGAGAGACTGAAGTATTAAGTTGAGAATACAGATGACACAAATTGAATGATGGCATCATTTACAAAATGTGTTAATATCAAGGTCACGCAGGCGGAAGAAGAAGAGAAATAACAGAGGCTTAAAAGGGCCTCAGCGGTTTGAATGAGAGGAGTGTTGAAAAGAAAAGACTTGCCCTGGACACTGTCAGAGAATGAAAGAGAGACAGAAAGTGCAGATAAAAGAGTGAGCGCGGCATAGATGGACTCGGGCTGGTCTGAAAACAGAAGCTGGTGGAGCAGAGAGAGTGCACAAGGAAGGAGAGGGTGAATACCAGCTATTGTTGGAATGCCGTAGCAACATGCGGCACAGAGGAAGGGGGAGGTGTGTGTGTTCGCGGGGGTCAGCGGGTTTTATGCTCCTCGTCAGGAGATGCGTCGGGTTCCGTGTTGGCAACCTAGCGACTGTGAGCTTAAATTATTAGCTGGTCTGGACGCAGGCCTAAAACAATCCAGGACTGCATTTCAGACCATAGTATCAACACTTGGAGAGCTCAGTCGGTAGAGCAAGACATCACTGCCGAGTTTAACTACCACCGCTGTTCAGAATAGATGCCCACTGTGGCAGTTTGGCTAAAAAGCCAGAATCTGCAGCTATAGTGGCTCTAAGAGGCTGAGTTGAACTATTATTGCTGTTTAGAAAAGATGCCCACTGTGGCAGTTTGGCTAAAAAGACTGCTGCTGATATAGCTGCTCTTGGAGGCTGTACTCAAACATCTCTAACATGGTAAAATTTTGCAGGGATAATGTTTAGATTATAGATAGGATCTTAAGATTTGCAAGCATGCAGCTGGAATACCATTCATTTGCAGATGTTTTGGTCACACACCAAAGTATTGGATGATTAGTGTTTTGACTTCATGATAGCACTAAATTAAAAGTCAGTCTGAGTTTGACATAAATTCCTGTAAAAGAAAAAAATCAATATTAATCCTTCCAATAGATACCTGTGCAATGCATCCGTGCAGTGCAGTATTGGCTGAAACCTGCAATTTTTTAAAGAAGCCACCAGAGGGGCGACTCTTCTTGTTGCAAAAGAAGTTCTGATTCTGTAGAAGTCTATGTGACAATGCTTCTACTTCTCAGTTGATTTATTATCTCAAGAAACATTTTTATAATGACTTTTTGGTCTCATTCTCAAGTTTAATTCCGTGTTCAAGAGAGCATGATGTTGATTTAGCAAATTGTCATCCCATTTAGAGTAAAACAGATCACATAGCAGGGCTTCCTTTAGGGCATGGCTACCTTTTTGATTGATGCTCCACTGGAATGCAAAGCGTCCTCAGGGTTTCAGTCAGATCCATTTCTCGCTTGTCATGCCTGGTTAAAAAAATGACGAAAATGACAAACTTGAATCTTCATAACAGTGGGTGACATAGCAGTGGCTTCATCCATCTCATATATTTACAGTTCTTAGTTGCAACTGAAGAAACTCCTGACTTTGCTATACAGTGCAGAATTGTTTGAAACCTGCATCTTTAAAAAAAAAAAAAAAAAATCAGTAGGAGGCGATTCTTCTAGTTGCATAAGGACATCAGATTCTATAGAAGTCCATGTGAAACTGTTTCTACTTCTCACTTTATTTACTATCTCAGCCTGCATTCTGATGAAGGGTTAATGGTTTTAATTTGTAGTTTAAAGTCTTCTTCAGTACAGCATGGTGTTCATTTTGTAAGTTTTGGCTCCTTTCAGAGTAAAATAGTTGACAAAACAGGGCTTGCTTTTGGTCATGGCTACCTTTTTCATTGATGCCCTATGGGAATGAATAGTGTTCTTACGTATTCATTCAGGTCCTCTAGTCATGTCCCGTTTCAAAAAACACAAAATAACAATTTTGAAGCTTTAAAACAGTGAGTTCACAAAACAACGAGTTCCATCACAGTGACCGCATCCATCTGTTCCATGAAATCCTTGGTTGGACCAACCGAAGACACACTTTGACCTTGTTATGCCCAGAATCACATGGATAAGATACCAGAAATGCTTTGTGATGCTTGTGATTGCAGTCTAAACCAGGCAATAATAAACTGTACCTTGCTGTATTCTCAAATCAAACATTATGTCGAGCTAAATATGCAAATCGTAATCATTCCTTTGTGTTTTCTGCATTTACAGGATCCCGCTGGCATCTTTGAGTTGGTTGAGCTGGTAGGAAATGGCACCTACGGGCAAGTGTACAAGGTAAGATGCTCCTATAAACAGACTGTGATACATATTAGTCTGTCATTCTGATAACAGGCTCCTCTATCTTATCGGCCTTTGTTTCTACTCTCCGGGTAGCCTATATAGCATAGAGAACAGAATCGTGCGTTGTGACTGAGGGGAATCAGAACGCTAAGATAGAATTCGTGGGATAAAAGCAGCCCACAAGCTTAAGAGAAATGGAGCGAATGTAAAAGATACTTAAATGCAGAGAGGAGAGGCAGAATCTGGGGCACATTAAACTACTTTTAGGAAATTTCCCCTCACCCCTTCTTCTGCGTTTTCTCTCTGTCTCTACTGTGTTTACTTTCCTTTATATATCTCTGCAGTGGGTTTCTGTATTTACCCTTCCACATGAGGTATTTTTGGGGCTCCTCTATGACACAGGAAATGCTCAAGTGGGTCTGCCGCTGTAACACGACTGTGGTTTGAGCTTTTCGCTGTCAGATGGACTCAGCTGTTTCCCGCAGTTGTTCCAACAGTATCTCTCAGTCCATGTCACTGTCTGAGCTTCCTCTTCCCTCCATGACAGCGCATCGCTTTCTGGTCCTCGCTTCCTTTTCCTGAATCTGCTGCTCTATCCTGCCTCTCTGCAGGATGTGGCAGCAGCCTGTTTAATCACCTCTCGCTGGAAAAAAAAACTTGTGTTTGTCACCTCTGCCAAGGAGATTATGACTGGTTTGTTTGTCTGCTGGCAGGATAATGCAAAAACTGCCAGGCCGGTCTTCATGAAGCTCGGTGGAAAGGAGGAAGTGTGTTTAACCTTGGTGCAGATCTGCTTTTGGTTATACATTCGCATATCAAAGAAGAGTGGACCGTTGGTTTTGGCGGAAATCTGCGCTTTCTGAAAGTCCTGCGAAAGCCCCTGTGTGTATTTTGTGTGTGAAACGGTGTGCCTAATGGAGCAGAGAGTCAAGGTCAGGTGGTGATGGAGAGGAGCTATTCGTACAGCTGATTGAACCAGATGAAAGGTCAGGCCGAGGTCAGACGCGCTTCTCCGCGCTTCTATAAATAATCCGGCATCCTCACGTGTGCCCGCTTGTTTGTAAGGCAGAGAAAGAAGGAAAAAACACAGAGGGAATAGGGAACAGGAGCGTTATGTGTATCCATTTATTGCTGACTCCGCTCTGCGCTGTCTTGGTGAAAGTCACGGCTCATTTACCGGCTGACATTCAGCCAGTCCCATACATTAGCGAGCCACAGAATGCCTATAGCAACAACACCGGCCTGGTGGGACTCAGACCCATACAGCTGATCCGCACAGGTTTTTGATTGGTGTTAGATGCTGTATACGAGTCCATACAACAGTGTATTTTTTTACTGCAGTTGGTTGACAGTGTAAAAAATGACATTTTTTTTCTTGATCACAAATATAAAGTATTGAAAGGGCGTAATATTCATAAAAATTGTTTATATTTAGGATTTTGTCTTTATGTTGATGAGTTATAGTGCAAAATGTAATAACCTTCTATCACTATAAGCTCATTAAAACATGCAATGTACACCTCTTACAGTTTGTGGGTGTATCGTAGAAAATAAAACTGTAGAATTAAAATTGCTGACATAAAATTAAGCAGCAACTGTTATAATGAATTATGCCCTGAATCCAAAACCCACCAGCAGGTTTGAAAGGCCTGTTTAGTTTTTTTTTTTTTAATTTAGCAGAGTCAGAAACTGTAACGCAACAAAACTAATCATGCGATTTTCTTTAATCCGACGGTCCTTGAACGTGACTTGAATCGCATTATTTAATCAAAGTGACTATATTCTACATGTCTCATTCAATGATTTGCCAAAAATAAGCAGTTTGCTCAAATTATTTTCTTTAAAAAACAAAAAATTCTATGCTTTTTGACACAACTGGGAAGCTATTTGTGGCTCAGCTGGGACCAGCAGTCTCGTGACAAAAATTCAAGGAATCGGGTGAATTTGGCTGAGCTACAGGCTGTGTTTAAAAACATATGGAAACAAATCAAACAAGCAAAATATCTATAGTATGAAAAGTCCCTTTTTACAGTGTTGGCATTAACAAAAGTTCTTCGCAGTTTAACTTATACTTGTGCTGTTTCCAAAGGGGTGCAGGACTTTGCCCTGCAGTAAAAAATGAGCCCATAGTGAATACAAATGTAGCAGGTAAACATTCATTATCTCCAACCTCTCCATTGCGAGGTTTGTTCTGCTTTTGTTTGTAATATGTGAATGGATACCACATATCTTTGGGTTCTGAACAAGCAATTTGAAGAGGTAATGAAAAAGCATTTGCAGCCCTGACAGAAATATGCACACATTTTAAATTCTAAATAGCGACATAAAAGGCAGAAAACGTGCTAGAAAATGCTTTGTAGTCGGTTTGAAATATTTCCCATTTGGCGCTGTAGAAATGTAAACTCGAAGAGATTGGACTCATACATACAGATAAGGAGCAGAGTCACTTGAGCAAAAATGTCATCTATTTTAAATTTCTCATGCGGTTGAGGTCCCTCGTCTAGGCAAGCCGCCTGAAGAGGATCAGCGTCTTGCGAGCAGGTGAATCTCTGACTCACTGAGATGATAAATTGACCTTCAGCCTGGTGGGTATTAGTGAGCTGGAATTGCTGCAGCTCTCTCTCTGAACCACTTTTAAACACTTGTTATTTCAGGAAAATAACACACAGAGGAATATCTTTCTGTGTATAGCCTTGGAACCGTAGTATTACCATGTCTGGATCGGCGAATCTCTCGCCAGTGTCCTGTGAAACGTGAACACAGGTGATTTTTTTTATTTTTTTTGCTTCAGATGTGAAGATTAGAGTCAGGCAGGCTTATTTTACTGCTCGTTCTGATTCCAAAAATAAATTCAAGTGGCCAGAGCCCACTTTTGCTCTGATGTTTCTGTGATCACAGGCTGCAAAGCTAACAAGTTGCGCTTTGATGTTTTCTTTCACACCACAGCAGTTTCTAAAAATCGCCAGAAAACACACACAGCCTACACGAGATGTGTGTTAATTTATTGTGAAATGTATGCAAATGAATAGCAAATGTCAGTGTTATCGCAACGTGAAATGCACATTTGCCGTTTTTCATTTCACTGAAAGCAAAAAGCTTTTCCGCGGTTAAACAAATTTAAGCTACCTCTGCTCTTATTGAAACTTTAATAGGGCTGTTGGATGGAGTGAAAAATGCATCAGTTAGCAGCTAAAAACAGCTGCGCCTCCTTGGAAGCTGGCATTTTTGACATTTAAAGCTTAATTGAACAGAAAGATGATAAGAAAAGCAACACAAAGACCGTGTTTTCATGGTTTTCTGAATTGTTTCTGCAGCAAAAACTCGAGTCTCTGTTGTGCTGCGGTAGTTTTTCCACAGTGATCTATGTGTAATGAAGCTGGAGATGCAGGTTCATGTGTATCCATGCATGCATCCTTTGCTGCATCTATCTATCTATATATATCTGTGTTAGTGATGGTCAGCAAAGTGTTTTATGTTATTGGTGGTAGAGAGGCCAGTAATGTGCCACATAGCTGCATTTTTGTGTGTCTGGGAGCAAGCGATAACAGGTTTATCAACAATTCCATTACCCCATCTAGTTAAATGATACAGATCTGCTCCTTAGTGCTCTTTCCTCTCTCTCTCTCTCTCTCTCTCTCTCTCTCTCTCTCTCTCTCTCTCTCTCTCTCTCTCTCTCTCTCTCTCTTTTTCCCTCCGTTGCTCTCCTTTCTCCTTTCCTGCCCATGTGCGCCTGAAATCTGCATTTCCAAAAAAAAAAGCATAGCTGAAAAATTGTTCCACGTTGTTGTTTTCGTTGACAGAAAAGAAAAAGTCCGGCCAAGAACGGTAATAGACGAGTAGCCGCAGTGAAAAGATAATTTTAGCCTCCCTCTGTCTCCCTCTCTCATCTTACATATCCGTGGCGGTTATGATTCCTTTTTCTATTCATCCCTTCCTTCTTCACTTTTCATCCTTTGCTTCTCTGCATTCCTCCTATCAATATGTAATCACGTTTTTTTCTTCTTGTTTCCCCCCTGTCCTGTTTTTTTTCTTTTTTTCTTGAGGGGGGTGGAGGTTGAAACTTCCCCAGCGAGCTGTGCTTAAGGGAGCAGCCTGTGCCTACAGTATGTGTATATATAACTTCCACTGGCTGCTTTAAAAGGGCCATAAATAGAGAACATGGGTAATGCTGAATAATTAAACACATTCTCTCTCCACTTCGCTCCCTCTTCATCTTCCACACTCCTCCTCTCTTCCTCTGCTCCCTCCTTTAGCTTTTGTTGTCACTCTTTTATCATCTGCCTCTCTCTTGCGTCCCCATCCTTCCTTGATTTCGCCACATCTCTCCCCTCCGCTCCCACTCTTTTTTGTTTTGTTTTATCGTGCCTCTGCTTTTGTAGCGTCTCCCCCTCCTCTCTCTCTTTTTTTCCTTCTGATGCCTGTGAATATTTGATGGGGCTTGGGGGAGTTGCACTTCCCCGAATTGAGGAAGCACCTCTCGCCTCGCGCTGCCGCGAGGAGACGGCATTGGCTGAAAATCTGACTGACGGGACGCCTTATTGACCGACAGCCTCATCGATCGGCTAATTGATTAATCACAGCTCCTTCTCATCCCCGGGGGAGAGGTAATTTTTCTGCCTGATGGATGCAAGGACAAGTTGAGAGGGCAACTAATCATATCTCCGTCACGAGAACACAAACGCCGACACACACTCATACGTGCACGGAGGCTCAGCCCGTCATGTCATCGACTGCCTCCTCAGCTTCCACGGCAATAAACCATTTCCTGTGTGAAGTTGCGCGTCTGATTTCGCACACGTTCGCTCCTCGAGTTTGCAGCGAAGACACAAAGAAGCGGGGAGGAGGCGACCAATCATTTTCTCTGTGATGACAGAACGCATCCACTCTGTCCCTCCTCGGGCAAAGTGCTCCGCATGCTCTTTAAATATTCACTAGTCACTCTGGAAGATGCACACACAAACACACACAGCGGCGCAGAAGTGACCGCTGGAGGCCTGGGCTTTTGTACCGTATGCTCGCCCACTGTGACAGAGCAACCGCATTTTTCTGCACCGGTTGAAGGTGTGTATAAATCCATGTGCGCACAAAGGTTTAAAAGGGGGGCTGACATGCTTCCGTGTCGCTGTGCATGTTTGCTTCGTGTAGTCAGCAGCGAAGGTGATGTGGAGCATTTTATTGACATTTTTTATTCAACAATACATTTATTGTTTCAATAAAAATTGAAAACGCAATAAACAGTGAACTGCTTTTCTCGACTAGCAGATGGTAATTCATATTCATCATCTTAATTACGTCTTCAGGACATATTCTTTAAAAAAATCTGCATGGCTCACGACAAATTGATTCCTCAGTATGATTTTCTGTTAAATCCAAGTCTTTTGCACAATTCATAAAGGGTCCCCAGACTTCCTCATTATGTTTTTGTTTGTCTTTCAGTATATAAGTAGTCGATTTGGCATCTTTCCTCTTATCCAATGTACAAGTGTGTTTTTTTTCTAGAACAGAGCTCTATCAACTTTTTTGCTTTTAGAAAGCTGAGGTTCGCTAATATTTGCTCATTTTTATGATAATTATTTTCGTTTGGATACAGACCAAGCAGAACTTGGAGTATAATCAAATTCTTTTAGAAATAATCTTCTCACATGTAGTTCTGACCTCTTCCAAAAATGTTGTAATCTTTCTGCACTGCAAAAAACAGTAAAATGGTATTCCTTTAATCTCTGTGTATTTTTCTATATATCCGGTGTATGTTTATTGAACTAGTTTAGCTGTTTAGGAGTTACTTCTGTTCACATGAGCCAGTTATGATGAATTAGAGTGAGCCGTGTGTTTACTGTGCAAGCTCCTCCGCTGGAATTTCACCTTCCCAGTCTTCCTTCCAAGCACATAGCTTATATTGTGAGTTCTCACATGACCAAGGTGAAAGAATATTATAGAATTCAGATATGAGGCCCTTTTTAAAACTGCCCGTCATTATCAGTGTTTCAGCAAATGCTTCTCAACATTTGTTAAAACTGATGAACAGATGAGCTCGAAACGGAGCCACTTTTGACCTCACGTCTTCACTTTTGTCATGCTAATCTTGTTACTCCAGCAATCCGGGGGTGTAAACAAACAGACAGGATGCAGATTAGGATTAGAGCTCGGAGATTACTTCATCTCATTAACCAATCACACTTGTAACTCTCTCTCAGTCCATGTCGGGTTTTCACCTGCAGTGCCCTGCCCGCCTCTCCTCCTTCCTTCCTTCCTTCTCCTTTGCCCTCTTAAGAACTGAATCAAAACTTCAAAGTACATATTTTTTTATCTTATCTGCTGGAAGTCACGTTGGGAGATTTTTTCCTCCCCTTTTATCACACGTACAGACGCACATATAACGTACACACACCTCAGAGGAACAGCATGAGGTGAGAAAGCCCAGCATAAAAGGCTCCAGAAAAAGACGGCAGATAGAGTAACTTCATTTATTCCTCTTGTTTGATGTTCTAAACTCCTCTAGCTAGTGTTTCACAGCAGGAAAGAAAGATCAAGCGAGCCAGCGCATACAGTTTGTATCTCTTGGAATAGTCGTCACTGATGTACAATACTAAAATAGAAACCTAACAAATCAGTGGTTGACATTACATTTTGTGCCTGATATGTCATTTCCTCGACACGTGATGTATTTATTTCATTTAATTGTATTTCTTTGTCCCAAAAGGTTGCTTTAAAAAGAAAAGAACTGCTATAAGCATTGATTGCAAAGTCCTACAAAACTCTCTCAGTACGTCTAACACACGATCATTTGCGTCTAATGCCAGTAACATCGAAGCCTTCGCGCAGCTCCACTGGTGTAATTAGTGATTACAACAAAGACATTTGTTTACCATAGTTCTGCAACACATGACTATTTTCAGCTGTATTTTTGGAGTGATAAATTCATTAATTCTATATAAAGTAAAATCACATGCTCAGGTTCGCAAAGCCCAAAGTCATGTCTTCGGGTTGTTTGTCATGCCCGGCTAGTAAACCAAATCTGGGCTGCTCAAGTCCAAGCGGTTGGTTGGTTTTTTTGGCTTTTCTACAGAACTGAAGTTTGCCTGTTCTTTCTTGCCTGCTTCCTCCCACAAACCAAACACATGCATGGTAGCTAGTGATTCTCAATTGGGTGTGCGTGCAAGCATGCATGGTTGTCTGGGTTTACCCTAAGTCTGTCTGTTAACTTGGACAGGAAATGATAAATAACATTTTAGTGGGGGGGATTTCAAAGCTGAAATCGGGTAAAAATGATTCTTTCTTGTAGTTGTAGTAGTAGTAGTAGTATGTCAGGAAGACGACTAAGCTGTCTAAGCATTTGTCAAACTTGCATATGTGTGACATACGTGGGCAAATTAATTACCTGATTTCAAATTCAAAATCACTATTTGCAACAAAGCAGCTGCCAAATTTCAAAGGCTGCAGTCAAGGATTCACAAAGCATTGCTATTAAATGGTGAGACAAATGCGGTTGTTCAGTTTTTTTTGAGCGGTGTGAAAGTTTCAGGGGTTGTTCAGTCATGCGCATCAGTGATCAATTTATACTTTGTGGTTCACAGGTGCATGCGGTGTTTCATCTGACATAAGCCCAGTCTCATTATTTAATAGCAGCTCTTAAAGTGTCACATCAGTGGTTATACAAAGTCATGCTGTGCTCCTTGTGTGACGGTCGCACTTCTGATGGTCTCTCATGTGGTAGTGCTTCCTCACACGTTTTAAATCGACTGGAAATTGAACTGAAGCTCGACTTTAAAACATTAAAGGGCAAATCACAGTATGTGTCAGAAAAATCGCAATTGGATATTTTTCCAAAATCACTCAGCCCCTTCTGGCACTTGACTTTCGTGGGGCTCATCTTAAAATTATTCCAGACTACAGACAGCATCCAGATTCTTGACTTTTTCGACATCTTGCTAGCGTAGTTGTAACCTGTAAGCCTGTCACATGGTCACGCGTCACTGTGACGGGCAAAATGAAATGCCCTTGAGTGTGAATAATTAGTAATAATTAATGTTGATGCGTAATTAAGAATGGTAGATTAGTATTTCATGGACTGTATGGGAATGCATCTGTAATAAAAAAAGAAATTGAAGCATCCAGATGTTGATTTTGATGTTGAATACCATGGCATCAATCAAAGCTTTATAGAATTTGAGTCATTCCTATGAATATCAAAAATTCCTGTTAAGAAGCTGGAGGTAGCGTTGTTTCAGCCCGAACACAAGTGTCTCTTCAAAACATCAAATCTTTGAGTGTACAAATTTTTTTTTTCAACAGTCCATTTTTATACACTTGATTTGTCTGAAAAAACATTTTTATATCCATAGTCTTTTAATTGTCTGCAAATATGCAGCATCACCAAATTTGGAAGATTTATTTTTTTTACCAGACAGAGCCATTTAAAAAAAATGATGCATCAATTATTACCAATGTTGTTTTTATTGTCTGATTTGATGGATATTTTTTGTTTGAAAATGACAGCAGATTTTACCCAGTAGTACCAATTTTTAGAGGAGAAAAAACAAGTCTTTCTCTTTGCAGCTGAAGTATTTTTGTATTGTGGTCATGAATGATTAGAAATAGTCGCAAATTACACTCTAGATGTCGATTTTATGTCTCATAGAAGTCGTTTCAAGCCTCACCTCAGTGGTATTCTCTGCACAAAGGGAGAACATTAGTCATTTCCAGACTCTTCTATCATACAAGAGCGAGTCATACTTTGTAAACTGCCGTTAGTGTGCGAACAGGCTGGCATGTAAACGAACAAAGAATCCAATGCTCTATGGCAGCATTAGTGTTAATAAAGCTGCTGTGAGAGGGCCTCATGTTGGAATGGCTGCAATCTCAGGCATTATTGGTGTTTATCTGGGTGTGCGGTAAGTGCATATGTGTGTTTGTGCGCCATGAGCACTTCACATCCCTGGTGTGAGGGCTTTGTTGCAGTTGTTTACAGCACGACTCGGTGTCGTGGCCCCTCTTTATGGCAGCGTTTTTTGTTTTTCCGTCTACGCACGCTGACACACATTTGGGTCTCTAGAGCCCTCATGAATGAACTGTGAACCGTGACTGAGGTGGCTGTTGCTTGTTACCGTGGGAACAGCAGATGTGCCCGTTCTGCACGCGCAGTTCTGCGCACGCTCGCTCACACCTGGCAGTGTGTTCATTAGCCTACATCCTCTCTCTGTCTTCCCCCAAGGCCACACGCCCCACTTACCCACAATGCACTCCTCTGCCACCCAGACCGGAGTCAATTAGCCATGGCTGATGTCAATAACAATCTCTTATTCTCTTTCTTCTTTCTCATTCCGTTTCTCTCCGCTGTAGGTTTCTGACTAAGATCCACCGCTCTGTAATTGATAGCGTGCGCTGTAAAAGAGCTATTTAGCCGAAGCTTTCCTCCCGCTGTGTGAATTACTGCTCATCAATAGTTCAATCAATGATCTATACCAGCCCTGACTCTTTCCTATTACTCTCTGTTCTCTGTGTCCTTTCCTTTTTCACAGCCTTTAGCTTCCTGTTTGTTTTCAATCCACGCTCTCCTTCGTTTTGTCTCCTGCTCGTGTTTTTCTGCCCTTCCCCGGTTGTTTCTTCCCATCTCTCTTTCACCTTCAGTCTGTACAGTAAATCAGCTCGGCTGTTCGTTTGACCTCCAGAGCTGCTGGAGCGTGATGCCGATGTGCTGAACCTGCCGCTTTGCCTCTTCGCTGCAACCCTCCTCCTCCTCCTCCTCGTGCTGACTCTCTAGCTTCTTCCTCTAGTTGTTTTACGGCGGTTGTCACGTTCGCATTTGTTTCCTTGTGAATGTGAGCACAGGGCATTTGAAAACGAGAGATGAGTGGGTGAGCGGGCAGGTCAACAGCTAGCCGAGTGAATTAGTCAGCGAGTGCATGAATGAGTTAACCTGAATAAATGGGTTAGTGACTCAATGTGGCAGTGTTTTAGTTTTGGACGTTTTGGAGACGGGATCGTGCAGCTGCTGTGTGATTGGATTTTAACAGCATCAGGCTAAAAAGAGGAAAAAAAAAACATCTGCAGTGCATCAGCTTATATGTGTGTTTCAGTTAATCTGGGTCAGTCTCAAGTGGCTGCCATAAATACGATTTTAAACACACATACTCATCCAGCGAGAGTTCATCCTGTTAGCGTTGATTCAGTTCCTCACATCAGAGCATGTATAATGATTTACTATTTTCTGACCTTCCACACACACACCCACAGATCCTCTTTACATATATAACGTTAAATTAAATCTTGTAATATGAAGAAGGACTTGGCCAGCTTTGCGTGTCTTTCCAGTCACACACAGCAGAGACATTGCCAGATTTGCTTCTGATCTAATTTGCTCGTGATCACAACTGTTTGCTTTTTGACTGTTTTCCTCCAATTAAAGCCATTTAGCGCGCTTGCATTTGTGACTATTGGGCACTCCAAATCCCTTCGCTGAACCCAGATTAGTCTGTTTTCTTGCTCATTTGTTGTTTCCACCGGCTTGTTAATTAGCCGGTTTCGGGCAGGTTAATGAGCGGCTGTATTTCAGAGCGCTGATAGATTACTGTTTCAGTGGGCTTGAGTTGATAACACCGGTTCGTTTAGAGTGGAATCAACGCTGAAAATTCAGCTTCACAGCAACTCCCCGCCCATCAATAAATGCCCTCTGGACTGCTCCACAGATCATTGCGCTCATCTTTCTTCCCTCTCATCTTTCTCCTTTCTTTCTTAAACCACTTCTCTTTCTTTACTGCCCTCGTATATGCTTCCCTCGTCCTCGCTGGCTCTTGTTATGTCTTCTTTCCCTTTAAATCTCTTCCTGTCTCAATCCGTCTCTCTTCCTTTCTCATGCGTGAGTGTGAGAGCAGCCTCGGGGTGCTTCTATATTTCTTGGGTAGTGCAGTAGTAGATTGGAATGGAGGCCTTTGTCACTTTTATTTACTGCCTCACTGATTCCACAACAGCAGTGCGCGCGTGTGTGTGTGTGTGTGTGTTGGTGTAGTGAGAGCACGTGTGAATGCGGAATGATTGCAGGTGTTTGAGCTGCAATGAGGTGTGTCTGGGAGTATTGCCCTCCGTATTTCTTTGGGTCCCTTCCAGTGTTTGTAATGTTTGTTAGCCTAAAAAAGTACCTTTTATTCTGCATCACTGCTCCGGCGCCTTCTGCCTGTAAGCCTTCCAGAGTGGAACCAGCTGGGGGTGATGATGTGAAGGTACAGACTGAAGCAGCGCTTGTCTGAAAACCTTCAAGCCTGACACTGCTGAACTTTAGTTTGTGTGACGGCGGTCTGCCTCTATAGGGCCAGAGAGAACCAACAGGAAGAAAAATCGACGGGGGTGAAAGCCCAGGGGCGCATCCCGTAGCCCACTATGATGCTGTTACCATGCCGACAGGTTCTGAGTGCTTAGATTACTTTCAGTCAAGTCCGAATGTCTGTGTATGTTTGTGTGGATTACCATGAAGGCACGGATTAGGATTATGCTGTGACCCATTTCCTTTTCACAAAGAGTTGGCAACACAGACTGGCAATCTGTTCCTACTTTATTATGTGTGCATTTATATGCTTTAGCATGCATGTGTGCTCTTGTCTTGGGTTGCTGTAGCGACATGCTCCCTCTACATTACTGAGTCTTAGCAAAAAAAAAAAAAAAAATGCATAACAACTTGACTTGTTACTGTTTTTTTTACATAGCAAAATATCAGACATTAAGTTTAATGGCCATGCTAAAACTGCACTGCATTAACTACAAATCAAAATGTGCTTTCCTTTGCATTATTGCAACGATTTTTAGTGGCTGCTTTATACCGTTTCATTAAGTGAGCAGAGATGAAAATGAAACCCAGATGATAAACGATGAGCAAACACAGCGCTGTGGATGCAATCATTGCAGTTTGCTTGTTGCTTGTTAAAGAAAGATTCCTGTCTTGGCAGCCACTTCTGAAATATCAGATGTCACACCAACAGGTAGAGCAGGAAGCTGTCGGTGGTGAGCCACTCGGATGAATGCATCTTCTCTTGTGATCAATACAGTCGGTGGATGGTGGTCTAAACAATAGCAAGACTCAATATTTGACATTTGCGGTGTGAAATATCAGCTTTTCCCCAAAGAGCCGTGTTTTATTTTACAAAAGCGTACTGATTTTCCTGGATGTTTGTGGAGGTGGTCTTCATTTTAGGTGTGAAAACATTGTAGAAAAGTAAGTGTCAAGTCTCCAAGCTGATTTTTAATCTTTGTGAAATGATTGAAAAAAAACTCATTGGCTCTCTGGAAAGTGGGAAATCAATCTTACTTACAGTAGCCTTTTGAGAATAGCCCCAAGAAATGGGATTCAGAGTTAATAGGCTACAACCTGCAGAACCACCCAGCAAATGTTTAAATTTTGGTCAAGGACAGGCTTCAAATCAAACGTTTGTCAGTTTTTAAATCACAAAGCTCACATTGTCAGTTATTTTAAAGCTTTCTCCAAACCTGTCTCATAAAATTTGCAGTACAACTAGATTTCATGCTCAATTACATGTGAAAGAAACCTATTTTATTGTAGCCTGGTGACAGTTTGATTTAATCTGAAGCGTTTTTCCGACAAGAGTCAGAGAGTCTGCATCAGGATGTTGAAGCAGCGGCGTAAGTCCGACACTTTCACACAGGAGACTTGGGTTCGTGCCCCTTGTGTCACTGTTATTTTAAAGGACCCATATTGTGCAAAATCCAATTGCTCATTGTTTTTGAACAGAATTATCCCAGTGTCTCCAGAAACCCATAAAATATAAGAAAAGTCCATCTCCTTGTTGCTTTTCTCTCACCACAGTTTAAAAAGTGCGCCTCTGAGCAGGCGGTTCAGGTTTGCAGCCCGCTGTGATGCAACAGCGTATGAAAGGGGTGAGACGGCAGCAGCTCAGTTGGACTAAAACCTATAGAGACTGCATCTGCCTGCTTTGTTTGTAAAAACAGGTATTGCAGGGGTGGGACAATGAAGGAACTATGCAGCATTTTGTCCTGAAACGATACGCATTTTAGGGACCTGCGAAACTTGCATGGAGTTGTTAGAGAACAGTTTAATAGAGGACCTTTAAGTTTTGTTTTCACTCACTTGGTTAGACTAAGTAAAACAGCACAGTTTCGGATTAAAATACACCCTTTCACAACATGTTTAACACTTCTCTTCTACTTCCTAGGTTTCCAGGTTGATGCGTAATGCCCCATCTAATCTGCTGTATGACTGTATGGTTAAGAAGAACTGCAGTGGAAAGCGAAAAAATACAAAGATATGCTGGTTATTTGTGATCTGTCACATGCAAACACAATCCGGGGGAAATACATTTGGCTCAAAATGTAACTGAGAATGCAGTTTAAGTTGCAGTTGGGAGCTTCTTCTTCTGACCTTGCAGCTTGACCACACAGCGACAGACGAACCAGCTTCGCCAGGTTAATCCACTTCCTCCTTTCTCATCACTTCTTCCTCCCGTCTTTCCTCACCCAGCCTCCTCTTCGAAATATCACCTCTCACATATCAGGACAATAGTTACTTGTTCCCTGTCCTCTCTCTCTTTCTCCTTTTTGCGTGCTACCGTGCACATTTGTGTGTATATTTAAGTGTCGCGCCCACTGTACTCGTGGCCAGCCAAGGCTGTTGCTAGGCTACGACAGGAAGTGTCCTGCATAGTAAATGTGTCCGAGGGAGAAGAGGGAGGTGGGGGGTGTTCTGTGTAATTGACTTGGCAAGGGCAGGGACGCGCACACACAAACAAACAAAACACACACAAGCTGTGGAAGCCTTTCTTCCTCGTTCGCATGCAGACAGATTCTCTGGGTATCACAGTGTTCACCGGCAGGTTGCACTAAAGCAGCGGTTCTGCAGGTTTGCGTCTCCTAACTGAGCCTGCAAGCTGATGAAGAAATGCTTCCCTCTGCAGCCTGCGGCACTTGGAAATGTGTGTGTGTCCTCGGCTTCATATAGAAAACTACATAGAGAATCATCACACACCCAACCTCCTTCTCCTCATGCCAAGACACGCATACATACTTCATATCAAGTACTTCAGCATTTTTTTCCAGAGGCTGCTTCACTGTGTTTTACATCCACCTGGCAGGTGCAATTAATCCTAATTATGTGTTGATGGTAATTCGTGGAATTGGCGTGCTTTTTATCAGTTTGACATCCCTCGCGGGAAAGAGATGGCACCTCGCTATCAGACTTAGAATCTGTTTGGTGTCTGTACATTGTTTGACAGTGTGAGAATCTGAGTGATTATCTCAAACAACACCAGTAGTGCTGATAGACGAGCTGACACACTGAATAATAATATTGATATGATTTTCAAAATATATTAATACAATGCCATTCGATGAAATAAGAGAATGCCATATCCAAATAAGGCAAGTGGAGTAGAAGAATAAAGAGGGTAAAATCATAAACACAAGGCTAAAAATGCTAATAATAGTAGTAATATTAAGTAAAAATAAATAAGTGAATATATAAAGCGCCAAAGAAAATAAAGTGAATGAGATTAATTTTAAAAATCAATTGGATGATAAAAATAATGATAAAAATTTAAAAAAAATCACATCATGCTTGTTAAAGTATTGCTCAATAAAGATATTAAAATGAATAAAGATAATGCTTATATGTACATAGAGCACGTGTATTTGCTCTAGTCCTGGAAATTAATTGAAATTTTGGGGGATTTTGAATGGATTGCTAGGCAAAACAAGCAACCCTGTAGACGTCATCTGGCGTTAATTTCACGCAGTAGTTGGACATTTAATAGGGCAAGTGATGACCCATTAACAGAAAAGCAGCACAGCCTCTTAATTATGGGGATTTTCTTTTGTTTTTGTGACAATGCATTGAACGTCTTTGGATTTGGGAGTGTTCATCTGACAAAAACAAGCCGTTTCAGGATGTAATCTTGGGCAGTTTTGTTTGACATTCCTCAATGTGTCACTACATGACTCATGGAGAATAAAACATTCTAGTTTCACTGGATTAATAGGAATTGGTAGGTGTCACCTTCTATTGGGAGGCTGTTTTGTTTCTTTTAATTACGGTGTTTTCACTTCCACCTTTTGTGTTTTGGCTAGAAATCATAAAATCTGACTAATTATCCCAAAATTCAGGGAGCAAGCAAAGGCATTATTGCCCCTGATTTTATTAAATATGGCATCAGCTGTTATGGAAGCATCACCTGCAAATGGAGAGGGAGGAGTCTTTTTTTTTTTATGGTGTAAAATAATGACACAGTGATTACACATACTTTTCGTCTTTGAGATGACAAATATGCCCCAGATATTCTTGCTTTGAATCATATAAGCATTCACGACTTTTGTTTGGTGGTTTCGGCATAAAAAGACGTCCACTGCAGTTTGAATTATCAGCATATATTTCTTTAAAAAAATAAAATAAAAACACACTGACCTGCAGGGGATGACGCCAAGCAATAACTCCTTCATGATGCGGCTGCCTGAAGGCTGATTGGAGATCAGTTTGGTATCAGCTTGCTGTCTCCATCCCGGCACGGCCATCCGAGCGGAACAGACATAGTCAATTTGGTCTGTTATCGCCCAAACGCACCTGGCCTGGCAGCTTCCCGGCTCCTTGGTGGATGTGTGTGTGAGTGACAGATGTTTTTGCTATTATATTTGGTCAAAATACCTCCACGGGATTAAAGAAATGGAGGGAAAATGGTGGTTTAGACACCTGAATGTGTTTTTCCTGTCTCATTTGTGAAGTTATCGCAAGGTATTCCCAGTAAAATGACTGATAGGATGTGCAGAGACGTACAGTATGTGCGTTCTGTTTCGCTTTGCGCAGACACTCGGGGCCACGTCAGTGCATTGTGGTTTGCAGAAGGCTCTCCGTGCATTAGCAGAGGCAAAGTGAAAGGGCTGCATGGAGTCCTCTGTTCATGTCATATTTGCTTGTCGAGCTCAGAGCTGAATGCTGTTTTGTTGGCATTAGCGTTCGGCTCAGTCATGTTCACGTAGGACCTGCTTTTCACAGGCCACTGGGCTGAGCTGCGAGGCATGAGAGCAGCGCAGACGGAAAATACAAGAGACGGCGAGAGGGAAAGTAAGCGAGGCATTTAGAGGGAGGAAGGGAGAAATAATGAAAGGCATAAAGAGGAGATTGTGAGAAGTTAAGAGGGTTAGGTAATGAGAGGGAATCAGAGGGATGAGAGAGGGAGAGGGAGAGAAATTGCAGATCTAGGTCAGAGAGGCAAAGCAGTCAACAAATGAGTGGAGGAAGGGATGAACAAGGCTGTGAGGCTCAGGGCTGCTCGTTCTGAATGGGACGGATCAGAGAGAGAGAGTGGGCCATCCCTATGACAAAGACTGAGAGGGAAGGATGACAGCATCATTTTAATACAGTGTGAAATCCTTTTCCCACTGTTTATCATTATCAGGACCGCGGCTAGCAATTATTTTTGTTTTTGTTTGTGATAAATTTGATTATTTGCTCTCTAGCTGAGAGTTTGATGAGAGGATTTCTACCAAAAAAGTCTGACATTGATGCACTTTTGGTGTCAATTATGCAGCCGCTCTGTATTTGTGTACATTGAAAAGCACATTTCTTACTGCTTCCAGGCTTTACAATGAGGCAGGATAACCTCCTACTCCGAGCTCCACACAGGAATGATTATGACACATACCTTTTAAAGTCTTGGCAAAAAAGCCAATAGACTTTTGTCGTAATGTTTTAAATCTGTTTCCAGACCTTAAGATAATGTCTTTAGATTGCATGTTTTGTACAAATAACAGACCAAAACCCAAATTAATATGCACTGACATAACAAGCTGATATCTGAAGAGCTTCTATCGGCAAATATTTTGCACTTTAACCCCTTGAACCTCCAAGTTTTTTTTCCTCCCTTCACATTTAAACTTATCGACTCATTTTCCACTGTAATATAAAGTCCTGCATGTCTATGGAAACAGTACAACCATAGCTAGAACTCGTAAGAAATCAAAAATGTCTTATGTGTAGTTTAATAGAAACAGAATGCCACATGTACAACATTTTTTTCTCACAAGTAAAAATTGGTGACTTTACACAGTCATTTACTACTGACATTTTTACTTTGTTTCCATCTTTGTTTTTGATCTGCTATGAGCAAGCACAGCCTGCAGTTCAGCCCAGTCCAGCTGAAAAATAAAAGAATTTTTACGCATGACTGTTGATCACAGCTGAGTTAGTCACGGCTTCTCGGCTGTGCTTAGAAGCGCATAATTTTTTTGTTTTTACAGGACTGGGTTACTGCAGGCCATTTATTTTTGGCAAATGTTCAATTGAGATATGTAGAGCGAGTGACTGACACGTAACATCCCGATTTTTCTCTTTAGATTTGATTCATTTTACACATTCAAACTGAAAGTCACACGTGGTAAGTTTGAGCTGTATCTGAAAGATTATTGTTTTTAGAAGAATCCGGTGATAGCAAACAGTTTGTTTTTGGCAGATTTCTAAATGAATGTACATGTTTTGATTCAAGACATGTTAAACGACTGGGACAATAGAGAATCTGACTTTTTTTTCTTGTTTTTAAAGTTTCTAGCTCTAAAAATCTGTGTCATTTTTGTGACTTTTGAAAAATAAAACGGACCTTTCAAATGTGCTGAGGGTTCAGAGGGTTAAATTGATTATTTACAAGTTCGTGATGATGCTTTTAGCTCTTACCATTTCATCATTTCTTCGCCTGAATTGTTTAGATGTTCCCGCGACACACTTTGCCCCGTTGCCTGCTTTGGAAATACTATTTCACTTTCACCGCCATCCCGTCTTTGAATTTGCAAATAAATGAACCGGCAGAGGACAAAGCCAGAGCAGGAGATGAAGATGAACAGACTGTGATAATTCCTTTCTGTTGCTCCTTTCACACTTGGTCATTTAATAAGGCTGGATGACATTACTGCTCCAGGAGTAAAGGAGGGATGGAGGGGAGGAAGGTTGTCAGGTGGCTCCGAGTAATGAATCTTTATCCAGCTCTGATGATATCCATGTCCAATATCTATTTGACACATTCTCTATCTTGCTCTCTTAGTCACTCTCCAACTCCCTCAATCCTTCTCTCTCCCTCCCTCTCCACGTCTTTGTGTGCACATGTGTGGGTGTTTGCAAGAGTTCCTCTGTCTGTATGAGTAGTAAAGATCCTTTTTTTCTATTTTTCTGTGTGTGTCTCCGCAAATGTGTGTGAGTTTCTGGTTTGTAAGTGGCTGTAATTCCTTTGTTGGTCTTCAACAAAGCCAGTCCTTGTGCTGGTGGAATTGGGTCAGTCTGAGCCTAATGAGAAATCCCTGGTCAATCTTTCCAGCTCTTTTACTCTCACAGAATTTGAACTACGTTTTTTCTAGTTAATATGTGTGTGTGTTTGAGCAAAAGAGAGGCTGATCACAGTGTTCAGCCGTCCAGCGGTGCTTAGTTAGCATTGTGTGGTGCCGGATTGTGACACAATGAATTATCATATTAAAACCCCCAACTTTCTTTTTAGCAATAAATCAGCAAGTTTCAAAGTTTTTCTTTAATTCCGGGGGAGCTGTTTAATGAGAAATTCGGCTCGTGGCATTAACGTCGCCTCAAGCGGGGACCTCAGGTGATTGCGACAAATTGCCAGTCATCTTGTGAGTTTGGCTCAATTAATTAAAACACATTGTGAATGATGTGCTTGCTGCCGTTCAGCACATATTATGGTGCCAAAGTGAACCCATTAAATCACCAGTTTTCAATATCTCCAGCCCTAAACATCAAGGGACCTAATGAGTAATGGAGATTTAACAATAGCCTCTCGTTGACCAGTTTCACTATTCTGCAAAATATGAGCATAAAGGGACATGCAGAGCTACACTACCAATATTATCTCGCAGAAAGTAACTGTATTTATTGAACAGCATCCAAATAAGTCACAAGCAATTTATCAGGTGAAGTGAGTTTTGGCTAGCCCGTGGGTGCAATTGATCTGCTCAAAATGGCATAAAAATACAATGTGAAGCGGTGGGAATGACTAATGATCGGTTGCAGGGTGCAGAGAGTGTTGTGTTAGTGTAAAATCAGTCCTGCAAGTGAACTGCGAAACAATGAAATCGCCGACTTTTTAGCCATGATTTTGACTCCATTCTTACCGGGGCCTGTGTGTTGGCCCCTGTTATCAGAACGGCCCCTTCAATTAAAGCCCTCAGGAGGTGCTTTAGAGCCAGACTCTTAATGCCATCTGGTTTATAGCAATTCCACCAGGGAAACAGTCCTGCCCTTGTTTTGGATGTGTGTGCACCTCCTCGGCTACGTGTGGATGTGTTTGTTTGTTTGCGCCACTGCTGCTAAGCTGCTCTGCTCAGACTGTAACATGCTAATCAGTTCTGTCCAGACAGGTGGAAGTAATAGCCGTCAGTGGTTTTAGCGTCTCCCGCCCTGTTTGCTTCATTAGTTAATCACAGCCACAGATGCTCTGTTGCAGACCAACCACTTGGGCCTTCCATTCGCCCCTCAGCGTCCAATCTCCCGGTTTCTCGCCTCGTGGCTCCCCCAGGCGTCTGCCTAGCCTCGATATTACACAACAGCGAGCTCAGCGGAGTCGTATCTGTCTTTTGTTTCCCTCCCGTCTCTCGTGCAATAGATCTGAGACGCTGTGTTTATTTTTGCTGATGTAAATGAATCTTGACCAGCATCAGAAAACATTAAGGAATTTGTTTGCCGTTATAAAGACCTGTCAGTTGGGGCACTGCAGGTTTAAGACGCCCGACCATGAATCACAATGTCCCTGACAAGAGATGAAGTGAGGACGATTGCTGCGTGTCATTCCCCATCTTTGTCTTGCATTTCCCCACAGCATCTTCACTGTCAAGCCATAATAAAGTATACCAAGTATAATACTGTGCCTTTAAAAAGGAACGCAGCATTTTGGTGATGGACTTACCCTTTGTTCACAGAGGTTTTAATGTGGTGCGCAGGAATCTAAGTGCATTCAGTTCGTAGTGTGGAAAATAATGCATAGATATGTTTTGTTTGGTCCTGATAGCTGCCAAATCTGTGTTACACTGCTGGTGCTGCAGCTACGAGAACACAAATTGATCAGTCTATTGATGTTTATCTTGAGGATTATTAAGTCAGTAACATTGCTTTGTTATGAGCAAAAATCAAAGAGCCCTCCAGATATCCTTCATTATGGGACAACGTCAGAGCTAAATGCACTTTTTGATTATCATGTTATAATATTCCAAAGCTCTATTGTGCAGCTGTCAAGCAGAAACAAGTGGCTAGATGGTGAAGTATATATATATTAACTTACACAATTAACTGTTTCTAATTGTGTCATTTGTAGTAAAAGCACTTTTTCCAGTAATGAATTCTCGTGTTCTTCGTGACCCTCCTTGAACAAAAACCTGTTCCTCTCGACTGAAGTTGGCAGAACACGATGGGTCGATTTTTGTGTGGAAGAGGAGTCAAATGATGCGTGAAATGCCCCCCTATTATAAAAATGTCCACAGACCCTGTTGGAAAAAACCTGGGTTAACAATTGAACTCATCATCAGGATATTGAAGTTTTAGGTTTTGTCGACAGCAGCTAACGCATAAAAAGATGAGCTACGTCCAACTTCTTTTGTCACACACCCTTCAGATTGTGTACAACTTACCGATTAACTATGCAAAAGCAAGCAACGCTGAGAATATATTACCTGCTGTGTTGATTCAGATGTTTTAACTGAAAGTGAAGATGTGCAAATGTGCAAACATGCTGCATTTTCTTACGGAAATTGCTAAATGAACACTCTCCTCTCTCCTGTCTTTCCTTTCTCCTTCTTTTTGTCTCCTCTCCTCCCTTCGTCAGGGTCGCCATGTTAAGACGGGGCAGCTGGCAGCCATCAAGGTCATGGATGTCACCGGGGTGAGACTCACACATGCACGCTCTATCTGGCATTCTCTCTCGCACACGCCCACGTACCCATGCACCGAAAATCATCTCAAGTGATTATACCACTGTCGACCATGTCATCTAATTATGAGCCATGAGTCAGTGTGTGTGTGTGTGTGTGTGTGTGATGTGGCAGAAAGGAAATGAGGACAGGCCTATTGCCATGGTAATATTAGCTGGAGGTATTAGGACAGCAGTGTGGTCTCAGGCGTGTCTGTAAAGCAGGAGGGAATCTCAGCTATATTTAGAGATCCTCTCACCCTACGCCTCCCTGTCAGCGCTCAGCTGCCAGCAAAACAATGAAGGACTGCAGGAATTCAGCAACAGAGGAGCTAATGAATGAATGAATCAATATCGGCATGAATGAATGAATGAATAAGGAAGGGGTGCAAGGTGCATGAAGGTGAGTGAATGGGCAAGTCAGCAAAAGTGCAGATGTAGTGAATGAAAATGCGCGAACACACAAATGAAGCTATGAATAATCTGCTTGAATACAATCAAATGAATGACTGTATTAATTACTAATGAAAATAAATGAATACACACACACACAATTGCTAACTTAATGAGCCGCCACTGTAAAAAATCAACTCGCTAAAACACAGCGGAATTAAATGAATCAAGGCACAATTTACTGACACCGTGGACAATAAATAAAAACACTTTGAAGTGATCAAGTGCTACTACAGCTACTTTTATTTTAAAGTTTCAAGCATCTCCTTTTGGCTTTTTTTGGCTGAAACCCCCTCGAAGGAGAGTAATTAGAAAGTAATGGCGTTATTGTGGATAATTTAGGGCCCAGCTGTGCGCTTTTGCAACAACGGTCTTCCGAAACTAAATGGATTGAAAATGCAAATCCATCAACAACTTGATTCCCTCTTTGCTCCGTCAACATCCCATTAAGCCCTTTGAGGGGTCACAAATAGAGGTCGCACTCTGACGCCTGTTGATGTTTCTGCTCTCTTGTGTGCGTCAGGATGAGGAAGAGGAGATTAAAGCCGAAATCAACATGCTGAAGAAATACAGTCACCATCGGAACATCGCCACCTACTACGGAGCTTTCGTCAAGAAGAACCCTCCCGGCATCGATGACCAGCTATGGGTATGGCATTATTTGTGTGTGTTTGTGCATTCTTGTGTGTTTTTTGGTGTGCCACAGGAGGACAAAAAATGTCTCTGGTCTCTTAGAGAAACACAGCAGAACAGAAAGAAGTGACTTTCCATTTTTCAGTGTTACAGTATATGACAGAAGCAAATGTGTGCAGTGCAGCCAAGCACATAGTGACTGCAGGTTTGTGTGCACTGGACTATGTATATATACCTTGTGTGTGTGTTTGTGTGTGTGTGTGTGTGTGTGTGTGTGTGTGTGTGTGTGTGTGTGTGTGTGTGTGTGTGTGTGAAATATATAAAGGAATCAGTGTGTGACTGGCTCGCCGCTGCAATAAATCATGTGTTAACGCGATCTAAGGGAGCTCTCTCTTCTCTGATCCTGTAGCATTCATCACACAACAATAGGAGGACACACACACACACACACACAGCAGCTAAATGTACTGCCTGCATAATTCTCATCGATGCCTGACTCAACAGCTGCCGGTTTCCCCCAAGTGTGTTAGCGAGCATGCGTAGCGGCGCGCTAGTGTGATATTTACATGTGCCATCTCATACGTACGCATGTACGAGCGTGTTCCGTTCATCATTGCGTGACCGAGGACACGTGCACGGCCCGGGTGAGGGTAGTTTGGCTGTCACTCGCCAACTTCCCCTTTTCCTTTTTAATCCAGAGTGATGATTGGGGGCTTGAAGCAGAGCCAGAACTGACCAAATGAACTTTTGCCCGCCAATCTCCATGGATGTAATGCAGAGGAGAGGAAGCGAGGATGTCTGTAGTGTTTTTGTGAAGATCAATGGAGAAAGAGAGTCTGCGTCACGACTGTGTGTGTTGCTTTTTGTGTAACTGAATCTACTGCAGGCATGTGATTGTGTGTTTTGCATGTTTTCTTTATAATGGATGTGTTCATACTAGAATGACATTCACTTTTATTAGCACAAATGCATCAGTGCTACTGGTAGACTGATTATCAGCCTATTTTCACGGCTGATATTTGGCATTCTTCTGATTATTGGTATTGGTAAATTATTGTCCGATTACTGTTAAATTAAATGCACTAATTCGGGTCTGATGCAATCTCCTATCTCCGTCTGTAATCGCTCTGTGGTCTCAGAAATGTCTTTCAAGCAAGGACTGAAAAAAACTGAACACAACCTGTTGCCGCAAACCAGGAAATTAGCTACCCTCACAGTGGCTAAAGCTTTGTTTATGGCTGGCGGCTAAATTAGAAGGCCGCCACAGATTTCCCTGAAACAGAGTCTGGAAAACAATAATCATGTCCTGGTTTAAGCCATGGACCTCAGAGGGCAATAAAAGTGAACCAACAGTGAAAGCTTAAGAAAATAGGGAAGAACAGCAGACGTAACAGCAGGAGACAAACTGATCAATTTCTCAATCTCACATAAACGCATATATGATTCATTTCTCTTTTACACATTCATAATAATAACCCTTATTATGAATGAATGATGCCGAGTTATGAATAACAGGTTATCTGCTATCACACACTGCTAAAACATGACAGTTAATGTATATCGTTCAAAATATCAGTTATCGGCCTTTTTGATTACCAATAATTTGCATCGGTATAGTCCTTAAAGATCCCATGTTGGTCAGTCTATACTCAGTGCTACGCTTTGATATGTAAAACACAGGCAGAGACGATGATGAGCAATCAAGACGCTAAAGGTTTTTAAAGGAAAGAACAGCCCAAAAAGAACCTTGCCAGCAAGTTAATACCTTTTTAAAAATGTCATATCAAACTAAATATGCCATGTTTTCCTTGTAAATTGAAGCAGATTTGTTATTTAGCCTAGTGAAAGCACATTTAAGTAGGCATAGCAACATTTTAATTCCACTGCAGGGGGGCAAACTTGATGTTCTTGGCAATTAGGTGGAGAAAATATGCGCATATATCAATATTGGCATCTGCAGTCAACCAAAAATAGTTCTGAAAATAATGTGGAAAATTAGTAAAAATCACATTTCGGGCTTCCCAACTCAAAGAGACTGTCACCATGGTTTTATGGCTGTCTTTGGATGCTTTGTGATCATATAAATGCAAAAACAATGTATCTGCTAATATTTTCTTGCTACTGAGATATGTTGAACAAAATAAAGTATTTTTAAAAAGCCGTGATGGCCAGTCCAATGATCTTTTAAGCAATTTCCAGCCAAACATTTGACACATCCAGCTCCAGTGAATGCAACACATGCATAAAACACTGCACATAAAACCTCTTTACTGCAGTTCTTATTTGCATAAATGCCAAAAAAAAACATGCTGACATAACTTTATTAACATGATCTTGGCACGTAGTATCACTTGCTGACCAAACACCATATTTGGTCAGCAAGTACTTTGTACTTGATAACGAATAAAAAGTGCAATCTCTGTGGTTAGTTTATTTATAATATTGTAGAACATGATTACTAAACAAGGAATGTTATTTATTATCACAAAAGGGAGGCTGTTTTGCAGAAATGACTGGCTTGTCTGGAGCAATTCTAGTCCGGATTGCTGATTTTGGCAGTCGGTAATCAACTCTGTATGTGTGTGTATATGTGTGTAGCTGGTCATGGAGTTCTGTGGCGCTGGCTCGGTGACAGACTTGATCAAGAACACCAAGGGCAATTCTCTGAAGGAGGAGTGGACCGCTTACATCTGCAGAGAGATTCTCAGGGTAAGTAGCACTGTTGGCAAGTCGGATCTTGAACTATTGGCATGGCAATTAACCACAAGAATGAGATAATAAATCAAGTGTCAGTATGAGAAGTCATCAGTGAGTCAAAACAGTTTGACCTTAGGACATATTTCACTGTTAGACTAATGAGATTTGACTTGAATCTGATCCATTTGTTTTCTATAGTGTTCAAAATGAGACAAGAGTAGATTAAACCTGTTGACAGTCAGAAAAAGCCCAATTTAATTGTTTTACCAAAAAAAAAAGATGCAATAAAATCTGCAGTTCCTATATCCTTAATTCCTTGCTACGAAGCCTTTACACTTTTTTTTTTAAAGTGTGCTATATGATTGACACATAACTGTACTGTGATAGCAATCGCTCGTAGTTGTGGACTGTACCTCTCTGTTATTGACTGATGTGAAGCCATGTATTGAATTTTCCTGGGAAAATTGCACTCATTCGCCCCCCACGTCCTATCTGGGCGATCTGTTGTGATACGTTTTGGGTGCTGAGGGCTCCGGCCTCGAACACAGAGCAGCAATATCACTGCATCTTGTCAGTTACACGCGGTGCTGCTCCGAACAATGATTTCTTTTCATCCACTGTTTTTTCTTCTTCTTTGTTCAGCCCTCATCTTTCATCTTGTTTTTGCTTTCCGTTTTGCCTCGATGTGCTGCCTCTGCCCCTTTACATTTTTTTCTGCTTTCTTTATCGCCCTTCTTTCTGTCTCTTTTTCATGTTTTCACTGTGTTTTTCTCAAATGCCTCACATTTCTCTGTTTTTTACTTATTACTTCCATTGTTTTACAGTCAATACAAGATGCTTAAGCGAAATAATATTTCTAAAACTGTGAAGGCATAAATATCTGACACATGGCTGTAGTTTGCTGGATTTAATGAGCCATTTAATGCATTTATTTATGCTTGCAACAAGAAACTTTTCATGCATTTAAGAATAGAATACAACATTATTTGTCCTTATACAACAAGAAAGTGCATCAGTCAGAAGTATATAGATATAAAAACAAAAACTGTTTCTAAGCCATCTATATAAAAGATTATCTAAAAAGAAAATAAAAGATTTTCATAGGGACAATATACTATGTATGCAAGACATTTGAAGGGCGGTCTAACCCACTTTTTGTAGTTTTTGAGAAAAATGGGTTCAAACTTTTGTGTTTTCAAGAATGGTGAAACATTCTAAGCACCACTGTAACGCTGTATTTGGGTTTTGGGTTAGACTATTTTGCCACTAAAATCTAGACCTATACAATGCTACTTATAATAAATATTGACATTTGACAGCTAAAAGTTATATTACTTCTACTGCTGCAGTAATAAGCGTCTTTCCTTGTAAGGAGTCTCTTTAGAGGTCAGAGGTCAAGGTGAGCTGCACATTAGCGACCCAGAAGCTGCTAGCGCTGCTCCAGGACGCTTCCTTTTTGGAAATGAGTTCTTTATATAGTAATAATAGTAATCGCATTTTGGCTTGTTGCTGCATTGACTCTCCGTCACGGCCTCCTGTCTCTGTCACCGTCTGCAGGGTCTGACTCATCTCCATCAGCACAAGGTCATCCACAGAGACATCAAGGGACAGAACGTCCTGCTGACGGAGAACGCCGAGGTCAAACTAGGTCAGTCTGTCATCTAACCCTCACTCGACAAAATGGCTTTAGGAGCAGCGAGGGCTGTAGGCGGTGTAAAGTTTCAGATGGCGGCGCGTGTGGCTTTTCTTTCTTCTTTTTATGCTGAATACCAGCCTACTCATCTCTTTGTCGCCGGTCATGGGGCAGACTGCTGAAGAAGGGATTCTCTCTCTTTCTCCCTCCTCTTCCCCTTAAATCCCAATGAGGAGGGGATTATACAGCGTGCATGTGAACTGGGGAAGCTTTTGCATGTTGGGTGTTTCAGTAAAGCTAACTGGTTTCATCTGTGTGCATAGTGGACTTTGGAGTTTCGGCCCAGTTGGACAGAACAGTAGGAAGGAGGAACACGTTTATCGGGACGCCATATTGGATGGCGCCTGAAGTCATCGCTTGTGATGAAAACCCCGACGCCACATACGACTTTAAGGTGAGTTTTACAACCTCCTTTCCTTTAAAGGTCCTCTCACTTTTCTCATCACCCTAAATATTTATATTCCCTTGATTTCAGAGCGATTTATGGTCACTGGGAATCACAGCGATAGAGATGGCTGAAGGAGCGCCACGTACGTACCCACTCAACACCTCATTTCTTAGAGCTGCTGCAGTAGATCACTGTAATCAGCAGTCGGATCATTTGTCTGTCCAGGCTGCTGCAACTGAGCCATCATTTTAATTAAGGAGCAGGTAGAAAATTGGTTGTCACATTGCCAAGCTGCTGCCCGATGTTTGGCCTTTCTTTTATTCATTATCTTATTCCTAGAGGTGCAGTTGTTATCATTACAGGTGACAGGACAAACTGCCTCCTTCTGATTAATTTTAGTTTTTAAAAAAACAACTTTTGGTCCGGCCAAGATGCTTGATCACAGTAATGGAAGGGCATAATTTGGTTTCGTCAAAGTTGAGCATATATGGATGTGGGATGATGTTGCAATTACCTAAGAATGTTCACCGTAACTCTCCTTTTTTTGCTATCTGACCGTTTAGCACTGTGTGACATGCACCCAATGAGAGCCCTCTTCCTCATTCCACGCAACCCGGCGCCCAGACTCAAGTCAAAGAAGTGGTGAGTGTGCGTCTTAAAAATTGCATTCCGTATTTGCAGACACATCAGAGCAAGAGAAGGGTCTAAGTTTTTCCGATGCGTGTGCGGTATGCGTTTTTGTGTGGTTTTTAGGTCGAAGAAGTTCCAGTCCTTCATAGAGAGCTGTCTGGTGAAGAGCCACAGCCAGAGACCCAGCACAGAGCAGCTCCTCAAGCACCCGTTCATCAGAGACCTGCCCAACGAGAGGCAAATCCGCATCCAGCTGAAGGACCACATCGACCGCACCAAGAAGAAAAGAGGAGAACGAGGTGAGAGTTAACTCCATTTGAACACATGTATACACAGTGATGCACATGTGGCAGGTGAAGCAACAGTTTCCAGCACCTGAAAAGATACTAGTGGCACCTGTTCAGATCATTTATTTGCATTATGTCCTGCCAGAACTCAAATCTTAAACAAATTATTCTCAGTTGAAGATACCTACTTCAGTCTTTTAAGCTTCCTTTTCTGGCTTATTTTGGGTCTTTTATGGTTACCGGTAATAAGCAAGCACAGTTTGTGACACATGCTACAAGTCTGTTCCAACACAACAGTAGAGCACCGTGAGGAGTCGGTTGTCTTGCTGTGTCTTGCTGTGTTTTTAATGTGAAGCAGCAGGATGACATCCTTGGTTTGCATTAGCATAAAAGTGCTACAGCACTGATATGCCTGTAGGTGACTAAACAATGATCAATGAGCCTGATATGATTGGAATAGAATTAAAAACCATAAAACTGAATTACACTGAGGTATTGTAAAAATGGACACAGTGACCAACAATGGAAAACATTATTTATGCTGCTTTATGATTCCACTCCACTACATTTGTTTGACAGCTTTAGTTACTTTTCAGATTAATAGCTTACACAATGGGCAATATAACAGAGTTTTAATGTGCAGCAAATTGTTAAAGATCAGATCAGTGGTTTGCAACTTTATTGGCTTCTGATGTCTAATTTAAAGACATGTGCAGTCAGGGTCACATTTCAGATGTTTGCTTTTGGCTTCACCAAACAGTCAATTTTCCTTTCTAACTTTACACATGGTTTCATTTCAGTAAATGTTCTAATATCTTAACGGAAATCAATGATTAGAGAAAAAGTCCAAAAACTGAAAATGGATCTGTGGAATAGACTTTTTCTTCTTTCTGCTCCCATTAATCATCTGACAACGCCTCAGATTTATCTGCAGTCCCTTTATTTACAACTGTATATAAACCTACAGCAGCTACGACAGCAACATGCTGCTGAAACACTGATGCTTCAATGTTAACAATCAGTCAGAGGCGTCAAACCACTGCTTTTAGCTTAATGCAACGTAGGATAAGTAGGATTTATCATGCAGGACTTTCATTTGTAAAAGATCTGAATACTTTTTCCACCACAGCAACTTCAAAATCTACGTCTTCGAAACGTTTATTGCGGGAAAAACTGATTCGTTTAAACTTACACACGTGAATACACACTCGTTGCATATGAAACATAAAAGGGTCGATGCGGGGGGGGGGTGAGGTTTTCAGATGCACACACAAACTCAAATTCTCACGCACATGCCCGCCACATTCGTGGTTTGCAGCGAGGCGGGAAATGAAAGTGACAGACCTCCATTAAACTCCATCACGACGCGAATGCACGCTCACGAGTGTTTGAGTGATAGACTGACAGTAGGACACAGAACAGCGCCAGTAAGAACCACATTAACCGCTTCAAGAAACAACATACTGCAGGGCGGACGTCACAGTGATATATAAATGTCTTGTCATTGTGGGGACTGTGAATTTCTCCGGCTGTCACTTTGTCGCACTACGAGGACGGGTCCGTGCGGACGTGTCTCAGGGAAGAGCTGGGCCTCTTCTGTGGCTGTCATGCTTTAAGCCCCCCGACCGACTGAAAGAGCTCCGAGCTAATGTTCTCCACCTGGCTACACACAGTAAAATTACAATTTATGCTCTTATTCAAAGCGGCTAAAAGAAAGTGCCTTGAAGGAACGAGGATCTGGGAATGCCAAAATCGTGAGCGGTTTGGTAATGAACGGAGGTAGTTCAAGTGAAAAATTCTGAACGTGAAGTGGAATGGCTTTGCTCTCCACTGGTTATTACTTGTGTTTTATTTCTTTTATTCTTTCTCTCTCTCTCTCTCTCTCTCGCTCCATCAGATGAGACAGAATATGAATACAGTGGCAGTGAAGAGGAGGATGAAGAAAGAGACATGGGTGAACCAAGGTCAGGATCTTCTTCAAACACAAACACACACTGTACACCAACATTGCACCCAACACATATTTCACATTTTCCCTACTAAAAATAAGGCTCTTTTTCAAAAATTGACCCATTCCCAGCTCCATTATTAACATCCCTGGAGAGTCGACCCTGAGGCGAGACTTCCTGCGCCTCCAGCTGGCCAATAAGGAACGTTCGGAGGCGCAGCGGCGGCAACAGCTGGAGCAACAGCAGAATGAGGAGCACAAGCGCCTACTGTTGGCCGAGAGGCAGAAACGTATCGAGGAGCAGAAGGAGCAGAGGAGGCGGCTAGAAGAGGTGAGTCGGGATTGGTTGGAGAGGAGGCATGTTGGTCGAACTTGGATGCAGTTACCTCGATCAGCCACAACATTGGAATCACTGGCAGATGAAGTGATGAATGACCTTGTTACAAGGCAAAACTCTGCTTACATACCACCCACCTAAACAGACTAAACACACCTCTCCGTGGCAGCAGACAGCCTGCCTGCAGCAGGATAATCCATCCTGCAGCATTCCAAGATTACTGAGGAATAGCTCGAGGAACACGACCAGGAGCTTCAGACGCTTGACCAGGTCTTGAGACTTGCCAAATCTTAGTCCAATTGAGCATCTGTGAGACAAGCTTCCTAATCTCATTAAGCCCCAAACCGCAACCCATATGACCCAACATATCCTTTATCAATGCTGTGGTCTTAGACAGCACAGAACACCCCGAGACGTCCCATGTTCATACCATAAATGGGCAAGTTTTGTTGATACAACTGGAATCTACAAAATATTAGACAGGTGATTTTTAATGTCGTGGATGATCAGTGTATCTACAGCAAGTACGGATATTGTACAGTAGCATCAACCCTCTTAACCCTATGCCGTTTGTAGGCATGTTTTGTTTTTATCATGCAATATGAAGTCCTGCACCTGTATGAAACCACCACAACCACACAGCCTGCAGTTCAGCCAAAAAGCCCGACAACTTTTGTGACATTGCTTGTAGCTGACTTACTAATGATACATGATAGGACCCGAAAAGGGGAGATCTTTTAATGTTTTTTCTTAATTTGGTGAACACAAATGCTATTTTTGGCAAATCGTGATTTGAATGGACTTTCATGATTTGAAACTTAGATTTGGTTTTTACACTGAGCATGATGATGATGTTTCAGGACAATCAGAAAGTTGAAAATCTGACAATTATTTCTGTTTTTGCAGTTCCTGGCTGTGCTACATGCTGTAATTTTGTAGGATTTTAAAGATAACATAACTTTCGAACTTACCGGTGTTGATAGCCCAAAAAATACCTGTTGTGAATGTACCAAAAATGGCTCATTCAAAAATATTTTGTCAACTTATCAGCCATGGCACAGTGCCAGAGGTCGTTTCTACATAAATGACTATAGTATTCTGTTTGAACTGCCTGAAGTACATGAACCCTCCATGCTTTCTTCTGTGACACTCTTCAGGACCTATATGGAAACATAATTCTTCCTCGTTCTGGATGTTTAAACTTTAGCTGTTTTAACTGAACATTTTGGTAGAGGACAGAGAAAGAGAGTGTTATAAAGACACACACAGCCTTTTCCCCGGTGTCGCTCTCTTAGTACCAGAAAGCAGGCTTACAGAAGGAAATCCTTAGCCCATAATCTGTGTGCTCTCTCCGGGTTCCCACCAGGGCTTGCCTCCCAACGCACGGCTAAGCACCATGACTCGGCTCAACTAACATGACCCCACCAGTCAGGGCCAAGTGTGTGTCTGGGACTCAGTGTTAAAGTGTGAATCCACTGTGGAAGGTGTGAAACGTAACAGAAAGAAAGTAGATCGAATGAGGGCACGAATCAAAACATTTTAGCGCTTTTTTGAATCTCTCTCTTTTGAGCCATTGTTTTCTTAATTTGTGCATGAAAGGAGACCATTCGTGGTGTGTTGATGGTGAATCTTCCATGTTCTCCTGTTCCTCCTGACGTCAACAGCAGCAGCAGCGAGAGCGAGAGCTGAGGAAACAGCATGAGAGGGAACAGAGGAGACGCTACGAAGAAATGGAGCAGCTCCGTCGAGAGGAGGAGAGGAGGCATGCAGAGAGAGAACAGGTTCATACACTTGCTAATATATTATCTCCAAACTCCAATACAGTATAAAGACGGGCAGTGTGGGGCTAGAGGAATATGATGATGATCCAACGCGAAAATCCATTATTTGCCCTGAAACCCTGTTTTCTGTTTACTTGTTTCTTTTATACCAAATGTCTCAGACTGTCTTCCTGAGACACTTTCTGTTTCGCTTAAACTACCTCCGGGATGCATTTTGCTAAATTTCTTTTAGGATTTCAGACACACAGGACCTAATTATACAGTTGCTGTGTGATTTCTTACTTTCCCTGTTTATGGCCACGTTCTTCTTTTACTCTCTCTTATTTTCAGCTCTTACTTTATGCTGGTAAATAACTACCCCTCCTGCGTCTGTTAGTTCCCTGATAGCCGTCTTTTAATTCAACAGCTTGTTAATTTCATGATGTTTAGGACAGCAGAAGATGTATATTCAATAGTTGTTGGAAAGTTCTGTAGTGTCAGCTCATGTTTATCTTATTTCACGTTTCAAAAATCCAGAACCATTTGTAAGGTCATGACTAATGGTTAGATTTTCACAATGTAGCAGTACATTCTACTACTGATTGTACTTTAAGGTCCTGTTGAGATCCAAGGGCACATTTGAGGTCTCATAATGTTGTGTCTGAATGTCTACAGGAATTTTCATCCTCAGTTCTAGCTGTATTATGTGCAGTCTATTATGAAGTGTCAAAACCCAGCTCGAAGTTTGACAAAAGCAGATAAAAGCCAAATGTTTTCCATCTTAAATACATAAATCTTTTTTCGAAGTATTCAACAAAAACTACTGAAACTTGCTACGTTACGTAAAGTTTGCATAAAATGATAGAAATTCAGCCCCTGAGCTTCCTTCCTCTTCATCCATACTTTGTCCTTTAGTGCTGGCAGATCTTTTGTTGGAATATTTCCTTATCTCAAGTGATCCTTCTTCTTTCTTGCACTCATTTTATTTCCCGTTTTTGTCGTCATTGTGTTCTGTATGTCAGAAAGCTATTAAAAGTTACACGGTGAAATTGAAAATTCCTCCCACAAAGTTTTAGAAAATAAAGAAAATGACATTTTCAGGCTGTCAGTATAGCAAAGTCAGGTTTTAATCGTGGACCTTGTTTCTGAAGCTTTCTCTGAGACACTCTTTCTAATTTTGGTCCCACTCTTTCTTATATTTTGTCTGTTCTGTATCTTTCTCTTTTCACAATTCTTTCTCCTGTCCTCTCTGTGAACTGCACTTCTGATGTGTATTTTCTGTCTGTCCGGCTCCCTCTTTATCGCTCCGTTGGCTCTCCTCCCACGCTTTTCTCAACTGTTTTGGAAAGATATCCTTGCCAGTTTTCCTTTGTAACATATTACGATTGTTTGAGGACACTGTCTACTTCACTTTGTCTGGCTGTCTTACTATCATCTTCTCTCCTCATTCACAGCCACTTCAGGATAGTATCTTCACTATTTCTTCTTTCTGTTTTCTCTCACTGCGCGTGTTCAGATTTCCTGATTTTTCTCTGAAACTCTTTCTATCTCCTTGTGCCGACATGCTGCTCAGGAGTATATCCGTAGACAGCTGGAAGAGGAGCAGAGGCAGTTAGAGATTCTCCAGCAGCAGCTACTACAGGAACAGGCTTTATTGCTGGTAATCATGGCCCTCCCACGTGTTACTACTGCTCCCCATCTGTGCTGTGTGGTCCCATATCCCCACTGCATGGCCCCAAGTGGCAGTCGTACAGAGGAATCCACAGTCAGAACCCCCTCGGCCTGTTAGAGCTACAGATTTGGGGGGGGGACACATGAAACAATGAATCGCTTATCTCTAATGCCTGTGTGGATTTATTCACATCACTGATTGCATGTACGGTATCATTAAGTTGGCTGGATCTCAAAGGATTCCCCAGAGGGTGCAAAAATAATGTTTTGGCAGCCCTGTCATGTTGGCCTACGCAAAGAGAAAATAGGACAATGTTGTTTTCCACAGAGCGTTTCTCTCGATGCCCCAGTCTTGTCTCAGGCAACAGTTGAGCTTTAAAAGTGCAAGGAATTACGAAGTATGGTGTGTAGCATTTATCTCATGCTGTTTTTATGAAGCTTAAAGCCTGAAATTAGTCAAAGATGGTGCGGAACCTGCAAGGAAACCTTTTGAGATCCAACCTATGTAAACCCCACAAGCCACTAAAAACTAAGAACCATATCGTGATATCCTCCCCTTCACTTTTGACTCTCTCCTACCTGCCTCCTTCCCTCTAAAAATCTACCTTCTGTTACCCTGCTTCATGTTATCCATCAAAATCCTGCATCTAATGTCCTGGTCCCCTTTATCCATCATCAGCCTTGCATTTGTGGTTACAGTTGTGAAAGGTGTGTCTTCATGTTGTCATTATTTCAGCTGTTGTGCATATTTTTGTGAGTGCAAGACTCAAATCTGGTGACAGACTTGTGTCGCTCTTATGGTATTTGCAAACAAAACAAATGAAGGAGAAGTTTCTCAATTGCTTCACATGTTGCCAACAATTCAAGTTATGCTAAAAACACTTAACTTGTAAATACTAGAAGTAATAATTATGCTTTGCAACTTCTATTACAAGTGCTCTGTTTAGAAATAGGTTGAATTTGAAAATTAGTTTTGGTGTTGATCTCTGTCTCCTTTCACAACCTCCAGTTCATCACCCTTTCTCCTCTCACCTTAATCTTTCTTTCTGTCTTTCCTCCTACACCAACCCTCACTTGTGACCCATCTGTCCGTCCTCCTTCCACTCACTTTCGACGTTTCTGCCCCTCCAGGAGTACAAGCGTAAGCAGATTGAGGAGCAGCGACAGGCGGAGCGGCTACAGAGGCAGCTGCAGCAGGAGAGAGCCTACCTGGTGTCTCTACAGCAGCAGCAGCAACAACAGCAGCAGCAGCAGCAGGAGGGACGACAAGCAGAGAAGAAACAGCTTTACCACTACAAGGATGTCATCAATCCTAATGACAAGCCTGCCTGGGCAAAAGACGTAAGTCCCAACATGCATGACATACGAAAGCATGCATGCGGGTGTGAAGATGTGATGAGCTAGTTTCCAAAATTCTTGGATTGAGAAACGTACCAGCTCTAAGGAAAGTTGTGCACGAAAAATGGCGTGATGTTTTGAAAGTCAGCCTTCACAAGTGGCCTTCTGGTCTCGTGAATGTCTCATTCAACAGGTCTTACTCCTACCAGCGGTACTTTAAGGAGCACAAGCCGAGATCTTGCTTTTTGAATCTACCCTTTTAAAATGAACGTTGTTGTTTACACTGTGGTGTCTGTTTTGTGTTTGTTGTGCTGCTCACCCTCCTCTGACTCTGACTCTTAGGTCCTGAAGCAGCAGCATGCTCACGGTAACCCACCTCGCTCCCACCTTCGACATCACCAGTCATTCAACCAACCAGCACCAACCTCCAGCCCTCACGGCCGACCCAGAGCTCAGGCCCCTAGGCGAAGCCCCTCCCATGCTGCCCAACTCCTCTCCAACCACCTCCCCCATATTCGCATTTCATTAGAACCTGGGGAATCCCTAGATCCAGGGTTGAAGCAGGAGATAAGTCAGCAGGTCAGGGAGTTTCGGGCGCAGAAACACGGCGAAAGGGGTCGCAGCCCGAGGCGGGTTAGTCAAGGACCAGTCAGTCAGCCTAATCCAGTACCCAACCCTTATTCACCTGGTCCTAGCAATCAAAAAGATAAACACAGAGACAGGCCTCTATCTGCCCCCAATCAGGCAGCCATCCAGGGGCTATTGTCTCCAGACCCACAGGCTCTTCATCTGCATCCTCCAGGAAAGGTCCAGAATCCCCACTCTGGTTCTAACCCTGTTTCCAACAATATGCTCAAACCGGTTAGTAATCATCTTCGCAGCAGGTCACACTCACCCTGCAGAAGAGTAGACGTAGACATAGACCCTGGTTATAAAGGAGGGTGGCACTCACAGATGAAGCCAGCTCGCAGCTACGGGAACATTCTGTTGTCCTCAGACTCGGAGGACTTTGACGAAACTGACCCCCTTTCTCAGTCCTTCCCGGTAAATGCTCTCCACTCTGCCCTAGCTAGACAAAGGAACTCCTATTCACCTGCCTCAAACAGTGGCAATCTTCTCCAAGTCCCAGATAGCAGTTGCTTCCCTAGCTCCCCTTCTACTAGGGGCAGATCACTAGGGACACGGGGGAAGAATGCAATGAGAAGTAGCTCCTCTATGTGTGACCTTAACGCTTCTGCCCCCGATGGTTTACTCAGACACAACCTGACTAATCTAAAGAGTAGTTGCTCTGCCGAACACTTGGAACTCCTCAGTCCAGTCAGTTCAGCTCCATCGCTGCGTCTTTCTCCTCTCACTTCGCCACAGATCACGCCCTCATGCTCCCCCACATCCTCAATGTCAGGGTCCAGCATTGGCTCCCCTCTAATGTCTCCTGAGGACTTTGGGTCCAGCATGACCATGATACGTTATCCACCTTTACAAGCCACCCTCCTCTTGTCCAACCAGACCTCCATTCCCGTCTTCATCTCACCTAATGTTACACCTCACTGCTCCCCAGGAGGCTCTCCCTTTGGATCCCAGACCCTGATCACACCAGTCGGAGCAGAGTCCTAGACTCTTCTCCAAAGCAAATGTATATAAGAGCACTTGTACTTCTATATTTGTGATTTGTTTCTTTTAAAAGTTTTGCTGTTTCTGGGCACTAGCCATCACAACTACAAATTGAGCTCAACCTTATCTGTTTAGTACTAGTTGATACCACATGGAAGTTGTGATGACACGTTTCTTCTGTGTCAATTGTCTAATTGATCATGCAATGTGCAACAGAAACGAGTACACCCCTGTGCAATATCACTTAAAAGTAGCATGATTCTGGATTGTCCCACCTCTCAATAATTGAATTATGTCTGGAGTATTTCATCTGATGAAAAATCAAAGGCAAATACTTTCAAAAGACCACACTGAAAAAGCAGGCCCTCACGTAGAAACTTAGTAAAAGTGACAAAACCTGTGATCACTGAAATAAAAGTAAGCAATTTGCAAATCACCTAACTGAACAAATATAGTTAGAAAATGGCCTGTGAACATCAAAACTTTATAAATCCAGGACCTATCGGCTGTGTCTATCTGTCTGTATCTTAAGTCTACTGTTTGACTTGACAAAGGTGCAAAAGGATACAGAAAGATCCGTGCCCAACGAAAAATGCTTTTGGAGCAGTTATCAAAAGATATCGAAGAAGCCATCGTAGCACTAATCAGAGCTGCAGTGCTCGTCCTCCTGAAGTGACACCAAGGACAATACAGCACTTGCACAATCTGGCTTTGAAAAACACTCAGGCAAGTGATTCAAGCTTGGAACAGGGGTTACCAGTGGAAATGGAATGGGGGAAAAAACCCTTGCTTCCTCTTTGGAACAAAACTGCAAAATTTCAACCAGAACTACCATAGTGAATGCAAATTTCTGACAGTGAAGCACAGAAGTGGGAGTGTGATATGAGGCAAGAATACCTGTAGATATATCAAAATACTGGCGAATAAAATCACTTCAAGTCTCCTGGCAGATGAGAAATTTTCCAAGATGACAACCATCCAAAGCACAGTGCCAAATCATGCAAGAGAAAACAAGTGAACACTACGAGCTGCCCAAGCATGTTGCCTGACTTGTTTCCAGAAGAAAAGAATAAAAAAGTAGAGCAACGCAACAACTCCAGCACACAGTAGCGGAAAAATATTCTCTAAAAGGCACAACATGTCTCCACACATTTTATTGTATCCTCCATGCTAAGGAAAATTGCAACTTTCATCACAAATAGAGGTGGACATAGGAAGTTATGGAAAAAAATAAAGGTTCAAATCTTATCTAATTAAATGAGTGGTGTTGTGTTGTTTAATATTTATTCGATTTTGGATAGGGGTGTGATCACTTATGTTGTCAAATATATCCTCACCTTTGAGACATACCTTCACCTCCAAGGTCTAAAAGTTCTCACAAACATAGAAGTATGCAGTGAAACACAAAGAGTCTATAATAAAGACTTTGTATATACATTTATCCCGTTGAATGTTTACATTTTATATAGCTGGAATGGTTCTCTTATATATACTGAAAATACTCTGTACTGGAGTTGGGATCCAAAAGAGAGATGCTGATTTTCAGGGACAGTCTGATATCACCCTGATGTAGAGGTAGATTAGTTTCTACTACAACCCTGCACCTATGCCCCACCCTGCCAGCCCCCTATGACCCTTATCACCCACAATGCAACCTTGGTGAGTCTTCTCCTAGACACCGGGTGTGATGGCATCGGGGAAACCCACCCGACCCAGCTTCCCTTTAGGTCAGTCAACCAGTCAATCAAATCCCAGCTCGGTGATGGGTCCTGGCTAAGTGCAAGTGGTGGTGGGATCCTTCTAACAAACAAAGAAGTGCTCTGTCATCCATCTGTTCTTCCTCATTTTTTCTGGGTTTTTTCTTTGTGTAGATGCGATTGTTCGCTCTGTTATCCCTCCATAGTAGAAAGACTTTTTGGGTAGTAACAACTTTGAAACGGTAATCGGAAGATATAGAACAAGCCATAGTTCCATTAATCAGAGCTGCAGTGGTCGTCCTTTAATGTGACACCAAGGACAATTGTGCAATCTAGCTTTGAAAAAGAAACAGGCTAATGATTCCGACTTGGAACAGGGGTTAGCAATAGAAATGTAGTGGAAATATAACCTTGCTTCCTCTTTGGAACAAAAGTACAAAATTTCAGCCAGGATTACCCTAGTGAATGCAAATTCCTGACAGTGAAGAACGGAGGTGTAAGCAAGTGGCAAACCCAAATACACAAAATTGAGATTTAAGCAGCACTACCCAAAAGGTTTTTCTTCTATAAAGGGGTCTACTAATAGTGATCTCTCTCTTTCTTGTAGGTCAGTTAATGTTTGTGCTAACCTTGATTGCGCACTGCCTCAACAGATCAAACTCGACTTCGTCCACGGCAGCGCTTCTCCTGAATCACCGATTGTTCCTTTTCCAGTAGCACATTGTTTGTCTACAGCTTGTTCCTTCATCAGTAGCTGCCTTTCATGTGAACAACTAACAAAGCAACTTGGAATTTTTCTGCCACCATAGAAGTTGCACAATTGTAGTTGAATTCCCAGTGGGCTGCTAACACAGATTTGAGGAATGGCACTGTATGGCATAGTTGCTTTGACCCAGGTCATAATCTTTGAATAATCCTGCTAGATTATGAGCTCATGTAGAATTACAGAAAGCCTCCAAAGGGGATGATTCTCATTGCACATGCACATTTACCTGAAGGCTCGGTCAGCGATCAAAACTATGCCCTGCTAAGTCACAACTCGATGCCTAACTTACCATTCAATATAGATTGTTTAGACTGGAAAAGTGTGATTTTGGCAGCTGAGAGCTTTCCTTGGAGCCTTCTCTGACTGCATAGAAGATAATCTGATAATCAGATTACACTGGCAAGACCAGCCTTCTGCCTTCCTCACACACAGACATTGTATAGTATGTATTGCTTTGATACACATGAGCACAGTTCCACTGAAAAAGATACTGAGACTCTTAACAAACTGCGAAACATGGTTTTGTATGTGCGCAGACTGCCTTTGCACATACTCAAAGCCATTATTCTGGTTTGAATGTGATGTCTGCTTAAGGAGATTAGGGATCATTCTTGACCTTTGACTACAGCCACCAGACACTCTTACTCCTCAGCTGTATGTGGGACTTAGAGAAACATATACGCAAACAGTTATACTGGGGGGAGACGAAGATTAGGCAGATGGTGGGGAACAATGAACTAAATCCACATGTGCCAGTTAAGATTTGAGATATTCGTTTGATGAGGGCTTCTGTGGAAGTTTGGATTTAGTTCAAATGTGCTGTAACGAGTTACGACCAGACAAGCAAGACTTCCGCTGAATCGCTCAGAGCATCAGTCTCATTACGTGTAAGAAAAGGGCTCTCAGGAATCTCTTTTCATCATCATTCCACACTGTAGTTGTTGTCCCACAGAGCTGAGCGACGTTAGGATGGTCCAGTGGCTCGTAGAGTTGCATGGGGCGGCGGGGGGAACAGCGTTACCTTTCCGCGGGTGAAGCGTGGTGATTGGTTGTGCCGTGTGCTTGGCTGTGAGTGACAGTGGTAATGTGACCTGTCTCAGGTGGAGGAGCGATCTAAGCTGAACAGACAGAGCTCCCCAGCGCTGCAGCACAAAGTGTCCAACCGCATCTCCGACCCCTCCCTCCCTCCCCGCTCCGAGTCCTTCAGCAGCGGGGGCATGCAGCCCGCCCGCACCCCACCCATCCACCGCTCCGTCGAACCACAGGTGTGTGTGTGTTTGGGTGCAAAAGGATGGCATGTGAATGTTTGGTGTGTCTCCGAACAAGTAATCGCAAAACTCTTTGCTCCTTGTACCCTTCTTTGAAAAGCTCAGGTCTCCTTATCAATCTTTTTTTGTCTCCCTTCTTTCCTTTCCCTCCCACAGATGGCTCACCTGGTCCCAGTGAAGACCCACTCCAGCTCCATGTCCGGCTCTCAGTCTCTGCAGGACCAGACGGGTTCAGCTCTGAGCGAAGGTGTCAGCGTTGGCTCCCCCAGGCCTGAGATGCCCCGTCAAAACTCGGACCCCACCTCAGACACCCCGGGACCCCCACTGCGCATCGCCGGCAGAGAGGAACGGGACCGGGAGCGGGAGAGGGACAGGGATCGGGACAGAACTGCCTGGCTGAGAGAGGAGGACATTCCACCCAAGGTTGATAAACTAATCATCCATCCAGCCATTATCTACACATTGCTTAATCCTCATTAGGTTTGGGGGGGGGGCGTATTCCAGCTGACTTAGGGTGAAGACAGGGGACACCCTGGACAGGTCACTAGACTATCAGAGGACTACACATGGAGACAAACAATCACACTCACATTCACACCTGCAGACAAATTAGAATTACCAATCAACCTCAGCTTATTTTTTTAAACCCATGCATGTACAGGGATAACATATAATCTCTATGCAGAAAGATAGAATGGAATCACTAAGTCAATATTTTAGCTTTGTTTTTAATCACTGTTTTACGTTTTTCCACCTAACTGAGAACTCCTCTGTACCTCAGTGTTGTTCGGTGCAGAATAGTGTTAAATGCTGATTTAATGAAGTCTATTTTTGCCTCATTTGTTTTAATTAAAATCTGATTGAAGCTGCGCTGTGAAACTTTGCAAAGAGTGTTGAACTCTCCAGTCAAGTGAGGCGATTGAAATTATGTTGAAACCACAGTAAAACAAAAAATGATTTGGTTTGGCAAAGGTTTAATCACCATGTGTCACACCGGGTTGTGATGCATGAAAAGTTTGACTTTCCACACCCTGGCGTTATTTTAATTAAATGTTTGTTGGCATTGTTAAACAGGACAGGTGACTCTCCAAGGCAGTCAACATTACTGGGCTGCTTCTCGTAATATTTAGTGTTACACCCACAGTTCAAAGCTCCAGTATTTGCTTTTGTATTGTGTATTTTTTTAAAAAAAACAAGGATGGGAACTTTGAGCTTTTTTACAAGTGAAAAATCAGCTTGTAAACGCTGTGTTGATCTTATGTTTTTGTCTATGTTCAGGTCCCTCAGAGGACCACATCCATCTCCCCAGCCCTGGTCAGGAAAAACTCCCCGAATGGAGGAGTGGGTCTGGGCCCTCGCACAGGTTCTCAGCTCATACGGGCCAGGTAACAAAAAAGAATTTCTTCTTTTTAAGAAATAATCTCATGTGTGTTCTCATTTGTTATTCCTTACTGTCTTCCAGATTGAAATATTTAACTTTATTGTGTTGTTTTTTAAATTTTTTTTAAACTGGTATTAGATTTGACATTGTTAAGCAGAAGCTATTTATTGCAGAAATTCCAACTTACTGCGCTGACTCCATGTTTGCAGTCAGTAGTCCAGGATTATGTGTAGCACGGTGCAATGAAAACGTTTTTATCCTGTTTCAGTAACCCAGACCTGCGGCGCTCGGAGCTCTCTCTGGACGCCATGCTGCAAAGAACTTCCTCCAACTCGTCATCTTCCTCCTCCCCTTCATCTCAGGGAGGCTCAGCCGAGAGGAGAGGTACAAAAACTCACTCAGAAACCTTCAAAGATGTTGACTCACGCACACACCCAAACTGTCAAATATGCATGGGTGTAAGCCATTAAGAGCCGGTGCGTGTGCGTGATTTTGTGAGAGTGCAGACAGACTAAACGTCCGCATACGCTTGCGTGGCTTCAGAGGCTATCAGCGGGACTTTGTCAGTCGCAGTTCTGCTCTGATCAACCTGTCTGATGTGCCCTGTTACTCTCAGCCTCCGGAGAGACAGAAGAGAGGAAATGAGAGAGGGCGATAGAAAGAGGTGTAGAGGGATGTGTCAAACAGCCGGCCAGAGGGATATCTAAGATATGCATGGATCCCCCTTTGACAAACACATGGCACAGAAAGAGAGAGGCTGAAGTGTGGATTGGGTTTCCTTCAAGTCTGTTGGATGCCATATCACGTCAACGGCAGATAATCAAATTATAGCAATGCAACAGACAGAATAAGAAAAATAATTAAAAGCTTAAGAAATATTGAATGGATGACCATCCAGGTAACACAAATTTCAATTCAGATTGACACCTCCTGGACATAAGTGATGTTTGATCGTCTTTTAATCACCATTTTTTGTTCCGATAGGTCAAACCAAGCAGGAAGGATCCCCTCCAGGAGCCAATCAGGAGGCAAAGCCCAAACAGGAGGAAGGTCGTGAGTCAGCCAGACCCAGCAGACCTGCAGTAAGTCACGCAAATTCACTTTCCTTCACAGTCATCTCCTCTCTAGGAACCTTTTACAGGCCTCCTCTTCTTTTTATTTCCTACTGTTCACCCAGTCTTTCTTTCTTCCTTTCTTTGTCTGCCTCTCTCTCTCTCCTCCTTTCTCTCTCTTTCTCCTTCCGTTCTTCAGAGCTATAAGAAAGCCATAGATGAGGTTAGTGACAATTGAGTCCCCTTTTCTTATATCCTGGTTTTCCCTTTTGCCTCAATCTTCAGAGCCCCTCTTCTACCCCTCCCCCTCCGGCATGGTGGAGTTAGTTGGGTTTCACCGGAAGATGACTTTCCCCTTTAACTCTGAAGTATCAGGGTGCAATGGCAACGATGGTGCATGTGTGCTTCTACACACATACCTGAGAGAGTGTATGTGGAAGCGTGCTTGTGCGAGTTTGTGCGAGTTTGTGCGAGTGTGTGTGTGTGTGTGTGTGTGTGTGTGTGTGTGTGTGTGTGTGTGTGTGTGTGTGTGTGTGTGTGTGTGTGTGTGTGTGTGTGTGTGTGTGTTGAACTGCCAAGCACCTGAACAGTGTCTGAATCTCTTTTCCTGTTTCTTTGTTGTCATGGTTACTGGTCAGGAGGAGCTGGTAAGCCCACCGTGTGTCAGCGGTCAACCCACCCCCACCCCCCTCCCGTCTGCATGATTTGGTCTGATCCATCGGCTGGGGTGATGGGGAGGGAGGTAGAGGAGGAGGCGTGGGCCAGTTGGCATGGGGGTGATTGGTAGCGGGAAGGGGGGGCAAAATAACTCTGCACTCCAGTAGAACATCCAGTCTGATTATCTGTCTTTCTCTCTTCTTATGACCCGTGTTACTTCAAGTTAATATTTGCTTGTGCGTGAATAAAAGTGCTGATTGTGATCACTCCTCTTGTCAAAAAAAAAATTCTAATTTTACATGCAAAGCTAAGAAAAGGTGGTCACAAATCAGCACTCTTGTTCCTTGAGACTTTCCAGGCCCAGATATCTGTGCGACAACGCTTTAGTTGTCCTCTTGTCACGATACTGATGGTTCGTCCTATTCTTTGATCCTCTGCTCCTCGTTCCCTTGTATGCGATTTGGTCTCTCAATCCTCAAGCTGATGATGCAGAACTGATGAGCTAAATGACTCTGTTTCTCGTCTCTTCTGTGCCTTGTTATAGGACTTAAGTGCACTGGCTAAGGAACTCCGAGAACTGAGAGTAGAAGAGGGAAGCAGGCCTCCAGTCAAGGTAAGATGGCGTTTTTGTAATGATAATGATGACTAAAACATACAAATGAAAAGGAAGAACCTGAACCTTTGACCCCTACAGTGAGGAAGTGGCTCTGTTATGCTGTAGGGGCATTTTGCTTGCATGGTTTGGGTCTTAGTGCAAATCAGTACAAGGGATCACTGAATGGTTTGAAGTGAATGAAAATGATATGAATCACATACTATGGCCTTTGCAGTCTCCAGATCTGAATGCAATTAAACATCTGTGGGAGATTTCATACTGGCGGATGATGTTTCATCCCTCCAGCAGAGCTTCAGAAGCTTGTGCAACCAATGGCAAGACACAATAAAGTCGTTCTGGAAGCACTCGGTGGCCCAACCCCTTATTAAGACACTTCATGGTCGCCTTTTCTTTTGAATTGTCACCCATCTCTATGCATTTGATCATGTAAAACTGCAAATACCATACGCAGAGATACATAAATGACTGAGAATGAGAACTGAAAAGAAGCTAAAAGCCCATTATCGTTGTGATTCACTTTGGAAAGGGAGAAAACCAGCAAAACAAAATTCCATTCGACTATGAAACAACAACAATTAAAATTAGTCCCCATCTGCTGTTGAGATCCTTTTACCAAACTGCAGCAGCAATTAAGAAAGCGGAAACTTCCCCATTGCACACCTTAATTGGAAAGGAATATTATTATTTAAGATCTATTTGTGAAAATTCATGTATTTTCAAAGCAGTTTGTCATGTGGGACCTAATTCAAAGGTTCCCTTTAGAACTTTTTTGTGAACAAAGTTTACATTTGTTACTTGAACATTAAGTGCATCTACAAGCTCAAACAGATGTTTGTGGTGAAATTCTTTCCTCATCCAACACAATTTCTTCATACTTTGTCCTGCATCATTTCTATCCATGTTTGCGAGTTTACCTGCCTTTAATTGCACATTTTGATGCTTTTTGTGCATTACTGCTTCCAACATAGCAAACACAGTATTGCGTTTCCCACATTTGTGCCACATGTGAAATGTATGTGTCATTATAGTGGTCAAAAGTGCTGTTAATTCACATAATTCCAAATGAATTTTACAGGTAATTTCCGATAAATCCTAATAATTACTATGTCTAATCGCAGTGTTGTTTCTCACAAGGTCTCGGATCAATTGTTTGTATTAAAAGCTGATTTGTGTTTGTACTCCCTGTGCTCTAATAAAGGTGACAGACTACTCATCCTCCAGTGAAGAATCAGAGAGCAGCGACGAGGATGGGGAGACGGTGGGTCATGATGGGACAGTTGCAGTTAGTGACATCCCTCGGATCATGTGAGTTGTCTTCTCTGTTCCTGTTTTTCCCCTCACTTTTTTCTTTTCTTTCTAAGCCTGCTCTGTCGGTGTTCATTCACATCCAGATATGCGTGTGTTTGGAATATGCAACGTGCCATTAGCTTGTCAGTATAGTTTTAGCAGAATTGCTCTGTAAATGATCTTATCTGTGTGTGTGTGTTTATTGTGTGTGTGTTTGTCTGTGTGTGTGTGTGTGTGTGTGTGTTGCAGGCCAGCAGTGCAGAGCAGCGGTGAATCGTATGGAGGGCTGACAGAGGACCCTCTGGGAGATGCCTATAATAGCTCCAAGGACGGTACTCTAGTGATGAGAGAGGTGATAAATGAGTGCACATACATATGCTCTCCAGCATGCACACACACAGGCTACATGAATTTAGACAAAAAGAGAATAAAAGCAGAGAAAATACTCTTGGTTTCATTAATATTCCACTGCAAAACTAGCTAATTTTGCCTCCACGTTGCCACTTTATTTTCTTATTTCCTCACTTTCCTGTAGAGCTGCCTTGATACTGACCTGTAGTTTTCTTTCTACCAGGCAGAGGAAAGGAGGAGAGGTGGTCACACTGAGAGTAATGGGTTCGGGAATCACAGTAACCATGGTAACCTCCCTGACCTGGTGCAGCAGAGCAACTCTCCGTCAGCCACACCCACCACAGCGCTGCAGGAGCTGAGCGACATGGCCGAGGTCAGACACGCCTCGCAACCATACACATCGACACCCATTCCTGAAACTAATATGTGCATGTTGCTCTAAACGGGGCTACTGCAGAGCCATTACTCACTGTTTTGTTGTTTTACAGTTTGGTGTGGGCGGGTCCAAAGCATCATTTACCCCATTTGTTGATCCGCGGGTCTATCAGACCTCCCCAAGTGATGACAATGAGAACTCAGCAGAAGGTAGGAGCAGTTAGTCAGTGAATGGTGTCGCTGAGATTATTCATGTTGGTGCTAAAGCCACGACAGTCGTCAAAATACTCCATCTCCGGCTCCTTCTGTGCTTTTTCAGCCATGTTTGCCAATGAGCTGCTGAGGCAGGAGCAGGCCCGGCTGAACGAAGCCAGAAAGATCTCCGTGGTGAATGTCAACCCCACCAACATCAGACCTCACAGTGACACGCCAGAGATCCGTAAATACAAGAAGCGCTTCAACTCCGAGATCCTGTGTGCTGCACTCTGGGGTAAACAGCCTTTATATGCTCCCCACTGCCTTGTTGTTTGTCTTGTTGTGTCTCTGACTCCTGTGTGTGTGTGTGTGTGTGTGTGTGTGTGTGTGTGTGTGTGTGTGTGTGTGTGTGTGTGTGTGTGTGTGTGTGTGTGTGTGTGTGTGTGTGTGTGTGTGTGTGTGTGTGTGTGTGTTGTGTGTGTGTTTAGGTGTGAACCTGCTGGTGGGGACAGAGAACGGTTTAATGCTGCTCGACCGAAGTGGACAAGGTAAAGTCTACAACCTGATTACCAGACGGCGCTTCCTACAGATGGATGTGTTGGAGGGCCTCAATGTGCTCGTTACTATATCTGGTAGGTACAACATTCACACAGTACGCACAGAGCATGCTCATGATTGAATGCAGATTGCAGCAGTTTTCTTTATAATGACATCTCAGTCCTCAGCTCTGTTGAAGTATTTTATTGTCCAGAGATGAATGACTTTTGTACCTTCAGAATCTTTTTTGCTTGACATTTCAGCAGATGTTTTGCTCTCTCAACTTAAAATGATGGAAGTGTTTAAAGTGTAAGAAAAGATTAGAACAAAATGTATGTGTATTCCCACCTATTTTTTCATCTCACTTCCCCACAGTAGCCAAATAATCTGCCGGAGTTTTGAAATTCGTTGCCATTTGTCACTTAATCACAGTAAAGTTGATCTCATTTCTGTTTCTGTGTTTGTCCCTCCCCTCTCAGGGAAAAAGAATAAGTTGCGGGTCTACTATTTGTCCTGGCTGAGGAACAGAATATTACACAATGACCCGGAAGTAGAGAAGAAGCAAGGTTGGATTACAGTTGGAGAGCTGGAGGGCTGTGTGCATTATAAAGTTGGTAAGAAACTGTTTCCACATGTCCAAAATGGTTTTGATGTGAAGATTTGTCTATGAAAGGTCATCTTCTAATGAGTTGTAAAAAGAAAAGAAAGTGGGTAATATTCCAAATACAGGTCATATAGACAGCGACACTACTGTCACAAACAAGAAAAATACTGCAGTACATAGGTAGATTACAGTAGTCTGAACAATTTCTAAATAATGCATGATGAAGCATTTTAACTTTGCTACTTTACACTGTAAGGAAGTTGCTATACAGCCTTAAGTCTGACTCACTGGGTGTCAACTACAGGTAAAAGCCTGCCATTTCCACTGCTCATTTCATGTGTCTTGTCTTCCGCTATCGACATGTTTTCAAAATCGCCTACATTACGGGAAACTAGGGCTGGACCCAAATATCCCGAATATCCGAATATTCGTTCGCTACGGCACTATCCGGATATTAATTTTGGTATCCGAATATTCGCGCCCCCTCCCCTCCTCACGCCATCGGATGTCACCGAGCTGAAAGAATATGCAGCATTACTGTCTTCCCTCCGCCTTCTGCCCACATCGGCTCATCTCGTCCTGTGATCACATAAACATATACACATATGTCTATAACATGTACACATATGTCGATGTGATCACCCCCTGCTCCCCCCCAGACGAAAATATTCGGAGCTCGTCTCTTCCCTGCGCATTCGGCCCATTTCGGCTCGTCCCGCCGTGTTCTTCGGCTCATTTCAGCTCCTCCATTCGTGTTTGTAAACACCACCCAAATGGCCGGGTGGCTGCCGACTCTGAAGTCACGCTTCACTTCATTGCATAAACACAAGACAAGATGCTGAAGACTGGTGTTTGGGAATTCTTCAGTTTAACTAAAGAATAAACAAGGGCAAAATGTGGACCCGGGAGACCAGACGAACGGATCCGACTATTCGGGCCGTCTCCGCCGCCGCTGCCGCACCACCGCACGAACCACACGAACGAATATTCGGACCGTCTCCACCGTCCCGTCGCGCCGCGCCCCCTCCCCCCTGTCGGACGTTACGGGGCAGAACGAATATCTGGATATTCGTCTTTATAGGGCCTGAGTATTCGGAGGCCAGAAACCACTATTCGGGCCAGCCCTACGGGAAACCACAACCCCCAAGTAGCAACCTGCAGACTAAAAATACGACGATACAACGATCTAAATTGTGCAATAAACCAGATCCCTCTTTCAGTGAATTTGCCATTTTGTTTTCAGCGTTTACCTCTGTGCATGCAAATGTTCCACCAAAAAGATTATTCGACAGAGGCACCATCGTTTCATCCTGGGCTAAGCATCACCCGAAATGATTGTGATTGGTTTGAAGTTACAGCCATTTTTATTGGGTCATGTAAAATGATCTTATGCTATTCGTCAAACTCCTCCGTCAACTAGTTAGTCTCTCAGCTTTACAGACGAGTAAGAATTTGACACTATTTAACTCATAACTAACCCAATAGTGGTCCAGGCCAAACAGCGTGTTCTTCCTGGAGGGGACGGGGAAAGCAGCAGCAGCCAGTTTTCAGAGCAAAACAGCCCATTTAGATCAGCCGTAAAACCAGGAATTATACAGTCATGGTGAAATCAACTGTCTTTGCAGTATTTTGAGCAGAAAATCTGTGAAGACGTGCGAGACTTTAATTAATCTGCTACAAAGCAACACAATATGGGACCTTTAAAAAACGTACAAAAAAGCCAGAGCATTTGTTCTCTGTAGCAGAATGATAATGGCATGCAGGCATTCTCCAGCGCTGATACCGCACTGTGGAGATAGGACTGACTATGACTGTGCAGCTCTAAATATGGACTTTTTTATGAAACTACAATTGTATTCTAGATAAACTAAAACAAGAAGTGTCTGACTGCAGGAGCTTTAGACCGGCAACGGAAGTAGGAACAGATACCTATATAAATAAATGTTTTGTCGTTCACATAAATGATGACATGCAGTGTGAAGTAATTATCAAACAATGCATCATCATAATCTAATGCACATTATATGCACTGGGTTGGGCTCTTTAAGGGTTTGAGGGATACAGATAGTAGCACTTTTAATTTGTTTTGTGATTAATTGTGCGTATGTATCTTTGCTGTGTTTCCAGTTAAATATGAAAGGATTAAGTTCCTGGTGATTGCTCTTAAGAACTCTGTGGAAATCTATGCCTGGGCTCCAAAACCCTACCACAAGTTCATGGCCTTTAAGGTACAGAAATGCAAACATGCACACACATACAGCAAACTGATGCTCACAAACCTGCACACTGAACACATGAGTACATAGATTGCATGTCTGTGTACAAAGTAACATGCAGATCAAGATTTTCTCTCTGTTCCCCTGTCTGTTTTCTTAAATCTACTTCCCCTGTCTGTCTGTCATCCTCTGACGTTCAGTCATTCACTGAGCTGCAGCATCGACCCCAGCTGGTTGACCTCACAGTGGAGGAAGGTCAGAGGTTAAAGGTCATCTACGGCTCCAGCGTGGGCTTCCATGTCATTGACGTGGACTCGGGCAACCCTTACGACATCTACATCCCCTCACATGTAAGTGCATGGCTGTGTTGCACTTATCGGTGTGTATCTTTTTTTCATTTTATCTGAAATCAACATGTTTTTTGGATATGGCTCTGATGTGTGGCACTGAAATCGGACACATTAATTTACACTGCTGCTAGTATTTCTTCATTCCTTCAAGTCCCCATATAATCCCTGCTGATCTCCTCCGGTGCCAAGGATAGCAGTGACTCATAGCCGTCTCGTGAGAATTGACTTCGAGGAGTACAATGACTTTTCTTGACAAATTGCCTCTTTGATTGATTTGCTGTCATGCAATTAAAAGATTGATGTCAGCTTTACCTCTTTATCAGATTTTTCGCTAAAAGTTGGTGCACTGATCTTTGCCTATCTGCAGAGGAAGACAGAATGTTTACGGTGCTGAATTTCTAATATTACAGTGCGTAAAGTAGAGGCTACCTATTGCTTTTCCGGGGGGGGGCATTATCGCCAAGAAGTCAGCAGGTTGTTTTTGCGTACCTCTTTTCTCTCACGACACCAGTCACAGACAGCAGTCATTAATTCCGCTCACTCAATCAGTCATGGAAGCTAGGTGGAATGTCAGTATTTTTCCTGTCGCATGCTTGAATGCAGATCAAGTTTGGTGTTTGCATGCAGATTAGTTTTTCCCCGTGGTGGTCACTAATTGTGTGCTTATACGCAAATCAAGTTCAAATGCAGTTCAGCCAAAGTCTTGATTTAGTGGCACTGTTGCAGTAAATATGAACCCACTAACTCCAGATGTGAGCTACTGAAGCGTGCATTCGACTTGATAATGTGCAGGGGGGACGCATCACAGAATGAATATTCTTGAGGTCTTCTACTGTTTCCACCTTTCATCCGTGCTTCTTCTTCTTCTTCTCTCCCACCCTGCCATCCTCTCCTCCAGTGTGCCAAACAGACGAAGGTGACCTCCTGCCATCCTTCCCTTAGACTAGATCAGTAGATGTTTAGTAAACCCCCATAGTGGATGCACAGCAGCACTATATGTGTCTATGTGCAGTACAGTTCACTAGTGTAGAGATTAACTTCTAACTTAACCATAAATTGTTGTGTGTGTGTGTGTGCGTGTGTGTGTGAATAAACTGGTCTCACCCACAGCAGACAACACAAGGCTCAATAAAACCTGTTTGCTCATGCTGAAACTGCAACGTAAAGTTTGAGAATGCTCCCTTCTTCATTGGAACGGAATTACTTTCAGCTAAATTGCAATTCCACCGAACACATGGCTGTTAGGTGTTAATTATATACCTGACAATTATTCAAAACGTGCACTCGATTTTCATCAGCCAACACGATCAAATTTTGAAACAACGTGCAGAACAATTGGCTTTTACAATTACTTGCCTGAACCACAGCTTTTAGAGTAACGACAGCAATGATGTATGAGTTCTTGTGTACATGCAGTTTATTGTGGGCTAAGATTAGTTTTTTCCACTTCTTGTCGTGTTCCTGAACTGTTGTCGTAAGTCCTGGTAGCGTGCTGGCGCGTATAACGAGGCCGGCCTCACACTCGCACAGCACAAACTCGAGCTATGTCTGTGTCCGTGTTCCTTTTCCCACCTCTTCTGATGTTGTTTTTGTCGATCTAAGTCTGAGCAAAACTGCTCTACTGTGTCTTTTATTTTTAATATATGGAACAAGCTTCTAAACCAAAAGCCAAACTTTGAACCTTTTTGATGCACTGACGCTCCTGATGTTTGGCAGCTCTTTAGAGGATTATGGAATGTAGGCCAACCCCAAAAAATAAAAAATAAACAAAATACCAAAGAGCAAATTCAGCTGCATTAAACCACAATCTGTAATATTTTAATCTAATGTAGATTATGATTAAATGTGACAGATTTAATTAAAGCCTCTGAAATGCTTGCGTGTGTACATTTGTGTTAGATCCAGAGCCAGGTTACGCCTCATGCCATTGTGGTGCTGCCGAAGACTGATGGAATGGAGATGTTGCTGTGTTATGAGGATGAGGGCGTCTACGTCAACACCTACGGTCGAATTACCAAGGACGTGGTGCTACAGTGGGGAGAGATGCCTACCTCTGTTGGTATGTCTGCATTCATGTGCATTGAGGTGACTGAAGTGGATTTTTATCAACCATGAAGTCAACAAAATGTCATTCAGTCCAGAGAAATACCCCATTACAAGATCCAATTTAAATCACCACACATGAAGCTAAGAGGTTTTAAACAGTCTATATTAAAGAACATCTAACATAAATGATCAATAGTATATAATATAAAAGTGAAAGTAGGAAGCAGAAGTTGTCAGATGTACCTAACAAAATGCAGAAGGACCAGCAAAGACATGGGTTTGGTTGTGGTTTGAGTAAAACACCATCAATTTCTTGTACTGTACTGGCCTCATGTGGCAGCCAGAGGGACTACACATGTACAATGACATTCTACTAGTATACTGTTAAAGGCATTAGAGGAGATTTAATTTCCTACGACTTTGAACGTAGCATGCGCACATACAACCTCTCCCTCACCCCCCTCTAACCTCCCCCCTCTTAACATTTACGAAGAAACGCCCCCCTCCAGAAACTTGCGTAGCACTCGTGAAGTTGCCTACAGCCGCAGTATAATACAATAATACATTTTACCTGTCCAGAAGGAATTTAGCAACCAAGGCATCTGTCTTTAGGTCCATTTGTTGCTTGAGCTGACGCCATCGCCCAAATGACTCGCCAATAATCACTTTTGTTTTTGCATTCTCGCGATCCAGTTGTCTTTTATTTTCTCTGACCTCAAAAATGACTTTCTTTTACGGCTGGGTCCCCCTGGATCTTTGTCTGCCATTATGTAAAAAAAGATGAGCAAAACAAGTCGCCAACTAACTACGAAGCTATACCAAAGCAACACATACACAGAACACGTAAGTCCAAGGCGTACGTAATCTACGTAACTAGGCCTGAGCCGGAAGATTTTTGATTGACAGGAAAGGGAGCAAACCAAACGCCTCGGTCCGAGCGCGTTGATTGGCTGATGTTTTTCAGGTCCTGCCATGTCCACAGTTATTTATTTATTTTTTTTATTGTTTTAGAAACCATACATACAAGTCCACTAAAGGTCAGTATATTCATTTTACGTGAATCAGACAAATTAAACAACAAAAACATCCTCCATAATGCCTTTAATGTTGCTCCTCTGGGTTATGGAATGCACAGGTTTTTGCTTCATAATTGTGTACAATGACTTTTAAGGTTTGCAAGATCTCCAACATCCACAAGTATCTGTCGCCAGAACATCTATTAAATTTCAAGGGCAGTGATCTGTTGCCGGCCTTGACCTCCGACCTTCTGGAAAGTTGACAAAGAATTACCTAAGAATAAAACAACATTGGGTAATTTAGAATTGCCACAGTCTGTGTCTGTTAGGTAGTCTGTTGTGGATTTACACACCAGAGCATAAGCTAAATGAGATGTAAACATGCTTATGTATTGCACTGTCGCTAATGCCCGTCTTACGTTTTCTCTTTTCCAGCCTATATCCATTCTAATCAGATAATGGGCTGGGGTGAGAAAGCCATAGAGATCCGCTCTGTTGAGACAGGCCACCTGGATGGAGTCTTTATGCACAAAAGAGCCCAGAGACTCAAATTCCTGTGTGAGCGGAACGATAAGGTAATACACAGTTGAATTAGTGCCCTTATTCTCAGTTATTGTTATTTATTACATCGAAGTCTGGTTGTGCATTAATATGTTTGAAAAGGCTTGAGCTGCTCAGGTCTTGATTTGTACCCTGTCTTCTGTAAAGCGGCCTTGATTGAAGCACTACTTTCATCGACAGAAATATTAACTAGCATGTGTACACAAGCTTTTAAAACGGTGATTATTAGCATGAAGGTCAGTATAAATTGCACAGGTCTTACCTTAGACAACATAACCAAACAGGAACATTTGAATGCTGTCTTCGGTAACACTTAGCCTTTAGATAAAGTAGGAAAAAAAACTGTTTAAAACATGTTTTTAGCCACTGCTTGAACATGCCCATACACATGTGTACAGATGTTCACACAGAAAAATTCATGTATCCAAAATAGACACCCGAAATGCACAAAAAAAGGATTCCAAAATGATGCATTTACAAATGTGAGCCATAAGTCTACAATGCACTTATGAACCAAAATGAATGAAAATAACATCTATTGACAGCAATTACTCTTATTTACTGATCTGAGGATATTTTTTGAAAATGTTTATTTTTTTATGTCCTCTTTACCAGGTATTCTTTGCATCTGTGCGTTCGGGTGGTAGCAGCCAAGTTTTCTTCATGACACTCAACAGAAACTCTATGATGAACTGGTGATGTGTCTTCCTGTCCACCCTGCCTCACTCCTTCTCCCATCGGCCAACCTGGCAACTGACCTTGGCCCGCCGCACATCTCACAATTCAACCCGATCGACCCAAGAGGCCACAGATGAACTATTTTAACACTGGAGTGACTAATACAGTGTAGAAAACAAAAGAAGCTATTTTAGTGGGAAAAAAAAACCCAACAAAGACCAGTCGTAAATGAAGAGACAAAGTTATTATAGATTAAAGCCGGGTCATGCAGAAGCCATCGTTACTCAAACTGACGGGCAAACTGGGGCCACTGACTTTCCAAATATTCTTCCCTCTTTCTCTGCAACTCTCCTGTGACCCCCCCTTTTGTCTCTCTTCTCTCCAAACGGACCAGTGCATTCAAGTGTTCAGCAGCTGTAGAAATACACTTTCAACCCTGCCCTCCTTCTATCTTCATTTTCTCCCCTCTTCTGAAGCCTTTGCTCCTTCCCGCTAGATCAAATCACTTTATCTGTCCTTTGATACCCATGTCCTCCATTTTCCTCATTTCCTATCCACCACGTGTGGGCTCATTCGCAGGGAATTACACCTCAGAGGCTGCAAGAGCGGTGTGCGAATACAACTTCATCTGAATTTAAATATACTTCTGTGCAGTGAGGGCTAGCTGAGAGATGACAAATCTGCTCTGGATGGTGGCAATGAAAGAGGACAGCCTGATTGATTTTCTTTCTCCTCTGTCACTCCTCTTCCTCCTCCACTTCCTTCCTCTTGCCATCTTTTTGGGTAAACTGAATTGTGATGATGCGTTCGATCGCTATCTTCCCAATAGAGATGCAGTGGGACACTCTGCTATCACAGGCGGGTTGTGACAGAATGAAAAGATGATGTCCCCCTGTTTTTAAAAAATGAAATCAGTAAATCACTGGTCCATCCCTTTCTTGCGCTTTCCTCCCCCTCTCACACAGCATTATCACGGTCTCCCCTCTCTTCACTCTTTCTTCTTTCAACTCTGAAGGTGCTGCATCAGATATACTGTAATATTAAATGAACAATGCGAGCGTCATTCTGTTCATTTCTGTTCTTTTTCTTTCTCTGTGGAACAGTTTGGAGTCAGTCAGTCTTTGACGTTTGACGAAATGTACAGCACATCTGTCTATGAAATCAGGAGTGTGTGTTAGTGTGTGTGTGTGTGTGTGTGAGTGTGTCTGTGTGTTTGACTTGGTGTTGAAATGAGTCCCATTCGAATCAAGTCGGAATCAAAGTAGGACGTTTTAATCTGATGTCCAGCAAGAGTCAAGTAACTTTGTGTGTGAGCTTTTACCTGAAAGCGATCAAAGCAACATTGAGTGTGTTTACATGCAGATTTCATGATGTTTTCTTCTTAGGATGAAGTTTATGAGTTGGTGTGTCTGAACACCATGCAAATAGGCAATATTAGTGGTTGATTTTTTTTTTTTGGAGTACGTCTTTTCTGTTTCCTTTAACAAAGTAGTGTGTTGACCATTCACGGATGCGGCCGCGTGGCTGCAGGACTTACGATGCATACAAACAACTTATCCTGGATACGACCTCAGCAGGATATGAGCTAAAATCCCAAATACTGTGTGCATGTGGAAGCACTCATTGTTGAAAACTGTGTTGTCCTTTTCGAATCATGCTCCTTCCTGGTTGGTTCTTCTGACTTTGGCTCCTAACTGTTTGTACAGTGCCTAGCATGATGTAAGCAAAACTTAAATGGAGGCCAAAAGATTATTGCTCACATTATAACTAATATTTTTTTTGCCTATGCGGTTACATTACAGGGGTTTTTGTTTGGGTTTGTGTGTGTGTGTGTGTTATTATCTAACTTTAACACGTTTCTGATGTTATTTGTCTCCTCTATCGGAGATGTACATTAACAAATTTATGACTTGATTTACTCTTTGAAAGGAGCAACTGATAAAACCTTGGCATTTCCTTCGAAATACTTCGAGCATCACATCAATGCATTTGGTATTAAAGAGCCATATTATGCAAAATCCAGTTCGCCATTGTTTTATGCATTGTTATGTGTCCCAAGTGTGTCTACAGACCCACAAAATAGGAGAAAAAAATACCCCTCGTGTATTTCTGACCAGCCATTAAATTTTGCAGCCCGTTGTGATGTCACAGCGGGATATGCTCCACCCTCAATTAGCTCCTCCTCCTCTGGGCAGCCGCAGCTCATTTGGATTTCAAGTTAAAGACACTGAAACAAGCCATTTGAAACAATGTGTGCAGTATTTTGAGCTGCAACTCAGATACCGTCAGGACATGTGAGCTTGTTTAAAAGGAGTATAATATGGGACCTTTAATCTTCCAGCACTATTAAAGGTGGACTAGTTCAGGTTTATGAGCAACAAAATGCAGTTTGGTGTTTTATTTCTTGTAGATCTACTGCAGTAACCAGGAGATCCACTGATATACAACACATATGAGGGTAAAGTTGCTGCTAAAGAGGCACAGTGGCAGATTTTCAAGCCTTTGGTTTTACTTTTTAACCTGGGGACAACTCGTGTAGAAGACAATCACTTAAAGACAATTTAAAATAACAAATCTAGGCCTCATAATTAGCCTAAATAATGCAACCTGGTATATTTTAAGCAGTTTTTTTCTAATCAAAAGCTTGAAAAACTGCCTTTATTCTACTCTTTATTTTGGAGTAAGTTTACACTTACATACTGCAGTTTTGCCAGCATATTGGTGGATGGTGAACAAACATGAGGTGATGCATAAAAAGAGACGTATTCCCCAAGGATGTAAAGTTTATTCTGTTAGATTATTAAATGTTTTTTGTTGCATTTACACATCCATACAGTAGCTGTTCCTGTGCAGCTCAAAGTTAGGTTCACTGGTCTCTGTTAGGGGGAGCGGGCTAACATTTTAGCAATAAAGAGCCGAGCTGAAGAAAACCACTGTCTTCCCTGTGTGTGCACGCATGCATCTCTCTGTGTGTGTGTGTGTGTGTGTGTGATTAATGATCAAGCGTGAATGAGGCATTATTACTGTGTTCGGTCCATCGTGGAATTCACTGTTCCCATTGGAAAAATGCTGACAGTCATTACACTGAGGTCTCTCCTTTCAAAGATGAAACCACTGTATTCTTTATTCTGTTTAATTCTCATTTTCTTTTATTTTGAAAGAGCATTACTAATGTCCTGTTTTGGGATTTATTTGTTTTGTAAAAGAGATGATGTAAGAGAGAAATAAATGAAACTAGCATTACTCTGGAGTTGTGTGTTTGTGAGAGCGTTTTGTAAGTCTTCGTATCAGCTTCGACCCTCAGACTTTGTCCAGCTCTCAAGTATATCATTAACAGAAAGAGAGATGGAGGGAGTGAGAATTTCATTGTCCCAATCAAAAAATACAACTTTGAACTACATGAGCCGATTGACGAGTAATTTTGCATTTCGTAATTAAATGGAACACATGGTAAATCATTGTCCACAACGCGTCCGTATGGAACACCACATAGAAGATCCTCAAACCACTGCTTTCTTCAATAGATTCGCCTTTATTATCATTTTATTGCTTCTTGAAAAAACAGTAATTTGTGTGTGTGTAAATATATATACATCTAAAGGATATTAAAGCCACTGCTTTATTTGTATGTGGGAGGTTTATCAGCACTGTACGTGTGCATACGTGTGCGTGCGTGTGCGTATGTGTGCACGCGTCCATGTGCGTGCGTTTGTCGATTACTGAGTGGACACAGTGTGATCAGGCATGCAGCTTCCACTGATCATTACCAAACTCTTGGCTGACGCTGTAGACTCAGCATGGAGTCGGGGAAGGTAATATCACTCCTACTAAATGCCTTCTTTACATGTATTTGATATATAGTTGCATATTCTGCCACCTCATCTTGGATCATGTTGGTAATATCTGCAGACAGGTATGCTTTCTGTGGTCACTACGTGGCTCAGATATGAAGCGTTAGAGCGTGTTGAATTTCCCACTTGGATCAGAGAGAAGAAACGGCTTTTCATTTATCAGTGTCCACTGTGTTTGCATGATTTTGCTTCGGAGACTGTCATGGATTTAATTCTGATGCTTAGCGCACACATATTATTAGAATTTGTTCAATGTTTCATATACAAAAATCTTTTGTGCAGCTGCTGTCACATTTGTATGTAAGCAATCTAGTAATTGTCAGCACAGAGCAATATGCAATTCATCACTAATGTCGATAAAGTCTCGCTTATGTGTGTGTATATCTAGATGTATGTTTATTTATACGATGTAAGTAGAGCTGTGTGACTGTCATGTCTTTGCTTGTGTGCACGTGCAACTTAAACTGTGTGTTTGTCCATGCATTCATGTGTGCGACATGATTAAAATTGATCACTTTTCACTCCTGCAGCAGCTCACAGGTACACTGGCGCTGGCTGTGTTCACAGCAGCTCTTGGGTCCCTGCAGTATGGCTACAGTATTGGAGTCATTAATGCCCCTCAGAAGGTAGGTTCCGTTGTGCCACAGGTTTAGCGCCCTCACTGAGCCATTTAGTTGTTTCTGCATATTAATATTGGCATGCAAAATGTAAATGAAAAAAGGTGGTGAAAATCTGGCAGCAAAGGTGCCAGAAAAAATATGTTGGAAAACTGAAAATGGGCAAAATAACTGCCCGTATCTGTAAAATAATTAGATCGAGCTGAATTGATTACAGTAAAACTTTGTAATTTAATGGTGACCCACTGTAAAAGAATGAATTACTGTTAATAGACATGCAGATTTTCCATTTGGACATTATTTATAGTCCAAACATTTTTTACAGACAATATTTTAAATCCAAGTGTTTTGTTCAGTAATTTTTCTCAACATCATCTGCAATTGGTAAATAGGTAAAATCTGAAAAAAAACAACAAAAAACTGTTATTTAAGTTTATTTTTTAACCGTTTTTCAGTCCTAAAGAACAGTCATTATCTATAAAGCAATGATAATTTGAAGTTATTTAATCACAGTAAAAAAAATTTAATTGTAAGGATAAACGCTGTGGAAAAAATACAGGCAAATAATCATTATAAACATATTGATGTGAACAGCATGTACAATTTTTTGTTTGTTTGTTTTTCCAGTCAACATGTAAATGAAGAGTATTTGTATTTGACTCTACGAGATGCTATCTGTAATTTGGAATGGAAATTCTATAAAATAACAGTAAACTGTTGTAAAATCTACAGCTGAAAAAATGTTTTTGACTCATTTAAATATTTGTTTATCCTTATAGTGGAGACAGCATGATACTTTGAGTGACTGAGAAAGAGACTTAACTTTTCTTAGTGTCTCGCGAAACTATTTTGGCACCAACTTTTTCCAAGTTCTCTCGCATGGAAATCCAAAAATTATTTCACTTGAAATTCAGAAGGTTGATATTTTTTCTGGTCTGTGGCACTTTGAGAGCTTCTTCCAGCAAATGCATGTCTTGTGGAGTGACAGAGAAGTTAGAATGTGTGACATGCTGACATCTCTGTGCTGCAATCTGCTAGCAACACTGGCAAACTGTCATCCCCTGTGCACAGTTTGGTTTTGCATTATAATTCCAACGTTACTGGGTCAAAATAAAGCATAAAGCCTCCTAAGACATTATCTGTGTAATATGAACTTAACATTTCTCTTACATAGGTCTCTGTTTTTAGGACTTTTAGAGTCTTGGACTTTAAGAAATCAAATCTCATCTTGAGCATTCTTTCAGTCCTTGTTGATCCGTGTCCCTACAGAAGCAAAGATCTGCACAAGTTGCTCATTTTTTTATTTAGACCAGTGCTGGATTGGCTCAATGTATCACTTGAGCTTTAGAGGTGCTGATGTTGGGACCAATTACTTAGCAGATGTGTCTTTTTTTTTTTTCTTTTTGAACATGGCGTGATGATTTTTGGCAAAGACTTCAATGTCGGTGGCAAAGTCCAGTTATTCAAGGTCATAATCAACTATCTGCTATGATTGCCTAATTGTATAGGGCGCAGATTTTTGGAATAAAACAGATTCCTTCTTCTTCTGTTGAAAACCAAGTGTGCCATTTGTTTTTGAAAAACGGTGTCAAAGAAGCAGTTACTACTGGGCCTCTGCATAACTTAGATTTTAACAGACAAAACTATTTTAACTTTATTCTCAAATATTTCTTTTTTTTTCTGACATTTGTCATAAGCACGATGTAAATGAGATTTTTAGCAGAATAGCTCCATATGTGTGTACGTGCAAATTCTGAGGCCTCTTTTTCGGCTGTGCCTGTGTATGAAGCCATAATTGTACCGCTTGATGACATGTCTGTGCATCTCTATCTTAGATCATTGAAAGGCATTATGGCCGTTCCTTGGGGGTGTGGTCAGACAGAGCTGCTGACCTGTCAGAAAACGGCACAGAAGAATCCGATAACAATGATGCGGGAAAACACCCTGCCGTGGTCATGTATTGGTCATTATCGGTGGCAATCTTCTCCATTGGTGGGATGATTTCCTCCTTCCTGGTCGGATATGTGGGAGATCTGAGAGGGAGGTGAGAGAGAAAGTACGCAAGAATCAAAGTCTGGTGGAAAAAGACAACCCGGAGAGAGGCAAAACAGAAGTTAAAATTTGACCCATTTTCCGTCTCTTTTTGTATTTTGCTCTGCCATCTTTCTGTCTCTTTCTGTTTTGCAGGGTAAAAGGGATGTTAATGATCAATGTTCTGGCCATAGCTGCTGGACTGCTGATGGGTCTCTGCAGGATGTGGAAGCCTCATATCATGGTCATCGCAGGCCGCGCTGTTATGGGATTTTACTGCGGTACATTGAAAGTCTATGTCATAACCTTCACTTAATGCTCACACAATTTACTGGAAAACACAAAAAAGACAGGAAAACATTGCCTGCTTATGTCATTGTATTTCTTGCGTGCTTATTTAAGTCGTTTAGCTCCTGATGTGTGTTTCAGGTATATCATCTGGGCTCGTACCAATGTACATTGGCGAGATTGCACCCAAAGCTTACAGAGGGGCTCTGGGAACTATACATCAGCTGGGCTGTGTCATCGGCATCCTCGTCAGCCAGGTGAGACACACCCTCACACGCTTTCACATACACAGCATCTTCTTTTTCGGACAACACACTGAAGTGTACGTCTGTGGATGCAGATAGTAGGCCTGGACTTTGTGCTTGGAAACGATGACAAGTGGCACCTGTTGCTTGGTCTGTCTGGAGCTCCGGCCATATTACAATCCCTTCTGCTGCTAATGTGCCCTGAGAGCCCGCGGTACCTTTACATCCTACTGGGCAAGGACCAAGAGGCTCGAACAAGTAAGAATTATACACAGAAAATCTCATTTTATTCTCTCTTTGGTACCATGCAAACACTGAAGCTCTCATTCAACATGTTCAAAAATACACCTGTTTGTTTTCTTGGAACAAATTTTGATGAGTAAATCAGCATCACTTTCATGTCTGTCACTAAATTTAAGGATGTAAGGTTACAGACAGCAACTGGTTAGCTTAGCTTAGCACAAAGACTGGAAACAGAGGGAAACTGCTAGCCTGGCTCTATCCACCAACTCAAAAGCTCATTAATTAAGATTTTGTTTGAACTGAAGGATAGAAATAGTCAGATAGTACCTCAACAAACAAGATACAAAGTGAAAGGAAACCTAATAAATTTTAGAAATGCTGATAGTTATGTAACTGAGCACAGAAAAGTCAATGCAATACATTTTTTTCAACAATCGCAAATACATCATTTTTCAACATCCGTCCTTATGTTTGCAGGTTTGCTTCGTCTAAAGGGGGCATATGATCCAACTGAGGATCTGGAGGAGATGAGGAGGGAGAAAGAGGAGGCAGACAAGGAGCAGAGGCTCTCTATCATTTCTCTGGTAAGTCTATGTACAATAGGATGGACAATTAAGATATGTTGACGTTACTACCTAAATATTATTTCTTTTGAATTTTACAGCTTTGAAGAAGAATATTTCAGATATTGTAGTTTTAAAATATATGTGAGCAGAAACCTCTGCCAATGCAGAAACGACAAAACTGTAGTTCCTTGAATGGCCACCAGAGGCTGCCTCCAAAACTGGATCACTCCCCATAGGCCCCCATGTTAAAATGTCCAACTTTTCAGCACAAGAAAATATATTTACTGCCCGGTACAAGCATCTGTTTGGGTCTTTATAGCTAATTTACTCTTTATTGACAACTGTACAGATGGTGAATTTTTCTATAACTTATCTATTTAGATTGTATTAAGACTTAAAACTGATTCATCCTTCCCACATGTACCCAAAGGTGCATGTGACATTAATTTCATAATTTATGCTGTCAAGATGGTGACAGCCACCGTACTGATCTTGATAACCATTTTTCAGAAACCTTTGGATGATATCATAGAAAGTTTGTCCATCTTTTTATATAGTGAGTTGTTTTTAAACAGCCTTACTAACCTGAAAATGTACTGTCAGTACATTCCATCTCAGAGTGGACAGACACCCCTCCTTAATGTCCCAATTAATCAGCAACTAAAGTAGGCTGATAACTGTTGAAAAGGTTAATGTAATACTGAGTCATTAGTTAAATATGTGATAAATTAATTGTTAATTTTTAAAGAATATTGAATGAAACAAAAAACTTTCTACAGGCTGCTGTACAATGACTACAGTCATCTCAGATATGAAACCTTCAAATTTATGTAGTCTCAGAACAAGTTTATGTGATACAAAACAGCAAACAAAGAAACAAGCACAATGATGTATGAAAACAGCAGTTAAACCAACACTCTACTTATCAAGTAGTATAGTATGTAGTTTAAAACCAAGCAATAGTACAAAGATGATTAGAAAAAACACCCAGTCAACATCTGGTAATAAGTAAAGCAGCAAAGTATGTGTTTTGGGTTTGTTTTTTTGGATGTATGCTTTAGAAAAAATACTACTACTAATACTATTACTGTTTTGTTTTCTCTCCTAGATCGTCTCCTCTGTGTACAGACGGCAGCTGTTTGTTGCTCTCATGATGCACCTCTCCCAACAGTTTTCTGGCATCAACGCAGTAAGTGGAAATATCCATCTTTTCTGTGTCTTTATATGTGCACATCAACAGTAGCCAGGTAAAGAAATTACCAACTGTTTACATTATTCATTAAAAAAATGGAGATGTTTGCCATATAAGCATCAAAGTACACAGGATTTGTTTTGCTCTATTCTGTTGTACAGCTGTAGAATGTCTTTTTCTTTTCCCTCAGCCACTCCCTCTCTGATAAAGCAAACACACAAGCTGTTTTTTAAGTTGGACTTTGTAATTATTGAAAATCAATGCTTCTTTTGTCTCCAAGATCTTTTATTACTCCACGGATATCTTCTCTCGAGCTGGTGTCAGTCAACCGGTGTATGCCACTATAGGAGTTGGGGTCATCAACACAGTCTTCACCCTAGTGTCTGTGAGTAGCATGCACACAGAAATGGAAGTTTAACCAGCAACCTGTGCTAGTCGCCTTGTTTCTTCTATAGAAGAAAAAACAAGCTTACATTTACGACAACGTTTATAGAGCCTATTAAAAAATATTAACCATGCTGTATGTCCTTGAATGGCCACTGGAGGCTTCCTCCAAAACTGGATCAGTCCCTTTACACCCCCATGTTAAAATGCCCAACTTTATAGCAGAAAAAGACATATTTGCAGCCTGAGTAACTGTTTTGATTTTTTACAGCATTTCAGACAACTGTACAGAGGGTGATTTTTTTTTTTTTCCAGAACTCACATATTCAGATTGTATCAGTAGTTAAAGGCAATTCATGCTTCCACTTGTATGCATAAGAACATGTACAGGCATTGTTTTGTTTCTTCTATACATACAACCTTACATGCATTTATAGTGCCTATGAAAACTGTTAGCCATGCTTGGAAATTTTCCAGTTTTACTGAATGCCACCACTGAATCATAATTAATATATTTTTGGCTTCACAAGAAAAAGACTCTTTTATGTCAGAGCAATGTCAATTAATTAAGAATATAAAATGCCAAATATGTGATTGCATAAGTATATAACCCTTTCAAGTCAGTACTGAGTAGATGCAACTTTAGCTGCAATTACAACACTGAGCCTGTGCAGACATTTCGCAATCAGCCTTGCACATCTGGACAATGCAATTCTTCTTTGCAAAACTGTCCGGTTAGACATGTAGACGAAGACCAAACAGTCCTTTTCAAGTCCAGCCACAAATTCTCAATTAGACTGAATTATTTTTACAGAATGCATCAGGTTGTCCTCCAGGATTTCTCTGTACTTTGCTGCATTTGCCTTGACAAGCCTTCAGGGGCCTGCTGCTGAGAGGCATCTCCGCATCATGATACTGCCACCACCATGCCTCACTGTGTGGATGGAGTGTTTGTAATGATGTGCAGTTGCTGAGAAGAACCTGAGCAAGCCCCTGAAGCTTGTAACTCCTTCAGAGGCTCAGAGGTGTCTTGGTGGCCTCTCAATCTCTTTCTTGCACAGTTGCTCGGATTTTGAGGACAACCTCCTCTAGGCAGATTTATGCATGTGCTATCTTAATTTCATTTCTTAATGATGAATTTAGCTGTACCCTAAGGGGTACTCAGTGACTTGGAAATGTTCTTGTATCCATCCCCGGACATGTGCTTTCCAATAATTTTTTCACAGAACTGCCTGGAGTGTTTTTTTGTCTTCATGGTGTAGCTATAGCCAGCATGTGACCGGAGTTCTTTGCAGGTGTCTTTACACTACAGTCGCCTAAGATACATTTTCTCCACTCAGATGACCTCAGTTTTACAGTTCATGTGACTTTTAGTTCCAAGTTGCTGCACCCGTGTTGAATTAGTCACTCTAAAGGGACTGGATGCTTGTGCAATCACTCACTCTTACTTTTTACATTATTAATTAATTGAAAATGCTTTGTAGAAATCTGCTTTAACCTTTACATGAAGGGTTTTTTTGGAAACTTGTCAAAAAAGCCTAATTAAATTAAACATTTCTTGATTCGGTGTTGGAAAGCCATAAAAGAGAAAAATCCCAAGCGGGGTGTTCACTTTTTTTTATGCACACTGTAAACACAGACATAAACAGTGTACCTTATGTTCCAGGTTGCACTCGTGGACAAAGCTGGCAGACGCTCCCTGTGTATGGCAGGTCTCGGAGGGATGTGCTGCTGTGCTATTGCCATGACAGTGGGCCTCAAATTACAGGTTTGCACAATTAAATGTCAAAGCCCTGGGTGTGTCAGCAATTTGAGCTTAACTTCTGATGTTAATCGTCTTGTCTGCAGTAGTTTTCTTCCATTAACACACAAATATGTGTGCTGTTTGATGATTTTCATATTCATATTATATGTAATACATCTATATTCAGTGTGTTTACATTGGTTTTACTCTTAGCCTTGGACCAAAGTCGCTATCAACTGCATTACTTGATCTCGACCAGAGTCTGCTCAGCTGTTATTGTGTACCACTCTGAGCAGTTGTAGCTACTTGTCTATATATCCAGAAAGGCCATATGTTGGACCTTTATATGTTTTATGGGGTTAATCAATGACCAGTGAGAGATCTTAAGATTGCTGACTGCACAACTGCCAACCAAAGAGCAGGAGACAGCTGAGTCTGCACCACAGTGTTCTGAACATGCTTTGACTATATAGGGTTCTGAAAAGCTGAAAACCACACTGGATGCCCTTGTAAACTTGTAATATTTGTTGGAAAGATGCGTATTTATCCTACCATGTCTCAATCAATTCACCTCACCTCAAGAAGTAGAGCGTTTATCGCACTGCATCACTCGCATGCACGAGTTGTAAGCAATTCGAGAAAAGTGTTTATTTCTTCTTCTTACAATTAAAGGTGGTGAGACAAATTTTTGCGACGCCTCAAGTTTGAATGGACGCAAGGAAGGTTCTGTTCAGCAAAGAGCTTCTTATTAAACCCTTTGATGCATGCAGATTAGAATTAAACGCGTTTTGAGCTCAGTGTTCCAACAATTTTTGTAAATTTTGAATAAGTCAGACACCAACAATTTTTCATTCCCTTCCCTCCAGAATGACTTCTCGTGGATGAGCTATGTCAGCATGGCAGCTATCTTCCTCTTTGTGAGTTTCTTTGAGATTGGTCCTGGCCCCATTCCCTGGTTCATAGTGGCTGAACTGTTCAGTCAGGGTCCTCGGCCTGCAGCCATCGCCCTCGCTGGCTGCTGTAACTGGACCAGTAACTTCATCATCGGCATGACCTTTCCGTACATACAGGTAAGGAGAAAGGGCACACATATGTACTGTAAACATGTATACAACATGCACTTATGTGGGTGTGCATGTCCTTGCTTCACTAACATGAAATCCTCCCTGACTTGTTTGTTTTTCTCCCCATATCTCTCATCAGGCTTGGATGGAAAGCTATGTGTTTATCCTGTTTGCTGTTTTGCTTCTGGGCTTCACAGTGTTTACCTATCTTCGTGTCCCCGAGACCAAGGGCAAAACATTTGAGGAGATCGCGGCAATCTTCCAAAAAGAACGCAAAGTCCACAAGGACAGTATTGAACTGCAGCATCTCAGATCATCCTCAGACGCTTAAAGCAGCGGCTATTTTCATGTGTAGTCTCTTTGTGTGACATGTGAGGGTGTATCGGTCAGTATTTCAAATGCGTGCGTGCACATTTATCCGCTTACCTGGGGAATTTGGGGAAAAGTAAGGATTTTTACACAGGAAAAGGTATTATTCACAATGTAAATACACACAAAAACCAAACACATCAGTGACCTGAAATATAATGTTTCCGTTAAAATGGAATATATTCGTATGGAGCGATGTTTACATTTAATAAATCTATCAACTTTTATTGTAGTAATGTGGTTTGGTTGGCAAAAGAAGCTATAATAAACAAAATTCCATATTTTTTCTGTGTGAAAAGGGTATATTATTGACCCTGCAGAGATTATGACCGTGCTCTGCTGTTCACCTAAGCTCTACTGAATTTTATAGTATCCCAACTCCTGTGTTTCAGTGTTCATTCAGATGTTTTCAGTACATAAATTGTAAAACCTCATTCTATGCTACCGTCTCATAACCATGTTATACATACAAACATATATGTTAGCGTCAAGCTGATGAATATATTGCAATATTTAAGTGCCAATAAGATATTTCCCCTAGGAAAAAGCGGAGAACCAACAACAAAGCCAACTGTACAGTTTTGCATGTTTTCCTTTGTAACTGTTACTTTCACAGTTGTTTCTGCTGCCTCCTAGTGGCAAAAATAGTAGGCTTATTGCTGGATTATCACTGTAAATGCATTGAAAAGATACAAAACAAATGAAAACCTTTAACTGTGGAATTAATGAGCAAGGAAATAAGGCAGCAATGATGTTTGGAGAATCTTGAAGAGAAGAGGCAATAAAATATTACTTGAAGAAATATGACCCACTCCATCATTTTCTGTTGACCTCCACTGAAAAAAAGTGTTTTGTTCATTGTTACTCACTTGAATATTTAGCAGTTATTGTGCAAAATGATTTATGTATCTATGTATGTGCTCGACATTGGAATCCTGTTTTCATATTTATATGCTAAAGATCGAAGTTGCTTATATTAAATATGGCACTGTAACTTGACAACATACTTGGGAAGCCACACTACCGACTTTTAAGTGAAATTAGTAACAACATATTGATTCATATTCATAGATTGAGTTTGTTTATTAATAAAGAAGGAGCTGGTAGGATTTTAAATATTTTAATGACCTTTCTGTGAATGAAAAATAATATGGCAAAAGCAGTATGTTTATGCATAATTTAAATGTCTGGACTGGATATGTGAGAAAACATAAACTTGTGTTTTTTTCAACCCAAATAGGTTGGAATTCCTTTATGGCCAGTTGCTGTTGGAGGATCCATGCAGTCAGGGAGTTCAGAGAACAGATGGGTGGAGATGAACGTTTAACTGATATTGAAGGAAATTTGCACTGCTTTCAGACAGATCTATTTACCCACAGACACGTTCTCTCTTACACAGCCCCCAGCAACGCCTGGGGACTAATTCAAGACTAATTGTAAGTAGTCTGTGTCAGCTCTTCCCCCACTAAATGCTGCTTTTTTTTGCTTTGAGCTAAACTGTCAGAGTTTAACACAAAGAGCTGGAAACACAGCAAAATTGTAGAATCTTACCCTAATCTCCAACCCAATCTACAACTTCTTAAAATGCTACTATGCTTTGCAATACAGAAGAAACAATGTGGCACTGTGAGGAAAAAAAAGGCTTTGTTGGTCTAAATGATTACAGAAAAAGAAATCTGGACATTGTGAATGAAAATGAGTTGTACACAAATTGCGTTCTTTCTATATCTTAAGGCTAAATTTAAAATGTAACATTAAACCACGTGGCAAATGTAGCCTACTGCTCTACGGTATATCCCAGTTTAAGGAAGGCCAAATGAATCACTAAGACACATCGAAACCTAAAGATTTTTGTCCCAATACAAATAATTTATACCTCAGTGAATACACTTATATCAACAGTATGTAATTGCTACTGTATATTTGACCCCTCGTTATATGTCTATATTACTGGATTCTAGTGTATTGACATTCAAAGAGCTTTTGAATGTTGTCACTGGTCAGTTTTTTTGTAATTTTATTCTCTGATGTTTTTATTGTTACAATGCACTCTGAGTTGCTCTTGCTGCACATTGTAACCTGATATGCAGTGTTTGGTGTCTGCCAAACATGGGGTTTTTGTCCGATGGCCAAAAAAAAGTGAATTCTGGTTTCAAAAATTGTTTTGAAAGCATTGTTTGATTTCTCATTTATTTTATAACAAAAATGCAAAAAACAAAAAAAAAACAAGACTTGTTTCTGTAATAAAATCCTAATGAGAGTTTCAGTTTTTGTTTTTTTTTACCATATACTGGTTAAAAAAAAACACATACTGAATGTCCTCCTTAAAAGACAAACAGTCGTCAGTAAAAAAATCCTAGATATTTAAAAGTAGATACCATCTCTATTTGTTGAGTCAGTCAGTAGACAGTAGAGTCACTGGATGTGTAAACCAGCAGAGGTTCAACTGGACAGTAAAGTTCTCTACTCGTCAGCCCTCTGTGATCCTTAAATTTACAGAAATGCAAACTTTTTTTTCATTTTATTTACTTGTATCCTTGTAGCTAAACTTAATTATGGAAGAGTTACCTTAGGGTTCAACAGGTTTGAGGCCAATCAGAGAAGATATGTTCACCTGAAAAGGTTTTTGTCTTTGGAAAGATGGACTCAGCATTCGTTAGATGGTGTCGGGCACCCGGTTCGGACTTGATGTTTAAAATACTGACCGACAGCTCAGATTTAACTGTCTGTAGTTCCGTTTTGATGGATGTTAAATTTTCACTCAAAGCCACCAGGAGCTGGGTCTTGAAAAGAACCGCTGTCTCATTACAGAATGAAAGTAGCAGTTCCTCCTTAAGGTCAGAGGTTGCAGCATCTGAGGGCCTCTTCAAAAGAAGACGTAGTTGAAGGCGTTCTGGAAGAGGACCAGAAAGACCACGACCAAGCAGCCTTGAGATCTTAGGCAGTGTCTCCCTCAGGTGGGTGTCAGCGATGTTCACGGTCAAGTCTGTGGTAATCCCATCAAAAAACAAAACAGAAAAAAATCTAGATTACAAATCAACATGTAACCAAAGCACTCTGTGTATAACGCCATAGTATAGGATGTAGTTCAGAAAATGTCAAAGTACAGTATACTTTTCAAGAATAACATAGTATGGCCTGTACTTCATAGTATAGTATGTCAGCACAAAATGATAGGATGTTGCCTAAAATTGTCATGTATGATATGTGGCTCAAAAAATGTCAGTGCAGTATATTATCAAAATAATATGTTATTTAAGAAAACATCAGAGTATAATATGTGGTCTAAAAAATGCCATAGAATAATAGTTCATTGCATAAGTAAAAGTATAGTAATTTTGAAACTGTTCAAATTCTTATGTTGCTAAAAAACCAAAAAAAACTAAAACAAAAAAATGTCATACAAATATGTCAATTTAAAAAAGCCTATAGTATAGCAGGTCGTTCTAAAATCATCATAGTTTAGCCTTTAGTCCACAAAACGTTGTTCTGTCCTGGCTGTCTGAAGTAGGTGAGGAGCAACAAAAAAAGCAGTCTAAATGCTGGTTTCCAGAGGGTTAGACGAGTATTGATTTGAAAGAGTAAGTTTACAACAACACAACATGTGAGAGGGTTAAAAGCAACTGGGTGTTAGTAAAATAAAAATAAATCAAAAGAACTAAAAGTGAACTTCACGCTGACATTGATGGGCATTCCAACCAGGAACAAAGTAAAAGATCATCAATACGAAATAAAAACTCTTCCTGTTCACCTCTTAAAACCAAAAAACACACCGCAGTAGCACCCTAAACTAAAACTACCAATGGGTTCCCTGTTTTCCTTTCTGAACAGTTCAAAGGTCCCTCTCTATCCCCCCACACATCAACCCACCACTGGAACACGTCTCCAAAGTTCTGCTGAAGCTCAGCTTCCCCTCAGAAGAAGTGCAGCCAGATGAAGGAGCCTTTTAAGGGCAGCTGACATCGTGATTGGACTGTGCTTTGGTCTGATCAAATCCAGCTTCAGCTCCAGAGACGGCAGGCGGAACGAGTCAACGGAGGCCGGGTGGACGAAGGCATGCAGCTGAGCACAATCCAGAAAACACCAGAGGAGGAAAAAAAACATAGTAGTATAGTATAAAATATATATAGTATATTGTATAAATAACAAGTCAAAGAAAAGACACATACTCTGTAGAATTGTATTTTTTGTGGGCTGACTGATTATTGGTCTTTTATTTTTTTACTGGTAATAAATCCATTTAGTTTGGATCCTTTAACTGTGGTCGCTCTGTCTTCTGGAGTGATTTGATTGGTTATACAACTGGAGAAACTCGGGAAACCCGTTGAGACTCGGATTTTCGAAAAGCTCATCGGGCGGCAGAAGGTGTGGTGGGCGGTGGGGGAGTAGAGGGGGGCGGTGGGGGGGAGTAGAGGGGGGAGGCCGCCACCCACCTCACCACCTACTCTCCGCCCTGACTCTGCCTTTGCTCCGACCATGTGGTCACTTGGAAACTACGATGTCAAAGGGACGATGAAATTATGTTTTTTTTATCTGATCTGTAGCTCAATGAGATAAGGGGTTGCTGATGGAGCTATAAGTTGCCAGTTCAAGACCAGACACTTCTTAAATTTTTTGAAAAACTGAGACAAAGAAAGAAAACTGCCAGTGGTGGATCTTATACCTACTATCTTCCACTTGTTAGTCTCTCTTCTTACCCCCTGAGCTACTTGCTCAGACACTAATTTGTCCTTTGTTTGCATATTTATCATCCATTTTTTGCTGTTTTCTAGGTTTTTCTTTTAACTGAAGTCTTGACTCGACCATTTTTCTCAGGAGGTTGGACTTCAGCCTTCGTGCTGGAGGGTTGAACCCTCAGTTCCAAGACTTTCCAAAGCCTCGAGACCTCCTGAGTCTTCAGGACCTGAGCTTTCACACAATCTGAGGGCTGAAATTTTTTAAGTCCCACAATAGTTCTCTGTTAGTTTGAACCTTTAGACAATCCGAGGGCTGATATTTTTTAAGTCCCACAGCAGTTCTCTGTTAGTTTGAACCTTTTGACAGTCTGAGGGCTGAAAATTAAGAAGTTCCTGAGTAGATGGCTGTTAGGCTACGTTCAGACCGCAGGGCTTAATGCTCAATTCGGATTTTTTTGTGAAATACGATTTTTTTTGCAAGTTCGTTCACATTTCCAATTAAATGCGACTTGTATGCGATCTCCTGTGTGAACCTCACACGACCCAAAAGAGGACACAACAACAACACACGCAGAGAGCATGTTCAGTGTTTACGGAAGTAAACATGGACGCTAACAGCATATTTATAACTTAATTGTTTTAAGGAGAAGGTCAAGAAGGAAGAGACCAGGATTTTGGCCCTGCCGTTTTGCGGGGCAGTGGCAACTTCTCATTTCTGCTCTGAAGCTCACCTTCTCCTGCTCAAACTGCTGACAAATGTTTGTGCTGCTCCAAAGTCTGGTCTCTAGAACTTCCTAAAAACTCTCAAAGTCTCTTCTGCTGCAAGTTGCTTTTTAGAACTGTTACAGAAAACCTCACTAAACCACATGGAGGCGCCTCAAGATAGTCGTCGAAATGAAACCGTACAAAAACCAAACTAGCACAACCCAAACGCTAAAGTCTCCAGCAGCCTACCAGAGAACCTCTTTAAACAGAGAATCAGGACAGGAACTCTTACTTCTGGACAACCAACGTTGGTTCACAAACAAGAATAAAGAATGTGTCTGACCAAAAACCTCTAAAGACTCACTACAGCCAAGATAAAGACACAACTCAGCTACACCAAATCCACTAATCACTGCACACATTAGCACCATGTGCTAACTGTGGCTAAAGAACCACATTTAAAAGACAACTATCCAGTATAAAGCCCTAAAACACACCAAGAAACACATTAAAGACGATTTTACTGATGGAAGCTGCAAGCCAACACCTAAAGAACAAACTAAAGCAACGAAACCAAACCCGGTTTGGTGGTGAAGAGAAGTAGAGGAAAAGTTTGACTGCAGACATAACAGGACAGCCAATAGGAACACAGCTTACTGGAAGTCCAGAGGGCTGGCTTAGTGAAGTAAATATAGTTTACTTCACTAAGGCCCGTGATTTTACTGTACTCATCAGCGGTCATAGGTGTACAGATGTCAGTGTGAGAAACATAAAAAAATACAATAAACCTTAATTGCACTGCATGTGAATCAAAAGCACATTGCATGACAGCATTTTGCGAGTAGCCTCAACAATAATTCAGCAGTGTAGTCAATAAAGAACAAAAAAAATACGTCGGGAATGAACACTATCTTAAAGTGAATTGGCTGGTAGGCAAAACAACTGGCATTGCCGCGCTGCTCCCTCTGTCAGTAAACCACCAGTCACACAATTTTGCCATATACCACTCCCAAATCCTCCATAAGCCACTGCTGAATGATATATGGCAAAACCGCTCTGCCTTATGTCACTGCCACCTAGTGGCCGGCCAAAAGCTATTTTGGGATCTCGGCGCTGCTGTTCAGTCCTCCGTCCTAACCGTCATTTCAGAGCACGCTGACAATATTTTTAGAAAATTGAAATAAAAGGATTCGATCTGGTTAAAACAAACAATATATTTGTGTAAGTTCTGTCTTCCCAAACAGAAATGGCAAAAAGAGACTTTTAAAGATGTGGCAGAGGAAGACTAGAGTGAATTGTGGTGTTTGACAGTATTTAATTTAATGACATGCTCCTAATCCACCTTAGAGTACATATAGGCTAAATATACAAATATGGCTGCACTGTCACTTTAGTGTCCATTTGGAATATCTGCAGCTGTAATGTTCAAAGTTGACTGTAGTCTACTTCAGTACATCTAATAGGTGCTCATGGCTCACTGTGTAGGGTGAATAAACCACTGTTTGTTTTACAGATTGAATCCTTTTATTTCCATTTTCTAAAAATATTGTCAGCGGTTAACGTGCTCTGAAATGACGGTTAGGACGGAGGACTGAACGAGCTTCTATTATGTTCGCTGTAAGTAATGTTCTAAGATCCCATTTTGCCAGCACAAACCATTGGACTATGGGTTGCTCAATTACTGAAGAATTTAAACCTTTACCAGTTACTGAGGAAGAGGTTAGAGATATTTTACTAGGTCTAAAGGACAGCTCTCCAGGGTATGATAATATTGACAGTAAATTGCTAAAATCCATATGCCCCGATATCATCAAACCACTTGTTCATATCTTTAATCTTTCCCTAATCAATGGTGTTGTTCCTATTGAACTAAAGAGAGCAAAAATCACTCCAGTTCATAAAGAGGATGATCCTGCTGTTTTTAATCACTATAGACCAATCTCTGTTTTGCCTACTATTTCAAAAGTTCTTGAAAAGATTGTCTATAGTAGATTGATTAAATATCTTGATGAGCACAATATTTTATTTCCACATCAGTATGGTTTTTAGGAAGAAACATTCTACCTATATGGTGCTAGATCAACTACTGACCGGAATATATAAAGCAAGAGACCAAAAAGAAAATACCATCTGTGTTTTTCTGGATTTGTCTAAAGCGTTTGACACAGTCAATCATGCGATTCTTTTGGACAAGCTTTCATTTCTTGGCATAAAGCATAGATCATTACAGTTACCAGACGGTTTCTTACAAAGGGGTAGAATCTCCTCTTCTTCCTCTTCAGTGTGGTTTACCTCAAGGTTCAATTTTGGGTCCTTTGTTATTTTTGTTATATATTAATGACCTCCCCAATGTTTCTGATAAACTCTCTAAAATCTTATTTGCAGATGACACCTGTGTATTTTATTCCCATAAGGATCCTAACACTCTCGTACAAGTAATGAATGAAGAACTTGACAAGTTATCTTCTTGGTTCATGTCAAATAAATTGTCACTCAATATTAAAAAAACTAACTTTATATTTTTTGGAATACAGCCCAATACTTTTAAATCTTCTTTGAAAATCCAAATTGATAATATACCCATCCAGAATGTTTCCTCTGCTCGTTTTCTTGGAGTTATAGTTGATGAATCCCTTAGCTGGAAACCACACCTGAGTTTTCTTACTTCAAAAATCGCCAAAGCTGTTGGAATACTAGGAAAAATCCGCTACCTCATTAATTCAAGAGTGGCAACAATGCTATATTATGCAATGGTATATCCACATATAAATTACTGTAATATATCTTGGGCTAGTACCCGTGAAACCAAACTTCAGCCTATTTATCGTCTCCAGAAACGAATTTTGAGAATAATATTTCGTGTAGATCGCAGACATCCATCTCAGCCCCTGTTCGCTAAAGCAGGTGTTCTGAGTGTCTACCAAGTCAATAATTTCCAAATTGGTCAGTTTGTTTATAGTTCTGTAAACAAACTACTACCCCAACATCTAAATTCTATTTATCATTTTAATAACGAATTTCATTATTATCCAACTCGTAGCAGCACACTTATTAGAGCTCCTTTTGCTCTTATAAATCTCTCTGTATTTAATATTCCATACAGAGGATCCAAAATATGGAATCAATTACCAACCTGGGTCAGGGTCCTTTCACAAACTAAATTTAAAGCAGCTTTTAAAGAACTGCTTTTGAAAAAGAGTAATTTTCCATATGGGATATCCTACTAACACCTGGTTTGTCTTTGGTCAATATGTTTTAAAGAGATAATATTTACCCTGTGTGTAATTTTATGAACTGTTGGCATGTTATTTGATATATTTCAACATATTTTATTATAATTGTCTACCTGAGAAGGTTTTTCTTTTTTTCTTTCTTTTTTTTTGGAGGTTGTCTTCTCTCAAACCCCTTGAGGGTTTTTTGGCAACCCTCCTTCACACTTTCAGTGTAAGAAATGCGAATTGTTTGTTTAACTTTGTGTGTGAAAATAAATCAAATCAAATCAAAATCAAATGTTAGAAATAATCCTTGCTAAACTCCGCCATCTAGTGGTTGCCTTTGGTTTGCCATTTTTAAGATGGAAGACGTCAGACAGGAAGTTGTACAGAACGGGTTCTAATCAAAACATGGCAGCTTCACTCTCCTGGCTTCTTCTACTCTTTTGTTTGTAAGTATTGCTTGGTAAAAATAATTAGACACCTTGTACATTTACATCTATTGTTTTCTGAGTGATTAGTTTTAATAACATGGTCTCAGATTGTTCTGGTGTATTTTATCAGAGCCAGCGGGTGTTCTGCTGCTGAGGGTCTGTGTGTTTCTGAGAACAAACCCGAATTAAACCTGAAGTTCTGAACACACAACACGACAGTGGACGTGCTTTCATGTTTTGGGTTTTGTTGGTGAGACAATAATTAGTTTTCTGACTCGTTATTAACCAGGCAACCTGTGTTAAGTTGTGAAAATCCCCAGTTGACATGGGCGTGTTTATTGAAGGATCACCAGGTGTTGAACACCTGACAGAATGACAAAGATCTATGAGGATGAAGTGAAATACTTGTCAAGCTGATCGGTAGCACAATGAATAAAACGGTGGTCTCATAATTTTACCGTTCGAATCCTCTCACCATACTTGAAAAATATGCGTTTTTTATTTCGGCCCCCACATTTCTTTTTACCGTCGGTAGATAATATTTACATGGATATAGGTGATGCCGACGTTTTTCGGCGAGGTCTTGATCTGGTATCTTTATTTCACCTAAATCCAGGCCTGATCGTGACGGATCTGCGGACGAAACATCTGGAGACGGCAACTATCGCCAGTTAACCTGATCACCAGTTAAACTGCAACACCGGCCCTCGCGGCCCAAACATCAGACCGACCCACCGGGCCTGGTATTTTCTTAAACTACACTTCTATGTAAAAGTCTTAATGGTGTTTACTTTCTAGTCTTATCTACTTTTTTTTTTTTTTTTTTTTTTTTTTTTTTAAACCAACGGTTTTATTTATTTGTATTCACGTGTCCTTAACAAACACAAGGACGTCACAGGCACTGCTCTGTCTCTCCCTCCACCCCTGCGCGTCACCGGGGCTCGTACCTGCCCTCTCTGCCCCTCATGCGGTACAAAAGCTCCACGCATGCGAAGTGATTCTCCCTTTTTTTTGGTGGAAGTACGACACAAGGTAAGCTAAATGTACACACCTAAAAGTACAGTTACAGCAATGGCTGTATTCGAGGAATGAGTTTGTGGTGTCGCAACGCCCTGCGTGATGTGTTAATACTGGGAGGGCGTTCGTGGTAGCATTAGTTAAGCATTAACTTCGGAGTAGTGGGCGAGCGAATGAAAGAAGTTAGCAGCTAACATTAGCAGCGGCAGTATGTGTCAGCTGGTGTCGATGGGTGTTGGTCGTCTTTAGCGAGCCAGCAATGACATAAAACACACCCAAGTTGCGAGCCTGAAGCTTGCTTTCTCACCCAAGCTGCCGTGTCAGACGCTCTTGTGGCCCAACTGCCACGTAACATAGGTAGCTAATGGGGTTTGTTAGCTTTCTGACCTAAGCTGCTTAGCTACTGTCATGCTAATCTGAGCCTTTGTTTAAACTACTTTCTGAAGCTAGCGTGTTTATAAGCTAGTCGACATGTTTAATATGTTAGGTGTGTCACCCAAACACTGTAAAAATGGGGATTTGAGCTGAAACAGACAAAATCTACACATTAGCATTAGCTGTTAGACTGTCAAGTAGTTGGCCAGTAAGACGTGGTGGCACCGCCTAGTTTAAGTGGTTGTACACAAGTTTTGGGAACGAATGTTGGAAAGCAGAGCAATTTGAGATCATTTTAATGTACGATGTAAAATGTAAAAGCTTACATACATTTTAACGTCGATCCAATGTGCAGTTAAAGGATTTAGAGGAACGACTACTAACTTTTAACTCACTCCTCCTATTACAGCCCGACCTTAATTCATATAAAGGGAAGCACCAAAGCAGGCATTTGCTGACAGTTCAGAATATAGTTGAATATCGTACAGTTAGGTATTCAGGCAGTCTGTAGTGCTTTCAAATATTTACTACTTTCTAGATCGACTTTTCTTACTTAATATTCCCTTTGAGTCAACGCACATTTTCAAAATGTACGCTTCTATCCTTCTTTGTAGCTTATGTTTAAAAGTTACCTCTTAAAATGTGCATGTGGCACCTTTTCTTATCAGTTCAGTCATTTTAATTAATTTATACACCTTTAGGCTTTAATAACTGATATGTTTCAGCGACATTGTTTAATTTAGAAGGCGTCACACATATCTTTTGATGGTTACTTTAAGCTGTCAGGAAACAAGACTACAACACGTTTTGGCTATTACAGATTAAAATATTGATTAAATGCTTTAGAAATCAATGACTGTTCAGATTGCCAGTTAACACACACAGCTGGAGATGCACTAAACGCATCTCATGCTCATTTCCATGAGTAAAAATGCTCATCTCTGCAAAATACCACAGTATTTTGCATCACTGTAGTTGTCACACGGAGACCATGTGGCACTGTAAAAATCAGTTTTGTGTTTTCTGATGAAATGTTTAAAAAGAACTGTACTGTGGAGGGAAATGATCTGTCTTTTTGTCCTATGTTCTGCAGAGAAAAAGCCTGTTTGTTCAGTAATGGTCACTTAAAAACCATGTGGCATGACAAGGGACAAATTTTTGTCCGTCTCTTGTCAAAGACAGTGTCAAAAGTATAGTTTTTTCTTGCTGATTGAACCTTTTGCTGATTAACATTTAAAGTAATTTTAGCTGCATTTTAAAGATATTGATTTTAAAGCCCTGACAGCCTAATCATTAAATAGATTTAAGTGGGGCCATGTGAGTGCACCTTCACCAGGACAGGACTGAATGTGCTGAGCACCAGTCTGGTGCTTGATTGTTGTCACAATTCTGTTTGGAATTGTTTAAAAGAAACTGTGTTCACCATTTACTCTGCAATGAATATGACACATTTACTTTAGTTCTTTTGCCATGTTGATTCTTATTACCATAAAATCCTAATAATCACATTTTACATTTGTCCTTGTGTTCTTTTACTCATATGTGCGACATACAGCACTGCGCAACCCATCATGGCAGATGAGGATTTCACCGGTGGGGACTCTGGAGCCTCTGCAACATTCCCCGTGCAGTGCTCCGCATTGAGGAAGAATGGCTATGTCATGCTGAAAGGACATCCCTGTAAGATAGTTGACATGACTACCTCTAAGACTGGCAAGCATGGACATGCCAAGGTAAAAACCACCTCGTGCATCCTCAGGAATTCAGAGCTTAAGGCAATTCTGTGATTTAGCCCCATGTTTCCCAGTTTTACAAATAACCCCCAATTCTTACTGGGCCCAGTGCAAGAGCTTATCAGTTGTGATATTTTCCTAGGTTCACCTTACTGGACTTGACATCTTCACTCAGAAGAAGTATGAAGATATCTGCCCATCTACCCATAACATGGATGTTCCTAATGTATCAAGGAAAGATTACCAGGTGAGATGTCCCTATTGGAAATAAATACAATTAGTCTACAACATTTGCGATTAGTCCTGCATATTTGTCTTTTTGGCTGACAAACAATACACCAATAATGGTTGTCCTGAGCAGTACGTTGTGTTTTTTAAAAATTTGTTTTCACCACCATTGTAGTTACTTTCCACAATATTTTGGATTGAATAAATGACCTAATCTCAATGAGAAATTGTGAAAGAAAATGTCTGCAATCTCGATTGCTAAACAAGTTTGTCAGAGCTGAGCTGTCTCTTCAGTATTTGTGAAACAATATGCTGCTTTTAAACTGGTGTAACAGGCTTTGGTGTGCCAGCAAGCAGTCTCCTCTTGCCTAATTAGGCCTTTTTGGGTAGGCAATTTAAAAAATACAAGGGAAAAGTGGTTGGTACATTACTAGGATGGCAGATTTGTAGTTGAGTAAGTTAAACTGGGTTTCAGTCGTTTTTTTTGTTTTTTTTAAACATTGTATTCTGTCTGACTAAATATTTTGGTAAATGGTGCCAGTGCTTTTCTGCAGCAACATGGTTATGTTTCGTATCAATGTAATGTTTTTTTTTTTTTTTGGAAAGGCATAGGAGGAGCTCGAGAAATCACGTATTTAACTCATGCTTGTGGTAGCATTGGTATGGTGTGAGCCTGTATACAGCAGGGCCAATTGGATAACATTTCTGGTCTGTTGAAGGTTAATCTCTCTTGGGATGTCACAGGAACTGCTACTTCAGGACCAAGTTGAGGACAAAATTCTGAAGATGCGATAGTACTTGGGTTGTTTTGTGGTACCAGAAGTGCCACAGATGGCATAGGCACTGGAGATGCTGGATGATAGCAACTTTTGTTGCATTTGGGGCTTTCTTGCAGTTACCAGGCCATCGTAGCAACCAACTTCACTGCAGATGCAGGATTGCTCGGCTTCTGTTTTTTGGGTGTGTTCGCTCGCTGCTTGAGGTATTTTGATTTCCAGTTCTACACAGAATCCAAAGTATCTAGCAGCTTTACCAAACCCTTAAACTGGAACTTCAGTTTTTTTCAACCTGGGGTCTGTTTTCATATGTCTTTTCATACATGTGAGTGATGGAGAAATGAATTTTCGACATAGCTCCAGTATTTAGCCTGGCAGGCAGCTTCGCAGCTCAGCTAGCGAAAAGTATGGGGCAACTTGCCCCACCCCCACCCGCGTCAAAGTCCGCCCTAACGTGCTTTTTTTCACACACTGACCGGCTCGGATAGTCTCAACGAGTGTCCCACAACATACTAGAGATGAGAAGTGAACGAAAACCTCCCCATTACTTGGTGATCGCTATTTGTTGTGGTCTGTATCCAAATCTCAGGACGCTAGAAAGCAAATCGAAATCGCGCGATAGCTCGTGCTATCACCGGTGTTTTGGCGCGAGCTGTTCCCCTTAAAGTTCCCCTTTAAGGAAGATTGAGGCAATGTTTCACAAGCTAGCATCAATGACCTCAATAACTCTGTCGAAGATGTGTGGGGCTGCATAAAGCAAATTTTGGTGACACTGACTTGTGACTGTTGGTCTAGGTTCAGTTTTTGAAAACATATTGTGCAATATCTGTGCAGTGGTTTATGTTGACATCCATTCATTTGTGTTGAATTTGGTCTTCACAGTCATGGAAATTCAATAATCTTATCTGCTTCCAACTACTTTTGGTAGCTGCAAATTCTGTTTTCTGTCCCCGTTTGCCAGATTTTCATTATATACAATAACTACATATAATACAATATACTAATAGTGTGGTCCAAGTTGGCAAGCTTTAGCCACAGAGTGTCTTGGCAAACTGTAATGACATGTTTCCACTGCAGCTCCACAGCTTTGTTTTACTGTCATATGATGGTTTTTAGGTGGATTGAAGTTGTTGATGATGTAAATTGAACCACTTCTTCTTTTGCTACTTCACACTAAAAGCTTTTGACTGCCAAACCAGCATGGCTGTTACGCTCATCTCAGAGTATCTTCGTTAGTTGTCCAGATCGAGTTTTGTACCTTTTTATGCTTTGGAATGACATTCCACCTCGAGTTAGATTGGCTGGTGCTGGTTAGTCTTTTTCTGCTTTTGCAATGTATTTTAGGCTGCAGTCATGTTTTTAATTCAATTGTTCTTGCCCTTTGCTTGATGGCACATTTTAGGTAGTTGATCTCTCAGACGGCTACTTGACTCTGTTGGATGATGGTGGTGAGACCAGAGAGGACCTTAAATTGCCAGAAGGTGACCTGGGCAAAGAAATCGAGAAGAAACAGGATAACGGAGAAAGCTTTATGGTAAGTCTAATTTCTGTGTCCTGAAGATGGAAAAAATGATCTCCTTTTGGTAGTTACTGAAGGAGATTAACTGTTTTTAAACCTACCTAATTGTATGTTAAGACATGCTGTTATAATCTGTTCCACTTGCTGACATGTTTTGGCACCATTCCTTGCTTTCACTGGAACACTGGATCATTTGTAGTCCTGTTAAATAGAATCACCAAATCAAGAAAATGTAGTTCAGTATTTAGAAATTTGAACTTGTTAGTAGTTTAATTTAGCAAGTAATGCTAGGCTACCTTAGCATCAATGTTACTAGAATTCATACTTAATAAATGCATAAAATCTGCACAAAGTACTAAGTGATGTGAGACAGTTGGTCCTGATCTATTTTTCATTCTTTTCTTCAGGTCTCTGTTATGAAAGCTATAGACGACGAGCAGGTGGTTGGCATTAAAAACATGACTTCTTAAGTCCACAACAACGCTGGAGACCTTTCCCTTCTATCCTCCATTATGGTTTTCAAGCCACACCAAAGCTATTGGCCTTCACCCCACATCTCCACCAGTTCTCTGCTGTCAGCTAAAATCCGGAAACTGGACTTGGGTCAGCTTCAACTGTACCTCAGACTCAGGCTTGACTGGCATTCTCTTCAGCCAGTGAAGTTTTCCACCTGTAGCGATTGCGGTGTAACTTTGCAATGGATACTGATATAATTCCAGGCGTTTCAAACATTATTTTAGCAATCCATAACAATCCGTTTAGAGTATGGTCGATTTATTTCTTCATGCGTTTGCATTGCTTTTGAAATCCATATCTTTTTTTCAAAAATGTTTTTTTCTTTTTTGAATGAGGAGTTTTTCAGTCGTCCGCAAACAGAGTTGTTTACGGCTGTTGTAGGGTTGTTCAAAGATGCTTTACCTTACTTGCGTTTCCCCTAAAACAATTTCATCTTCACTGACAGAAGTTGCCCCTCAAGGAAGCTCCAGCTCAACTTGGTACACAGTTCAGAGAACCCAAAGACATAACGTCATTAACAGCCGGAATATGCCTTTCCGCCTTCAACCGTTAACTCCTAGACATCTACATGCACACAGTTGACAATTGACTTGTATACACATGCCTTAGCAGGTATGAACTTATGTAAACAGCAACATTTTATTTATTCTGCACCTAAGCTGCAGCTCTAATGGCAAGCTTTCTACTGCATATAGCCAGGCCTCAAGATCGGCCTTTTCTAGCAGGGAACTCTGCTGTCTCAGCTGATACGATGCTGAGCAGGCCTGGACAGAGGTCGTTGGGTGGGGCCATTTTCTCTTCTATGCTACTAAACTTTCCTTTCACTTGAGGCCTTTATGAGCTGACAAATGTATAGAAAACGAAAGAACAAAACACTGAACACCTTTTACTATTATAGTCTTATGATCATTTTCTTTTAGTTTAAACAATTTGAACAATTCAACTTTGTTCAACAAGGAATTTTTCGTTATCGAATGCTACAGATATTCACTTGTTGGCGTGAAAATGAGAAAGTATTTTAGGATTTTTATGATGTAGACAATACTTAGTGGTAGTTGTCCAGATCTTGGGGTGGGACACATTGGTGCCCAAGAACAGAGTAGATAAGCAGTTCCGTTGAGCTACGTTTTGGGTTTTAGGTGGGCAGATGGTAGAAGGGTAGTTGGTAGAAACAACATTTTGGGGTGATTGGTCTATTTGCAATTTAATGGGAGTCTTAAGGGTTTGTGCAGAGTTTGCACTGTAAAACAGATAGTGGCTCACGTTGATTTTTGTGAAATTATGCTAAATTGTTGTTCTCTACGTTTACACAAACTGTTACTGGGTGACATCAGAAAATGGCAGGGAATCAGAATGCATTTACATGCATTGATGTGGTTGCTGGTGAACCTGCATATAAATGCAGGTAGTCAATTTTCTCCCCTACCTCCTACTGTTACATTAAAACTGAATGGCATACTCTAAGTGTATTAGCAATATATTTGAAGCAGTGCAACCTGAGTTTTTAAATTTTTATGTTCCTGTTTTCTGATCAGAGCATGTTACCTAAGTGAAGAAATCTATCTTTCAAGAGTGAATATGTCAGGAAATCCACAAGTCTGCTACAGAAATGACTTGGGTGACCTTTTGGATTGAACTACAAGGGTGCATGAGTATGAAATACAGCAATACTTAACCTATTAAATTTAGGTCTTGAACTTTTGCTCTTGTAAAAACCCTGTCAGAACCTCAGTTATATGAATACATCAAGAAAACTGGTTTCTGTAGCAGAAGTTTCTATCCCTTACACTGGGTAAGGAAAATGTTTACATGATGTTTATGACATCAGGTTACTGCTAAATGTTGAGAATAATCAGATTTCCTAAATGCGTGTAAACACACAATATTGTAATATTGACATTCAAAAGTATTTTGTTCAGTCTTCAAGTTGTCCTTTGTACAACAGCGGCCGGTCTGCTATTATTGTTCGGACTTTAGTCTACTAAAAGTATATTTTTCTTTGTTACCTCTGTCAAAACACCAAAGCAGTCCATTGGGTGTTGTATTTTGTGTTAAGTTATACAGGACATTTGTTTCTCATCATTCCATTCTTGTTCGGTGTATGTTTTCCTTTTTATATCATGCTAGGAACTGTAGCTCGCAACAGTTTTTTTTTTTTTTTTTACTTGTGTAAAACTGTGCAACAGCAGTAATGTGGCTTGCAAGGAGCGAAGGTGAAAGCCGTAAGACTGTACGGAATGTGCTAATTTTACATTTCATGTAAAGAATAAATTCTTTCAAGCAGGAGGAAAAAAAGCAAATATATGTGCTAAGAACGGCATTATAGCATAGTAGCAGCAAGCGCGGTGTTCGACAGGCTATGGCAAACAGAGACACATGCTCAAAAACCCGAAGCTCCTGCTTGGTTTCATAAGCACATAAATCCTTGCAACTTCAGCCTGCAGCACCAAAACCTGATTTGTATTGTTGTTGTTTGATTTCTTTCAGTTTTTTTCAGTTCTTTTGTGGTAATAACCTCATGGAATGTGTGGAAAACATAACCATTTGTATGCAGAACACAGGAAATGCACTTTTTGGGGGGGAAGTAAAGCTGTGCATATGTTAACCTAATCTACATTATAGAATTGTGCTCTGTCCTTTTTATTGTGGTTGCACACATGCCATTGTGCCTGTGAAAACCAGATTTTGTTTGTTGTAGTAGTAGACAGCCTTCTTAAATACATGGCATGATTTCTGAATGCTAATTTTCTAATCAGCTGTCCGGGTTAACCGTGATGATATGAAGGTTTTTCAGCCATCTCCATCGCCCCAACAGAAGAGGAGTTGTCTTTAAGCCATATTTGTGCCCGGTTTTATTTGTCTACGGACTCCTTTGCCATCTTTAATTCCCTCCTGTTCCTGAGCTACTCTGGCCTCTGATATGTAGCACTTCTTTCGTATCACGCACATCAACAATCCTTTCCGCTTTTAGTTGTATTAAAGCTGTCTCACGTAATCTCTGAAAGCATGGTTTAAACTCCATGATAGATAGTATTCGATGCCTTCAAGTGCTGATTTAGGATCAGAGTCTGCTCGGGATACCTGCAAAAATGACTGGTTGGTGCCACAAGGGCAGATTTTCTCAGGGCTGAGTGTTAGGAGATGTAATTGGTGTCACCAATGAGGATAATCAATGAGATTATTAACATGGTTTTTGTTGTGATTCATCTGTCTCAAGCCTGTACTATTCTGGTGTTGGAAAATGTTACATTTCCTGTTTTTCCCCCCATAGCCTCTTGGAGATATTGCCTGCTTTGCTTCTTTTTCTTCTTCTTTTAACTGGGTTATGTTGCTTTTCGTCAAAGAAAACGGTTTATTTGAATGTTTAGACCGCAGGTACAGGAAATGGGTGAACTACACAGTCTCGCATTCTGTATGTTCTCATGGATGCTGGTTAAAGGGCATTTTCAAAGCTTAGCACAGGTCTCTTTTTGCATTATTGCGTCCAGGGGGAAATCTGACCTTTTAGCTTCTTCTGAAACCTAAAGATATATGGGCTCCTATTTTCTCTATTATAACTAATGTGTGGCTGCTGTCTTAGAAATAACAACCGTCTTTTTGTTCTTGTTGCAAAAATAAAGTACATTCAGATGTTACCGGCTACAAGAAATGTAGCAAGCTGTTCTCTTATTTTGTCTGAACTGATGAACGCTTCAGTGAAATTCATTAAAACAACGTGCTTGTGTTTCTTTCGGGGACAGAACAACAGACTGTTAACAAAAATGCGTGCAGTCCATTATTTTGGTGACTATACTTCCAGCAAATTACATTGTGCTTAAGTCACTGAGGCTTGCTTGGTGTTAACCTTTAGGTTTGATATGTTTTCTCAATACTTTTGTCGCTGTTGTGGAAGAATCCATACCAGTGAATGGACATAAAAATAGATGTATTATATAACATGATAAATCAGTGTGTGAGGTTAGACGTTTTTATTAAATTGAAATGTAGTACGAGGTAAGAAATGACCAATGGTCTTGGGCTCGTTATTAAATTATTTTTTTCTTTAAAGTAGATTGATTTAATTGAAACAATGCTCTGCTTTTCTATGCTTTTAGTTTGATACTGTGCAGTAACATGTAATTTGTCATTCAGCTCATTTAAAAAAGAAAAAGTCACACATCGAGCTGATTGTGTGAAAGACATGGAACGTGGCTACAAAAGTTGACCTCTGGGAGCTTTGCACTACAGTGTGTAGCTGCCCCCTATGCAGCTTTTGAATCAGGGTGAGTTTCATATACAAACACCCAAGAAGTCCTCACTTTTGAAAGAGAAAGCATAAAAATGCCAGACTCGATTTTGTTCGTGTTGACACTACGGTGCTTTGGAGTGAATGTCCTTTAGGAGAAACAAGGACTATTTTTTTCCTTTTTTCACAAGTTGAAAAAAAACAGGAAAATGAAAGTGTATTTTGGAGCAAATTGCACTGCTCAGTGTGCCAAAGCTCCCTCAGTCACAGGTCATGGCTCATCTAACAGCATAATTACTCTAAAAATGCTTCTAAACACACCCAAGAATGCACAAAAAGAGAACACTGTGAGGTGGCCTGCTTCGAGTCCAAATGAAGGGGAAAAGTGAAAATTTGCAGAGGCAGAAAGCACCTAGTAAACCTGAGAGAGAGAAAGCAGTTTGCACAAGAGGGGGGAGCCAAAGGGGGAAGCTTAGTCATCTCATTAGGAGCTAAAGTAGGACCTTGATTAAAGTAATTTCCTTTTTAAAAATGAGCATGACAAAATACTTGGTTACGGGTCCCAATAGTTTTGGTCAATGTCAAAAATAGATGAGAGTGGAAGACAATTAGTATCATTAGTTAAGAGAGAATTGATTTTGCTCTGTTTTGTTTTGAAGTTTCCTTTATTGTTGTTGTTGGTTTTGCTAAGTGCAAAGGTATATATCATTTTGGCCACATCTGTATGTGAGGATTCATTAGTGCCAAAAAGTTCATTTGAGATTCACATGTTGAGGTGTCTTCGGTGTTCACTTAAATGCATCTGTGTTGTCTCACCTGTTCTTGCTTAGAGGAAAATCTTAAGAGATATGAATTTAAATATCACAGGATGTTAATCATATGTTCCAATACATTTTACTTCACAAACTGTGAATTTCCCTGGTCAGGGATCAATAAAGTTTATCTTATCTTATCAGACTTGACACTAGGCAGCATAAATGCCCGACAGTGTAAGCACTTTGATGATCTCTTAAGAAACAAAAATCATACAGTAATCTGGATTTCTTTGTGGATAAGATCTTGACACTCTTCGGTTTGATGTAAATTGACCTCTACAGCATGCTCTTCCCCCAGTGTTTCACTCAAATCTGTCCCACCAGGTAGGAAACAGAATTACTCTCATCTAGAGAGTTATAAGTAAGGTAATATTCACATAAAAAAACAAAGTGAAACTGATAATAAACTCATTTTATGATAAACTGAATTGTGCAAAGATACAAAATAACACACAACTCAATAAGTAACACAGAGGCTGCAATATTATTAGGTCTCTACACTGTGACCCAAATTATTATGCAAGTCAGTTTTTTAAAAATATCGTTATCCAAATATGTTCCACTGATGAACAAGTGGTATTAATGCAAGCCTGATAGGGCAGTTGATTATCCAAAAGCATAAAATATCTGAAGCATTTAAATTTTGAGTAATAATTAGTTAAAATTTAAAATGCTTTGAACCAAATTATTATGTAGACATAAATAAAGGTGAGTATTCTGTGTTCTGTGACCATAAGCACTAAAGATGGGAGAGGGGCGGCCAACGATCGAAATAGCCAGATTATTGGACCGTGACCATAGGACAATCAAGGCCTTTGTTTCTAATGGTGAAAAAACAAGAAAAAACATGAATAGGCCCCAAGCAGGAAGCTAACAGCTTGAGATTTGTCAGCTTTAAAGAGAGAAATGGTCAAACAGCCTTTGAGTTCCAGTACAAGCATCTTTTCTGCTGTTGGTCTAGGTCACACCCCAAAGACATCACGGAATCGTGTTCTGAAAACACTTGGTAAGATCCAAAAAGCGAAAACAAGGCCTCCACTTAATCAAAAGCATAAGGATAAAAGACTTGCTTGATGTAAGAAGTACATGAAATTGGATTTGGATCTGGACTGATGAGATGCGTGCCACCCTTGATGGTCCGGGCAGTTGGGCTAGAGGTTGGATAGCCGAAGGTGCCGATGCTCCACCCAGGTTGAGGCGTCAGCAAGGTGGTGGAGGTGTGATGATATGGGCAGGCACCATAAAAAATGAACTCATTGGACCTTTCCAGGTTGCAGAAGGAGCGAAAACGGATTCTGCAAATTACTGCAAATTTCTGGGAGAGAATTTCCTTCCGTGGTTGAAGAAAAAAACAGCTGCTCAGCGCAAGAAAATGATGTTCATGCATGATAATGCTCCAAGCCATGTATTGAAGTTTACTGCTGAATGGCTGGCATCAAAGGGCTACCCAAAGGACAAGGTAATGGACTGGCCAGCATCCTCACCCGATTTAAACCGCATAGAAGATCTGTGGTCGATCCTGAAAAGAAGGGTTTTTGAAAATGGAAAACAGTTCTCATCAAAGGATAAGCTGTGGGAAGCTATTGTAAAGGCTGCAAAAAGCACAACACCTGCTGAAATTGAAAACTTAACATTTTCAATGGACAGCAGGATCCTTATTCTGATGCAGAAGAAAGGTGGCTACATCTCCAAGTAAATGTTTTATTTTCATATGCTGGATGTTTTAGTTTGAAATAAAGATTTGCATAATAATTTGGTTCACCTGAAATTCGAAATGTTATTATATTTTCCATCTGATATCATTTGAGTGTCACATTTTTATGGATAAATTTGTAGAATCAATATAGCAATGTATACTGAAAGAAAGGGTGGGCTAACCCCAATAGTTTCTGCAAAGTAATTAAAAACCTAACTTGCATAATAATTTGGGTCGCAGTGTAGATCTATGAGCTGTGTAGAGGAAGCAGTGAGTTCTTTCTGTGAGGTTTATTTTGTAGGAGGGTTAAGGTCATTCATTTACAGCAGCCGTTTTGACCTGAAATAGTAGGTGTTACTAATCACATCAATGAAGGCTCTGCACCCAATCAGAACGGCCACTTCAGTGATGTCATCAGTAACGCCTGTGCTTACTTCCTATTCTAGGTCAAAATGGCTGCAGTGCAAAAGCTCTGTTGGTGAAACCGCATGAACAACAGTATACGCAGCAGAAATATGAGCCACTAGTAGCTTAATTATGTAAGTTAAACAACAGAATCAGCCACTGAGAAGCTATACTGAGTCTGGCTTTATTGAGATCATGTGTTTGTCTTCAGTTGCTAGCAAACAAAGCCATGATGCCAAACTGAAGCACCATCTGACAGCTTACTCCAAGGATGTTACAGAGGGCAACTGAAATGATACATTTATATATATATATATATATATATATATATATATAATATTCCTGTCTAATGGATTTCCTCCACATAAATGACTTGTCTGTTCATGTAGAGAAGGAAGCAGCCATGTAGATTTGAACATTGGGACAAAATGCATGGCCCATTTATGGCTTAAAATGCAGCTGCTGAACACTAAAGGTGAAAACCCAGCAGGTGTCTCACGCAGAATTTTGCTCATCTTTTTGCAGGACCATCCTGAACTTACTGCTGAGGCCATGGACATTTTTCTCCTCTTTCTTGTGAGACCCCATTCTCCACACTGAATGCAATGAATGACCTTAGAGTCTGCAAGTCAAGTAAAGTGTAACTCCAAGAGTTGAGACTAAGACGTCTCAATTCCTTATGACTACCAGGTAAGCTGCTTTCACTGCGTTCAGAAAGCAAGGCCCTTCGTTTTATTGTATTTAATTATCTAATGAGGATCACAGTTTTCTCTGCAGCATTGTCTGGTGGCAAAACTGCTCTCGGATGACAAATTGTTTGTGACACATGCTAGCAAAGGTTGAATGTTTGTCACTGTTTTTCTGGTTGTAGCTGGCATGAATATGAATTTATTCAGAATTTAGTACTTGGGATCTAAACACCGCACCTGTCACTCTGTGAGTTATGATCCTCCACTTTCAGACACCAGCTCAGCTTTTTCTGGAAGCTCAAATGTGGGTCAGACTGCACAGGGCGCTATGGTTATTTCCACCAGACACAAGATATACAATGAAAACTTTCTTTCCTTTTATGCAAATTTAAGCTGAATATCCAAACTTTTCTCATCAAGAAAACTGTATTACTCAAACCGGATTGTATTTGCAGGTTTATGGGCCTGTGCCTCTTTCCTCAACAAACATGGAGTTTTTTGTTGTCATGAATCAAATTAATACTTTGATGCTCTTTCAGCTACCGCTTGCTTCTCAAAGCATGCAACAAATCCAACTGTAGGCAAACTATTTTTGTGAATGTAAGCCAAGCATATTGCAAAAGACTAAAAGAAAGACAGAACTAGTATTTCATTAATCCAAAGGCATTTTGTAAAAGCGGCTTTACCACAGATGCCCAGTAGGTGGCAGTAAAATATCACTTTTAATAGGTGAAATTTTCAGTTAATTCTTTATCAATCTACTTATCTTGGATGTTGGATATCTAAATTTTAAACAGCTTGCTTTTTTTTTTACACTAATAAAAAAAATACAGTGTTGAGTCATCATATTGTATTTTTTGGCAGCCCAGTGCCAGTGAGAGTAAGTGTCAGTGGTAGTAAAAGTACTTTGGAAAGTGATGCACGTGTTGTGGCATTAGTAAACCCAATTCACACTCTCTATATAGTATTATGTGAGCTGTAAAGGTAAATACACGGCATCCACACATGGCAAGAAGAGATTTTCTCACATTAGCACTCTGAAATTTGGCCATTTTTTTGTATTTCTTTGCCAGAAAGGAAGCACTCAATAGACTTTTATTCTTGATTAATCCTGTCCATAATTAAATTGAATCTTTTAAACCGAGGCCAACCCCATTCTGTCTCAGTCCTGTCTCTCAGAAATGATGTAGTTACAGTCCACCCACATCACTCTGCAGGTTACCCTCTTATATACACAAACTCCCAGTGAACAAGGCACATGGAATCCCCTCGCCATCCCTTCAGATTCCACAACCCGTTAAGACTCCATGGCCATTACGGTTTGTCTTTGCTCCAAGAATGTTTTACTGGAATATGCTGAACTCTTTCAAGGCTCACGTGGAGAATGAAGCGGGGGATTGTGGAGGGGATTGGTCGAGGTTTTATGGCCCATTCCACAGAGCTCCGAACCTGTTTATCCAGACACCAAAGCTACTGGATTCCTGGTTGATTTTATGAGGAGATGAACTGGTTTTTAAATGATTAGAGATTTCATAGAGTCTCGGGGGGGAGACGGCTCGTCCTGTAAAGTCAGGGAAAACACTGCTCTAAGGCTCCATACGTCAACAGTGGGGTGGGTCAAGCGTAGAAAGGGTCTTTATGTAACGGCGGGACCTATTTCTCGAAACAGCTTGAGATGGAGAGAGTGAAGAGATCAAAGCATCAGTGTGAACCATGCGCTTTTATTGAAACTGTATGGGATTAACTGTGTGTGTGTGTGTGTGTGTGTGTGTGTGTGTGTGTGTGTGTGTGTGTGTGTGTGTGTGTGTGTGTGTGTGTGTGTGTGTGTGTGTGTGTGTGTGTGTGTGTGTGTGTGTGTGTGTGTGTGTGTGTGTGTGTGTTCTTGTACTTGCTACATTGTGAGAACCATTTTCTGCATTTAACTATCAAAGTGAGGACATTTTTACAAAGTGAGGACATTTTGGCCGGTCCTCACTTTGAAACAGCCATGTTTGAGGGTGAAGACTTGTTTTTAGAGAACAGGTATGAATTGAGGTTTGGTTAGGGTTAGGGTAAGGATTAAGTTTAGGCAATCAGTTGTGATGGTTAAGGTTAGGGTAAGGCTCTAGGAAATGCATTACGCCTATGGATGTCCTCACTAAGATAGAAGTACAAACGTGTGTGTGTGTGTGTGTGTGTGTGTGTGTGTGTGTGTGTGTGTGTGTGTGTGTGTGTGTGTGTGTGTGTGTGTGTGTGTGTGTGTGTGTGTGTGTGTGTGTGTGTGTGTGTGTGTGTGTGTGTGTGTGTGTGTGAGTGTGAAAGAGTTGAGAAAATATAAAGCTACATTCAGTTTAGCCGTTTCCTACCAGGCCCACACATAAATGCATTTTTGCACTGTTAAAAAGATGATTGAAATCAACTAATCTGCCTTTGCTAGATTAACACAACTTTTAAAGTTAATTTCAAATCACTTCAATTGAATTTTTTTTCTTTCCACTTCAAAACTTGAAGAATTTGTTGAATGTTTTGCTGAGATTTCCTTTAATTCTTCCAATTAACTTCTCGTTTTAACCCTTTGTTTGAAGAAAACATGCACCATTTAAACTAAGTGTGTCTTTAGTATTTGTAATGACAACTCAAGGTAAGTTCTTTACACAATAAAGAAAACAGTGCTAACTGTGATGATGATGATTATTGAATTCAGTCCTTGTGGCCTTATAATTTAAAAAATTGCCTGCAGCATTTGCACATATTGACTTTGTACTGACTCTGGAAGGAAATACATTTAACAGAACCAGCCACAGCCTAGAGTTCTTCACATTAAAGGAACAACTAGCTCTTTAGAGTAAGAAAATCACCATCATTAACAGGATTGATGTTTTAAAGTCAAAGAATTACCAACACAATTAGCAACAGTTAATGAACACATTTCAGTCTCAAAAAGACAAGATGCAGGTTTACACAACAGACGATTTTAATTATGCTGAACCAGATTTACACGCTCATTAACTGTCCAAGCAGTTTAACGATTTGCCAAATAAAAATGACCAACTGGTTTACATAAAAGGTGATAATTTTTGAAGATAGCATTTCTTAGCATCTTAGAGAGGGGGAAATGCCATTTTTGAATACATCTTGCATTTCAAAGGCTCCCTCAAGTAAAAATCAAGTTGTTGTTGTTTTTTTCATCTTGTTGACTGGTCTATGTGTTTTTGTAATATACTGGAAGACGCATCATGAGCAGCATAAGCTGTCAGCACCATGATAATTACAATAATTAACAATACAATTTGCCATTGTGTAACACAGAGGAGCTTTACAATGTTTTACAAGGAGCAGAGCCAGGATATTAGGAGATCTTAGTCATTTCAATGCAAACGGGGACTATTTTCTTCTATAATTTATCTTCGAAATATGTCATCAAGATTCACAGAGATGGATTTTAAGGGGTTAAAGTGATGACCAGGGAGGGACTTTAATACATACTTTTCACTTGTGATTCTGAGTTGAAACAACACAGTGTTTTTTTACAGTGTACTGGTACTGTATTTGTTAATCACCGTAAACCATATTAAATATGAATAAATCCTTATAGGAATATTGTACATGGCAGGCAGGTTTGAAACCAAATATAATCAGACTATATTTGTTTTAAAGAACCTTTAAATAATCTACAAACTCTCATAACTCTGTCAAAACACTAAAAAGCCTGTGAACGTTTATATGAAACACAGCAGAGTTTTTGCTGTGAAATCAAATGCTGCTCTCCACCACAGAAATATCTTTAAATAGCAGTCAGGACTTGCCAACTACAATACGTCAACAGTTTGTGCAGGTTGAAATGATTTTTTTTTTGAAAATGTGTTTTGAAACCGCTATCAATTTTCTCATCTTGTGGCTTCTTTACGTTTAGCTCATGAGACCGTAGCATTCTCTGCATTCAGCTCTGCTTTGATTTGTGTAGCACATGTCTGCACGAGACGATCTGAATGAACGTGTGTGTGTGTGTGTGTGTGTGTGTGCAGGAAGCCATGCGGTTACTCAAGGTGTGTGTCTGAATGCAGCCTTACATGTGTGACTTGCATGTGTGTGTCTGCATAGGGGGTGCTCGAGTGTTTTTGAAGATAAGGGAAGTTATAGAATCCAGATTTTGAAGCAAAAAAAAAAAGAATGGAGCGAAAGACCACTTAGGATTTGGAGGACTGATGGAGGACAGAAGGAGGTGTTTTGGCCTCCTTTCATGTGCTCAGTCCCACTGAGAAAGCAGCAGGGAAGGTTTCTGTGTGTGTGCGATGTTGTATGCGTGGAGTTTGGGCCAAAGACGAATATTAAGCTAACCGTTTGATGGATATAGATGTAGAGAAGCGACCATATCTCTCTTGGTTTTTATATGTTTAGCTTTTGCTTTCTTTTATTGTGGCACCAACAGTGTGGCTGTAGGGATGGCTCTATCTGCTTGGTCCAGATGGAAATTTCTCAACAGCTGTTGGATGGGTTATTATAATCTTTTGTTGAGGCATCAATGGTCCACAGAGGATCCATCCAAATGACTGGTGATTTCTCCTCTTGTGCCATTATCAGGTTAACATTTGTGGTTTTGGAAGGGTTGGATTCACTTTAAATCTGGTAAACATCGTGTCTGATGTCCGGAGCAACTATGAGCGACAGGAGACATCATCTTAACTTTCGTTTAGGGAATCCATCTCCTCGGTTTAGGTCTCAGAATGTTCCCAGGGGGAATCTTGGACATTGTGCTTTGCTGCCTCTGTGTGAGTCTTTTGCACATTTGTTGGAGGCCGTGATTAAGACCAGGAGGACAGGGGAGTGTTCTGACTTCAGAAATAGTTATGCTAACAGATGTGTTCATTTGAGAACGGGGCTCTCAGCATGTACTTTCTATTTTAGCCAAATTCTGTACAGTCATACCGTCTTTGAAGAAGCAGAACCTGCATGGAATAAATGGCCGATGACTTCATAGGGGAAATATCTAGCCTGGGCTGGTTTTCCCTTTTTCATAATTCAAAACAAAAAAATGCTGCTTTTTTTGTGTGTTACTCCTATTATGTGGAATGATTTTAAAGAGCCAAAACATATGCTTTTTCGATTTCTCTCTTTCCTTCAGTGTGTGTGTTATGGGGTTTTTATGCATTTAAAGGTTACAAGGCCTCTAAGCCAGTGGAAATTGTTACGTCCCATTGACAGCGCTACTCCAGAATTGCTTGAAATGCCTTGTTTGCAGTCCAAGCTTTTTGTGGAACACATAATTTGCATAATGCCTGCCCAGTTTTGAACACCCTCAATCAAAGAACGAGGAGCTGCCTCACAGTTCACCATTATTTCCCTACTAGAGCCGCATTCTTGTAATTCTAAAGCGTCCCATCAAATGGTCTCTTGTTGGCTGCAACAGGGAACACAAGAGTAATCATGCACTCCCAGCATCTGAGGAACTGAAGACCAAGCGCAATCATTTTGTCTTTGATGACCAGGTTGTCTGATGTGGCTAATGTTACAGTTAGCTCTGATTGTATGGCAACAAGCCACGTGAAAACTGAAAAGCTGAGGAAAGCTTTTGCATGAAAACACTGTGAAATGTAACGTGACACCTTGTGCAGAAGTCTGTCCTTGTTATCTGTCCGATTCTGGTTCAAACATGCACTATGTTGAACTTTGGGGTTTAGAATCGGACAGTTTTTACATTCCACTGCACTCATAAAATCTGGGGTTCAATAACATTGCTTTGGTTGGGCCTGTCTGACCAATGCTCTGATTGGTCAGACTGGTCTCTTCAGGAGGTTGGCGTTAAAGGGAGAGGAACTAAAATGGAGGGTTTTAGAAAGAAGGTGAGAAGAAATCCTGCAATAATGTAAACTATGCTAAAAAATAATTTGTTTAACATTAGATCATGTCAATCTGATTTAGTAGACCCCCAAAATAAATTTATGAAGCTAAAATGAGCATTACATTGCCTCTTTAATGACTGTATACTCAATGTACACAGAACCCTATAATCCACCAGGATTCAAGCACCCATCCTTTATGCTCATTATTATTTCCAATTTTATACTGTACTGACATAATACTCTTTTGTCTTACTCTGAATACCAGTACAATTTGCATGCTAATTACATGTTGTTTTGCTCATTAGTTTCCTTATTTTTCTTAAATGTGGCATGCGTGAGCTACTGGATAACATGAATTTCCCCAAGAGGATGAATAAAATATCTTTGTAGTCATCTAGCCAATGCTGCTTACACACCGGCAGGACAAAACATAAGTTGCTCTTTTGCTCCAGTTCTCCTTATGCTTGAACTGTAACAACACTGGACGAAAAAATCTTACAATTACATGTATTTTTAAAATGCATCCAATCATTTCAAGGCATAAAATAATGTCTGAGAATTATGGAAAAGCAGGTTACTTCCACTCACTGTTTAGTTAAATGTGAGTTGAGAAGAATGAGGACTTCTGGTCAGCACAGATTGTAAATAACTTAAACATTAAGAAGTAAACATACGTAATGGTCATATGACTGTATGTATGGAACTTAATTACACAGGAGATTATTTGCAAATATGGGAAGTATCCTGGCTTGTCTTTTCAGATGAATGAACTTTGAGCATCCAGTCTTTATCCTCAAACAGAACTCTGGTAAACTGCAGCGTGTTTTTCCTGGCCACCTGCTCCCCTCTGGCACAGCTTTGAACTTCCCTGTGTGTGCGCGACCTCTGATGTATGTGTATGTATTTGTAAGGGCAGTTAGTAGACCAGTAGTTGGAATGTTGAAAGGATGTGTCCAACATCTGGAAGCTGACTCCAGCAGGACGGTAAAGAAGAGCTGGTGGGTCGGGCAGGTCGTTATTCAAACCAGATGAGGGGAGTTTCTCATGGCCGAGCAGTGAAACCACAACTGCTTCCACTTTATTTCACATTTATTTAACATCAGTCTTTTAACTGTGTTATTATCAAAAATGCTCTGTGGATGATTCTACAAAAAGTCTTCATGTGCCTTTGTAATAGTTTTGTGCGTTCAGGGGTCTTTTTATTCAATGTAAGGGGTGTGAAGGATGTAAAAGACAGAAATATGAGTCAATGTCAGGTGGCAAAATAGTTTAACATCAAGATTTTAAGTTGTATCTATGAATGTGTGACTATTTTCAGTGGATGTTGTCATAAGCAGCTGCTTTTTTTTTATTTTTCTCACGCAGTACGTCGTAGTCATGAACAGTTAGTCACTTTCTAAGCAATTGTTTTCTTTCTTTTTCAATCTGGCTGTCTTGCTCCAAGGCAGGATGGGTGGGGTTATATACAAAGTATGTGTAGCTACAAATAACAGCTGTCACTCGTGATTACAATATTTAAAGTTCTTTATTTGTTCTGTTGGTAATATGTTGTATACCGACAAGAAACAGGGTTTTTAATGGGTATCTTAAGCACGTTTTTGCCCCAACTTCAAGACTGGGCCCGTTCTGCTCCACCTCTGCTGTCCATTATTTTGCAGAGGCTGAAGGATTTAACATATTTTGACTAAACAACATGCTGTGTGTCTTGTAGTTTTACTACACAAACTGCAAACCGGGACACCTAAACTGTCCTTCAAGAAAAATTTCAGATCCTGTTTTCATGTTATCGAGATTAGCTGATTATAGGGAAATGTAGGATAGTACAAAGCCTGAGTCACAATGATAACAATGCTGATGGTAAGCAAAAAAATATCAGGATTTTTTCACTGTTTGTGTTCTTACTCATCATGACATGATGTACCGAAGCAGCTGGGGTTGGAGGGACATTTTGGGAGTTGTGCTGGAATGCTGAAGCGATGCTATCATACTGATAAACAGGTGTCCGTCGGCTTTCCTCCCACTCTTATCAATTTCTAGGACGTAGCTGGACCCATCAGACAGCTGCTCACTGAACACGTTACATAAGAAGAAACTAACGCTCTTTGTGTGTTTATTTCCTGTGGTGCCGGAGTGAATGTCTAGCTGTCAAGCGGTGTGAGTGATTGCCGTGTGATCTCAGAGTCTCAGGTTTGGTTTTAAAAAATGTGGACGTGGGTGTTCGTTTTAGTGTCTAAAGATAAACTAGAAAGAGTCAAGAAAAACAGTTCATATCGGATTTACTGGCAGCTTCAGCAAAGGTAATGGCCCCTGCCCTCCAGCGCTAATGTGGAGAGATGAAATGGAGCTTAAGATTATTTCATGTTTGTTTGATCTCAAAATAATTCAGTGTCCTTAAAAAACCCACTCCTCCAGCTTGTATGTGTGAATGTGCAAACATTAACTATTCGCAGTCCCCTGAAAACAATCTCAAGGACGTGCAGAGAGATACACTTAGTGTTTTGTTTTGGTTTTTTTTATGATGAAGCACCCATTTTCTGGGGGCTGTTTGTGAAACAGCTCACTCGTGTTTTGTCTCGGCTCTGAGGAAAACGCTATGAGAAAATGGGAATGCTGCTGATGCAAAGGTCCTATCTCTCTTCCATGGAAGTGACTATCGTATTGACTAACACTGTAGTCAGCCACTCTAAATAATCAGCAGCTGTGGGTTGCACTGTTCTTGAACCGACGGAGACACACATCTTTGTATTACGCAGCGCACTGTGGGTGTGTGTGTGTGTGTATGTGTGTTAAATGTCTGCCTTGATTAATTTAGGCTTCCCAGGATTAGTGAGAGTGACACGGTTTGTGTGCATGTGTGCGTACCTGGTTTGAGCAACATGGTTAAGTTTGAGTTACACTTTGGTGTGTTTGTGTCCATGACTGAGCGAGTGTGTAATGCGCCACATATGTTCTGTGGTTCTGCATGTTTGTGGACTGAGGACTGGGAGCGGTTATGAAAACAGTGTTACCCAGAGTACAGTTCTCCTGGATCACAGGTTACAGCCCCAGGGGGTTGTGGGAGAGGCCGGGCCACCGTAGGGAGCGGATAAACCTGACAGCGACTCCCAGAGAGTCGGTGTGTGTGAATGCGTGGGCTTCACTGACCCCCAAAAGAGCGGGAAGAGGAGACGGTTGCAAGTGACATCATGGTAAAGCAGAACAAGCTGTTTTCGAGTCAATGCTATAAGCACCACTGACATCCCTATTGGTGTGTTCGTGAGGGGGCAGTAAGGGTTAAGAGTGGGATCTCCACAGTCAAGACCATATGTAACAGAAACGTATCTATAGGAAATGCTGTAGTTGAAAATAGAAATCTAAAACTCAGCTATATTTTAGCTCAGGGTTACACTTAAAGGTAGATAAAGGCATTCTAATCCAATGCACTTCATTCTTCATGGTTTGTGAGCTGTGCATTCTGTGTATACTAAAAAATGCAATTGTTTGTGTCCAATAAAACAAACCGGCTGCGACCGATTCACACATCATTTTTCTAGCCAGCCAGCAGCAGGTGGCGTTCATGCTTGTGCACAAGACAGCGCTGTGACTACCTACTGGGGTAATGGACCGTAGATTATCCATGGTCTGCACAGATCTCCAGATGGTTTAGTGCACATGTGAACCATGGAATAATTACAAAGTTTAAGTAACATCCAGTTTTATTGCTGCTCTTATTTTTAAAGTAACCAGAAAGGCACCCAGACAGCCTAGTCCAGACTTCATGACCCAACTGTGAAGGTTGTGATCCAATGCAGGGCTTTTAAAACACCATTCCGCCTTTACTTTTCCCAGCGGAGGACTTCAGTCCAGCAGCAGACACATCAAATTGTAGAGCAGGTTTGGGAGATGTGAGAAGCTGCTTCTCTTTTCAGTGTTTTCAAGGGGAAATGTCCAGCAAGTGGACGGTTGCAGAGCCACGGGGCTCAGTTTCTTTACTCAAAAACATAGACTGAGACTCCCATCCTCAGCTGGGCTCCCCTGCACATCCCCCACAGCAGCAGATAGCCGTGGGCACTAGCTCCCATTCTGCCAGGGAAAGGATGATGCCTGCAGCCAAAACTATGGTTTTCCCAGCCAGTATAAACAATCAAAACAAATAACTCTAACTGCATTTTGGATGTTGTGTTTGTGTGCTTACAGGTTGTTCATTTGATGTTTTATGTTGTGTGTTGTTCAGCTTCAGCTAAGAGACAGACACTTCTACACCTGTAATGCTGGTATGTTTTTCTCACGGTCCGCAATCCAAGGTGTTAATGGTGTTGCCATGGCGATTCATCTCCATGAATTTGGAGGATTGACGGTACTTTGGCATTACATGTCAAGGCCGTCTTTTGCAACAATTAGGATATTTGTTCCAGCGGAGGAGCTGGGACTTCAAAGTCAGTTCTGTATTACCGAGTGATGGGCATGCAGTCTTGTTTTTTTACACCAGGTGGTGCCACAGTGTCGAAATGAGCTAGGACCACCATGTGCCGCACACAGACAAACAAAACAAACACCCCTATGCTTTTATTTCAAACATTAGGGGGAATTCTGGGTCACAGAAACGGTAGCAGCAGCTACGCAGAAAAGAGCATTTTACTGACAAATCACAATCCTGCTTCACAATCTTAATCTCTAGATGCCAGTTTATCCTCTTTAAGGTACATGAAGGTCACATAATGCCAAAATACAGTATATCTCCAGTTCAATCCCCAATACATTTGGTAATAAAACATCTCATGTACTATATATTTTCCACAAATCAGTTGATCTGCCCCTAAACTCACCTCTGTGCCTCATCTTTTCTACTCTGCCTTTTGGTTTCGGTTTTCCCTTCAGCAGCCATACATGATGCTCATAATCCTTTCCCTCTTTTTGTTTTTATATCACTAAATCCCCCATACTCTGCCTCATTGTCTTCTCTAATGCCCTCTGTGTCTTCCCTGTTCTTTTTTCCCCCTCCCAACCTTCTTGTAGCATTACAGCTCTTCACATCTGGGATGCACCTGTCACGGTGAGAAGCCAGTTTTCCCACGAGACTTCAGTCCCTGTGAAGTCAGAAGCCCTACTACCCATTTAATGAGTATAAATATTTACCTGCATGAGTTATGATGTGCAGATTGTGGAGCTATGGTTTCACTTAAATCTAAGATTTTAATCCCAAATGGGAAATTGTGGTGTAGTGTGCATTTATGTACTGCAGGAGGGACATGAAGAGAAAGAGTGAACAGAAAGTAATGGCTTAAAAATTAAGAAAGCAAGCAGGAGTGTGGGAATATAAGATGAAAAGTGCTTTTTCCCTAGTTTAGCAGGAATAGGAACACAGAAACTTTGCAAATTAGATGACAAGGCAAAATAGATTTGTAATTTCCTTTCAAAGTTGGTTTTCTGTTGCTAAAATTTAGCCGTTTTCCAGTCAGACAGCGACTATATCTAGTTTTGAAGCAGTTCAGGTTCAAGAACAAATGTTTACATGGTTAAGAGATTAAATCTGGCGTTCTCTTCACCCATCCAGCTACCGTTAGCCCCTCCCAAGTAGGCTTTGCTGCAATGGAGAAGAGTCACAATGCTCATGGCCACTGAAAGGCTTTCATAGCTGATAGTTGTAAACATACAGAATCTAGAATCTATGACACATTTGTAGCTCGCAGTTGCGGTGCATTTCATTCAAATCTCACAATGGGTTAGGGATAAAATCTCTTTCTTTTCCTTTCAGATCAACTGCATAACCCTAAAAGTTGTATGGCTGGCTGCTTGTGGATGCCAAATGCTGTAACTAATCATAACTGCAAGTGTTAATTGGTGGCAAGCCAATGAGGGAGCATGCACTTGTCTGCATTTGTGACTGTAAACAGTTAGGTTGGTCATGACTGCAACCTGTTTGTGCCCTGGGATACACTGGGCATGCAATACATGGAGCTACATTTAACTGAGTGTGAACATTCAACAGTGACATGAATTTCAGCCCTTTTCCTCAGGTTTTGGTATTAGAATTTTGCCTTTTCCCCCCTAATTATAATCAAGAATAGCTGCAGAGTCTAGTGCATTGCAGTTGGCTATACAGCCATGGCCATAAGTTTGGACACAAGTACCATGACGCTTGTGAATCTTAGAAAATACCACAAAATTGTCACTTACAATATAAACACCAGTCATAGCCATCAACCAAAATGAAATATATTTCACCTTGCAATTAAATATATTTCATTTTGGTTGATGGCTATGACTGGTGTTTATATTGTAAGTGACAATTTTGTGGTATTTTCTAAGATTCACAAGCGTCATGGTACTTGTGTCCAAACTTATGGCCGTGGCTGTAGGTGCTTCTCACTACTACCTGTTGTTCATTTTTCTTTGCATGGCAAAAGAAAAACATCTCTGTTTGTGTGCAAATGTTCACTGTGTCTTTCAGTGCATGTGTACGGAGAGGCTTGGCTGCTGTCTGTGTGATCAGCTGGATCATCCTGAATCATTGCTTCCAAAGCCTGTTGCCTTGGCAGCAAGAGGACTAAGGGATCTGACCAAAATACGACCACATAAATCTACACTTAAAAGGGAACTGCCCCGTGCTTTGTCTGTGCATGTCTGTCTGTCTGTGTGTGTTCAGAAACCATATTAAATATGATGTCTGTTTTTCATGACTTTGGGATGTGATTGCAGATGAATTGATGAGGGGAAGATGATGTGCCTTCACCCTAAATCTTTTGGGAATTGCATTTGTAGTGACGTCACAGAAGGAAAGTTGTTTATTGATCAGTATTGAACATCAATACAAGCAATATCCTGCCCCTTTTTTGTTCTCTCCTCGGAAATCATTTCCTAATGTCTAAGCTAGAGAGCATAAACTTGACAACCATGAAAACAGACAGAGGGTAATGGGAAGAGGAGTGGTTACAGCAACTTGTTTCTATTAAACCAGGGCCAGGGCATTGATCTCTGGAAGGAAGGATCCAACATAAGATGCCTTATTGATGACACAAACCTCCCACTTCTTTTGCTGCATGCGCACGTCTGTGTATGCGCACAAGAATGTTAATGTTCAGCTCTGTGGTTGTAGTGGGAAAGGTGGAAGTTACACATTGATTGGAAACTTGCTCTCTTGCCCTCTCTATTGTTAAGCTGCCAATCCGTCTGCATCCAATAATAAACATCAGTTGGAGGGTGTTAACTGGCGGTCACTAAGCAGCCTCTTCTTCTCGGTGTTCAATAATAAACATTAAGGAGAGCGTTTCAACAATCAGAGACACAAACACACTCACATGCTCAGGTCAGAGTTCTGATGAGCTCTGTGTCACTTTGTCTGTTTTCCCACACCGCTGGAAAACTACAGACGTGGGAACAGGGCTGGAATCACTGTTTAAATGCGATGCACTCATTTAGAAACGTGCATATCTTAACCATATGACACTGTATCTTGTCCTTCAGTTTAGGTGATTTTGTTTTATGCACTAGCACAAAACGTACAGGATACCGCTGAATTTCTGCAGATCGTGTAGGAAATTGAAGGTTTGAAACACTTAAATGTTATCATCCTGCTTCATGAATCTTTTAACTCGACAATCTTGGAAATTCGCAAGAAGTTGGACATAGTTTAGTTGGCAAGATGTTCAGTTGCCGACGGTAACAAGTGGCTCACAAGAGACTTAAAAACAATGGATGAAAATGCAGCGGAGAGCAGAGACCATGCTGACTTTTACGTAGATTTACAATTTTCCTGCATTGCCTGTTTGCAGTTCACAATCTGAATAGCGGTGACAACTTTATCACACAGCATCCTTTTTTGTAACAATGGACCCCTGTTTTGACAAAGCTGGCTTCTCATTTCACGGCTGAGAAGGTCATCTACATGACAACTGTTCATAGTGTGGTTTTATCAGTTGTAGCCAGCTAATTAAATTAATTGAAAAATGCTGTTTTCAGCTAACTTTTTAACGCTTCCAGCTGACTCACTTCGAAATCCAGCTGTAAAAGATGATATCGTCCTAAAAGTCTGCGGTTAAATATGTTCCAGGCCAAAAGCCAGCATCCTAATCAGTTGATGATCCCTGTAGATAGAATGAGGAATCAAACTCTTTCCTCTTGCGACTCTTTTTAATTGCTGAGCTAACATACTACGCATAGCAAGACAGGGGTCAGAATCCTACCTTATTGACTATATCTTCCAGACAGTCCTTTCTGCATTTCAATTTTCCTTTTTGGATGACAACCAAGAGTCGGGCAAATGTGAAACTATCCTATTAACAAATCTGACTGAGAATGTGAATTCCCCCAAATTGTAACAAACTGTATAATATCAGCTCACACCGTAGCATCCAGGAGCAGCTCTCATAGTGTTCATTCCATCCGTTGGTCCATATTTTTTCAGTTTTCTCAGGTCAAATCGCGGTGAGAGCAGGCTAAGCCAAACATTCCAGGCATCTCTCTCTCTGTCAATGTTTTGTAGTTCCCCCAGGGGAATCCAAAGGAGTTCCAAGGCCAGATGAGATGTGTAGTCTCTCCAGCGAATTCTGGGTCTCCTCCCAGTTCCTGGACAACCTCCACAGGAAGGCACTCAGGAGGTATCTTAGTGAGATGCCCGAACCACCTCAGCACAATCCTTATCAACACCTAGAAGCAGTGACTTGACTCGACAACCTTCCTCACTCTATCTATTGGTATGTGTCCACAGGGTCCATTACTTTAACTCTTTCCATTCACTGTCAGTGTGAAATGCCCTGCATTGCATTCTTGTAGCGTCACATTTTGATCAATGGGGCATCATGTTGGGAACTTGTTACCCACACTTCATTTGCATAAAATTGAGGTCTTGTTCGCTTTATGGACAAGACCAAATGAGGAGCATTGGGGGGAGGTCCGACACCTTGCAAAACTTTCGTCAAACTTTTAAACTAGAAGGTGTTAAACTAAAATGAGGACAGATTCAGCAACTGCATACCTTCGCCTCAAATGCTTTCAGAAATATTTGTTGCTTGAACCATTTTCATAATAGAAAAGAAAGTTTGCTGACGAGCCACAATGTTTGTCCGACGCCTCTGCAGGACTGGTTTCTGATGAAGGTAAGCGTACAGCCATGGCCATAAGTTTGGACACAAGTACCATGACGCTTGTGAATCTTAGAAAATACCACAAAATTGTCACTTACAATATAAATACCAGTCATAGCCATCAACCAAAATGAAATATATTCCATTTTGGTTGATGGCTATGACTGGTATTTATATTGTAAGTGACAATTTTGTGGTATTTTCTAAGATTCACAAGCGTCATGGTACTTGTGTCCAAACTTATGGCCATGGCTGTATGTCGTCACACCACCGAGTGGCCCACTAGTGACATGCCTATCAAGTGTGCAATGTTGGCAAACGGCACATTGCTTGGTGTGTAAAAATGTTGTTGTGGACACATACTCTATGGCTAAGTCCATCCTCCCTACAGAGGAAACTCGTGTATCTGCAAGGCCATTCTTTTGGTCATGACCCAGCGCTCATGACCTTAGGGTAGGGTTGGAACATAGAGCAACTGGTAAATCAAGACCTTTGCTTTTTGGCTCAGCTTTCTCTTCATCACAATAGTCCAGTGTAAGGCCTGCATTCCTGCTGACGCTGTGCCAATCCATCTGTCCATGTCACGCTCCATTTCCCCATTACATGTAAACAAGATCCTGAGATATCTAAACTCCTTCAATTAAGACATCAACTCACCCCCAACCCAAGTGCCCGTTGTGAACAGTAATTAGGTAGGAAGCCAGTTAGCTGTTTGCAGAAAAAAGAAACTAAATCATCCCATTCATACATCTTGGAAAGAATTTAGCAAGCCAACAGTTTGAATTCCATGAAGGCAGAGAAAGGACTGTCAGTAACAATGACAGCCAACTACAGAATGTAAGGACTGTTGCTGAAGACTGCATCCATGAATAGTAAATAGTACCAAAAATTTGATCCAGCAGAAATTACACAGCTACAACTTTATTTTTGCTAGCGATTTGTCAATTCCGTTTCCAATTCTTTCTTTCTTTGTAAAATTAAAGATGAAAAAGATGGGTAATGCAGTGAGAAATGGCAAAAACTGCACGCAGAATAACAGTTGTTTTGTGATCTTGGTTCTCTTGTAGCCACGGTAAGTTTTATCTCCTGCTTTGACAGCAGTGTCAGGCCAACAAAGGGCTCACTGAGCTTTACAGAGAGATTGGGCATGAGAGAAGACCATGGTGCAGACAATGTAGGGGATTTAGTTAGACGGCGGATGTGAGGATGAAAGGGAGCACTGAGATGTGAGAATGTCAAGGAGTTTAACTTCTGGTGTGTGAGAGACCTAACTGAGTTAATAGACATCAGACATGTCACAACTAGAAGGGGCTGTATGAGATGTTGGACCATCAGCCTTTCCAACAGAAGAGGATTGCTGTATCTGTGTCTTTTATTGTGAAGTAGTTGTATCAGAAAAGATCTGATATTTCATTTGCAAAACTTGCCAAAACATTCTATTATTTTTATGTGACGCAAACAAAATGATCAGATATTTTTCTGTCTTCCTACACCATTCACTCCCACTTCTTCCAGTGCTGTCCCCCACTGACAAAAAGAAATCAGACTTGTGCTTTTTACCTTATTGTTTTACTTTTCTTTCCGAAGTGCCAGCGTGTCAGCACTGTCAGTCAGACATTGGTAGCAAGACTGTAGCAGAACACGTGTGACCTTAGTTAACTTAAAAAGTTGTGGACAAAACAGAGCAGTTTGGTTGTAGGCCATGAGAAGTGTGAACAATCTTTCTTTGGAAGAACCGTGCCAGGATTTGAAGCTGAGAGATCGTTCCACGCACAGCATCCGTTACAGTGGGTTTTATTTGTGGAGCAGGGGCTTTTTTTCTCTCTCTTCTCTGTGTATGTTTGTGGAACAGGCTGAATGTGTGTGCGCTTATCTCAACATGCTCACAAAGAGCATAACACTCAAATCCAAACATGTTTTTCACTACTGTGTACTGGACACACATAACAGAGGAAGCGGGACAGAGCGCGCGCATGCACACTATGGTTGCCGGTTAGATCATACGGTGCACCAGTGGTCTTGCTTACTTTGGCCTCCACTTCTTTATCTTTGTTATCCCTCTCTCCATCCCTTTGCTCAGTCCATCTTATCTTCTTACCCAGCGTCTGGGTAAGCACGATCAAAGACTGGCCTCCTCCCTGTGAACACTCGTTTTCATCATACCATACGACAGCACATGTACATACAGTACCCCCATCACTCCCAGTCTGTCTGTACATGAACATGAAGTATTTGCATAAATGTTTTTAAACTGATTTACTGTCCAAACATATGCAACCAAATGGACTCTACTTTGAGGGCGCAGATGCTCCGAGATGCAATCAATGGCTCTGGTTCAGCTCTATATATTGTTTCTAATCTGCAGACAGTGTAACGAGTCCTTGGAGACAGTAAAAAACTGTTTACCATCCTTTTTTTTCAGACTTTCTTTTTTTGTTACTTTCTTCTCTCAGTAGTTAGCCCTGAGCTTAAACCAACTTCTGGCCCACTCTACAAAAACAAAACCTTTTGGCTAATCAAATCCTTACCATCTGCTCTGCAATCCCTTCAAACTTTCCAAACCTGCCATCTCTTACTATCCCTTCTGCTCTCACTTACTCATACCTATAAGAGTATATTGATTTCAAAAGCCATGCACTCCCGAAGCCCACAGCAGCTGTGTTCGTTTTAATGGGGATTGCTCAACATTTTGCTGTAGCGCTAATGTTGATAGATATTCTTGCTGCACAGCAGGAATATATGAGCAAATATAAAGTTGATTTATAGGCACATATTACTGGCGCAAGTATTATGTTTAATGAAGCGGAGACCACACCCTGGAGCAGAGTGTAAAATTCTGACTTGAGATGACAGCAAGGTTAAAAGCATAAAGTTTAGCATTCAATTTTGTTCATTGTACTTATGCATTAAAATTGTGCAGTTTTGTGGTTATTATGTGAGATTTTAGAGGTCCTGACTTTGGCAACATCCAGATAACCATAAACCGAGCTGACCAGGTTTAAGTCAACACTTACCTCATTAATTTTTTTGCATTAAAATCTTTATATGATCAGACTAGCCCGAAAACATGATATGTAATGCCATTATGTAGATTTTTTTTTAAAAATTTTTACATGTAGTGACTGAATAATAAAGGAAATTATGGGGATTTTATTTTTACCTCTAATGGCATTATGAAGCTGTATTATTTACAAAGAAACCCCCATTTTCTTTGTCTGGTGCTTGCAGACAATGACATGCATCCTGCCAGTGGTCTCACACCACTTCACTGACCTACATACAGGTGGTGGTAACAGGCCAAGAAACGCTGCAGTGTGCACAAACAAAGGCAGGGAAGAAGGATGCAGGCCAGTAAACATGGATGTAAACAGTAAATGATTTAACATTTTAAATATATTGGCTTTGCAAACATGTTTGCTTAATCTCAAGGATAACACATTGAATTTAGTCACTGACAATGGAAGGAATGAAAGCACATCTTTGTTGTAAGACATCTTTAACTTTCTGTATTTTAAAAATGAAAATATGTCAAAGCAATGCTTCTCTGTATTGGTGTGCTAGTATCCATTACGTCTCCATGCCAGGGTTTTCCCTCAGTTTCTGAAGGGCTTTAGCACTGTGGAGGAGGTGTGTTTGCGTTTTCCAGACTGTCTTTTTAGGCTCATGATGTGTGACAGCCGATTTTCTCTCTGCTTGAAATTAATTTATTTTCTCCGTAGCAGCAAGAAGCATTACAGGAACCATCTCCTTTGAACACTTTTAGAGCTCATTAGACCTCAACTTAAAGCCTCACAGAATTAAGGCTTCAAATAAGACATGTAACTCTCCATTCATACCCAATATCTGAATATGTACATAACTGTCAAGTCCCCTAATCTGATGACCTCCACTTTTATTTGGGACCGTACGATATCCAGTCTGCTCGTTCAGATTATGTTTTGCATGATACTGCTTGAGGACTATTCCCACATTATATAAGCAGGGTTTGAATAATCATCTGAGCTATGTGGGCGTCTCTGAAATAAGTCCCGTTTGTGGCTGAAATCAATACAGAAACAATAGCCTAACTGATTCGGTGAGGAGAGAGACTTCTCTGCTTTTGCTGTCTCACGCTCTGAAAATAGAACTAGAAGTTCTGTCCTCTCTCTCAGCCAAAAGTGCTGAGCCATACTACTTTCTAATATAAAGATAATGCTGGTTGGTGCATATGACTTCTTCCAAACTGATTCGCACATTTCCGCATATATTCTGCAGCAACCCGTGCAGTCACACTGTAATTCACAACACATATGTTTCTTTTAGCATATTTATCCCGTTAACACAAATAATGCTCTGAAAAATGCATTAGTTGTGATTCGAATTGTAGTTGTAGGTAATGCATTAGTGACGCCTACAGATGTACAGAGAGTGTGTTTTCCTGCTTTCATGGGAGCTCACCTTCAACTGGCTCTTTCAGAATGTGAACCAAGCTTATAATGGAATAGAAAAGCCTGCTATGGTCCGGTATGTGAGTTTCTGCACAGCTACAAAGATGTGCTTTCTTCTCAGCAAGCTAAAAACTGCACTTCCTTTCCCAGGTCAAATAAACCAACCACTTTCTTATCACCAGTGCAATCACAGCGTTGAGGCAGGCAGGTATGTGCACATTCAGCACCGAGTCTGAGAAGACATGCGCCGGCATATTATCTCGTAACCATTGCATATCATTTTCAGATAATTAATTTTAGTCACTGCAAAAAAGAGAATACAAATGAAAACCAACTGCACATCTAACACCAACCCTTTTGCTAACATTTGTATTCCAACCACAGTATTGGAAGTAAATGTACAAAACCATTTTCATCCACATACACCAAATCAACTATACAGAAGAATACAGCTTCTACTTCCACGATTATGCAGGGAAGTCCTTGGTGTGATATTGCTTTGCAAGTTTTCTTGAAGGCTTCTTCTGGTGGAACCTGCCCGCAGTTGAAATGCGCTCGACTCCCTGATGAGGCCTTACAACAGAAGGAATAATTGAGCCAACAATTTTAACTTAATACAGTAAATTATAGCAAGATCCTGATAAGCAGCCATGAGATCCAGGCCTTTGTTGCACTTTAATAAAGCTCCTTTTGTCTGCAGCGTATGTGTGTGTGAGGAATCTAGCACTCAGCAGTGGTGATAGCATCTGAACTTGGCAGGCTTTATCTTATGCTTGTCCACTATGTGAGTGTCTGTCTTGGTGTGTCACTGCCATCTATTTTGGTATATTAGGGTTTGGGTAAATAAATCATGAACGGGTCTTCATTTTGGGGGGTTCTTTCCCTTTGGAGTATACGCACACATGAAGTGGTTATGTTGGCAGGGTGTGTGCTGTGCTAGTCGGCAGGTTTTACGATGTATATCAGGCAGCTGCTTGGTCCGGCGTTCAACAGATCAAAAATAGAGCAGTTATTCTAGCAAAATAGTGAGATACTGTTCCATAAACGCACACACCAGTGTGTCGCATACAGCACCAGTTGCTTCTGTTTCCACCCCCTTTATCCCACCTCTCTTGATGCATTCCTCCGTTTGAGGTGACCCTTCAACCGAGAGGTCAGATAACATCTCAGGGGATGTACTCTACCGGCCGAATTATCCTTGAATTGTTTACTTAGCAACAGTAATTGGTTTGAATTGAACTTCATAGAGGCATTTCATGGAAAACTATTCACCGCAGATATTTCTAACTCGAAGGCTTGGGGGATTTCATTTCCCAATATTTTGGCTTTATTCCTCGCCTCGGGCATGAACATGCATATATGAGCGCACACCTTGTATTCCTGTTTTGTGTTAGGTGTATAGTGATGTATGGAGTGTGTTGCAGGCATTATGACCGAACTTTTCTTGTTTGTTTTCAAAGATGAATTCCAATCGTAAAACAAGTCTTCTTTTCTCTGTTCTAGGGGGAGGAAAATCAACAGATACTGTACTTTTGTATCCAAAAACAGCAACATTTGTGTGCGGGAGACACACTTGCATGGACACATGCACACACCGCGCTGCAAATCATGTCTCAATCAATGTAAGCTGATCTTGTCATCTGGTTTTGCTTTAGATAGAGCCCATTTCAAGACTGATTTGATCTAAGTTCACCCTGTGGTGTTTCTATTCTTCTGACTCACTGCTTTTCTAGCTGTGCATTACACACACACACACACACAATGCTTGCACCGGTAGAGAGAGAAAAAGAGGTATTTCCTGCACACTCTTCTCACTTGACCCTGTGTTCCAATATGTTAATCATTTCCTGCTGTATAATCCAATGAAACGGTTGAATTCACGGACTTATTAGATTAGGGAGACTTGTGTCCATGTTGGGGAAGCGACTGGATCTGGATTCAATTCAGTGGAGGAGTGATTCCATTACAGCACAATTTATGTAAATTATTTCCTCAAACTTGCTAAGGTTCCATTTTAAAATCTCATCATCCCAGCTACAGCGGGTGCTAACATTTTTTGCCTTTTTTTAATACCCATTTGAGATCCGATGAGATGCTTCTATTATAACATGCTGTAAAATATGATGAACAAAAAGATGAAAAAAGCAGGGGGAAAATTGTATACAAAACAGTGAGAAAAACTTAACTTACTACATGCGAGGTCATAATAGAAACGTATGTATTCGGTGAAATGTGCAGTGACAGTTTTGTGCAGCAAAAGCACAAAGAAAGGAAAAAAATGTTGGATGTTTATGGTAAAATAAGTGAAAACAAGACGCCTTTGAAATACAATACTGAAAACACAATGTTAGCGGGGGGAGTAGAGAGACGAGAGAGTCCAACATCAACACTGGTCTTCTTTAGGGGTGAGCAGAGGAATGGAAACCTTGACATCCATGTTCGGTTGTTTCGCATTTAACCTTTGACCCCACCCACTGTGGATTCCCTTCACCTCAGGAGCAGCCCTAAATGTCTTCCTCCTGTCCACTTACGCGGGTCTGATCACCCCAAAGGCTAAAGGAGCCTGAATGGACAGCTGTCTGGCGAAGAGACATCGGCTGAGTTACCCTGCTCAGAATGAAAGCTCACGACTCCCATTTACCCTGCAGTAGGTTCTCCACTTTCACCTCTCATTTCTTTTCTTTTTGAGTTATCGTGCTCCTCTCCAGCTCCAGTTAAACAACTTCACCGCATCATTTATTCATGACCTGTTTGCAGCTCTGACGTGTGATTGGCCCGTTGGGTTCGATGGTTCAAGCTGCATCACGTTTTTGACTGGTGTGTTTCTGTATTTCTCATAGCATGAAGACCCAATCATGGAGGGTTGAAAAGATGGAACCAGAGGAAGAACATAAAGAAAATGAAGCAAGAGGGGGAAAAAAATGGATGTTCATCTCCTGCCTCTATTCTTTGTAATGAGATCCTAACAGCTCTGTTTGCTCGGCTGCACCTGGCGAGGGGGGTGGGGGTGGATGTAGACCTGAGAGGCAGATGTTGACTGAGTCCCTCTCTATACACCATAGTGTGTCTAAGTATGAACGTGTGTGATTTTAAAACCTATGCGATGATATTGTGATGCAGGAGTTGCAATAATGCATCCGTGTGTCCGGTCATGAAGATGTTTGCTTAAGTCTTAGACCTCTCATTGGCTCCTTATTGTGTGTCTGAAAGAACAAATACAAGCAACTCAAACAGAAGAAGGGCACACAGGAGCACAGAGGGTCAGCATGTTATACTATAATCCCTTTCAGACATGGGACATGGAGCATTCTGTTAAAATGACGGCATTGTAGTCCTGAGACATAGGTCAGACTTTGAGTCTGAAGATGTTATGTTAGCTGGTAGAAGAGGACACAGGATGCAAGTGTTTAAAAAAAAAAAAAACGCACTGTATCTACGCTGATGCAAAATGACAAATCCACAAGGAAAATCTAAAACATACCAAGCAGTCAAAGGTTACCCAAAGTTCTAGGACTACAAAAAAAAACCTAAAAGAGTTGAAAATATGATTAAAAGCAATGGAAGATTTTAGCCAAAATTCAACTTGCAAATTGACGTTAGATTAGTCATAGCACACTGAATTGGAATGAATTAAATTCTCATATATCAGGGTTTTCATTGACTAATTGGTATATCGGACACGTAGACACAGCAGCTTGAGGTTTAGTCGCAGATCAAACTGGTCACAGAGGTGCACATGTTGTAAGCGAGTCAGACTTTCCATCAGGTGATTGCATTTGGAGGTTAAATGAGAGATGAACTAGTAAGTGAGCACAAAGCAAATGTTGACTGATCCCCAAGGCAAGACGGCAAAGTAGGGAGAAATTCATCAACATCCTAATTTTGTGTGTCTTCCATTCAAAGTTCTCTGATCGTCATTCTCACTCTGTAAAAACGAGAGAGCCATTATCTTTTGGAGTTATCTTTGAATCTGTATGTGTGTGTTTGTGTACATAGGGACTCTAAAATGTTCTGTAAAGTTCTTCACTTTACCATGTGGAGTGCTCTGAGATGGCATATGTTGTGAATTGGCGCTATATAAAGAAAATTGAATTTGTCCGTTCCATTCTTGAGAATGAGGTATCTCGTCAATCCTTGGAGAAAATTTCTTTAAATTTGGCAGAAAAGTTCACTTGGACTGAAGGATGAACTGATTAGATTTTGGGAGTAAAAAGTCAAATCTTAAGGTCATTATGACTTCAAGTCCATCCCATTCTCATTCTCATGGTAGACTAAAAATGCCTGAAGTGTAAATGTCCTCTTGGAGTCAAAGAATTAGTGTTGGTCAAAAGTCAAACTCATAGAATATGTTTCTGACCACAACTGAAAAATTGTGTCTAATAGGATAAAATGACAATTTATATCTACAAGGTCAAAGATCAAGTCTGGACTGATAAGGATGTAAACTGCAACTTGCCTGGCTGATGGAGACACACAACCATGAGGCGGTTATTACAGTTTTTAGCCATTTAAAAAAAAATTTGTAGTGGCTTGAAATTGTCATCTAGAGTGCCTGCTAGCACTCATCAGTGGGAAGCTGTGAGAGGATGACACTCATTTTTTGAGTTTTAAGTCTGTGTTTGTATGTGAAGTAACTGAAAGTCTGCTCACTCAGATCTGTTGATGGAACCTCTAAACAAATCGTCCCTGTTTGTACTTGGTTGCTCTCAAATCTTGTCCCCTTTAGGATGAAGTGCTTAAATTTTTTTTTTTTTTTTTTTACTTGCTCAGTGGGTTTCTTTTCATTAACTTTTTATGTATTGGACTGTTAGACCACCGAAAAGTGGAGTAAGTGTTTAGTTTGTTCTTGGGTGTAGCTCAGCCAGTGCTTTGTAATGTGGCTAAAATGGATAGAACTGATGGGAAAATAACTGAACTTGATTAGGAAACATTAGATTTGATAGCCCCGGGGTTACTATTATTGTAACAAGTAAACAGCTCTTCAGAGTGTATATACAGCTATAGGTTTTTACGATTTTTGGCACATACAGCATATCTAAATGCAGCCAGGGAATAGATGGGAAACGGTAGTAAGAAGCCATTCTCCAGCGTCTTGAACTCAAAACAGGACTAAAGCTAAACAGAGATAAACAAAGCTATCTATGGCATGTATTATAAAATGGGTCAGATGCTGTGTTAACTGTGCTGAAAGTAGCAGAAGGTGTGAAGCATAAAATAGTTTGGGAGTTTGTGAGGATCTGTGTATTTTCTTCTTGCAGTCACTTGGGACTCTGTCACAGGCAAACACACAGACACATTTCTATTTTATTTTTGTTGCTTTGTGGAATGTGTATGTAATTGTATCCTTCTGCAATGAATAGAAATATGATGGCTCTCTCTTGAAAGGAACATCCACAGCAATGCAGTGACCAAGAGCTTTTCTGTACACAATGATAGACGATGAATGGAGCTGTAGAGACGGGGGACAAAGAAAGAAAAATCCAACTTAGATTGATTTTGCCATGTCAGCTAATCACTGAGTTGCCGAGTTATCACCATTATGTTGAGTTGACTGGAGGGAGGGGTAAATAGACTGACAGAATAGCCGCTATCACAATGGCAAGCAGAGAGGCATGGAAATGGAAACAAAAGAGGGAAACGTTGGGAAAAGAAAGACTGACTTTTCTGTAATGGTAAGGCATAGAGGCAACAACAGTCTCAGAAGCATTTGTTGTTATCTAATTGTAGTTCAGTGGAAACTGCCCATCTCCTAATATATTATAGGCATCTTTCCAGATAGCAAAACACTTCAAGCTCAAGAAGATATTTGAAGGTGCCCTGTGGTATCGGGTACCAAAACTGATCCTCTAAGTCCAGTAAATCGTGAGGTGATGGGATTGGACTTCTTTTCCAGCCCCAGTCTTTCCCAAAGTGTTTGTCAAGTTCCTCACACAATTCTTGAATTCTGAATTTTTGCAGTGAGGCAACAAGCATTATCCTGCTAAAAAAAAGGTCATTGCCATCGAGTTAAGTGTTGTAGGTGGTCTCCAACAGTGTTTTGGTGTCAAGATAATATCCACAGGAACGCAAGACTCAAGGTTTCCATCACATTACCTCCATCGACTCGCCTTCTTCCCATAATGCTTCCTGTCACCATCACTACCCCAGATAAACAACGTATGTGTATCTGCTGTTTACGTGATGTATAAGAAAATATTCTCCAGACCAGACCACCTTCTTCCATTGCTTTGGGGTCCATTCGTCTAGCCATTGTATTTTTCCCCTTTCACTCCTTGGTCCTTACATTTGCCCATTCTCACTGCTTCCAACACGACCGCTGCATGAAACTGACTCTTGCTGCCTAATGTGTACCACACCTCGACAGATGCTACTTTAATGACATAATCAAAGTTATCCACCTCACCTGTCCGTGTATTTAACATTGTGGCTAATTGGAGTATATTGCCCCATAAAACTTAGGTAATTAAAAGTAAATATTACCTCCAAGGTAATTGCTCACAATCTAGTCAGCAGAACATTAAAATCAAGACATGTTTTGCTGATTAGGACTTGGGTTTTTAATTGTTTGGGTGTTTACTCGTTTAGAAGAGCTGTTCACATATGAACCAAAGAAATTCAGAGAAAGACGCTAAAAAATGCATGTGAAGACAATCACATGTTGTAGCAAATATACTTATGCATTTATGCAAATTAGAATGTTGAAATATTTAAAAAGGAGCTATACAGATGCATTTCTTTTGTTATTTATGATATTAGCAGCCTGTTTGGGGGGGGGGGGCATTTTTCTTTAGGAATTGGTAGATCAAATCAGTAAAAAAAAAAAGCAGTCAACAGAATGTTTGACAGATGGCAAGATAAGGATTTTCCATTTTGCTGAGCATCTGCTGTATGTGAAACCAAGTTAATTTTTGCTGACATGAAGTCATAACTTGTAGAAGTGTGTCTATCTCTCCCCCCAAAAAAATTATGCTAATGCTAATAAGGACATATTATTTCAACCCACGTCATGACTTTTCTGTCCTTAATATAACCTTATGAAAATGAAATTACTGAGTGCACACACGTGGTAATTCTGCAGTTGTGTTCCCTACAGGATATGAGACAAAGACACACAACCTGCATGCACGGAGGCACATTATAGTGCACACAAACTGCAGAGTTATCCCCATACAGGATATGAAACCAACTGTTACAGAGTAAATTGCCTCAGCAGATAAGAGGGAACTGCCCTGCTGGCTGAGGATGAAAGCAGACTGTGGTGTCAGAGTTAAATATAGCATCATAAATATAACATGGTCACTGTTTTCATGCTACACAGTGAAAAGTCAACATGAATAATAAGGCAAGGAATGCTCGGTTTACTCTCAAAAACTAAATGCTGAACTTTCCTTGCTAACGAATTGCCTACTTTTGGGATTTGATTCGGTGCAGTTAAAAAATTTAGAGCATTTTTTCCCCCCCTGAAAACATCTGCTTCCTGCTGCTGGAAATAGGGTTAATTAGATCCCCAATTCTACATGCTAAAACAATGAACTAAAAGAAGCCAAAAGCTCTGTAGTGCTGCAGCATTGACTGATAATTCTCTGTGCATGTGTCAGTTTGAACGATATCTGCTATCTATTCCTGTGATTTATTTTCAAGATAAAATGCATTGATCAGCAGAGCTTTACATCATTTTGATGGCAGCTGGGTATGCAGTATGGTGTCTGTTGCATCTATAAATAACCCAGAATTTCCCAAAACACCTTCAGTTTCTTCCAGAGATCACTTCTTACAAACAGAAAAGCTTCTTCTATGGATCTCAGATGAACTTAATATATCATTATCATCAGTCAGGGGTGTTTTAACAGAGCAACATGTAGAAATCTGAAATTATTTTCAGACCTGAAAGGCAGAAAATGTAAAAATTGTCCACTGTGGTGAAAAAAAACAGAAGATGCAGCCAATGTTGGGGCAGGACTTCAACTAAATATAGACTTGTATTTAAAATGACCCCAACAAGCCTATTCCCACCCACATCTAATTACTATACGAAGAAGTAGATGTGTGTTGGTGTGTGTGTGTGTGCAGACGATGAATGTCGAGGACATTGTGTCATCACACAGGGTAAACACTGAGTGAGTCACGGCTTGCCTTGGGTAGATTTCATTAACAGGAAAACAACATCTATCTTTATCCCAACAATCTGAAAGCAGGATGAAGAGACAGACACCCCACAAGAGGGATGGACACTCAATGATGATGTCAAATGTGGCAACGTGGCAGCTTAAAGTGTAAAGAAAAAAGAGAATGGAATGATGGAAGGAGGAGATCCAAGAGATAATGAAAACAAGCAGACAGGGAGGCATCACATTTTCATAAAACGGACCAGCCCTTGCCTCCATCTTCCATCCCCATGGTGATGTGTTTGCGGCAGACAGTGAGCAGAGAGGGAGCAAACCTGAAGAAAGATATTAAGGGAATGAAATAAAGAGTGCAAGAGAGCAGGCTGGTCAATTTCCCAAAGATAGGGGTGGTAAATTCTGATTTCCCATCTGATGTAGCTGCAACTTATATGCAAACAAAGAGACTCACGCACATAAATTGTCTGCAGAATTATTTAATTACAGTGAGTTCTTCAGAAATATTAAAACATTTCACGCCATTATTAAAAATGATGCTTCCCTCGTCTACCATTTATTTTCGCACTCTTTCCCCCCGCGCAAAGTCTCAGCCTTGTAATAGCAGCAAGTTGGTTGCAAAGTAATTACATCCTTAAGCCTGGTCTCAGTGAAATTAAACCCAAGACATGGATGAAAAAATGCCCTGCACACATGCACATCCATATGCTTATGTACAGACCGTCACACTCCCAGTCATGCTTCCATGGACAGTCATAAGCTGGAATTTAATTGAGTCATTTATTGAAACTTGAAATCTTGTGATTCCTGCAACTGCATAGTGAGCTGCAGCCTGTATGTTAGCTAAGCAAGCCATGACAGGAAAAAAAACAGTGGGACCAGCCATTTTTTGGCATATTTAGTGTGTATTTGATCAACTTGAAAAGCAAAAAAAGTGAGAATCTTGTTAGCGTTTTACAGTTGTTATTGATTCTACAATTTCATTCAGCAGATGCTTTTATCCAAAATGACGTACATCTGAGAGTAGATACAACACAAGCAAGACTCTAGTCAGGAGAAAACAACCCGGATAGTGCTGTAAAACAAGTTCAAGTGTAATCCTAGGCCGTGGTGCCTACAGGCTGTGCAGACGTAATAAGATTTTATGTTTTTTTTGCAGTCAGTCAAGTGCAAAGGTGTTCAGTGAATTTGGCTGCTCCAGTGTGGAGATTTAATTTATGCAAACAGCCAAGGTTATGTACTTAAGTGAAAATGGAAGAAAAAAAAATTTCACCAATTTGAATCGCTGGCTGTGGCGTTTGTTCATATCAAGTCAAATCAAATATACTTCAGTAAGAGCAACGAAACCCCGCGTTTTGAGCCGGTTCGACAGTGTACATGCACTAAACATAACCTTAAGAGCTCAGGAGGCTGTTATTTACAGTCATGCTGTTGGGTTATCATTGTAATTATATGATGATTGAATATGCTTTTCACGATAAAGTAAAGCACTGTGAGTCATAGCTGAGCCAGAGATATTGTACGAGACCTGAATGAAAATCTGTGGGAGAATTCCATGACATGAAGGAAAACGGCTCTTCTTCTTCTTTCTAACAGGGGCAAATATCTGACCCGCTGTGTGCTGCACTGATGCAAGTTTGGAGTTGTAAATCTGTGCATGTACATAGTAGAGGTATAACCTGTGTGGGGGGAAAAAACACTTTTTAAACCTTATTTTTGGTGCAGTCACAGAATTTTTTTAAACTTTTTTTTTTATTTATTAGATTTGACTGGTGATTCTCCATATGCAGTTTTTTTTTTTATTAAAATTGCAGCGATGGCTCTCTTCCCATTTATTTAAATTGAGACCTGGTCTTGTTAGAGTTGAGATTTATCTAAAGATTTTAGTTAAGGTAGCGCTTGTTTGATGGCACTCATTCATCTTGTATCACTTGTACTGTTCACTGCAAATGTGTTTCATGACTAATGAATCTGTTGCCAGCTTTTGATTTCCATCTTTGAAGCCTGTTTAGAGTAGGTTAAGTATTAAACACTAAAATGCTTTCTCTTAAATCCGGTTTATAGTTTCTTTTATGCATTTCTTTCATTCATTCTCACAGAATGACAAAGTGAAGGAGTGTGTGTACAGTATTCATATTCCAGCACAGAGTGGCTATATAACACTACATCAAACAGTCAAACTCAGTTACTAACAATAAATTGAAATGCACTGGTTTGAACAGTCTTTAGCTGAGATGTTTTTGTATCTTTTTTGTATTTAGTTAGTTATTTTTTTGTATTTTGGACCAGCTGAGTGCTAAGGAGAACATAAGGTTAAGTATTTATTAATAAATACTGAATACACTTCGCGAATTCCACATCGAAATCCAATGCAGTCAATAATAAAATTAATATTTTTGAGGTGTTAGCTGTTTCATCTTTCAAAATGTCATTTTTTTTTAGAGTTTTGTTTCGTTTTAGTAAAATTATCACTTTCTGTTTTCTGAAAATAAATCCACCTAGTTACACTGTAAGTATACATACTTGTACCTAATTTGGTGTGCAATCATCTTCCCTGCAATCAAGGGCGGTGATTGCAATTTGAGAGCAATTTACAGTTTCATTTAATGAAAGCAAGTCCCACAGAAATACAAAAACAATTTAATGATATTATGAATACACACTAGTTTCAGTGTTGTATATAAACACATGTTTTTAAGGTTGACCACGCTAATAGGACAAGCACTGATTGGACAGTATTTAAAGTACGTTAAATTGATAATGAAGACAGATGTGGATAATTCTAGTGTATGTCATTTGATTAATATTTCACTTACAAGTGCTTCTCCCAGTAACAAAGAGGTAGTTAGCAGACACACTTATGAACACCTGTACATGTGTTCAGGACTAACACACACGCAGTTACCATGGCTACCCCCTCTGTGTGCTCCGTGGATGTCACCGTATCACCAGTCATCTGCATTTCTGAATGCTGAAGGCAATTAAAATGAACCTGACCTTGCACACACACGCCATACGCAAAAGATAGCGCACACCACACACATAAGTTGAATCACTTTAATGACTCTGCTGCCCAGCAGAACTCAGTCCAAACTAAAATGTCAACAACCCATCAGCATCAGAAAATGAGGTCAGACTGCACGGAGACGCGAGGTTTTCATCCATCTGCTGTGAGCTCATTTTAGAAATTCGCATGCACAAGTTTCCTCTGTGAGAATAGATCAGAGGTATATTCGACTGGGAAATGTACAAAGTACATCGATAGTGTGTGTGTGAGATGTAGAAAGATGAGGACACAACAAAAGGGGAACTGAGGGGAATGTGAAATAAAGGAAGCTGCATTCGGATAGAATTATCACCCAGTGCAGATACTGCAATAGTTTTTCTGCTGTGTGAGACTGCACATGTGCTTGCATGGAAACTAGCCATGATTCGTATTCTGCCTGTCTATCTTTCCATCAGCACAAAACAAAGAGGAGAATACATTTTGAGATGCTTCCTTATGCTACAGATTGCTTTTTTTTCTCACATTTTTACCATTTTTAGGAGTGAACAGGCTGCAGCAGCAGAGCCCTCTTGTTAAAGTTATGGCCAGATGGAGAGACATTTGTCTAAAATGCACTGTTGAAGTCAGTTTCAGGTTAAAGCTCAGGGTGCTTTAAATCATTTCTGTATCAAACACTAAAAGCATATGTCTCCACATTCACACAGCCACCAATCAATACACATTCACGGTTATAAATCTAAGCTGCACACATGCACTGTTTGGCTGGGACGGGTTCAGATATACAGAGTTGTTGGTCTCTTCCTGCTGTGCTGCTGGAGCTGTTTATTGGATCGTGTGTGTGTGTGTGTGTGTATATATGTGTGTGTGTGTGTGTGTGTAGCTTAACTGAAGCACCGTTGGAGGCCATCGCTAATGACCCCATGCGTGGCGTGAACACCTGTGGGAATGGCCAACATCAAAAGCGCTACAAAGGATCATGGGACAGGAACTGCCATGCCTCAAACAGACTCCAGAAACCATGGCATTAACTCACAGCACTGCTAATTAGTGCTGTTGGCCTCTATGGGTTTTGTCTTTAGCAGACCAAGGCGGTGTAAAATTGTATTTGCACCGGCTTAACAAGGTTTCTTTTAGCTTGTTAAGGTCGTGAATTGAGAGGAGGTGGCCATGCAGCACATCACAATGAGAAACACAATCTTTACAAAAACATTGGAAAAGGCATTTAAGACATTTTGTGTGGTCTGAAGTGGCTGAGTTATTGATTTTTAAGCTAATCTAAAGCTTAACATCTATCCTTACGATTCCCATAATAAGCTGACAGTTGCTTTTTAACAGGATAGTTGACTTTGGGGAAAATACACTTCTGAGTTTGTTATTGGATTTCTCATATCCTTGTGCTTACTGACAGACACTTCGGCGGCATTGTCTAGTACAGTTTATCTGAGATATTATTGAAAGATGTCTTCATGAAATTAAAAAATGCACGTGTTTATTTGTTTTCTGGCAAAAGGTCATGTGGGAATATTGATACCATTCTCGTGTATGCATATTAAGTATAGAGCAAGAGCCAAGAGACGACTACCTTAGCTTCATGTAAAGACCAGAAGCGGGGGGATCCAGTGAGCACAGACTTGTTTAGAGGAAAAAAAATCTACTTATTACCTAATACTGATGAACACATTGTTAGTTTAATAAACTAAAACTCAAATGTTTGAGGTAATCCATAAATGAAAAAGAGAGGGAAATTTTAAGGTGGCATGCTGTTGCTCCAGGACAACGTATCTGTCCGCATAGATCAGGTGACAGAAGCAGCCAAATGTAGCTTTGAACTGTTGCTGCATACACTTTACTTATCTGAGATGGCAGATTTATGATGAATTTCATGCATGCTGTTGTGGAGTATGCAGAGGCTCAAGATGGGACCTCCTTCTGCAATGGGATAGTGAGGCACGAACATTGGTGGACCAAGTACAGTCTTTCTCTTGTGGCATATTCTAGTGAGGCCGAGGACTTTTTGAAGTACCCTTTTGGGTCCATTTCATGCAAACAGTTGTGCTCCTTTGAGGTCTGAACTGCAGAAGAACACTGATGGTGTCGTGTAGTGTTAGTCATCAAGATTTTAGCAGCAGATCCTTCAAATTCTGTAATTTGCAAGATTGAGCTCTGTGGATTGGACATGTTTTTCCAGCACATTCCACAAATGCCTGCTCAGATTGCATGTTGGGGAACTTGAAGACCAAAATCCATTATGATGCCATTTCTATGTTGGACTGAGGTCAGCGTGGGCACTCTGACCAATGGCTATCTACACAACTTTATGCATTGTGTATTCTGACACTTTTCTATCATAGCCTACATGAAGGTTTTCAAAACATTGGTGCTGCAGTGGCTCTTCTGTGTGATTGGACAACATCGGCTAGCTGTAGCTTCCCCTGCACGTGTGTGTGTAACATTTGGTCTTCCATGACCTTATCAGCGGTTCACTGATTGTCCTTCCTCTGCCTACTTTTGGTAGGAACGAATCGCTGCTTACAGGGAACAAGATGTGCTGTTTGGGACAAGCTGACCCCATCATCCACCAATCACAGTTTGTCCCTTATCAAAGTTGCTCATATCTTCAAACTGCCCAGGTTTTCTGCCTCCAAGACATTCATTTCATGACCTGACTGTTCACCTGCTTTGTATTGTGTCCCATCCCATGACACATGCCATTGCAATGAAATAATTGGTGTTATTATCCCCCGCCTCCACGAAGTGGAAAAGGGGGATATAGGTTTGGCCTCCGTGCGTCTGTCTGTCCGTCCGTCCGTCCGAGATGAAGGGGACAGCTTTTCTTGGAAACTATTACAACTAGGATTACGAAATTTGGAGTGTAGCTTCACACCATGGACACCTTGATCAAGTTCGAAAATGAGACCTGTGCGATAATATTTAACAGAGTTATGGCCCTTGATCACTATTTTGGATATAGACTCATAGACATCACATGTGTTTTAATGTTGTTGGCTGTTCTGTGTGTTTATGCCCGGTGAGCTGTGTTGCTTTCTGGCTTTCAGTTTCAAACTTGACGCACAGCTGCGAGTGTGGTATCAACCTCCCTATCTCTCTCCCAGCAAGGAATGCAAACGCAACTTTCAATTGCAGCTCAAAATATACTCAATTTTAAATTCTAACACGTATTAATGACTGTCAATAAGCACACAAGCATCCATAAAGTTTACTGGGCACGTTTTACGATTAATCTCTTTAAATGGCTCATTGGTTTGGCCTGTTCTTTGCTACAAATGTCAATGTACATTCAGTATCAGATCTTTATTATGTTTAGAGTCCAGCCTTTTAAGATGTAGGAGGAAAGATACTTCATATCACTGTAGGATGAAAGATTAGATCTAACTCAAGGTAGCCTGTTTGGTCCCGAAGACTGACCAGGCACAGAAAGACTCAAAGAAAGATACGACTGCAGTGTCCTTGAAGCAACTTCACAACCAAGCTGTTCAAATATATATAAAACACTGCAGCTCAATCTATCCTCCTTTATACTCCTTGTTCTGTCCTCTTTTATCTCTCTGTTGTTATAGCTGTCCCTCTGTCTTAACTTTCTCTTGGGTCGTCGTCTTGTTTTCTCTTCTCATTCGGCCTTTGCACCCTTTTATTTACTCTTTTTATCCCTTCTTAGCTCTTCTTCATCTGAGGAGGAGGAGGAAGACTACTTCAAGAGATTTTGTTGAATAATACATAGCTGTTAGAGCAGAGCCGAGGAGGCTGACATGGATGGAGGAGAGACTATCGAGCTGGATGTGGAGTTTTGATAGCGTGTGAATGTGGAGCATTTATTACGATGAGCTATGGGCAGGCACGTTAGTTACAGAGTGGAAGTATGAGATTCAATAAATCTATTAGGCTCACATTTAAAGAAGGGAAAAGTGTAACGGCGAGCATTTATCTTTGGATGTTTATGCAGTCGCAAATTCAGACACATCCATCAGCAGGCAGGGCTTTGTGTTTATGGTTGAACCTCCTTTTAGAAAGCATGGGAGAGGTATTGACCCTGTTTTAATCTGACATATGAGGAAGAAAGCCTTGCGCATGTGTGCGTGTCTGTCCCCGCAGGTTCAGGTCTGACAGACACGAGGGGTCACCGCTGCCCCGTAGCCTAGTGACCTCATCAGACAGTGCTGAATTATGGGTAGTGGCACTTGGGTCTCACAGCTGTCTCACCGCTCAGGGCGCAGTGATAGTGAGTCATCTCTAACGCACACATTCCCAGAAACTCCCACACTCACACAGCAGCTGTACTGCAGGGTGGCTGACATTTAACAGTGGAGACAAAAGCAGAGAGTGTGAGCTGAAGAAAAAAAGGGGGGAAAAAAAACAGAGCCGCAGCCATGATGCTATCAGAACCTCGGGTGTTGGTTGTCATCCTGGTCGTATTCTATTGACTGCAAGAAATTGAGGTGTTTTTGTCAGATTATGTGATATTCACCCTTTCATTAAGCCCTAATGTGCATGGTTTTGAGGTAAAAGACTAAGAGTGAGGCTGTATTTTTCCAGAAAACTGCAGGAAATATGGAATGAAACGGCATTCATATTAGTGTTATTTCAATAACAACATTCTGACTTTGAGATGATATTTCAATACCGCTACGGCACCTAGTCGACACCACAGAAAAAACCTAAAGCATCAGAAAAATAATGTGATAATACATGACAGAACGTAGAACTTAAAATTAGTCATTTGAAATAAAAAGGAAAAATAGAAATGTTTTCAGAATGTCGATGAAAGACAATGGAGGATGTGAATAGAAACAAAACAATGTGAAATGAGTAAATTATTGTACCAAAGAACATTCCAGTGTTTTCATATATACTCAGAAGTGGAGGAACTCTTTATTTAGATCAGCTCTTCACACATTCATGCCTTTTCACCACTGCTGCTTATTCACAAATTGGTGACTGTGGCCTGTCGACCCAAATCAGTGGAAATGTTGGTCTTAACAAAGCTGACCAAAAATAATATTGGTGCAAATAAAACAAGTAATACTTTTCTAACATCCGTATAGAATGCAAAACAAAGTGATAATAGATTACTGTGCAGAGCTAGTATTATTAGTAGTAAAAATGAGCTCCTTGGTATGTCACAGATGTTACTGAATGCAGCTCAAGTTAAAACTCTCTTAGGTTTTAGCTTTTAAAAGGCTAAAAAACGGATGCCACCCTTCAAAGTCTGTATAGGGGTTCTATTTTATTACAGCCCCATGTGTACTTCTTTTGGCATGTGGGGAAATCTTAAGCCTCACAGAGCAGTTGTGCTCAGTTAGATTGTCTGAGTAGGCGAACAGTCAGTAAATGCCTCAGTGCCTTTCTGCTTCTGTGTTTTATTCATGTGTTGCAGTGGTTTTAGTTTGTTGTGCACTGTGTAAGCCACAAAATTAAAACCATCGGCTCAATGTTGTGTAGGTCCCTTTGACACTGACAGCACAGTTCTGAGGCATCAAGATCTGAACTCTACAGCCCTCTGAAGGTGTTCTGGGATAACAAATTCTTTAAAATCTTGTAAATCACAAAGTGGATGTGACTTGTTTCTCATAACATCCCACAGATGTTCGATCAGACTGACATCTGGTGAATTTGCAGTCTAAGTCAACACTTTGAACTCTCCTCAAACTATTCCTGAGCAAATTTTGCCATCACCATGATGTGTTCTGTGGTCTGTAACACTGTTTAGGTAGACTATATAACATCCGTATGAATTCCAGGACACCGCACAGAGCGTCACACTACCTCTGCAAGCTTGCCATTTTCTCGTAGTGCATCTCGCTGCCATCATTTCACCAAGTAAACAAAGCTCATGCTCCATTGCTCAGTGATCCAATTCTGAACCTCACAAGTCCATTTCAGGCACTTTAAGTGTAGGACAGGGGTCACTACAGGCACTCTGACCAGTGATGCCTACCACTGGCTTTCTTCCAATGTTGCTTTTTTTTCCACATCAATTTGGATGACTTGGAGGATCATCCCGACCCGAAGAGTTTTGTTTTTTCCTGCTGGGTTGTGGAAACTATGTTGATGCTGCTGTGCCTGACTCAGCAGCTCTCAACACTGGAGAGGTCGTTTCTTGTTGGACTTTATAGTGTCATTAGCCTCTTTTCGCTAACTATTTTTGATGGTTTTGGCTGTTGACATTATCTCTGCATGTTGTGTATGCTAGGTCTTAAGCTAATGTTAGTGTACTCTGTCAGAGAAGCTCCTTTCACACCGGTTTGTCACTTGCAAAATAAACTTGACAGATCGTGTTCACTTATTCGGGCATATGCCAAGGAAAGTTAGAAATGATTTAACTTTAGACTTAGCTTAAATCAATTCTGCCAAGCCAGCATTCATGGATAAACCATGTCGTTATGTACTATTCTCAGTTATAAAAAAGCCTGCAATAGTCTGATGGCATAGTTGATAAAAAAATGTTTGCTGACTAAGTGTTGCACATTTTACAAGACAATTATTGGACACGTAGTGCAACAGCAAATCTTATAACATTCAACAAGTGCACTTTGTTATGCAATTTTACTATAAAGCGATCAAATCTGCTTTCTTTTTTATAATGAGAGACTTTGGTGACTGACAGCTGAATGAACATTTACTTTCACGAGATTTTAAGAGCTTAATGACCTCCCAGAATGAGAAAATACTCCCTGGAAAATGAGACATGGAATAACCTACTGCTCATTGTGTATCAACATGCCACAACCTGAGTGACGGTGAATGACTTAAACACACACACAGCGCACACAGACATCTCGCTCTGTACTGGCCAAATATCTGCAGAAAATATACTTAGACGGTGTGAATTTAAAAGCATTCTGAGAGAAAAAATTATGCATTTGAGTTGAATTCAGATTGGAGACAAAGTTGGAAGTGGTCATGGATAAATACTGTAAATTGAAGTGATATTAGCCAAGCACACATTCCAACTGTCTGACTTATTCAAAAGAGTCGAAAAATAAAGGATGTGCTTGATGTATTTAGCACACAAAAGAAACTAATTAGGACGGCAGGGGGTTGCATTCTAGTTGACACACAAAGTGACGACAGCCATGGCAACAGTCATTAAAAAATGTACTAAAATGTACTAATCATCATCTGTTCCATCAGTCCGAGCATATTGATTTGAGTTTTCCATTCATTTTGGCTTATTGCACAGACCTTCATAACCTGATTCTGCGCTCAGTGCTGTCACATTGTTTTCTGACTTCGGTTAGCGCTTCCTTTTCACCGTATACTTGTTTGTGTTGCATACGCAGCAAGCTGGGAAGCACTATGATGTGGTCAGACACCTTTCAATCATAGTCAGCAAGGTTTTCTGCTGTTGCTGCCACTCTAGTTCTACCGTGGGACTTGGATTCAGAGGTCTTGTAGAGTTCAGGTGCACTGATGTGGATCAATGAGCCCTTGGTCTCTGTCGGTAGTTCATTGGTTGTCCTTCCTCGGCTCACTTTAGGCACTAACTACTGGATATCGGGTACCCCTTACAGAACTTGCCCTGACCCACTCATCCAACCACCACTTACCTTTGTCAAAATCACTCAGATCTTTACACTTGCCCATTTTTCTGCTTCCAACAATCAGCTTCAAGAACTGAAAATATATTCCACCTCTTAATTGGCTGGTGCCATTGAGGCAAAATAATCTGTTCTTCATGTAGCCCTATAAGGTACAGTCAATTCCAGCCATTTTCACTACAAAAAAATCGCTAATATTTTATTTGTAAATAAAAATATGACGAGAAATACAGGGAATATTGGACACGCATCACGAGGTGCATTTCCTCGAAAACGACCTATTCGTGGCTTATATACGACTTCAAGACATGTTTTGGACAAAATATTTTACTGGCTTGTTTCGTCTGGATGTCCAAGGTTGGATTATGGCCGTTTTTTGAGGAATATTTTCATCTGTGTGTAATAATGAACCCGCAAATGTGAGTCGTGCTGTGTACGTTAAAGCCGTGTATAGAGAACGGATGGATGGATATTCGTTGTTTGTCGGACAAATGTGTTTATATTACCGCTGTGTTAATCACATCTGAAAGTGGTTTATACCGGCGGATTCATGAGAGTCTAAGCTTTCCATCAGTGTATAATGTTTGACCAGCACAGGCTTAATAATTTAACATCAGGCTTTGCATCTTTGCATGACTTCCACTGCCACCGCTGTTGGAAGTGAAGGATGTTTTCCCCTCTTGGCAAATTAAACTTCATGCCCTGCAGCCACTATATCTGTGGAAAATGTCACATGCCCAGACAGCATCCAATAGCTGTCTGAACCTGACATCATTACACTGGACACACATGCACGGTGTGGCCTTTACCACCCACTTTGCATTGAGGAGGATGATTTGTTGCTGCCGACGTGTGGGGCAATTTCATGTTATATTGATTTCTTTCGTGACACGGGAGGGAAATTACTTGGTCAAGGGGAGAATAGCACTTAAAATGTAACGGTGAAAGAGTAAACTGGTCTATTATTAACCTTTGTGAGATAAACTATATTATGTCTTCTGGAAATTGCATTGTCACTTTTGTTAAAGGGGAACTTCGGTTTTTTCAACCTGGGGTCTGTTTTCATATGTCTTTTCATACATGTGAGTGATGGAGAAATGAATTTTCGACATAGCTCCAGTATTTAGCCAGGCAGGCAGCTTAGCAGCTCAGCTAGTGAAAAGTATGGGGCAACTTGCCCCCCCCCCCGCGTCAAAGTCCGCCCTAACATGCTTTTTTCCCCCACACTGACCGGCTCAGATAGTCTTAACGAGTGTCCCACAACATACTAGAGAAGTGAACGAAAATCTCCACATTACTTGGCGATGGCTATTTGTTGTGGTCTGTATCCAAATCTCAGGACGCCAGAAAGCAAATCTCGTTCCGAAATCGCGCGATAGCTCGCGCCAAAACAAATGAATCCATGTAAATCAAGCCATTGCTGTTTTGTTCAAAGTGGCACATTAATTTATGGCACAAAAATAACTTTTCCTATATATTTTTTTTAATGGAGCAGCAAGTATATTAGGTGCAACATAAGGATCATAATAATAAAATGAATGATTTAGCTATTGTGGCCATATTGTGGGTGCTAATCCTCGTGTCATGGCTGGATCAGGGTAAATCATGGGTGGGAGGGAGGGGAGGTGTCTGTGGAAGAGCGAGGTCCGGTCATCTCGGTGGCCGGTTCAGGAAACAAAACCGGATGAATAATACACCGTGTCGGCGGTCACATGTCGTGCAGCGGGCTCCTGAATGATTTAAAGCTTTTTACATCATCAGCCTCACCCTCCCTCCCTCCTGCTCCGTCTCCCCGCTGATGCACCGAGCAGCCCGGAGATGCTGCTGCTGATGCTGGCGACCGACTGCAGCATCCGACATGGGCATCCTTTAATCCGGCCGTGTGCACAGTGAGTCCTTCGCCTCCACTTTTTTCTCTCTCTCTCGCTTCCTCCTGTCTTAAACTTCGACCACCCTTTCTCAATCATGTGCCACCTCCCTCCTCTCCCTCCTCCTCCCCGTTTATTGTTGTCTTCCTTTGTGCAGCTCTTTTTTTCACACTAACGATGGCGCATAACGCGGCGGATACCGTCCGTGCGTCCTCGTAAAGGTGATGCTTGGTGATGTCGGGGGAATGCTCTCTCTTCCGTACGTATAGCCGCACCTCATTTAAACGTCCTTCCTAATTGTGTGAGGAAGATTAGAGTTTTAGGGCGGCTTCTCCCACCGGACTAGAGCTGCAGCAGGCTTGGAGGGTCGAGAGGAAGCAGTAGACTACAGGGAAGAGAGAAGGGAGCCAGATGAAAGAGGGTGGGACGTGTAATTAAGGGTTTTTAAAAGCAGGTGAGAGCATGCAGTTGTTATTTATATGGATGGGTAGTGGTGTCAGAGGAAGAGAGATGCCATGATGTGGGATTCAGTGTGTTTGTGCATGGGACAGAAGAGGGGAAAGAGAGGTTTTATTTTTATGCTGTGATAGAATAGAGTTCATTTGTTGTGGTAAGGCTTCATGATGCTTTCAAAGACTACATCATTTTAAAGATATTTTGTCAGGAGCCAAATTTATGATATGATTGTGATTATGATTATATGATTTATTACAGCCTGTCTACCTATTTGTTGTGCCAAAAATATCTATCTATCTATTTATCTTTGAGGCAACATACTGTGCCATTGGATGCACGCATTTGTGTCTATGCGGGGACAAGAGCACTCAGACATTGAAAGCCTCAAGCTCTGGATCTGGGCTAATCCCTAATGACATGGCCAGATCTCACTTTCCCCCCCTCCTCTCTCTCTCTCAGTCTCTCTTTTTTTCCGTTTGCCATAAGGTCTTCTCTCTCTTCACCCCCCCAGTCTTAATTCTTTCCCATACTCGCTTGCGATGACGTGCTGTCCGTGGTGCTGAAAAACAGTCGCTCAGCAGATGGCTTGCTAATACGCTGAGGCTTGATGGCCCTGTCAACGCTCAACAGGTGCTTGTTACCACAAGAGACGGCTGCAGGGGAAATCAAGGAAGTTTGATTTTAGTTGTAATTTGGTGCTTTTTTTGTGTGGAATGGATGCTGTGTTTGCATGCTGGAGCTGCGGGGTTTTGTAGTTTGTAAATGGTGAATTCACGATATGAAAGCGATTCATTTGTGGAGGGGAGTTGCAAAACGGAAAGGAGTGATAGTTTTTAAAGCACACAAGCAAGATGTCAGAATTGCAAAATAAGAGCATGTTTGCATGTGGGATGCATATAATAACACTCAAAATTTAGATTAAACTTTGGCAAAGTCATTGCATGATCCAATGGGAAACTATATGAACATTAATGCTTTATTTAGATCTTAAAATACACAAAAGATCAAGTTTAAGTCTTCCTAATATAGCTTCAGTGGTCAGAGACTCCTAGAATTTGATGTTACAACAAACAGGAAACAGAGAAATGTGACAGTGTAGATGGTGATGGAGTTGGTGAAAACAACAACAATAAGAAGCAGAACCAGAAGATTATATAACTGACCAATTTAGCAACTGCAGTTTGTCTCCCTGCATATCCCTCATGCACTCTCACACAGCCCTCAAGACATGCAGGTCTCACATTAGAGGACAGAGTCACATGTAGGGCCACACTACTGGAGAAGCCTGAAGTTTAGTCGCTTCGTGCTCGAGGGCACTTCAGCAGCACCAGTGGTTACGACTGGTGTGTCTGGTCACCATATCTGGAAGGTTTACTTGTTTTTCTTTTGCACTGGCTGAATATTGTCATGCTGAGGATATTTGTTGCTATTTTTGTGTGTGTTTTCAGTATCTATTTGATTGCACTAGACGAAGATGGCAGTAAGTTAGACATGGAGATTCCTGAATGAGTTTGGAATGAAGGACGGCGAGGTGCATAGCTGAAGAAAACAATATGTACCATTAAATATTTCCCAACACACATACAAGCTGAAAGTTGCTGATAGTTTCACTTTCATTCTGCTATAGGAGGAAAAATGGCAGCTGTGGTGTTCCCTCAAAGAAGTGACCGGTGGAGTTGTTGTGGTGGAACATTTGCATGTAGGGAGATGAACACTGCATAACTAAATGCATAATCCACTGAAAAATCCTAGCAGAGTTGCTTTACTGCACAATCCAAATTTTCGGCAAAACTTTTAGTTTCAGATGTACTGTCAGTGTGGTAGGCTGCTGCCCGGAGGTCGGTGGTGTTGTTTCCCGGGGCGAAGAAAACGGTAAGACACAAATAAATGAAACTAAGGAAAATGCCATCAGAAATGATTTGCAAATGGCAAGTTTATATCTCCACATGCTTCAGTGAGTCAGACTAGCATCACCCCAACTGATAGCTGCTGCATAGCAGCTGTTTCAATTAGACCCCTGACCAAACCTCGATTTTTGGGATCTTATAATTTTAGTTTTTTGTTCTTTTTTTTTTTAATATAGGATACATATGTTAGAGTTCAGCTGAAACGGAAAAAGTTTGTTGAAAATTAACTTTCCTGCAGTGTATTGCACAAATTAGTTAACTAACGGTGAAGACACTTTTTTACGCTGCACTTTCTGCTGAGCTGTGATACAAACTCTGCTACATGTGCTGCATGTGTTGTAGTCAATGGAGTCAGAGTTACTCTGCTGGACAAATGATGAAAAGCCGGAAGGCACAAGGTTGAAAAGGCTGGAAAACATTTCTAAAGTATGCCAAACTATCTTTTTTGCATTATGTTCTTTAAAAATAGTTTTGACTCCGACACTTACCGGACAGCAAATACGGAGATGCTGATAGATTTGACTAGAATGGAATAGAAGTAGGAATAATTTAATAATAAGAAATACTGCCATGTAGGTGTTAGAAAAACACCCCAACTGACCTAGTAGAATCTGATTCGCAGCAATATATGTCTCTAACATTAGCTACAGTGAGCCACCATAAGCTGGCTGGTTATATTAACTAAAGCTTCAGCAACTAAACCCTAGAGTTTAGGCGCATTTTAAATAATGTATGTGCTATTTTGGATTTCAGATGTCAAATAGTCTCATTTTAAGTCAAGAGAAAGCAAACTGCAGGGGGTTCTGAAATGCCACTGGCTTCTCGTTCATTTTTATGAGGGATAACGAGCGTCAACAGAATGGTTGTGCGTCGGTAATGGATACAAGACAGACACTGGAGAGAATTGATGTTCCTTTGAAAGATCTTTATGGAATGCTTACGCACAGGAAGACGTCGAATTAGTGATGTCATTGCGGAAGTCTTACGGTGAAGTATAGGTGTGATTCATGCAGCAGAAACACAGAAACATAAGCTCCTGTATTTATGAATGGCTGCTTGGCCCCCACCACCAGCCTTCCTCCATCAGATGCAGCTCAGCACTGACGTCAGTGAACCTGCCTGCGCATAAAGGCTAATATAATCACAACCTCACCGACACACAAACACACACAAAGTCCTTTTCTTTTGTCTCCGTCAACAACACGGACACTCATACACACCTCTCGGCTTCAACAGGCATGAAAGAGACAGGGGGGGAAAAAAAGAGGGAGAGACAAAAGAAAAGAGACCAGAGGGCCAGTGTGTTGGAGGCCATGATCATTATCATCACAATGTAATCTGATCTCTGTTCAAAATGTGTGGCTGCTGTTGCTTCCCTACAGGTACATCTGCAGATTTGCATAAAATTCCCCTTTTCTGTCCTTTTTTCCCCCTTTTTTTGTAACCTTCATCACTTGTAATTTGGAGCGTTTTCTAAAAAGGCACGCACCAATTTTTTTTACTTTACTGTATTGATAGTCAGAGAAGCTAAAAGCTCACATAAACGATTATGTCTAAGTCACGAAAAATCTTTTCTTACAGAGCAGCTGATTATAAAAGATGGTAGGATAATGCCTGTCATTTGCTCGTTGTCTTGCCCTCTACACGTGTAAAAGTCACACACGTCGATTTATTTGCCACTTTGAATGCCAACAATCAGCTGTTCCTCCTGTGGGTTTGCTTTAGTTTACAGAAATCATAGGCTCCGATCATTTTTGAAACCATCGAAAGACCAAACCGGCGCGTTCTGCTACGTCGGCAGTCTATCATTTTGCAGATGTACAAAAGTAGTTCCAATCTGTGCAATTGGTTGTGAGGAAATGATTGCACGTCTCTGAGGCTCTGTCCCAGTTATCCCCCATAATAGCTCAATTTCCCCTCATTTCAATGTTGCCCTCAGAAAAAGTTACAAGAGTAAACTAAACGGGTATTTGCCTCTTTTCATCCTGTAGAAAAATGTAGCGGCACACAGGAATGAAAAAGAATGTGAATATAGTAATTAGAAAACAATATTAGTGCAGAGGTACCAAATATGTACTTTTGAGCATGAGGTATTAATTTGGTGAAGACTGCAGTAAATAATTTGTATGCTAATTAAAGCAAGGCCGGTGTTATACTTTCCATGTACCCGAGTACGCAGAGACTTTAGGAGGATCTGAGTGACAAAAATTTCATTCACGAGAGTCCAGATGCAGACATCTGTGCGCAACCAAGACTTTGTTTGCACAGTGGCTATGCTAAATGATCAGTAGCTCATATGCTTAGTAACAGTTTGCATGCATGAGATTTGTAGATGTCAGCCTACTGCACATGTGTGGAATGTCTCCATGCATTCTCCAAGCAGGCTAGAAAGTAGTAGCAGTAGTAACAATAACTATGAAACCATGCACCCATGCTGCTTGTAAATGCCCATAAACATGACAGAAAGGCTAAAAACATACTGGTTTTCTTTCTTTCTTTTGGTGATGGATTGGCTTGCCATTATTTATAATCTCTTTTCTACTTGCTGCACTTTCACGGAGACGAAATAGATTTGTCTGGCTTACGTTCCACTTCCCTGCTTTTAAAATCAACAGATCCTTCATCAAGTTTCATATTACTTATTCTGAAACTGTCACCATGGGAAAAAAGACCGAGAACACAGTTATAAATATCAGATTTCTGGTATGATGTTCTCCGATTTCACAAAACAAGGCGGATACACTGTAAAACATCATAAAGGATATTAGTCAAACAAACTCATCTTTTTTAGTTTATCTAATGCAAATAAAAGTTTACTCATTTCTAATTACCTCAGGTTATAATGTAGAAATTCTCTTTTCAGACTACTTCAGAACTGCTCTGATGACTTGTGGCATTGTGACTTAAAATGATGAGTTGAATGAATGAACAGGTGAGAGTTTGTTCCACTTATTAAAGAGAGTTAAAACTCCACAGAGACTGTAGAGGTTTCTTTGTAGTTTGACAAAACAGTGGTGGAAACTTTCTGATTGTCTTTGTTAAATTAAGTCATGCTTGTTTCTTTTCATAATAATCAGAACAAATCTAATCATGGCGAAGGGTTAATACTGAATTCGGTCCCTAAATCCGAAAACAATTTATCTCGCTATCATGTGCAGTGGCCTCACAGATTGTCTTAATGTGGACTCTCATCAAAAATGGCTTAAAAACTGAGCTTGTAGGTTCTGAATGTTAAATAAAGAGGAACCTTCATAAATTATCTGTCTGTAAGCATTTTGTTTGTGACTGGTCGATTCAACTTAATATCTTAAGTTTATTGAACTTGTTAATTCAAGTTCAGTTGATTTAACTCGGCTAATTGTGTACTCTTATAAGTTACGCAATGACTCTGAAGTAATTAATAAACTGAAATGCAGTTATTTCACATTTTAAAGGTGCAGTGGAACTTATGTTTCTAAGCTGAATAGGCTTAAATAGTTTTACAGTGCAGAGACTGCTCATCATATGTTTATTACTGTAAAAAGAAGGTATTCAATGTAAAATGTGTTTTGCATCTCTATTTCATGCCATAAAAACTGATTTGGTGAATAGAAGCCCAGCCATTATGTAGTATCAACCTGCAAATCATGTCTGTACAGATAAACTCTATTTATAACACCAACTAGTGTATTGAGACGAGGGGAAGTGATGCACCAGATGACCAGTGGCACCTCCACAGTATCTTTCACACCCGAGGAGAGAGAAAAAACAGCAAGCACAAACTCTTGATCTGACAGTTCATGCCAGCGTGGTTCACCCAATTATGACCTTAAAAGTCAAAGTTGTTTGGCCAACAGCAAGACTTTTGTTCAAACGCTGGAGTTCAGGGAGTTTATCCATTCAGTTGCCATGGTAAAGCACTCCAGGATCAGAGAAAAAGAAAAACAGAAGCAACGGCGGTCAGAGAGTGAAGAGAAGGAAATACACTTGAGAAAAGGGTGAAGGTGGAATCGATGAAATATAAAGCACCATAAACTAGCGGCGGATTGTTTGAACACACCGAGCAGTGCACCCAACAGGGACACCACTTAGTTGCTCAAAAGTAGCATAAGATGACAATTCATTGCAGCATTAGAGAAGGAGTGGAGTGGATGGATAATTTGAAACCGCAGAAATGGGGAGGTTAGAGAGTGTGATGGTAAAGAGATGCATTGTCGGTGTATAAAAAGCTTTCTCACATTCAACAGAAGGACAGTATTGCCCACAGCGGTGATGGGGATTAGCAAATTGAATATATAGTGACAATACTGGTTGGGAAATGTATTCTGGCTGCCACTGGGAATATTTCTTCTTCCATTATCTCTGAGTGTTGCTAATATATCATGGTGTTGGAGTTCCTTGTCAAGGAATTAGTCAGCAGGATCCGCCTGAAGTCTGCCACCTCGATTAATGAGCCGGTATAGGGCCAAGTTTCAAGTCTTGTCTCAGACCAAACGTCTCCAACTGAGGTTTGCAAGTTGCCATCGAGTTCAGCCCCCGAGTGCGTGAGAGGCGACCCTGCTGTTCCTGTAGAGCTTAAGGCCACACAGAGAAGGATGTCATAGATATGGCTGGTTAAGCACACAGCCAAAGGGAGTGACATTGTTGTTTTTATTTATCTTGCAGTCTGGAGCCAGCTCCAGTTTTGCTTCAAGCTTCAGGCCTCCACTGTGCTGCATTAAGGGGAAGATAGATGAGGAGGCTGCAGCCCAAACTGTGAGTGAAGCAGGCTGGCTGACAGCTCAGTCATGCAGAGCAATTGGTCAGAACGCTGGGACCAGTTGGCACCAGATTCAACACCGCAAACTTTTGACAGATAGGCGTGATGCGCTTTAAATGGACTGACAACTGCAATATTTCTTCTTTCTGCTTGCTCAGTTCACACACACAACAGTACAAATTGAGACTACACATCAGTATGTTTGAGGTAAATAGTCACAGCCTGTAGGGAATACGATCAAATGGAAATAGAGCCAATTAGTCCGTAAACTGGTCTGACAGCCAACTAACTGAAGCAAAGGGGCTTCCTTGTTTGCATTTATATTAGTCTATTGGCAGTTCTAGTACACCAAACGGATGAAAGTTACGGTAAATTGGATAGTATGCAGTCAGTCATTTTTTTTTAATTATTAAATTTTAAAGCTGCCCACTTTCAACTTGGACCCAATCCTCAAATGTTTTTGCTAATCCCAATAAACCAGTATCATACTGGCACGCTCTTTATTTACACTGTGCGGCCATTGCATCTCATGTTCCAAGACCTCTAGGGTTGTCGTAAACCAAACTTGTGCGATATTTAATAAAATCCAACATTCTTATGAATAAATCAGTGTATTCGCAAGAAAAAAAACAAGCAAGATGGCAAATGAGAATACATTTTTAGTTTATCTTATTTCAAGATGTACCATGCTAGGTGGCTGTTAGTGACTTAGTGTTATACTTTTATTTACACACAATATAATGTGGTTTTAAAATAAATCATCCAAAATTCTACAAAACCTTGCAGCTGTATTTCCTGTCTTGAATTCAACATAGTTTGCCTATGTTTTACTGCTCAAATAACATGTAGCAACACATATAACATTCTGTACATTGCTAACTTATCATACCCTTTAAAATATACATGAGCTGTAATAGCTTCTATGTCATAACATATATAACTAGAAAAGCAGTTGGAGAGCACAGTACTCCGCCAAGGCTGCTCAGTTGTATCATTTCCGACGGCTGAAATATTTTTAAAAATTGTGGATCCAGACTTTAAGCCGCATCGCTGCCATCTATCTAAACAATTGGTCCTTGTGTCAGCTCTGACCTTCCCTGGAAATTTAATCCAAACCCGTTTATCTGTTTTTGAGTAATGTTGCTAACAGACAAGGAGACAGACAAACCAACGCAGATCGTCACATAACTTTGCCTCCTTGGTGGAGTAATAAGATTATGATTCACAAGTTTGATCACAACACTATATCAGTCCTCTGAGCAATAATATGACATTTGTCACCGATTCCACAGATAAATTTGTACAATTCAGATTCAATATACACTAAGTTACTTTGAAATCAACTCGCATAAAGGAAGAAAAATATTGTCTGACAACTTTTATTTTGGAACTCTTTTTACATGAATGAAAAACAACAGTTTTTCTTTAATAACAATACAAAATAGACCTTCTGTTGTTAACTATGTATTGCCACATTTAAGTGTAAATGTGTTTAACAAGGTAATGTAAGGATGTTTAATATAGATCCAAGTTTTCACTTTATTTAAACTGTATTAGATTGCTGATCACTTAATTGATTTATTGATCCAAATAGATGCCTCATTACAAGTCTAAAAACTAAAAAAAATTAATAGCATAAACAATCCTTACGTACAGCCACTGAAGGCACTGAAGAAAAACTGTTGATGAAAGTTATACAAACCACCATTTTGCTTTTTATGGGGCATCAATAATACGACACCATCCAGAGGAGCATAGAGTGGGTGTTACCCAATCACTGTAATGACAGTTTTCTTCTTTCCTTTTGCACATGAAGTGGACACACAAAGTCCACGGTGCACAGACTGCTGGTCGATTAAGCCCTACAGATAGATGGTTTTACATTAGTAAATAAAACAAAGAATCTGTCATCATATTCCTGAGCCAGTCGGGCAGCCTGCTCAGTGAAACTGATAGGACTATGAAAGTTCTTATGTAAAATATAAAAACAAAAAATGTCTCTTGAGACTTTGAGACAGACAGGGATGGCTGAAGTGTGACTGATGAATCAGAAAACGTAATCAACCTGGCAGGCAGCGATCTCTCTTTTGTGTCGGATTCATTAGGCCTGTCAGATAGGGATGCTGCAGCCAGTCAGCCAAAGCTTCAAATCAGCCAGACTGTCACCAAAGTCGGTCGAGCGGAGGAAAATGAATTCAGAACTGCGCGTTTCCACTTTATAACCAGCCTATTAGTGCTGATATTTGCTGGACCCAGTGACTGGATATTTGCCTCTGGAAGAAATGTAGTGAAAAATAAAGCTGGTTTCATGCAGCACCAGACTACCTGTTGCAATAATGCCTACCTTAATGGAATTAGCTGTGATTAACTGAGCGTGGATGTACTATTAGTCATAGTGATTGATAGTGATGCATTATTGTGCTCTGGAGATTCGAGTGTCGACTGTGAGAGCTTCTTAGCTCTGCTGCATAACGCTCCATTAATCTTAACACTGAGGCATACACACATGAATTATGCACAGTAATATTCCCTCTTTCACACAGCCTCTATATATCCGTCGTTTTCCCCTCAAAAACAGCAGACTGATAAGTAGTGGTGGGAAAAAGAGGAAATCACAAGAATGAGACAAATTTCCCTGACTCAGGTATCCGAGCGACATCCACTTCCTGTTCTGTCTGCAGGCAACAAAAAAACGGGGCCAGGGCCGAGTGCCAGGTCTAGTATTTGCAGAGGCCAGGGCCATGCAGCGCAGGCCGGTTGCCAGGTTGGTTTCCGAGTGAATCAGAAGAGCTCTCAATTTTATTAAGCCAATGCAGCTCTTACTGTAAAGGCAATGAGAGCTCAATCAGGTTATTCATCCAGTAATTCAGACCGAGGCAGGGGCGGACGCAGAGCCGGGCTTAGTCACGGCTGATTAGACACAAGGATGGATGTTCTGACAGCTCTCTTATCCGGGCAGGAAACACTAAGATGCTAGAGGTGGTTATGATGACGGGGATTCAACTATTGATCTATGAACGGCAGCACTCCGGCTGAGCAGATAATGGCTGTTTGTTTAGAGATTTAATATTCGAGAAAGGTCTTGTTCTAAATTCTATTACAGGGCTTCTTTTAAGTCGACAGCAGTGTATCGCTCACACAATGGGAGCTGGCCGCAGTTTTCCAACTCTATCTGCTGTTTTGTTTGCATATGCATGTACATTTCCAGTGGCTCTTTCTCTTGTAATGCAATGGGAGAAGCAAGAGGAGCAACTGCACGGCGAGATGTTTAAATGAATATAAAATTTACTGTAACACCCACGCTCTGTTAAATGATTTAGTAGCTAACGTCGCCACCGGCACTTTAATTTCAGCTCTGCGTAAAGATTCAGAAGAAGAGCACCGTCTGTTTTCTGAGGGTCGGGAAATCAGAATAATGCATTTTATTTGTTGTGGATATAAAATGTGTGCATTACAGTTCAGCTTTAATAGGTATGCTAATGTAAACAAATGTGTTTTAAGCTGTTATTTGAACTGAGCCAAGAGATGTGTAGCTACTGAGCTCCAGAGTCTTGGTGCAGAGCAGATGAAGGCTCCTGGCAGTCGTGTTGCTGAGTCTAAAAGTTGGACCAGACAGCAGTGGGCGATTTGGAAGAGGTGTATATGGATGGAGAGAATCTGAAATGTTATGGAGGAGCCAGCTTTTAAAGGGTGTTCTGGAAAAACTGCTGACTCTCCTGGCCTTATAAAACCAAACACTGGCAGGTTGCTTCGTATTTGTCCACTGCAATAAAGAGAAAGGAAGAATTTATCTCCGGCACCACTCCCAAAAAGTTAGGAATACACTGAAAATAAAAGTATAAAAACTAGTAATAAGTACTAATAAAATAGATTCACAAATTTATTGTAATGTCACTAGTATCTTTTAAAAAACCAGATGAATAGATGACTGTTAAATTTAGGGTTAATATTGTACATACATTTCTAAAATTTGCAATTGGTGTGATTAGCAGAAAAGAAGTGCTGGGCCATCAGATTTGTTTGTTAAATAATGGAAAATATGTTCCAGAATGATTTATTATTGTTTTAGAAATACCTATTTTCAATTAATGCTAGAAATTGTTATTATTATTATTATTATCATTATCATCATCATTATTGATAGTAGTAGTTATAATAATAATAATAATAATAATAAATAATGGATGTTCTACTGCAATAAGGAGAAAGGCTGGATTTATTTCCGGCATTACTCCTAATAATAATAGTAAATAAATAAATGAACAAAACTGTATTTTTCTGAGATGATTCTTTTCCATTATTTTATAGTTTGTTTGTTTGTTTGTTTTTAATTTGGTTCCCCAGCTGCTGCAGTATTACCTTTTATTTTTCTGACTGTGAACAAAAATTCTTCTCTCTTGGCAAGTTTTGACTGCTTTAAAAAGTATTACCCTTTGAAGTCTTCCTGAACATTGAAAATTTAAATTTGCATTTCGTTCACTGACAAAAAAGCTTCTTCAGACTGTATTCTAATGTGTTTGTGCGCAGTGGAGCTGAATGAGGGGGAGTTAGGAGGAGGGTGATGTGCTCCATGGACTTGGTGATGAATCTAGCAGCAGAGTTTTGAATAATTTTGAGCCGATGGAAAATTTTATTGGAAATACCAGGCAGAATGGTAACGCGGTAATCAATCATCATCAGTCATTTGGGACCAAAGCTTGAAAATAGGAGTTAATTCTGTGTTTAGAGAGAAATGGGCGAAGTCTGGAATTATTGCGTTGGTGAAAGTTGGTAGTAAGTGAGATGATATTAATGTGGGGGCTGAAGGGAAAGTAAATTATCCAGTATGAGTGTCAGACTTTTGTTTTGAAAATGTGGAGCAGGCAGTCATTAGTGGATATAGTTAAGAGGTGGGTGTGGTGCTGCTTGCAGATGTTACACACGTGGACAAAATTGTTGGTACCCCTCAGTTAAAGAAGGAAAAACCCACAATTCTCACTGAAATCACTTGAAACTCACAAAAGTAACAATAAATAAAAATTTATTGAAAATTAAATAATCAAAAACAGCCATTACTTTTGAATTGTTGATTAACATAATTATTTAAAAAAAACAAACTAATGAAACAGGCCTGGACAAAAATGATGGTACCTCTATAAAAGATTGAAAACTATTTGACCAGAGTGACATGATTAACTCAGGTGTGTCATTTAATTGACATCACAGGTGTTTCCAAACTCATAATCAGTCAGTCTGCCTATTTAAAGGGAGACAAGTAGTCACCCTGCTGTTTGGTGAAAAGGTGTGTACCACACTGAACATGGACAACAGAAAGCGAAGGAGAGAATTGTCCCAGGACATCCGAAAAAAAATTATAGACAAACATCTTAAAGGTAAAGGCTATAAGACCATCTCTAAACAGCTTGAAGTTCCTGTGACAACAGTGGCTCATATTATTCAGAAGTTCAAGACCCACGGGACAGTAGCCAACCTCCCTGGACGTGGCCGCAAGAGGAAAATTGATGACAAATTGAAGAGACGGATCGTTCGAATTGTATCCAAAGAGCCCAGAGCAACCTCCAAAGAAATTAAAGGTGAACTCCAAGGCCAAGGTACATCAGTGTCAGATCGCACCATTCGTCGTTGTTTGAACCAAAGTGGACTTCATGGGAGACGACCAAGGAGGACACCACTGCTGAAAAAAACTCATAAAAAAGCGAGACTGGAATTTGCAAAAATGCATGTTGACAAGCCACAAAGCTTCTGGGAGAATGTCCTTTGGACAGATGAGACCAAACTGGAGCTTTTTGGTAAGGCACATCAACTCTATGTTCATAGACTCAAAAACCAAGCATACGAAGAAAAGAACACTGTCCCTACGGTGAAACATGGAGGAGGCTCAGTAATGTTTTGGGCCTGCTTTGCTGCATCTGGCACAGGGTGTCTTGAAAGTGTGCAAGGTACAATGAAATCTGAAGACTATCAAGGCATTCTGGAGAGAAATGTGCTGCCTAGTGTCAGAAAGCTTGGTCTCAGTCACAGGTCATGGGTCTTCCAACAGGACAACAATCCAAAACACACAGCCAAAAACACCCAAGAATGGCTGAGAGAAAAGCGTTGGACTATTCTAAAGTGGCCTTCTATGAGCCCAGATCTGAATCCCATTGAACATATGTGGAAGGAGCTGAAACATGCCATTTGGAGAAGACACCCATCAAACCTGAGACAACTGGAGCTGTTTGCTCATGAGGAGTGGGCCAAAATACCTGTTGACAGCTGCAGAACGCTCATTGACAAATACAGAAATCGTTTAATTGCAGTGATTGCCTCAAAAGGTTGTGCAACAAAATATTAAGTTATGGGTACCATCATTTTTGTCCAGCCCTATTTCATTAGTTTGTTTTTTAAAATAATTATGTTAATCAACAATTCAAAAGTGATGGCTGATTTTGATTATTTAATTTTCAATAAATTTTTATTTATTGTTACTTTTGTGAGTTTCAAGTGATTTCAGTGAGAATTGTGGGTTTTTCCTTCTTTAACTGAGGGGTACCAACAATTTTGTCCACGTGTGTACTACTGGAGATATACCACCTGCCTCTACAGAAGCTACAATGTGTGTAACATAGAGAATTACCAGTGCTAAGATGTTTTTGTTTTCTCTGGCAAGCATTGAGTTAGACTGATCAATGTGCATCAATTTCAGGCAGTGGAAGTCAGAGCTGTAACAACTAGTAGACTGATCAGTTAGCTGTCAACTATTAAGTCAATTCTCAACTATTTTGACATTTGATTAAACAATTTCTGTGATTTTTCTAAGAAGAGTGTAAAATTTGCCGATTTCCAGTTTCCAAAATCAGATTTTTTTTTTGTTTCTTTATGACGGTAAACTAAAGATTTTTGAGTATAGACAAAACAATACAGTTCAAGTCTGTCATATTAAACGTAGGGAGACACCTTTTTCTGATCGTTTGTTGGACAAACAACTGATAGGTTAACTGAGAAAACAGTTGAGATTAATCAACAGTGAAAGTAATGGTTGCAGCTCAAGTGAAAGTTTATTTTTTTCTTGTAAAAAAAAGATAAAGTCAAGCTTAAAAGCATTATTTATATTTTTTTTGTAACTTGTCTAGTTTTCCAACAGTGGTTTTTTCTTCTTTTTATATTCTTTCTTTTTTTATTCTTTTTTTTCTACTTTTTTTTATTCCCAAGTGAAACATAAAACAAACACAGGACAGACAGAAAGGTGAGGCATAGACAGTGTTCTAAGAGAAAAGGTGCATTTTATTTGTTTGTGCTCTTTAATTCACACCTTAAAACCAGTTACAAATCTAAGACCCTTCACAAACACCAGATACGACAAAATCCCAACTGGATCAATCATGAAGATGTCAGGAGACCACAAGAAGGATAGAAGAAGCAGAGTGAGATCCACAGACACTAACCCAGCAGCCTCCACTGACTCAGCGACCGGAGGAACAAACTCTATTGAGTTTTGGTAAGTGCCGGTGTGGTGGGTCTGGCATGCATGAGAACCTCCACCAAAAGGAGGGAACTGTCTCCTCCAGCCCAAGGAGGTCCACACAGCCCCCCCGCAGGAGCCACCGAGCGGAGACCCAGCCCAGGAGCCCGGAGCGACCCCCGCCGACACAGCCAGAGCCCCAAGGCCCGCGCAGCAGAACGGGCCACAGCAGACCCCCACGGCGCCCCACCGGCCCACAGCCCCACCTCCCCCACGACCAACGCCCCCCCCCCCCCCACAACCCGACTCCCCACCGCCCCCCCAGCCCCCAAACCCCCGCCCCCCCACCCCCCCACTGTTTTCCAACAGTGTTAATTAAAGTGCTACATATAAAGTTTCTTATTATATTTGTATGTTATAATTATTTTGGTAATTGGGAAGATGATTGTCACTCTGTGAGCACGTGACGCATGAAGACCAATGTTAACTTTGCTTTGCATCAAGACTGGAAACAATCGGCTTTTGAAAAGTGCACTTTGAATTGCGACTACAATGGAACAAAAAAATACATGCACACTACCTTCTGCTTAGCAATCCCACAATGCAATGTGCCTCATTTTACAGATGCAATGATGACTCACATATCACTAATGAGGAAACTATTGGTTTTCCATTATGTAGGGAGTAGTGACTGAGGGATTAAGGGGTGATTTTGGACAAGGCCTTGGTCTCTATGCTAAGCTATGCTAATTGCCTCTTGGCATCACGCTGCTATTGATCCACTCCTCTGTCAGCTAGAAAGCAAAGAAGCGTATTTCTTCAAAAGTATCAATAAAAATATGTCTGCATCAGGTTCTGCAAGATGAAACTGGGGGAAAAAACACAACATCTAACTGATACTTTGTCAACCTTTTGTCAACATTTTGCCCGTGTTGTCTGACTAGCCTTTATCCCAGGGAGCAATAGTAAGCTACAGTGAGTTCTCCAGCTCAGAGCAGATGGAACACCTGCTGCCACGGTGCTTTGTGCATCTCTGTTTTGTTGATCTATGACTGTTCAAATATTTCGTACTCAACACAGGGCAGGTGCTGGTCACTGTCAATGAAACTAGCCAGAGAATAATGTAACAGATGTTATGAAAAACAAGCTGCATGCATGATTTGATGGGGGATATGGAATGATGAACAGGTGTGTGTTTGTGTAGCACTTATCGTCGTATAGATCCCAGAAACACAACAATGTCAAACGGACCGTATTTCATTCCACACAGTCGTCTGTTTTTTAAGAGTTTTGATTAATGTGATTGGATTCGTGCGTAGGTGTCGGCGTCTCGGATTAAAGCCTTTAAAGTCTGTCTGGCCATTTCACACACTCTCCGTCTTACACACACATTTATCGACAAAGCGAACTGGATGATCAAAGCCCGGTGCTCTAATGGAAAACAGATTTGCTGTTTTTCAGTCTGCTCATCCTCCTCGTCCTTTCTTTCTAATCTCTTTGTCTTTTTCTGTCTGCACACACACACTCATCCTGTAGTCATAGGTGAAAGTTATAAACAGTCCTGCTTTGTGTGTGTGCTTGAGTTTTAAATTATGCATCACAGTGTCTGCAATTGTTTCTTTTTCCATCTCGTTGGAGATCACTGCTGTGCAAAAAGTTAATCGTAGACATTCAATTTGTTGTTGATATCTAGTTTCATTTAGACTTCTGTTATGCATCTGATTAGCAGGTGAGACGCTACAGACTTTCTGTTTTTTTTTTGGCGCCGACAGTCCATTAACAGTCAGCAGTCGACTAACTAAAGAACAGCTGCGTTGTTTAATTTTCATTTAGGCTAGTTGTCAAACATGAGAGAACCAGGCGTCGTGATGGAGTTCTGCTGTTACATTAAACACAAGCATGCTCTAGAGTATAAGTATGAATATTTTGCAATTATCACAATGAAATGCCATTTGGATTCTCGAAATTGTTGCTCGACTCAATGAATAATGGTCTCAGGTTGTTAGTCTGGTGAATGTGCCAGATTGTTCGCTTGTGTTTTCGGCTTGCTGAGTAGGAAGCTTTCTGAAAACGCTTTCTGCAGTAATTGGGAAACATTATACAGTCTTGTGCCAATAATGAAAGTGTAGTTTGATGAATGTGGCTCTTTTCTTTTGGTTTCTTGGTCTGCAGTTCAGGAGTCGCTGATCTTAATATGTAAAGTGCCCTGACATGACTTCTGTTGTAAATTGGCACAGTACAGATAAGACTGACTGGAACTGATGAAGAACTTTCTGCTAAGTTGAGAGTAATAAGCACTTGTATATGTGCTTGAGTGTATGTGATTATGATTGGATTTTTAGGAGTGTTCTGCATGTGTGTTGAGCATTTAGACAACATATCCTGCTTTCTGATGATTCTGTTTTTTTGCGGATCTTTGTTGGTGCCTTCAATCAAGACTAATCCAGACTAATCCAGATCTCTTGAAGATGTACTTTCATGCTTTAGATTTCCTTCCCATCAACATTGCGGTAGATGTTTCAATTTAACTTGATGTTTTTCTCAACAACTTATTTTATGCGTAACTTTTGTTGGCTGCATTCTTTTATAAACACAAGTTACATCTAAATTTACTTCAGTATTACAACCAGGTTTTTGTTTTTTAAAAGTGCACTTTCCAAGTCAGCAAACAAACTCTACTACATAAATATGTATTGCAGTGATGGAGTCCTTAGCAGAGAATGAAGTCGCACTCCCTCTGCGTGTGTTTTATAATGTAAGCTTCTCTACTTTCTGTTTTGGCTGCCGGTCTAACCGTGCATGCCTGTCAGTGCACCATTGTGCATGTGAATCCCTCCCTTTGAAACTGTTGGCCCCCATTTATGTACAAATCAAGGTCCCATATCACGATGGAGAGGCAATAATGCAGCCAGACATTCAGCTGTTGCCCCAAGAATCCTTTTAAATTTTATTTGTCTGTGGTTATCCTGGTTTCTGAAGGCTTCATGTCATTCTGTTTTGGTGTAGACCGTTGTTGGTGTCTTCAATCAAGATTATCTCTAAAGTAATCTAGTGTACTTGTGAAGATATGCTTTGCCTTCATGGTATACTTCATGGTATACTTCTCAGTTTCCATCAGCATAGCAGATGTTAATCTGTAAATCGATTGCTCTTGCTCTAAAGCTCACTTTTCAGTTTGAAGATTCACATTTTGACTTTTAAAAAAAAACTACTTTACTAATTTTGTTGCAGCTTAAAGGAAGAGTCTGACTTACATGTATTCAAAAATCCATTTACTTCATTTCCTTGTAGAGGAACAACAAAGAAATGTCATAAAATAGACAGTGGCTCAGGTGCATCTGTCCTTTTCCTACAGGGAACGAAAGCAACTAAATTACTCTCATCAGAGTCACCAGATTGTGTGGACAAAAGGGATTTTACCTGTATGAATGCAGGAGCTGCTGGTCTCTTAGACCCAAAGCACACATTAAGACACCACAAACAAACAACTCAATTAAAGCAGAGGTAATCCAGCAAATTTTTCCTGCAAAGTAAAATTACTCCATTTGTGAAGCTGCTGTGGAAAGAGCACAGACCAATATAAAACAACCACTTCTCAATCAGAAAGGACCATCAGGAAGCTGTGAAAGTATTCTAAATATAGCATATACATAAACCAATACAGATTTATAAGCTGGGCCTTTATAGGCTAAACTTTCATGTCCTGTAGGAGACTATGAATGGAAAGAAACCAAACAATCATTTTATTGGCCGACACATACTCTGCTATGTGCACCTGAGCTACTATATTATCAATTTTATGTCAAATGTCATGCATTTCTGTGTTATAATTCAGCAGGAAAACTAGATAATTCACCTTCAGGATACTTGAAGCCTTGTGCCAGTTTAAGAGCCCCCGGCCCCACCCATCGTTCACCATCACACTCAAATTAAATCACCTTTTCAATTTTCTGTACTACCGCACAAGCTCGTACTCCCGCTAAGTGCAGCGACAATAGCAGCCCCGGCCGGCTCTGGTTAAACAGCTGGGTAATTGCAGTCATCATCTGAGTGGCTCATGTTATAGCTGAGAGGCAGTGTGGGTGTGCTGAATGGGTGTTTGTTCGGCAACTTGCGTTTGTTGTTGGGAGTAGATGAATGGTGAGTGTTAGTTCACTGCTGTTAGGAGAGAGACACGGAGAGGTGGACCGCGCCGCAATTGATGGCGATAATAGCTCTCTGTTCAACAGCATCCCTAATCACCGTGTTACTCATGTGACATCAGGGACACTGTTTCAACGGTGCGGACAAGTATCGCAAAGCCTCTACTGTTATAATGTTTTAATTATTAGTGCACAATTGGTATAATTATTCTGTAAAAGCCTGTGATTTTGTTTTTCCTGATGATGTGTGATAATATTCAGCACGTTTCAGTTAACCGCTGTGTTTTACACTTATTTCTGTTGTTGAATTACATTTCAAAGCAAGGATGTATTTTTTTAAGCATGAAAAAACTACTAAAGGTATATGTTTGGACAGATAATTGGTTCAAAAAAGTAGCAGTAAGACTAAAAAAGTATGTATTAAAAGTTTTATGTGAGATGATAACGTAAGTAAGCAAATCCAGTTGAAGCATCAAAAGTAAAGTACATGTTAGACAGGATGACATTATTATATCATTAAATGCAAAATTAATATAATTAAGCAAAAAATTGGAAGTACTTCTGAGATCATTTCAATTCTGTCATACACATTGGTTTAGTTTGTATTAAGACTATTTATTTAGTTATTTGTTATTTTGCTTAAATTACCCGCAAAGTACGGAGTTAGTTTATTTACTTTTTTGTTCTTACGTTTTCAAAGAACTTTTTGCTCTTTTCACACTAATTACATCTATGTTTGTTTTAGTTTTAATATCAATTTATGTTTTTGAAAGTGCAATATGCAAGATTTTGAACATAAATACAGCAAACAAACACCGATCTGCTAAAGATAATATGTAGTTCAGTAATGGCGTCCTTAGCAGCCACACTCCCTCTGTGTTTGTTTTGTAATCCAAACCTCTCTGCTCTGTGTTGTGACAGTTGGTCCAACTGTGAATGCATGTTAGTGCACCTTAGTGCATGTGAGTCCCTCCCATTGAAACTGTTGGCCTTCCCCGCACTTATAACCAGACAGAGGGAGACCTCTCACACCAAAATAGAGATGCAAAAGTGCACTCTAGTGTCCATTTGTCGCCCTAACCAATCCAAAGAATTTAAAATAATCTATTTTATTTATGCTGTTTACCTAGTTTATGTGCACCCATTTGTATTTCAGCTCAGAGTAAGTGTCTCTACCGCTGTTTTGAGGTCTCTTCTTTACTGCTCGTTCTCTGCTTACGTCTAAGTTGCTCCAGACTTTGTGTGTCTGTTTCCACATAAGAGCCCCCAGCAGTCCATCCATGAATGGTCCACTGGGCCAGATATGACTCACAGATAAACTGTGAAAACAGACACACATGGAGCAGAACACATAGGAACAGATAAAAGGGGAACCAGGTGAAGTGAAGATAACGTTACCTGAGTTGCCAGCATGTCATTATGGTCTTCAGTATATTTTACAACGCTAGCATTAGGTAATGAATGTGGTTGGGGATTATCTTTTATTGACTGTCATGTACACAACCTTTTGGATTGTAAATGACAATAAAGGGAGGAGGCAGGTGAGGCCGACATGATCATTGTTGTGATCTGAGGCGGTGGTACTCTTACGACATCCACTGGTTCTGAATATTGCATGGGCAACCTTTAATTATCAGCTTTTAAAGGTAATTTGTAAATTTGTTTTCAGTGTGAACAATTTATGTAATTTAATGTATTTATGGCCTTTAATTTACAGAGTTATGAAATATTGTAATCCTGTAACCATAGATGTCAAAAAATACATTCAGGTAAACAGCATAAAATTCCAATATACTCTGCAAGCAATGGAGTAAAGTTATAGATATGTAAATAATGTGCTTAAATACAGCCCCATGGATTCTACACTGCAGGACATGAATTGTTAAAACTAATTATAAAGCTAATAAGGTAGTAGTGTTTTAGATTCATATTAGGCCTGATTTGAATCCATAAATTTTTACAACTTGTGCTAGCATGTGGTGGTTAACAGCCTCAACACAGCTGCTTACAGGTAAATTAATCCTGATTTCAGCAAATGCTAGATGATGAAGTGGCAGCATACACTACGATGAAGTCATCAGCCCGGCCTTTATTTGTTCAAAGAAATGTTATATAAGCAGTTGTGCTGAAGTTTAAAATTATATAAGCTTTCACATAATGCTCTGTCTGCCTCTTACAAACAAAAGAAAGCGATTTTGTATCTATGGTTCTCGCTAATGAGCTTGGCTACCATAGCAACATGGGTACGGAGAGGGGATTACTAATTAGCTGCTTTCTCATTCAGGGACGCTTCATTGGTGGACAAACTTGTAATACATCTGCACCTTAGGGCTCCTATGTCTTGGCATGTGTGCTCAAAAAGTAACCGCTGTGTCAGACGAGTAGTAGAAGGCAATGCGCTGTGAAATGCTGCAAAAATAAATCCTCCCACTTTTGTCTTTCAGGTAACTTTCTGTCTCACCATGTGGGGAAACACTAGCATGGCTTTCCACTGAAGCAGAGAACAAGACAAAATCAGATCTTCTTCCATCATTTGGATAACGAATAAGTCCTCTTCTGCGCTGCTCTACAAAAAGAAACAAAACTGTCACAGAACTTAAGGAAAAACAGCAGAGAGCCTGCGTTTTCCGCTCCTTCTTGTGAATTTTCCTCCCCTTTGACCTTCAGCCCTCAGTATGAGCGGCCTGGTAGGAAAGCTGGACCCTCGCAGGATACAGTGGGGCTCGACATGGAACACCTTCACGTCCCGCGTCCTGAGGACCAAACCTGTGGAGTCCATGCTGGATTCGGCCATGTCGGGCACCAGCTCGCATGGGACCAGGCTGGCCCGGGTGTTGTCCACGGTGGACCTGGTGTCGCTGGGTGTGGGCAGCTGCGTCGGGACGGGGATGTACGTGGTCTCCGGGCTGGTTGCCAAGGAGATGGCCGGCCCTGGGGTCATCGTGTCCTTCATTATCGCCGCTGTGGCCTCCATACTGTCAGGTCAGACTGGAGCTTATGGCACACATGTATGCAGTGACTCTTTTACTGCTACACACACAAACTCGGGTGAATATAGCCGCAGTATAAAGGTTCCTGTCATTATCATCACTATTAAACCAATGTGATTTATGTGAAGAGCCTTTATAGCAACTACTAAACAGATTCCCATGGCCAGTTTGACCTCCAAAAGTCACTGCTGAATGAAGTAAAGTGAACAGAAGTGAACCATAAGCAGTTTCTGCTCATTTTATGCGCATTTTTGCTTTTTTTTTTTTTTTTTTTTTACTGCAGTGTAAAATCCCTCACGTCTATGGAAACAACACAACCAAAGCTAGAGGTAGAGGGAGCAAAAAAATGTCTTTTGTGCAGCATAATCAGTGTTTACGATAAAATGGTGGCTCCACATACTGTAGATATTTTACTAACAGTTTCCGTGCTTGTCTCGTCGCTAGTCTGCAGTTCAGCCGAAAAGTCCCTTCATTTTTACCACATGACTGTTGGTTGAGTCACTAATACCATCCAGTTGCACTAAGAAGTTCAGTATTTATGCTTTTACAGAATTTGGTCAGAGCAAATGGTTCATTTTTGGCGATTGGAAAAAAAAAAAAAAAAAAAGGCCACATACACTGTGGTGAATATAGCCACAGTGTAAAAGTCCCTGTCATTCTTATCAGCATTAAACCAATGTGATTTATATGAAGGGCCTTTTAATAACTGTGCAATTATTACAAGGGCAAAGACATTACACGGGCAAAGCTATAATGTGAGAGGCACTTAAGGGATATCTTAGCGCTACTTTAATTCTCCTATCAATACCTTTAGGTCAGCCTTTCACTTTAGTGATCATACTGTCAAATTACTGATGTGTGTGTGTGTGTATTTGCGTGTGTCTGCAGGAGTGTGCTATGCAGAGTTCGGCGTGCGCGTGCCTAAGACCACAGGTTCGGCCTACACCTACAGCTACGTGACCGTGGGCGAGTGCGTGGCTTTTTTCATTGGCTGGAACTTGATCCTGGAGTATCTGATTGGCACGGCGGCGGGGGCGTCGGCTCTCAGCAGCATGGCGGACTCGCTGGCCAATCACAGTATCAGCAACTTCATGATTTCACACATCGGGACGCTCAACGGTTTGGGTAAGTGGGGCAATGATGTGAGAGCTACAGAAGTTGAAGGTGACAACAATTAAAACTTTTTTTGATTGCCTGTAATTTTTCCAGGATTTGAGAATTTTGATGTTTTAAGTAAGAGAATAGAGCAGGTTTGGTGTGGCTTGACAGCTAGCAAACACCAAAACCGTTCCTGCATTCTAATGTCTTGTTCAATTCTACGTTCAGCACACTTTTGAGTATAGATGGGATATTGATTAAGCAAAATGTTGCAAAAAGCCTTGCAACACATTATAGATACAGTGTTTCCAAATGTATACTTCTATCAAAACATGCAGGCGCTCTAAAAGGATTTGAGGATTTAAGTGGAGTTTCAGATTTTGTTGCATGGTCGGGTTTTACTGATACACTTCCAATGATTTCTTGAACTTAGGTTACACAATAGGAAGTCAGAGGTCAGAGCATTTACTGGAAATATCTGTAGCTAATTCAAAATATTTATTTTTTGCTCCATTTTAGATTTTGTTTACTTGGGAATATTTGTAGTCCACTTTCAGAATCACACAGCTCATCAGCTTTCAGCCGCAGTCATCAGGTCATCTGTCAAGAATGCTTCGCTTTAAAGCTATAAACAGACATTCACCCAAGTGACCTTTGGGACAAATTATTCCTCATTCTGCTCACTCTTCTCAAGAAGGTCAGCTCTGCTCTTGTAGCTGTGGTTGTAGAGGGCAAATGCTTCCTGCTTTCGTGACTTGTATCCACATTCTGCTGGGCTGACTGACAGTTGACCCACTGCACATTTAATAAACTCTATCTTTACTGTTATTCAGTATTTATGTAGTAGTTAGATTGCTTGTACCTTAGAGTCATGAATTAAGGAAGCCCAATGCCATGCTTATCACAGCAAAGATTCTGTGTGGCCTCCTCTATTTGAATCATTGCACATCTTTCAAATAAAAATGCTGACATGAAATGCTAACACCATCTGGGCATCTGTCCAAACCATACTAGAATTTTTTTCTTAAATATTTCCAGGAAGCATCGAAGCAACATTTCGCTGCTTATCTTGGACATCATGTCACTACGGAAAGTTTCAGAGGCTGTAGTGTCTTGAATTTCTAAATGATTAATACAACACAGTTTTCCAGATCGTAATCTGCAACGTGGTGAGGTTTCCTGCTAATCTACTGTAATACTATATACACTGGAGTTTGTGTGTGGCAGCTGTGTGTCTATCTCGGTGACATTGCCTTGTCATTCTCTTCCTGTTGGCCACTGGCAAAGCGGTGGTAGTAGTCACATGATGTGCAGCACGGCCAGCTGTTCCACGTCCTAATGGAAAGTTAATGTTTCCTTTTCCTGCTGGAGAGAAATGATTGCATCTCCACACCCCAGGGAAAGAGTGGAACTCAGCTCAAAATATATCTCATTATTTTCCAAACAGTCAGGGGCTGGGTTCTGGTAAAACATGTACAATCCTAAGTTGGGTTAAAAAGTAATTATTTATTAACTGCTTTGTACTCAAGCAACATGCTGCTGTGGAGTTAGGAATCCAACATAATGCTGCAGTATGAATGACAGCTTTCCTGATTAAAAATAGTTCCGTTGATGTGCAAAATACAATACGTGTTTCCTGCTGTGGTATTACCAGGAAAGTGAGAAAGTCCATTTTTTAAAAGTTTTGCATAAGAAAATAGGCTTCGTTTCAGGGTGGCCTGACCGCTATTGAATATCAAACATTGTTCCTGCATTCCTCATGTCTTGTTCACTCCTGTGTTTGCTGCTAATTCTTCAGCATGCGCTCTGCTGAGAAGGGATGGGACACAAAATTGATTATGCAAAATGTCATATCACTTTGCCTTGTAATACATTATGCAGGTGCCAAATATCAATATTGCTATGAAAACGGGCAGACACAGATTTGTGGTTCTACATACTAGACATTTTACTACCCACAGTTTCCATGCTCTGTGTAAACACTGTCTGCAGTTCAGTCGAAAAGTCCCAGAATTTTTGTCACATGGCTGTGGATTTACAGTTGCATGATGCCTTATCTTCCCTTTTCTCAGCTATTTATATATTTTCTATATGTATATGTTTCACAGATGTTGTGATTAATCATAGATGATTGTCTTGTCTTGTCATTACCAAACATATTGTGATAATATTGTGTCATGAGTCACTCTGACTCTATGATATTGCTTAAAGTAATTTCTTTAATTATTCCACAGCTGTCCTAAAACGAATGTTGAATAACTGATAAACGATCCAACACAAAGTCTGACTGACTTGATGTTTTAATTTCCTGGCCTCATTGCCCAGTTAAACCATTAAAACTAGGGAGTGTTTTACAAAATATCGCAAACAAGTGAGACTGTATTTAGATGAAATTTTGTCAGGTGATCATTTAGCTAACCGACAAAAAGCAGCTTTGACAACATTTTTAAGAATTGATTATTTTACAAAGCACTTATCTAGAGAAGAAAGACCAAATATTTGCTTGTTGCTATTTCTCAGATGTGAGGACTGCTGTTCTTTTCCTTAAATTCTCAGATTTGGACAAAACCCAAAACAAGCAATTTGAAAACATTACCTTGGGTAACCTGGGTAATCATGATTGGTCTTTTCTTTCAATTTGTGACAATTTCCAGATCAATCAATAAATCATCTCAGTGGGATACTAAAAGCTCATTCAATCCTCGCATGATGTAATGAAGTTTGTTTTTTTGCGAGCAGTTTCTTACCTCCTACCACCACAGTCACTGGATAATACTGTATCACGTTATCCATTTCTGTGTGTGAATGTTTTCCTTCTAGGTAAAGGAGAGCAATCGTACCCAGACCTGCTGGCGCTGCTGATAGCGCTGCTGGTGACGGTGATAGTGGCTTTGGGAGTGAAGAACTCTGTGGGCTTCAACAACGTGCTAAACGTCATCAACCTCGTAGTGTGGGTGTTCATGATGATCGCCGGGCTGTTCTTTGTCAACGGAGAGAACTGGGACGAGGGGAGATTCCTGCCCTTTGGCTGGTCAGGGGTATGAATGCACATGCATACACTCTTACAAACACCAATAAAATAAAAAGTATTCATCTCAACTGTTTGGTCAGCTACTTAAAGATAAATAATGCAAAATAAGTACTTGCATAAATGCTTACTCCTTTTAAAGTGACTCATTTATGTCACACAATTAGTTAAATGGAGATCATGAGTGCAGTGAATGTGTCTCAGATGACGTTAGTATAACAGCATCTGGAAGGTCCAGTCACTGCTGCCTATAACTACACCATAAAAACAAAGGAACACTCCAAGCAACTCCATCAAAGGTTATTGAAAAGCGTAACTCAGAGAAATAGGCACAAAAAAACCCAAGTCACTGAATATTCCTCGGATTACAGTTAAATCCATCATGGACATGCGTAAATCTGCCTAGAGCAGGCCATCCTCAGAAACTAAGCAAATGTGCAAGAAAGAGATTGAGGCCACCAAGACACCCATAACTAATCTAGAACAGTTACAAGCTTCAGCGGTTCAGATGGAGAGCATACAGTAACTGTTGCCCAGGGGCATCAACAGTAAAAAATTTATGGCAGACTCGCAAATATTAAATCATATTAAATCTCGACTAGAGGTCACCCGAATACACGAATACAGAGACTCTGAAGTCAACTGGAAGAAGGTTCTTTGGTCTGATGGAGCCAAAAGTAAGCCTTTTGGCAATTGAACTAAATACTATGTTTGGCACAAACTAAACACCGCACATCCTCACAAACACACCATCCCCACTGTGAAGCATGGAGGTGGCAGCATCATGGTATGTGGATGTCTCTTTGCAGCAGGCCCTGCAGTGCTTGTAAAGGTAGAGGGTAAAACCAGTGCATCAAAAACGAGTGAAATCCTTGAGAACAACCTGATGTAGTCTGCAAAAGAACTGCGACTTGGGAGAAGATTTGTTTTCCAGCAAGACGTACAGCCAAAGCTACACAGAAATGCTTTAACAACAAAACAACAAGGTGAAAGCTGTGGAGTGGCTGAGTCAGAGCGCAGACCTCAATACAGTTGAGAATGTGTGACCTGACTTGAAAGGACTGTTCACTCACAGTCCCTGTGAACAGCTTGAGAAATTATGCAAAGAAAAACGAGGTGAAACTGCAGTGTCCAGATGTGCGAGGCCGTTTGAAACCTATCTACACAGGCTCAGAGCTGTGATTGCAGCAAGTGCATCTGCAATACACTGAATTGAAGAGGTTAAATACTTAGGCAATTCCTAATTTTCCTTTTTCTTGTTTTTATTCTTTGACATAACTTTGTGGAAACCTGTTTTTATTTTCACATGAAATGCTTTTTGGATGTTAAAAAGCAATAAAGTGACAAAACATCCAAGGAAGGTGAACACTTTATATAGACAGTATTAGATAACAAGCATGCAAGCTAACACAAGAGGAGGCTCGGCATTATATAACGCGATCTGGTTGCGTTCTTTATGTAAACTGTTGTTTCTCTCGCCTCTTCTCTGTTGCAGGTGATGCAGGGCGCAGCCACCTGCTTCTATGCCTTCATCGGATTTGACATCATCGCCACAACAGGAGAAGAGGCCAAGAGTCCCAACACCTCCATCCCGTATGCCATCACTGCCTCACTCATCACCTGCCTCACTGCCTACGTTTCTGTGAGTTACCTTCCAAACCATGTTATAAACACAAACAGGCATTCCTCATTTATCCCGCTCTACTAGGATCTGAGCGTTGAGGAGTCGTTTGGAGACATTTGAAGAATTAAAAAAATGCTCATTCTCGTTACTCGAAGTATCACTGCAGCCGACAAACACATTTCTCGTAGCTGATTAGAGTTTTTTGGCATGCAACATGCGGCACCGAGGTGAGATAACGGCTTGGCTCATTCATTCCAATGTTAGAAGATTTCATTTCTGCTTCGCAAATAAATAGGAGTTCATTTGTGGGATGATATGCAGGTTATAATCACAATACAGTTTTTTTTTTTCAAACTCCTACATAGTTTTTGAACGTTTTGAAACCCACGACAAAAGTGCTTCTATTTCACCTCTGATATGGAAACAACACTTCATTTTCTGGTTATTTTTGCTTGCTCTGTTCTGTGACATGGTCTTTAATTTCAGCTAAAATGAAAAGCTATATATCCGCTTGATTATTTACTGTCGTCACACCCTCATCTTCTGTGGTTAGGTGTATCGATTGTCTCGTGAACACAGACTGCTACCCCAAATGTTGAGAAGTTTCCAACAAAAAGACGGAACGATCAAAGATGAAGATGCTTCCGGAGTGTTCCGACTGTGTAGGCGTCTATCACCTCTGATCTTCTTGCATGCAGCCTTCCAGATTGCCTGATGTGAGCTGGATGCTTGTTGCTATGGGTCCTGTGGAACAGCAGCCTATCAGAAATGAGGAATTTTTCAGCACTGCCTGGGGCGAAGATTGCATCAACTTCAAAACTCAACTACTTTCCAAAATCCTCCTCTCTCTTTCTCTCTCCCAGTCGAGTCTATTCTTCCACGTCCTCTCTTATGCACCGAAATCTGTTTTCTAAGCCTGTCTTAATCTCCACCTTTCTTTGATCTTGCTTACTCTGTAGGCATCTTGGAACACCTTTTTTCTGCTCCCACAAGGAGCCTCTAGCTGCTGCAGTTCAATCTGTGGAATTACTTTAATCCATTAAACACATAAAATGTCACTTTTTTTTTTCTGGCGACATTGGTTTTACATTATGCAATGCACTTGAATTACTGAGACACACTTCTTCATCCAAGATTGTAAGAGTTCTTCCTTCGGTGTTCCCACTCACTCTGTTTCCATGTACAATTTTCCTTTCATCCTCTTAATTGAGTGTCAGTGCAAATTCATGTAAGAGGGCGGTAAGGGAAAGAGTTACGCTGAACAAATTTTTTGGGAAAGCCTCAGTCGCAGCAGGGAGCCGCGTAAATGTGCAATCTGCAAACTAGTTGACAGTGAGCTAAAGTGGAGTCTGTAGGATGTAGTTTGGGAACAGCTTTGCTCTCTCGAACGCAAATGTTTAACGAGGATTTGTTGCAGGATTCCCGTCTAGATTAGCATATTTGACTGGCTCACACTCGCTGTCTGTACTAGCCTGTTCCTGGATTGGACGAAAGGTGAAAGAGCGCCATGTTGCTAGCATGAAAACTGATCTCTCTAACTTCTTGTCTGTGTGGGGTTAGTCTTTTTTCTTTTCAGTGATCCCTCCCTCACTGTAATCTGTTCGTGCAGATCCGCCTCTTTTGCAGCACAGCACTTGAGACAGATGGCCCCGCTTGATTTCACACGTCAGACACGCACACATACACACAATGACAAAGAAGCATGACTAATATACATTTTGCATGTGATGCGATGTGCAGTATGCTAAACATGCGAGCTGTGAGAAGCTAAGCTGTGAGAATGTATCTCAACACTTACCAGTATTTAAAGGCCTAAATGCTGATGGGATTCTATCGTTTAGTAGCTGTTGTGATGCGTTCAATTACAAGACGTGATTTTTAGCAGCATTTTTTAATGAGGTGTTTTTGTTGTCACTGTTTTCCCAGCAAAGCAGGTGCCACATATTTGTGTCTGATATTTCTCCTCATAATGACTCTAAATAAAGCAACAAAAATGTACGTTTATTTAGCGTATAGTCACACTGGTTGTGTCATTCCCTTCTGTTTTTGCAAATTTTTCAAATGATCAAATTTCTAGTGAACTTCTTAATAATAACCAAAACTATGACTGCGTTTTCCATCCAGGTTTCTGTGATACTGACACTGATGGTGCCGTATAATGAGATCGATGCAGACGCCCCACTGATGGAGATGTTCGCCATGCATGGCTGTATGTTTGCAAAGTATATCGTGGCAGTAGGATCTATAGCCGGACTGACTGTATCTCTCCTGGGGTCCCTGTTCCCGATGCCCAGGGTCATCTACGCCATGGCTGGAGACGGCCTGCTGTTTAAGTGAGTCCACACAGTTATTTACTGTTGTTTATTTTTGAATCTAAATCATGTATGCACCTGAAACTCAGTCTACTAATCGTTGTGTGCGTTTAGGTTCCTGGCCAATGTGTCTTCCTACACAGAGACCCCAGCTGTAGCCTGTGTGGTGTCAGGATTTCTAGCTGCTCTGTTGTCACTCCTGGTCAGCCTTAGAGACCTCATAGAGATGATGTCTATAGGAACCCTGCTGGCCTATACCCTGGTGAGTGCTGGATAATAATGGCGCAAACAAACCTATACATAAACCATAGGCGTGTCTGCTTATGGAAGCTGGATTATTTCTGTGGTGTTACAGAGATTTATTCTCGGCAGTGTATAACCTCAAGAGCGATTGATAGTTGAGCTGTAATTTTTCTTAATGTGAACCAAGTGTGTTTTTCCTGCCCTTCTTGTCTCTTAATGCTACAACACGTACAGTGCAGAAAGGAATGGAGTGTTTTTTTAATTCAGATTAAGTGAAAAAAGCTTCACTCTTTCAAGGACCTCTTAAAGATTGCTCACAGCAGCAGGGATTTTACTGGGGAAACTAATCCCTCCGCAAATGATTTATATAGAATTATGAGATATTGGTAAATGCACGTAAACAGCGAGACCTAGCAGAGTCAGTAATACCAGGGAGCTTTAGCAATTGTTGTTGGCATGTAGAAAGGTTGGCTTAATACTTGTATATCTATGATGCATGGCAGGAGTGAAATTAGTGAACCGTTGGTAGTGCACGACACAATCAGAACTAACAGTTGTCACATCAGACTAAAGTGAAACCATTAAAAATGTAAATAATGTCCACATCAAAAATCTGTGATACTCCAAATAATAATTTGCTCTTTTACAATGTTTGACCATAAAGTCACATCACTTTTACTGTATTAAGTGACCACATGGACACACAAAATGACAAAAAAAGAGACATACAATGATGATGAAGAGACACAAAATGACTACAAAGAGTAATGAAATGACGGCAAAAGACTCAAAATGACCACAGTTAGAATAAATGACAGTAAAGACACACTAAATGATGCCACAAAAACACAAAATGACTTTAGAAAGACACAAAACAACTGCAAATAGACCCAACATTATCGTAAAAAGGCACAAAATGATGACAATAGACAGAATGATGACAAAGAGAAATTAATGATGGCAAAACATACAAAATGGCACGCAATGGCAATAAAGAGACACAAAATGAATGGGAGTGGACACAACCTGAATGGGAGTGGACGCAAAATGAAATTAATTGATGGCAAAAGACAAAAAATAAGTACTAATAGTCAAAAAGTGATGGCAAAGACGCACAAAATGGCTGCAGAGAGAAAAAAATGACCATAAAGAAACAAAAATGATTATAGTGAAACACACAAACGAAGAGACACAAAAGAGAAACCAAACTGAGTGAAGCCTAATTCACATAGAGTGGCTACTCCAGAACAAAAATGTAGAAATGATTCTTGTTATGACACAAGCAAGTTAAAGAGAAACAGATTTTGGTAATAGAGGGTTAGTCTGTTAATTTCTAAATAATGTCCTTCCTGTCCTGCTCTGCAGGTGAGCCTCTGTGTCCTTCTGTTACGTTACCAACCTGAAGGCGACATCCACGGCTTCGTCAACTTCCTGTCTGAGGAGCAGAATAACAAGAGGAAGGAAGGCGTCCTGGCTGAGTGCGAGAAAGACGCCTGCTCGCCAACCAGTGAAGCTGATGAATATGGAGGTCCGCCCACTAACACCTGCGGAGCCAAAAACCTGCCGTCGCTGGGTGACAACGAGATGCTGATCGGCAAACCAGATAAGAACGCGTACACTGCCAGCCACCCCAACTACGGCACGGTGGATATGACCACTGGCATCGAAGCAGAGGAGTCGGAGGGCGGCATGTCCCGGCGGTTGAAGAAACTGATCGGACCACGTTATTATACTCTGAGGATCCGACTCGGTCTCCCTGGAAAGATGGACCGACCGACTGCAGCCACCGGCAAAACGGTCACCGTGTGTGTGCTGCTGCTCTTCATCTTCATCTTCGCTTTCTGCTCCTTTATCATTTTCGGTGAGAAGAAGTTAACAAAGTCACACTCAAGTGCAACAACAGGATGTGAGCGTACATTAAGCCTTTTTATCTTCTTTCAGGAGCGAGCAGTATCGGGGAGGGTCGCTGGTGGGCATTGCTGCTGTTAGTCTTCTTCATTCTCTTCATCGCCCTGCTGATCATCATCATCCTCCAGCAGCCAGAGAACCCTAAGCGGCTGCCCTACATGGCTCCCTGTGTGCCCTTCGTACCTGCTTCAGCCATGCTGGTCAATATCTACCTCATGCTTAAACTGTCTGCCATCACCTGGATTCGATTTTCAATTTGGTGTCTTGTAGGTAAGCGATGGAATTCCTCAGTGACAGTATACTTTGTATTTAATTTCATTTTTCATATTTTCCAGACTGGGTGCCATTTCTACTGACCAATGGAGAAACTAATTTCAATACTATTTAAAATGGCTCAGTTAAACTTGAGTCTCACTTATTTGCTTTGCTTGTTTTGTTTTTGTGTAGCAGAACAGGAAAATCTCATTTTTCTTTAATTTCCATCCTCACTTGTATCTCTGTCCATCTGTATTTGCCTTGACATTAAAATCCCGCTACGTCTTTGTAGTTTCTTTTTATTTTTCTGTAAAAGCAGAATTCATGCTGACTGGTATCTTGCAGAGCTGCTTTTGTTTGTACACAACTCGATTGGACATTTGTGCATTTTTTTTTTAACTTTGCGAGCTGTGCTCTTCTGACTCACTCATAGTAGGAGGGATTGTTTTTAGGTTCATCAAGGGTTTGCTCGTTTTCCGTGATTTAAATTTTCATATTTGCTTATAAAATCGTGCCAGAAAACCTGCATCTGTTTGTGCCTTTCCTCAGGTGTGCTCATCTACTTCGGCTACGGCATGTGGAACAGCACGCTGGAGATCACGGCCAGAGAGAACGAGGTTCACGCCTCCACCTACCAGCGTTACGGCCAAGGCGTGGACGAGGGCTTCTGTGGCTTCGATGACGACTTCTACCCTCCTACAACTGAACCCTGGGGCGCTCCGGAGGGCGGATCGGGGCTGACCCCTCCTGCCGAGGCGAAACCCGAAAGCGACGGGACGCCGTCGAAAGGCCGAACCGTTGCCAATCGTGCCCTCGCCGAGGAGGATCCGATGGATTTCTGAAGGGACTGACTCTGTGTTACCCTGAATGTACTGCCTTTGTCTGCTGCCTGGGGGAAGGGAAGGGGGAAAACAGTATGTGAGCGCATGAATGAGTGTGTGCGTGTGTGCATGCCTGCATGTGAGTGTGTATTTATTTGTGTCAACCCTTGGGCTAGATAGTTTCTTGGCAGTGGAAAAAGCGTTTCTGTTCGCCATACTCTCGGCTCCCACACAAATGTGGACGTCAAGGTCATGAGCTTCGAGCCACATTCGCTTGTTATTCACTTACCGAAGTCAACATCCCACACGCAGAAAGGCTAGATAGAAAAGTGCGGACGTAGCAAGAGATAAAATAGAATTTGGATCACGGCACTGTGAGCCGCAGTGTGTTAAGCAGCTGTTTATGTTTAAGAATTATGTGATATAGGAGGGGAGAAGGTGATGAGATGCGACAGATGAATCAGCACCTCGCTTCCTGACGGGAAAAGTGAGATGACAGCGAATGTCTCCCTGTGGCCTGATTTATCTGCTCAAACATGCTCTATGATAATAAAACACCTGAATAACGCTGCTTTCTGTCTGTCTTTGAAATGTTTCCCCTGACCTCTAACTTCTAGCCCAAGGGAACAAGAAGTGGATTTGGAAAAAAGGGTGTTGATGTTTTCTGTCACAAATAGTACTTGGACTTTGCTTGCAATAGTGCCTTCATCTATACTGTATGTGAGTTTCAGATTCTGTCAGTTTTCTACTTTAATTTTGCCTGTGTATGTGTGAGGGTGCACTGAAACTCCACCTTTACATTGATTCCGTGCGTGTATAAAGTGTGTTTTACTTAGTATGTGTAGGTTTTTGATTTTTTTCTTCTTTTTTTTTCTTTGCTCTTCCCACGTTGCCCCAGCATGAAGCTCAAAATCAATCCACCTGCGCAATTCATGGTGCAACCCTTTGCGCTTCAAAAAAGAGGAGAGAGTAGACTGTCAAAGTAGAAGGAGGTTGAATCCTGACTGACAACCTGAAGGGTTTATTGTGATGAATGTCATATTTTCCTCTTCAGTCTTTTCCGTGATGAGGTTCTTGCTGTTTACCGGGGCTGGAATTAATGGAATTAATTTTCAGTTCATTCAGTTTGGAAAATGAGTTTTCGTCATTGTTTATATCTTCTCTCCACGAGGAGAAAACAAAATTTGGGAAAAATATCATAGGGGTGGTTTGGTTCAGAATAAAGGGGAGGATTGATTTGTTCCTCTTTATGTTGAAACATATTTTCCAGACACCTTTCACGCAGAGAAGGGATGAGTCCCAGTGAGTTTCACTTTCCCTCTGAATGAACTGAAATCTAATCTCTCCTCTTCAATCTCTTTTCTCACCTCTCCTCTACATTTCATATCTACTTCCACTGCTCCTTTCGCTCTTCCAACCCAACTATTCCCTCATGCACTTGCCACTTCACCCTCCTCTTGATATCCATCAGGCCGTGTCATCGGGGGAGTTGCCACTCTAAGTCACAAGTGATGGAGCGGGGATTGGTTTTCAGTCGGGATTTGTAACAGCAATCTGTTCGCGGCCTGTCGATCCATTAGCTCCTGTTTCACCAAAACGGGTGTCTGCTATCGCTCTTCTGATTTGTCACTGGAGCATTTACTCCCCTCCCTGTGGTTCTGCTCCGACCCAGTTAATCTCACATTTTCCCCTTTCCTCTTCAGTTGTAGCTAGTGCTGCAGTCCCACTCTTTACATAGCGCTTACATTGATGCTACACCCTTGAAGATGTTGCGTTCAAATCTAATCACGAGCCTGTTTGGCTCAATTTCTAGGGCAAGTAAGCTGAAGCTGCCATGGCTAGGGGTTTGATTCCATATGAAGGATGGAGGAAAGTTTATTCGTACAGCACTTTTCTACAACGATAAGGCGTAAAAGCTATCGTGCAATGCATCCGCTGGATTTTGACACACACCAAATGGCATGCTGTTGTGTTATTATGTTGAGGGTGGGGGTGCTTCTACAGTAGCTGCTGCCGTCTGCCCTGATTGTCCTCCTTGCACCCTTTTCCTCGTGCCCCCTGTTGCTGCATCTGTCCCTTCCGGGGAAGCCTTATTTGTCTAATGCACTAAATCTAAGGATGCCACGCTAAACCCCCACCCTACCTCTACTCCTACTCACAATCCACGATCTGCACTCAAATAGGAATAGGCCCTTCGGTGTCGACAAAGTGAAATCCTAAAAACAGCTCAGTATCACAAGGATTTGCACTCGTATTGGATAATTCTGCAGCTTGCAAACGCAGGGTGGAGCGTACATATATTTGCAATGTAGTGACTCGTAGGGGTGTTGGGATTTGGGTGGTGGTTGGGATTGAAAAGCACTTATCAAAGGTCAGCAAGGGCCAAAATGAGATGAAAGGCACCAAGGTCACATCGGTTGTGTGTTATAGTGACCCGGAGAGAGTTTACATTTAACCACAGGATGCATATTTTACGTGCCAGGTGGACTTTACCGACAGTGCAACCAGCCACATCGCATGTGGGATGTTAAACGCTAATATCAGCACAGACTGGAGTGCTTCGAGTAGACATGACCAAAACATGATATGAATTACATTGTTGATGCTGAACGGAATCTGAGGTTTTTGCAGAGCTCTCCAATATCAACATTTTGTCAAGCTGGGAAAAAACACAGAGCACATCGTAAAAAAAAAAAAGATTTGCACATTATATCACACACGTCCAAACACAAGCTCCATTTTTTACTAGTCAGCCAAAATACCACCTGGATCACCTCGTAGCTCAGCCAAAAAGAATCCGACTGCTTTCTTTTTTTCTTTCTTTTTGCATTCATAGCTCAGCCAAAACAAGAAAAGGCGAATTCAGGCGGTGCCATGCCTCTGACACTGGACTGTACAGTCAACTTATTATCTTATCTGCTCTGTGTGTGTGCATTAAGACCGTGTGAATGCAAGTGCAGTATGTTTGTGTGCGAGTGTGTGGTGTGTGTGCGCTTCCACGCCTGCGCCTCAATGTGACCGTCCGGTGAATGTGTAGCATGCTTTCATGCACGAGGCCCAGACTTTAAGTGTCGTACTTGCATGTGGTGACTGATCGCAACGAGACATAATAGAACACTAAACCCAAGCAAATGCAGGCTCCGTTCTTATACCTGGGAACCTTTGTGCTCTGACAGGATTTAGCAGATGTTGTACAACCGAATAAGCTTCAAAAACACCATTATGCAGGATTCTTCCTGGTTGTCGTTTTAGTCAGATCTTTGTCACACTTTCTGAGCTCCTTATTATGTTGATTGGGATGAATTCTACACACTGAATGAACATTATTCATTTGCCAGGTTCAACTTAAGTCACATACCTCCTCACCCAGGTACAAGAGCTATGGCTCCATTTGTAAAGGAACTAGAACATGTAGCAAAACTCACTGATCTGTGGGATGACTCCTCTCACATCCTCCCTCGACAATATGCCTACTTCTTGTATGTCCATCTTCTCGACCACAACCTCTGCAAGCCAAAGTCCACAACGTTTGTTTACTTTTCACGTACAGAAGACTGTAGTTTCTTCAAAGTGAACACCTAAGATACAACAGAGCTAACGACGTTTCTTGGGGAGGGTCTGCTAATAAGCTACTTTATCACAGGAAGACTGATTTTCTTTTATTCCTCACGGTCAACAGTGCAATGATCATTTTTTAAAAATAATCCTAGTTGTTAGTACTTCATGAATAATTAAAAAAGTATTAGTCTAGACTCCAATGACTATATTTGTGCGGTGAAAAGTACAACACTGAAGGAGGAGTGAACTTAAAGAAAAAAGAATTAAAAAAAAGTATTTTTCTACAGCTGTTTCCCATCCACAGGCCCTCCTCGGTTAGGTGTGCACAGCAGAGCCGGGTGGAGTTATCGGCCTTCACTTTCTGTGTTTTTGTTTAATCACAAGGGGGCCTGGGAGAAACTGCTAAAAATATATTTTTACCAACCGTAGTCTCTCTAGAATGATAAAGCTCATTTATAAACCTTAATCCTTTCCTTTGAAGGATTTCGAAATGGTTGCTCTCGACGTCAATAGGACTGTAGAATGTGTAGGAGTTCGGAGTACTACAGAAAAAACATGCAGAAACTATTTTAGTACAATTCTATGAAAAATGGTTGAATCAAATCTTGCCACTATTGCTTTTAAAGTCAGCTACTATTTGTTTATTTTGTCTCGGAGAGGGCGTGCCATGTTCTTCCTGTGCTCTGTGTTCGCTGTGGCCAAGTGTCCAGTCAGTGTGTGTCGACTTGTTGAAATTGGCTTCTCTCGCAACAACTAGATATTGTTTTCTTTTTTCTCTTCTGTATATTTTGGCACAAAAGCTGTATAACGTAGTTGTTTTTTATGTTGATTTTTTTTAAAAGGTTTTCTTCCATATGTGTGGTTCTTTTTGCTCCTGGGTGCACTGTTTTTTGCTGAGTTGTTGATATTGCTTCCATGCAACAATGAAAGTTATTTATTGCAAATACCGAACAGAGGCTCGCTCATTTATTGACCCATGAGATGCACGTGCATACACATACAGTTACACAACGGGCTGATGCATGGTTGTCATGGTGATGACATCTGGTTGTAAACAAGACTCGGATGTTTTTTCATGTTTTACCAGATATGGTGAATATGGCAAAAAAAGAAAAGCTTTTAGGTCAATTTTGGCCTAATGGCCGAAAATGCTATCCAGAAATCCCTCCCTAGACTCTTAAGCAACCAAGCTGCTGGAATAGTTGAACGTTTTGAGAAATAAGTTAGTTTGCAGAGAGTGAGATTCAAGGATATCATTGTTGGATTTTATATTTTTACTGTATTAAAGCCAATCTAGGGAGATATCTTGTGGTGGCATGTAGCACTGTCCCTTTGAAAACATAACAAAATACATTAAGCAACGCTATTGTCTTGTGTGTGCAATAATTATGTGGCTAAAAATGTGTTATTGTACATGGCAATGAGCCAGGCGGACTGTGTGAGCTTGGTGCTAAGCTAAGCTAACCTTTTCTGGGCTCTTGCTACATTTCACAGACATAAAAGTGGTATTGATTCTCTCACCTCTCACACGGCAAGAAAGTGGATAAATGTGCTTTTCAAAGTGTCAAACTGCCGTTTTATCAGGTGGACATACTGTCATCTCCCTGAGACGTCACAGAGTTGCACAACTACAAGGGCAGAAGTCCGAAATGATAAACATATCAATTATAAAATATAATTATGATATGGAATTAAAAATCTGCAAATTGTTATTTGTAAACTTAGCGTCTTTAGAATCAAAGAACAGGAACATGTTTATGTGCAACGAAGCTTGGCCCTGATGGGAAACCAGACAGACACCATACCACACAAGGCTGATGAGAAAGCATTGTTATAGGTGTTAAATTGGGATTAGAACACAGAGCTGTTGATTATAATAAACACATATGAGCTGTATTGAATAAACAGTGTTGAATGGGAAATTACATTATAAAGTCAGGGATGCAAAATGGTGCAAGTTAAAGCAAACTCTACTCATATGCAACTTGTATTGCCAGATGCATACTCAAATTCACCAAGGGTCCTAAATATTCATTATTTGCTATATTTAGTGGCTCTTGCATTCACCACCGGTGTAGCTTCAATACAGTGGAACACAACTGTGTTTTGAAAGGAGGATTTCCTCTTCACTCCCTTTTTCACAGGAAAAAAATCTACGTAACGCTAGAACATTATTACTATTTTTGTTTAGTTTTTTTCCACCACAGACAGGAAAAAGTTCATGGATGTTCATGGGAAAAGTGATTAGTATTCTGTGTAGAAAATATAAATAGACAAGCCAGGTTGATAGTAGTGGTTACATGAGAGTAGAAAATTAAATGCATAGTCAGAAAATAATTGCAGAAGAAGATTGAATATCACAGAGTAATGAAGCCGGTGTATGAGAATATGCAAGAGGAGACGTTCAAACATCCTTAGTTAGCTTTGTTGTTGATAGGCAGCAACTTTAGATGTTAAAGTGTTGCATATCATAACACTACAAGCCTCTTTCAGCAATACAGGACAGCTTGTTTGCCCACTAGACTCCCACTGGCCTCCTGTGGACTCGATGGCTCTACGCCTGGAACAGCATCACATTTCAGGGAATAGACACACACACTGACGTGATCACACACCTGCAAACACAAGCATGCCAGAAAATTCCCATGCAAATGGCATGCAGAAATACAGTAACTGGGTGGAGCAGAGTGCGCAGACTATCTGAGAAATGATTGTGTGTTCGAAGACAAACCAAGGACACTGAGATAGTACATATTGTTTCCAAAGAGTCATGCAATATCTGAGTCAGTGACCTTGTTATGGACACACACCGGACACAATTATCTTTCTCAGTTGCTTGCTATGTGTGCGGTTGACAGGGGAGGCTGTGTGGCTTTAAGACTCCTCTGTGCTGATCTAACTCAAGGTCACAGAGTCAAAATGCTTCATGTTTTCTCATTTTCTTCAGCTCAGTTCCACACAAACATCCCTCTAAGCCATGAAGCTGCAACAAAAATCCTGACACACAGCTTGTTCCAGCGCAGTGATTACCAGATATCTCACATATATGTCACTTACAACATCCACTTGCTATCTGCACTGTGGTTGTACCATAAATCATTAAAATGACGCATGAGATGAACATATCTTATCTCTGAGTAATAGTGACAAGTTGCACTAAAGACAAAGCAGATTCGGTTGTTTTTGTCTTTATTGTTGACATTCACACAAACAGTAAATCGGTGAAACAATAAATAGCCGTCGCTAACACTGCTTCTGTACAGAAATATCAGGTTCCTTCAGCTCGGCAATATCACATTCCACATATTCCTTCAACAGAAACAGGTTTCTCTCCTGCACACTAATGAAATATATTTGAAGCTAGACGTTTTTAAGATGTTAAATGAAAATGTACAAGGCCACATGCTGCTTTTTTTGTGACATAGTTATTATTCAAACCTAATACAAGAGCAAGTTAGTCAAATGAAAACGTGTAACAGAACTTTAGTCTCTGAAATTGAATGACAGAGCTGAATGTTGTGCTCTCCAGGAAATGATTTCAGTGCAAATACTGAGACTCTAATACAGACTGTAATACTGCTGGCTAAAGCGCTCCAGTGAAATTTATGTTCCCGTCATGCCACCATCATTCTGTGGGGCTTGGGAAAAGCACAGTACTATGTTATTTTAATTAAGTCTATCACTCAGGAAGCAAATGTGCGGAAAAGTTGTACGATACTGTCAAAGAAAGATGAATGAACGCAAACAATGTTAATGAAGACATTTTCAATTCCAAGTATAATACTGCCTTACCCTGCTTTAATAAAAACAATAGATCATGATATTATTTGGCTTTTAAAAAAAAAACATTTATCAACAAAGGCACTTGTAAGATTTCATTTTGTGGTACGTAATATAAAAATAGAAGTAATATTGAATATAATATCTCAGTACACAAGGCTGCTGAGTGGGCTGTTACTCAGGATGGTTGTACAGTTATACAAGAGTGAGGAGAGTCCACACCACACCCAATATGAGGAGGCTGGAAGACACAAAAACAATCCACTGGTGGAAAAAAAAAGAAAAGAAAGGCAAAACAGTCTTTTACATGTGGAGTTGGATGAATGTTTGTGTGCTCACTCAACGATTATTTTCCTTCACATAAAGTAACATGAATGAGTGTGCGAATGTGTCTCTTCCTCTGCCAGTATAAGTCTGAATGTAAATGTTATTGTACTGATTGGGAATACATGTGTTTGTTTGCTCTTGTGCACTTGTCTCTATATACAAACCGCAGTCCCCTACGCATCCACGTGGGATTTATTGAAAAATCTCACACGTGGGCGCTTTTGGCATGATTGGTGGAAGAGGCGGCTGGCAGGTTGCCGCCTCCCTGTTTGGAGTAGTAAAAGTGATTGTTTTCCTGGTAGGAGCGAGAGGAGGAGGAATCTGACGAGCAGGTGGCGATGGACCCACCCAGCACGGAAAAAATAGTGCCCACCCATCCAGTGTAGAGGGAGAAGCCGAACGACATGAGGCCACCCTCTTGATGGGCCCCGATGGGAAACCAGACGGTGGACACCATCCCACAGATTGCTGAGGAGAAAGAGGACGTATTAAATTGGGAATAAAAATGGTCCTGCTGATTATAACAAATGCACACGAACATCTTGTGCTGGCCACACGTTACTGAATGTCAAATCACATGATGAAAGTGGGGATGCAAAATGGTGCAAGTTCAAGCAAATTCTGCAGCAGCTTGTATTAAAACAGGCAAAGTAAATTAAACTGGGAATGCTAAAAGGTGCGCAAAATTCAGCAAAATACACACAAACATTATGGATGATTACAAATTGCTATCTCTGAGTACAAATAATGAAACTGGGACTACAAAATGTAGAAACATGAGCGACCTATGCACAAATTAAAGCTATATTAAAGATTCACAGGTCAAAACTTTAAGTAACCATAATAGATTTGGGGATGCAAAATGGCATTACTGAATATTAAACACACATTTAAAAACACCACACAGTGCTGTCTTTTAATATTTTTAAGGGATGCAAAATGGTGCACATGAATTCTGTCCATACACATTTATAAATATATTAACTCTTTAAGCTTCAGTCAATTCCAGTCGTTTTCAGTACAAAAAATCGCTAATATTCTATTTTTAAATAAAAAAATTACGAAAAATACAGGGAATATTGGACGCACATCGCGAGGTGCATTTCCTTGAAAACGACCGATTCGTGGATTTTATACCGACTTCAGGACATGTTTTGGACAAAATAGTTTACTGGCTTGTGTTGTCTGGATGTAAAAGGTTGGATTATGGCCGTTTTTTGAGGAATCTTTTTTTCTGTGTGTAATAATGAACCCGGAAATGTGAGTCGCGCTGTCTGCGTTGAAGCCGTGTATAGAGAACGGATGGATGAATATTTGTTTTTGTCGGACAAATGTGTTTTTCTCACCCGCTGTGGTAATCACATCTGAAAGTGGTTTATACCGGCGGATTCATGAGAATCTAAGCTTTCCATCGGCGTATAGTGTTTGTATAATCGGGTTTGCAGGCGTCGGACATTCTTGAAATTCCTATGCAAATTAGTAGGTGTACCACCGGCGGTACACCTACGACGCACTGAAGCATAAAGGGTTAATAAATCTATGTTAACATTATGCTCAAAGAATATAGAAAAAAAACAATAAAATGTAACTAAACTAGGGATGCAAAATGGTGCAGCATGCAAGAATAAACTAAGCACAACCAAGGCTACATTCTGGAGTACAGATGTAAACAAACGTAAAATCTGAATTATGGATCCACATTCCAACTCGACTTGTAACAGATACTATGGAAACCACCACACATTTTCAAGCAATGAGTATCCCTATTAGATTTTTTACTAGACCTTTAATGTTAAATGCATTATTAGTTGTATGCTTATGTGCATTGTTTTACTGCTTAGATATACCATCCAATGAACATCTGCAGATTTCACAGACAGACTCGCTGTTGAATACACATCCCGTAGTTGCACAGACCCACAAAAGGTGTGACAGATAATGCAGATTAATGCATGAAAAAGATTGACCATCCTCTATGATACATTTTTCCAATGTTTGTGCTGTTTGGCAATTTCTGTAAAAGTAGAAAAGTGGAAGAAAATTTTCAAAATACAGCCATTACAATTGTCTTATCTTTTGTATTCCGAGTACAGAATACAAGAGAATGACAGATTAGGAAAAAAAAAAAGATGAACAGAATAATATTGGCTTTATATAAGCTTTGGCTTGAACTACAGAAGAAGAGTTTATTGTTGCTATTGCTAGATCTGTATAAATATTGAACTCCCTTTATGGCTGACAGGGACATATTTAGTATAAGTTGGGCTCCTGCCAGTAAATGCACAGAACAGAAATAGTGATACCACACTGCACTGCAACAGGCAAAAACAAAATCCCAAATAATGAGTGGACTTAACTGATACTTCAAGGAAACAGTAAACAAATATAATTAAATTTGGGCTTAAGCTAATTATTGCTGGGAGCTTTTTTTGGTGCTATATAGAGGAAGCGATAGGCAACACAACAAGTAAACTTTTAATCTGCCATGCAACTCAGCTCAAACAAAATCCGCCTTGATGTAAAAATATTCTCCTTTAACCAAATCCTTTCAGCTATATCTTATAAGCTTTTAAGTAAAAGCATCAGCTATTTTGTCATGACTGTGTTGGTAATTTGGGGATCTGTTTTGTTCTGGGGGGAAACAAAGAGCACTGAAAAAGTCAAATAATAGGGACGCAGGTGTCGAACTTTCATTTTAGGGACATGGGCAGTGGAAAAAGCTACAGCATCAGTGAAATATTTATAAGGAGAGTAAACTGGGCAATTGTGGGAGGGAGTTCCCATGTGGTTCAGGACAAAAGCAGGGTGTGGATGAGAGTAGGTGGAGGAGAGGAATGTGGTGAGGTCTGGGGGGAAGGGTTCAATGGAACAGGAACATATAAGTGCGTCTGTATGAACGCCTGCATATGTGTCCCCCCATGGGAGGAAAACAATCATATCCAACATCCTCTGCTCTCAACAGCTTGTAAGCATTTGAGGGGAGGTTAAAAGAGGTCACAATCAGGAAGGCCAGAAGAAATACGTAGATGTGAGCGTCACACAATGTGTCCAGCTCTGTTTAATGATTTGCCTTTCGTTGGTATCCACTAAAATGCAGAAATAAAGTTGCGTCCCTTACCCACTATGAGTATAAGCACTCCTCCCAGAATGGTGCGTTTGTTCTTGGAGCTCTGAGGTTCATTGCCAAGACTGATGCAGGGCATGGACATGAGGAGTATTCCCACCGCTGGGAGACCTAGGATTGAACCTGTGATCATCAGGGCACGAGTCGTCTGGATGTAAGCTGTAGAAATAACACGGGAAAAGTAAAATTTCCATCAAAAACTCAAAGACAAAGAGAATTAATGTTGACAAGTCTTTGGATGGATCAGGAATGGAAATTTAAGACTCAATGTTTAATCCTGAACATAACAGATAATTTGATTAGAAGAAAGAAGAAGGGATGATTATATGACATGTTAAATGAAAGAAATAACTTCATAAAGTATGCATCTACATTTCTGAAAAGACTAAACATATGTGCACAGAACAGTGTCTACCTGGCAGGTCTAGGATCTGCGTAAGGGAGACGCAGTGGTAGAGTCCTGTGGAGATGACACATTCCGCCCAGGGTCCCTTTTCCCCCAGCTCATCCATCTTCTTGCAGGTGTTCAAACCGTATTTACACATAGTCACCCAGTCATTGGTAGCTGTCGCAATCACAATGCCCAGCCATCCGAGGCAGCTGAGGAGCAAGCCGCTCAGTTGGAGACAGGAGTTCGCCATGGTGCGCGCTGTGCGTAAAGACCACTTGTCCCGAGTTCGAAACCGTTAAAAAGTCTTAAATTAGCAAAGCTGAGTAGAGTTTTTTCTTTAGAAAATGATAAAATTGTAAATCATACAGCGTTATTTAAAATCTTAAAGTTGATATTCCACCATACAAGTTAGTCCAGGGTTACTTTTCTCCTTCCAATTTAGTAATTCCATCAACTGAGCTCTGTTACGCACTCCAAAAGAATGAAGCTTTCGCATCATCATACAGTATGTTTTATAGGGGGAAGTTCAGCAAAGGGGGGAAAAACTATCCTAAAACTTTCAGCCAATCAGGTACTTAGCTTACTCAGAGGAAAATAAAAAAGAGCACTTTCATTGTCTCCAAAAAACTGGAAGCGCACTGCCCCTTTCTTGCAGCCACTGATTCAGCCTGTTGACTGGACAGAAGTGGCTGAATTGGGAGCAGAGGAGAGTTATCAAGAAAACTGCTGCCATCTACTGGTCGCTTTGCATTTGTTTGGTTCTAGTGTCATAAATGCATTCTCCAACAAAGTAACTTTACTGTGCCTGAACTGGAATTGCAAAGCCTTCTGGATGCATAAGTCCAACGTTAGCTTGATTAAATAACAAAAGTAAATGCAGTTGTTGTACAAAATGCCACATTCCTGAGAGTCTGAATATAATTTAGACACAATGCTATTTATTTACTATTATTTATGTAATGATCTTAACATTTTTTTTTCTATTTATATACACTAAATACTCTTCTGGTGAAGTATAAAGTACATTCTTTTGCACTGACATGTAGTGGAATAAGAAACAATACAAACTGGGAAATGAGAAACTGCATTAAGTGACTCTCCTCCATTATATAAAATCATCTTAGAAAATGTAAACTAATGTTTGTAAGCCAGTAGAGGAAAAATGCACTGCAATAAACATCCCTCATATAGTAAGTACATGCACCAGCATCCAACCCAGCCAGCCTCCATCCATTATTTTGCCTCTTTATTGTCCTCATGCTCTTTTATGATTGCTCATATATGCCCACACACACATATGTAGATGCCCATATTTTGCACATGTACTGTCCAATCAATCATCAAACCACGCTGCACTTTACATGGCAACCATAAATCTCTGTGTATATAAAGGTATGTATACCATTACCCTGGATTCAGTGTTTATGGCACTAATTAAATGGTTCGATCCATTTACGCTGGAACCAGTGGTAGACCTGGATGAAGACCACCCACTTGGAGCTGAGGATCAACCAATCACAAGGCTACAAAGGCACAGCTTCAGATCTAAATGAATGGAAAATTCAATCAATCACAACTTTAGCATGCTCTGTAAAGTATGTGACAACTACAAATAAAGTTTTAATGCACCACTTAATAATAATAATAATTCTGTTTTCTAGTGTCAGCAGCATTTTTGACTCTGTCCATCATCTTCCTCTGTGCCTTTTCTTGAATGTGATGTTTGTAGTTTATGTTTTAAATATACAAAAAAAAATGGAGTTGTCACGTGACAGTGCCACCAGGAAGTTCATTGTCACCGTATGGATGGTCAAAGCTGGGCCCTGAGTGGAGTTTCTTTCCTCGTCAGGCCAGACATTGACGCAAATTCACTGCAGACCACGTTGCCAGCTGTTGCTTTTCTACTTGATGCCGCCTGTGGACATTATGAGAAGCAACACAGACACATTTTGGGGGATTAATGATATAATTCAGGCTCTGAACGCCCCATATAAGCAAGAGCACAGTCTTCTCAGCGGTGGAACACACTGTCCACGGTGGTCTAAAGTAAAATAACACCGCTGGAGTCATCTCAGGTAAGACGTTTACAGTCCTTTCTCGTCTGCGGTGTTTTGGTTTGCTGTGCACATTTTACTCAGCTGTTTCTACGAGCCAGCAGGAGTGGATGAGTTTCTGCAGATATGTGCACCAGGCTTTTAGACTGCTGTCTTCTGATGGCTCATTGATTTGTGTGTGTGTTTTCCCCCTACTGCTGCTCCGTTGTGCTTTTTATCCGTGCGTGTGGTTTAACTTTGTCCCACCTGCGTGTGGTGGCGCACCTGTGCGTTACCTTCGCGGATAAGAGCGCACAGGTGCCAGGCTAGTTGTTCACCGGGGCCTAGTTGTTCTGAAGCAATCTAACCGAAAGTTGGCGAATGTTGATTGAATCAACCATTGAAAATAGGTTGTTCAAAAGGAGAACAAAAAAGTTTTTGAAATTCTTATTTATAGTCTGGATCAAACCTTTGTGTATGTGCTGTCCAAATCTTTTAGTAGGATTTCTGTGATTCAGAAAATCAGGATTGTCCAGCAGAAAGGTGCAATGTAGGAATAAATGTACTTTACAACTGGTCAAATACTACTAGATATGCATTTATTTATATTTTGCACTTGATATGTTTAACAATTGTAGTGATAAAGTAGATGGAAGATCTTTGCCCTCATAAAATAATCCTCCAAACAGCTGTCAATATTGAACAAACATATTAGGCTATAGTTGATTTACCATTCATCACTATATATTAATTTAAAAGGCACAATCTCCTGATTTATTGCACCTCTTAAAAACAGAGTTCCAGTAAGTTGGTGTCTCCACAATTAAAGAAGTACTTTATTTTCTTAATTATTACTCAGTTTGCCATTTTTATATCTGAAAGCACATAATGTATTTGTGAGTAATGTATAGTTATTTGTTTCCTTTTGCTTGCCATGATTCAAATGAAAGGCCTTGCTGTGTAAAAGGCACTGAAAATGGAAGGGGATGTTTGTGTGGTGTTTTTTGTGCTGACTTCTCTTTAAACAATTTAATTTAAAGTGAACCCATGCTGCCTATTCTAACTATAGTTCTTCTTCACATAGCTAGCAGTCTAAATTGTGATCTTTGTTCCCATTTCGAGTTTCAGTAATCCAAATTTGGTGATCTTGGAAACTTTGTGTGTGGGTCAGGCTGATCTAATCCATTGTTGCTTTGAAAATCTGGCTCAAAATGATAAAACATGGGATGTCCAGATCTGGATCGTTTTGATCCAGATTAATCCTTTTGAACAGTTTGGTTAAGGTGTTTTGTTTTCAGTTTATTTGCATGTTGCTTCATGAACATTATTATATTTCACCTCTTGATCTTAGCGGTATTTCCAACTTTTTCATCCCTACTCCCACCCACAATATGATTTCTGGCTACGCTTTAGCTTCAAGTGTGCAACTGTTAGACTTTCTGCATCCTACTGGTCATCCCTGATTCTCAGAAACCACTGATTGATAGTCCACATCATCAACAGGGGGCGATATAGCACAGCAGTGGTCCTCGGTTGACATTCAGGTGTTGTAGGACATAGTGTTTCCTTCCTCCCGTCCTTGCTGGATGAGTTAAGTAAGTCCTCCATCACTCACATCAGTCTGGTGACGTGGCAGCTGCATAGCAATCAGTCTGAGAGGATGACCATAGACCTACTGAGACGCTTCAGATACTTGCACAAGGTCACCAACTGTCATGGCATGTTTGACCCACTTGTTTCTTGCGTGTTTTGCCCATTGTTTGTCTGGTCATGTATCAAGGCTTGTGTTTACTCTGGCTGGTAGAAGGGACACAAATCTTGATTTTTATTTTATTTTTTTGATCTCATGTGATTCAGATAAGGTGTATGTCATGAATATCTAAACAGCTATTTTCAGGTCTGTTTCTTTTGTGGGCGACAACAATCGTAGGTAAGAATCCCCAAGCTTTAGTGAAGCACTCTTCCTCTGAACGTATCCATCATAGCTCTCAAGTTGACACGGAGAGTGTGCAATTTTTCACTTCGGTGATGTATCTTGGCAGCATTACCTTATCTTACCTATCAAAATCTGCATTTTTTTAAAAGTTCAACCAGGTGCTGCGAGTAGGAAAAAAGAAAAGAACAAGACTACAATGTATCAGCAGGATGAAAAAAGCTGCAGAAAAACTAAAATTGTCACCAGCAGTTTTGCAGTAATGACGGTGCTGTATCTTGTTAAAACATGCCCAATATTTCTGTACCTGCATCAAAGCGGAAACTTTCCTGTGATGATAATCAATTGTGGCTTTCTCTGGGGTCCACTGCAAGAGGTATTGAGTTACAGTCATAGTGTAGCTTTGTTATATTTAAAAGAGACTACCAGGTGTTCTAAGGCTGTGTTTTACTTTTTTCAGTGCTTTTAAGAAGGCAAATGAGTTTTACTTAGGTTAGTTAATGCACTTAATGAAGTTTAAGTCATCTGCTAAACAATCTAGTAGCCCCCTGACACTGCTCTTGTGTGCCCAGCAGCCTTCATACCAGCTGACATGTGAACATAACATGTGGTTATTATTTGGCTTTTCATGGTCAGTGGAGTTGTCCGGGCTTTTGTGGGGTTAAGTTTTAGTCTGACATTTGTTAAATTCCCTCTCTGCTCGTTGATTCAATCCCTAAAAACTCAACTCTGTGTATTAAGATCACATATTTAGATATTTTTCCATCAAAAGAACCCATTCCTGCCTTAAAATGACTTGGTCTGCACCAATAAATGACATCTGCACTTCTGTCTCAGTGCAGCTCCAGCACACCAGCTCACACAGAACCTCTTTGTGCTTCGCGATAGAGCGTGGTAATATTGGAGGGATTTTTTTTAGCCATACTGTCCCAAAAACCGACTCTGAAGAAGAATAATGATACAAAAAGCCCAACCCTGCAGCAGAGTGTTTTGTATGTCAACCAAATGGAAAAAATATTTATGAAATATGCATTTGTACCACCACAGGTTAATTAAATGCTGTCTGTGTGCATGTCATACTGGTGTAGTTCATTGGGGTAAGTAGTCTGAGCCACTCAACCATGCACGGTCCTGCACTTCATCTCTCTATTGCTCACCATCATTCCGTATCTATCTATCTATCTTCTCTCTCATCCCTCTAATAAAGATGGACGTGGATGGGCGGATAGATGGATAGCTTTGATGAACTGAATCAAAGAGGGAAAAAGAGAGCGAGTGCATAAGGCTGAGAGAGCATAACGAATAGAGTCCAAAAAAAAGAGGGAGTAATGTGAGCATGAGCAGAGAATATCCCACTATGATTCCCAGAGCAGTTTGTCTGATACTGGACGAGTGAGGCGGCAAGGGAATGGGAATATTATGCTAATGGACTGAGAACTGCAACAGCGACACTGACAGAGAGAGATGATGGGATTCTGTCCCTCCTGGGGAAGGGAAAAGAGGGGTGGTGTGCATGTAGACTGTGTATAAGTGTGTGTGTGTGTGGACAGGGCACCCGAAGAAGAAAGAGCACGACAGAGTAGCTTCTCTCTTACCCTTCATGCTGTCAGGGGTGTCAGTCAGCCAGCTGGAAGAGATGAAGAGCAATGACACGCTCTTTGTCTCGGCAAACTAAGACTACTGGTCCAGTTCAGTAGGTGGTGTTGCACTCGAGGAGAATGAGTTATGAGTGGGGAGGTGAAGAGGAGCAATGATCGAGCGATTGGAGGAAGAAGGGAACCTTTTTAGGCCGGCCCACTGTGATGGAGTGGCAGCCATACTGGATGAGTCATCCTGGCCTAGGGGAATGATAGGTACTTTTTCAAATAGTTGTCAAGTCACATTCCGTGATTAACAGGCGGCAGAAGCCGAGGAGAGGACGATCAGTTTTATTTCACAGCGGAACGGTGACGTGATTCAAACTGATGAGGATTCAATCAAAGCGCTGCACAGTTGATCTGATGAGAGAAAACAATATGCGTCATTTAATTGTGAGACACAGAAAGCATCTGGTGGGGGAAGTGTCATCAAGCGGATAGAGTATCAGGTTTCATAAAGCCTGTCTTGTTTTTTTTTTTTTTGGAACAACATGTTTTAGTGTACTCGCTACTTCTATTTCCTGACATTCTCCCTGGATTAGTGTTGCTCAAAATTTAAAATGGGGAAAATCAATTCAGCTCGCAGGTTCAGATTTATTCTTTCTGCCGAGGACTTATGTCTCTATTGGACTTATGTGCTGGTCGTGTAGTTCTCAAATGACTCGTTTCTTTGGAAATGATGTTCAAGTTTTGTCACGCAACTTGCACATTAGGTGAATTTTGGCATAATTTTTCGCTGACATTCCTCTATTTAAATGTAAGATATTGTGACACTTTCAAGTAAAATTAGCCCAGAGCCTTTAACTTTTAAATTCTCAGTTGCAGTGGTGAAAATTATTTTACATCCCCGGCTCTGTTCTTGGTGTTAACAGGCATCTCCTGTCAGGATTTTGCAAAGACACGATTAAGATGGATTACACTTACTGTACATCTTCTTCTCCCTTGCTGATCCATCGCTCACATCATTGCTTGTCATAATGTTATGAGTATTCCATCACCTGTTTGGCATACATAATCCACTTTATATGTTATTTGAAATTTTGCACGAGATCTTGACATTTTTGGGCATTTACTCATAAATTATCACTTTAAAACAGGTGGACAGAGCCAATGTGCAAGAATTACATCAGTGGTCATTTTTGGCATTGGATCCAACAGTGCCTCAATGCTGCTTTATGACTCCACACACACTTATTTTCTTGGTTTGAGACTGTGCCGTAGATGACAGAACAGACGGAGCGCCTTGCTGCAGTGGGAGCAAAGTCGCAACTTGATTTGTGTCTAATCCTCCAGTGTGTCTGCGGTGTAGCAGCCATCACTCACCGCTAACTGTGTTAGCCATTAGTATCAATTAATCTCAACAAACGCTGTCGGCCATTACACTCAATACATCACCACAGCCTCTGCTAACTATATACCACACTGAACGTAACAAAGCGGCGCAGCCCCGTCGCTCCGTGGGAGAAGATGAGAGATACATGTGTCATCATCCATATGGGATGAAGATGTGAGAGGGAGGAAAAGTTTCAAATAGAAAGAGTTAAGGAGGAGAGGAGTAGGGCAAAGAAAGAAGGTGGAGTATAACTCATTCTGGCCCTCTGGGACTGGGTTGCACAGACTCTGTCAGCACAGTAAATATATTTTAGGTGTTTGTCATAATAGTTCATTAGTGCTGGGATGAGATTTACATGGGTAGCAGGGGTGAGGAGACTGGATTAAGAATGGGGCATTTCATCTTGCAAAACGCATATCGGAAACTCTCATATATAAACATATTTAGAAACTCCCTGACACCTCACCTCATAAACTTATTTCCATTAAGCCTGAACTCCCTCCTTTTCCTTCCTCTCTATCCCTCCATCACTATTTTGCTCCCTCTCTCTTCCTCTCTCTCTTTCCAAACTGCTTAAATTAGCCTCCTCATCATTCTGCTCTTTATAATCCTCGTCTCCTCCTTTTCCTCTCTCTCCTCTGTTGTCACCAGGAATAGAATAATCTATTGCTCTTTACATGGTGGGCTGTGCATTATCTAATATAGGAGATGGGAATGTGTTGGGCAGTGAGACAGAGGGAGAGATATAGAGAGAGGGAGCCATGTCACCACTCATATATCATTTTGATGAGAGGCTCTGCAGTGCTGGACAAGAGTTGAAGTTGGGCCATATGTACACCATACAGGATTCCATTACATCACTTAAAGGGATAGTTCGACATTTTGGGAGATGTTTTGCAGGGAGTTTTTTTCAGAAGATTGCCATAAAAGTCAAGCGTGTTTAAATGCAGAGTAGATGTGTTTAGCGTAGCTTAGCGTCAGTGTTGGCAGCAGGGAACACTTGGCATCAAAAACAAATGTATATACCCACAGCCCTGAAGCTGACTTATTGCCATACATAGATGGAAGTGTGAAGCAACAGTTTGATTATAGGTAGTTTGGGTAGGATAGCATCTCTGGCTATAAAGTGTGTAGACAGATGTACAAGCATGGCACTTGGCAGCGAAAGTGCAAATAGTGCATTCACAGCCCAGAATGTACGATAAATTAACTAAAACATTTTAATTAGTGTGTTCTAAAGGAAATCTTGGGCAGAGCTATACTTACTACTCTACCTATGTGCATTCTTTATGCTAAGCTAGGCTAAACATGAAGCCAACTTATTTCAGAAAATGACCAAGCATATTCTCCTGCGCCTGAAATTTTGAGGTCTTTGAAGTTGCATTATAAAAGTCATAAACCTTGAGTAAATTCTGACATTCTTCTGTCATATAACATTTTATTTTGTAGCAACACAGCTTTATTTTTTGCACTGCCTTATTTTCAGGCACAACAGTCGACTGTTTTTAGCAAACAAAGCTGGGATCAAAATGTGATTAAAAATTTCAGCACATAATCTCCCTTAGAATGTCAAATAAATAACTTGAAATACTTGAATTTGTGTGTTGTTAAAGGAAACTTTGGGCAGAACCATGCCAACTGCTCCCTCTGAATGCATTCTTTATGCTATGCTAGGCTAAACATGGAGACCAGGCAGCTTGTTTTAGAAAATGTCAAAGCATGTATGCTAAAAATTTTTTGTTGTCTTTAAAGTGGCATTAATCAAAATTGATAAACCAAGGGTAAACTGTGGCATTTTTGTGTCTTTTAGCTCATTGTTTTGTAGTAGCATCACTTTAGTTTTTGTACTGCCTTCTTTCAAGGCATAGCAAGTGGATATTTTAAGCAACAAGGCTGTGCTAAAAATGCAAGTAATGCTCCCAACTATTGCTGGTCGACATATAATTCTAACACATAACTTCCCTTCAAATGTTAAATAAATTAGTTAAAACACTTTAATCAGTGCGTTTGAAAGAAACTTTGGGTAGAGCCATGCTGACTCTTCTACCTGTCTTTATGCTAAGCTAGACTAAAAATGGAGAGCTTGTTGCATAATTTACAGCCATCTTCAGGAAGTGGCCAAGCATGTCTCCTAAGATCTAAGTTTTGAGGTCTTTAAATTTGCATAATTAAAAGTGATTGAGTCAAATGTAACATTTTTGTATGTTTTAGCACATTGTTTTGTATTAGTGATGGCACAATTTACTTGCTTTACACACTGCACATTCCACATAACCCTTGTTTTCAGACACTGCAGATGACACTTTTTTGCTGAGATATCCAACAAAGTTAGGAATTGATCAGTGAACTTTGTGGTGCATTAGGTTGTTTAGTAGCTACAGATATTTATCTCTCTGGTGGTGGTCAGTAGCCTCTGAAAACTGGGCTAAAAGGAGAGAAAATAGTGGCCTTGCAATCACTGGCTACTTTATTAGGTACACTAGGGAAATCTAATGCAGTCCAGCTCTGACATAAATTTCTAAAGCTTTTCCATTTTCAGTTTTTGTGGATGAAAAGATAATGATTCTACTTTATCATCGAAGTCATAGAGGGCAGTGGGTTGCAGTGGTAGATTAAACTGCATTGTATTCATAAGTATTTCTAATATTAAATAAGCGATTGAGTGTACGTTCTCTGGTCCCTCAATCCAAACAAATTGAATGCTTGCTCAGTGGGTGCTGGATAACTTAAATGCCATAGGAACTTTCTAAAAAATGGGAATTATGCATTTAGTTTGTTGCACTGACTCCAGGTAGCCCAAAAAATTAATAGTGCTTGAAAGGCAGACAGACAGACGGAGATGATTCGATTCCTCGGTCAGTCAAGCCTTTAAAACAGCTGTGGCTGGTCCGTGGGAATCAGCTGGTTTTTACTGTCTTTCAAGGAGGCAGCAATTGACACTTCTTAGTACAAGTGCTGACACATTGTCATGAGTGCTGATCCACTCCAGCATCGCCCACATAGGTGAATTTTATTATTTATTTTTTCAGATTAGATTAACTATAATGGACGGGGGTCAATGACCCAAGAAGATCATTACTTATCCACTGGCTCATCCACCGGCCTATACCTCGCTATTCCTCAATTACCAGCTGACAGACAGCCGCATGGAAACAGGGTCATGCCAAAGCCTGAGCCCCCCCACATATATTAGGCTAAATCTCCTTCCTCTCAACCCACTACCCCTCTCTCCGGGACTCTCCGGGGAATGTGGAAGAGATTGAGTGCTCCATTGTTTCTGCTAATGCGGTTTAGCTGCCTGTCAAAGAGGCAGTTGGGAACTGCTGCTCCAGCCTAAACCACCAGCTTGTCTCTGACCGTTCCTGTGTACATACAGTATGTTTGTGTCTGTGCGTGTGTGTGTGTGTGTACGGTAATGCGATTGAGTGTCTGGCATGTATGCACCCATATAGGACATAAATCTTATGCATTTCCTGTGTGTGCATGCGACTGTTTATGTTAAATTACTCGCAAATATTCATGTTATTGCTCAGCGTCTTATCAGTGTTTTGTCATGGTGCTTTGCTATATGTTCCCCTGCTTGTGTTACCCAACTTTTATCCTAAAAACTTGCATTCATTGGTCCCCCTTCTCACACACACACACACACACACACACACACACTTCCTCCTCCCGTTTCTTAACCATACAAATTCATTTAAATGTATTTACCCCCTATCTGCCTTTGCTCCCTGACTGCCAACCCCGCTTTCCCCCTCTTAAATAAACCAATTTAATCACGGAGGCTTCTTTGCCCTTGTGCATTTCCGTGCGTATATGCGCTTGCTTGTTTGTGTGTCTAGAAGTGACTGTGCGTATCTATGTGTGTGTGATAGCGAGCGAGAGAAATCCCCACAGGCTTGTGTGGGTGCTTGCAAGCATGCACGTGTATCCTCCTCTTCCCCTGTCAGTGTTGGGTTCAGTGATGCCCAGCATACTCATCCAAAATCGGTGTGACCTTGCCAGTCAGCTAGTCAGTCAGCCATGGCAGGGCATCTAGTACACCTGCCCTCTTATGCTGTGTGTGTGTGTGTGCGTGTGTGTGTGTGCGCCAACAATACTTGTGGCTCACATTTCCTCTTCCTTCCTGTCTTATTTGCGTAGCTTCAACTGTAGTCGACAAACAACACCCCGTTTTGTCCCCAAAGATCAGCTGATTAGCATCTGATTGGGCCTTTAATCCTAATGACTTTTTCCACCACACGCTTTAAGATCACACCGGCTTTGTCACCAAGTTCCAGCCAATAAAACTCGCTTCCTTCGGGCCTATCCCACGGTGGCTGCGATGACTGCATAATGTCACATCTTGAATGCTTTTGAATTGGGACACTCGCCGCTTGAGATTGCGAGACAAGCCAGGATTCCCAGACAGCAAAAAAAAAGAAATGAAATGCCATCTTTTCCCTTAACGAATACTATCAAAACATCCTAAAGCACTTATTAGGTGCTTATTGCACTTTTGCCTCATTTGAAAGGATTCAGCAGCTGACATATTTTACCTCTAGGTGTTCTTGAAAATGCCTAGATGTGAATGTTTTTAGCTAGAAATATAAATGTGAAGCTGAGAGTTGCTGCGAAAAGAGCCTAAGTGCTGAGCAAACCCCCCTTGGATAAATAGAGATTAGAAACACACACACACATTCTCGCACACAGAGTTGCCAGCCAGGTCTTATGTGAAATAGACTAGACTCCAGGCAAAAATCAAACAATACAGCAAGGAGCTGCGATACTGTAATTTCAGGACAGACCTGAGTAAATCTGCCAAAGGAAATCCTGATCTCGCATCTCATCAATCATTTCTCTACGAACAGCAGCACCTGCACCGCTTCTGTTTCGTGTTCTGTAAACTTCCTCTCTGCTATGGGCGAGGGGAGTGGGGGTGGGGTGGGGAGATTGAGCTTAATTCATTTCTCTAAAGAAGCAATCTGGCTGTGGGCCCTTCAGTGGCAAACCGGAGCAGCGTCTCCATCATCCTAATATTAAAATGGCCCGCATCCCTCCCTCTGCCCCTCATCCGTTCTGGCTGGCACGCCCCAGGGCCGTTTGTCACACAAACAGCATCTCATATGAGAGTGGGGTTGACATCGGTCCACCAGGAAAGACAGATGACACATTTTGCCACGCGTTTATAGAATTGCAGAGGCTTGTCTGTCAAAGCGGCTGCAAAGAAAGAGGAATGAGTGAAAACCCAGTGGGTCAAGGCAGAATTCGAAGAGAGAATTGGTTCTGATTCGTCATTTTCATCTTTTTTTTCTCTGTTAACTCAGCTGTCACCTTTTTTCTTCTTGTCATATCCCCCCCTCCCATAATAGTTTATGCAGCCGAATCATAAACACTCCACTGCTTGCTCAAAAGTCATTAGATCTGGTAGCTGGATGTGTTCTTAGATAAGACATTGGAATTTGTGTTTAATCATTTTCTTGTCTTGGAAAACGCAATCTTAAATTTACATTTCACAGACTAGCCCACTAGTGGCTGGGTCTTTGACAAAATAAAGTTTGTTTTTTTTTAATTTAATTTGACTTGTCAGATTCTGCACTTGTTTTGTAGATGTCTCCTTCATGCCACACATCAGTGCATTTTTACACATGCAAACCGCTATTTATCCACCTCATTAAACTGTGTTTCTCCTTGCAAATTCCAATTTTATTCATTTTAAATTGTTACAGTTAATTCCCCCAACCTTACACGTGAAGTTGGATAGAATGTCAAGGTGATAATAGTGTTTAATGGGAAATTACAGTTTCATATGAGAACAGATGGTGCAGAACCGTGTGGGGAAAAATCTTAAAGCATTTGAAATCAGCATGGCTGTCCCTGGTGTGCAGCTGACACAATGTTTTTTTGTTTTTTTTTTGTTTTACTTGAAATTCTTTTTCTTTCCTTTCCTCCCCTTTTCTCCTCCCTCCTGCTGGCTGAGATAACTGTTGGAAGTGATTTAGTATCAGAGGAGCCGGTGAGGAGGAGGAAAAAGGAGCAGAGGTGGAGTTGTCTAAAGGGAGTAATAGATGGACGGGCAAAGGATCGCGAGGGGATGAAGGAGAACTGAGCGGCTGACACTGACTTGTCTGAATCAGGGTTTTCTCAAGGACTTTAGCAATTCACAGTTTGAACTTGGCCTGGGGGGGGATCATGGTGAGATGGTTGCAAGAGAGGTGGAAGGGAGCAACGTGGAGGATGAGGAGGAGGAGGGGAGGATGGGACCTCACTGGAGCTGAATACAATTATTTTGGGGAGAGGAGACGGATTGGTTTCTGATAGAGTGCAACTACAATGAGGAATAGTTGTTGTTTTTTTTTTTTAGAAGAACAGAGCGCAGCTTGGGCAATGCTAATATAAAAGTGCGTAGAGAGGTGGCTAGTTCTGACTATTAATGAGACTCGGGAGACTCTCCAACACCGGAGATTAATGTTGGATATTCAAGCTAGCGCTAGATAAATCAAGCCTCATGTTGCCAATCTGAAAATCGTAAATTACTGGATGGCAATGGGGGTGCACAATTTGGTTAAAAACAGCTCAATTGTTACTTGGCACACCTGTTATACGAGCATTTGTGTAAATTGCCACGCTGACAACAAGTGACCGATCATCATGCTAATTCAATAGACTTCTCTGCTTTAACTGTCTTGCAGCAACTTTATTGATTGTAAAACAACAGAGCCCTAATTGTCTCTTCAATTTGCAGTGTGTTTAAGTCTTGAGAGGATCGCATCCTTATCAGCGCTGAGCCAGGCACCAGGAAGTGGGGCTGCACAAAAGCCTCATTCCACTGGATGTATATGCACATATCAAAAAAAAAAAATGTGCCCCTGCAAACACAGTGAGCTCAGCATGTATGTTCCACGCCAGTACATACATGCATCTGTGCCTACATGGACACACACAAAGTCGGAGATAAACACGCTCAGCCCTACCTGCGAGCAGACCACCCCAGAGGCTGTTTCATCTGTCCAGTCATGTATGTGTGTGTTTGAATACCTCAAAGACTCGTGCCGTAGCCCGCCACTCCGCTTGCTCTGCAGCCCTAAGCTGTGAGAGGCAGAAGAAAGGGGGATTTGTGAGTTCACCAGTGGCTGCTGAAATAACTGTGATGCTTTGGCGAGTTTTGCTCGTGTGGGATTTAAGTGGCTGAGAAATTTGAGGACAGTTTTTCCTCCTCTGATTCAATCCACTGACTGATCTGTCTTTGGCAAATTTAATACACGAATGAGAAATTTTAAACCTCAGGGGTGAAAGAAGCTCTTGACTACTTCCTTTTCAGCTCGTTGTAATCAGAAAAAAAAAAGGTCTCATTCTGATGGAAAATACTCTCTATGGGTGCAATTTGCGGCATGTTTATATATGACAAACCATGCGTCGGCTGCCGATCCACAGAGTCGAGTCAGAAATGTTTAACGCTGTGTGTTTAGGAGGCAGTTTTACAATACTTTGAGAAATAGCAGAGTTAATCATTTATTGCTGTAGATATTCTGTATTACAATATTTCCTAAATCCATCCAAAGTGTCAGTTCCAGTCGTTTCTTTTTGCTTATCCTTAAGCCAGGACCGGCTTAGACTGATAAGAGGAGCTAGCCGAGGGTCATCAGCTGCTTAGCCTCTGGGGGTGTGGTGTGTGTGTGTGTGTGTGTGTGTGTGTGTGTGTGTGTGTGTGTGTGTGTGTGTGTGTGTGTGTGTGTGTGTGTGTGTGTGTGTGTGTGTGTGTGTGTGTGTGTGTGTGTGTGTGTGTGTGTGTGTGTGTGTGTGTGTGTGTGTGTGTGTGTGTGTGTGTGTGTGCGCGTGCATATGGACATGTGCAGTCTTGCCTTTCAATACGATACAGAATGTTTGGATGTGTGCATGTATGTGTGTCGATATTCATAATGTTCCGTCACTGTGTGTTTTGTCAGCAGTGCTGATATGCAGAGGTATTCAGGAAGGGTAGAGATCTGCTGTATCTCTGCTCTCTCTCGCTGTATTAGACTTTCTGGACCACATATACTGTCCCTGCACCTGCACTGAGATACAGGCAAATAATATTATGGTTATTTCACTCTGCTGAAATGCACTTCTACATGCATTTCTGCAAATTACCGTCACTGTCTTTTTGTACTGCGCTTTGTGACCCAAGATAATTTAATTGTATCCAACTATTTTTCCGGTTTTACTGGATGTTATTATGTTATAATCAATTGTATTGTCTGTATTTTAATCTATTTCCTTACTGTACTATTCGTTCTTCAACAGTGCCTCCGTCTGCTCTGCGTCTTCCCTTTTATCTTCGTCCATGTTCTCCAACCCACCGAAATTAAATTAGAGGGACAACAAAACGATGATGAAAACTGTAGCAGTGTACAAAGTAGCGAGGGATTCTGTACTATAGCCAGCCTGCGTATATCCTGGTAATTGATGCCAAATGCAGCACTCTAATTTGGTCTCAATTTTTTTTTTTTTTACTGGGGAAAAGGCATGGAATTCAATTTTGTTTAGTCTGAAGTAAAAGTTAAGCATAAAAGTTCTAGAAGGGCAGAGACACAGTAGGATGTCTTGATTTCAAACCAGTAAAATTTTCTGAAGAAAAACTTGTTTTGTACCCAATTGGACAAACAACTCGCCATTGCTGCAGTTTCTGTCAAAGAGGTTCTCAGACTTATTGTGCATCAAATGGCTGCCCCAGCGGGTCCACAGTCTCATTATCCTTTTTGTTTAACACGTATTTTCATGCTTCTGCGCCGGTGACAGCTGTGACTGGTGGCATTATGTTTTTTCAGGGTGCCGTGCATGCATTTGTCTCTCTGTCTCATTTTCGTTTGTGAGCACAATATCTTAGGAGTGCCTGGAGGGAATTTATTTAGACTTGATGCCAACATTCACTCGAAGTCGAGGACGAACTGATTAGAATTTGCAGTTCAAAGATCACTATGATCATGCAAAACCCCTTTTTGTGGTCGTAAAGTAAGATTATTTTTTTGCACCAAATATGATAAAAACTTATCACCAAAGGACCAAAAAATGATTTCATATTCAAAAGGTCAAAGGTCAGCTTCACTGTGACATTCAAATATTGTGCAAAAACACTTTTCTGGCAACTATACAAAATTACAACCAAAGAGCAAGAGATTTTAGACCATATTTCACATTTAGTCACAGGCTAATGTGATGACACTAATCTTCGGTGCCCGCTTTAAAACTGTGCTGATGGCGTAGACCTTCTTTGCTCCTGGATTGACGATGTCCCGTGTTTTAGAATTGGAGACTTCTTTGCAGTAACATACAAGTTTAAAGCATCGTCTACTGCAACTGTGACCACTTTGTACCCTCTTAGAATGAACTTTGATGGCTACACATGCAAATATATATGATAGTTGACCATTTTTGTTTTTGTCAAAGTATTTCCATGCTTTGAAGCCTTCACTGCATTTATGTATGGGTCTGGACAGACATGAATGCAAAGCGAAACTTGACTGGGTCTCGTTTGTTACCTAATGTGTTGCTGTCGTAAGTGATAGCGTTTTTTCCTTTTCTTTTTTTTTCTCACTGAATAATTATCAATAAATATTCATGTTTTTACCTTCAAACCCATTATGGTAATTAAAGTAAAGAACCAACTTGAAAAGTAAAACATGAAGAGCCGGAGATGGTTCCCCACTTGAATAATCAGCCAGCGATGGGAGCTGGAAGTACTATACAGACTTCTTCAAAGGAGTGAAGGCACACAGCTACACTCTACTCTGTTCTGCTTTACTGTGATCTACTAAATTGCACTCCATGCTGCTTTACTCTACTCCGCTATGCGTTTGTGCAGCACCCCTCTTAGCATGCCATTAAATCCTAAAGCCCCTTATTGGTTAGACAACTAAAAACTTATGTCTGTGTATCAGAAGTGATGTATTTAGAAGTTTGTCCCATGGGAATTATCCTTTCAAGCATTAAATGGCTTAGATGTACTGCAACTCAGCACTGTTGCTTCCTTTAAAGTGTGCAGATCTATGAAGTCCCTTCCTTTATCTACACCACCACCCTCCGGCCCCCAGCCACTCAGCAAATTATCTAACATACAGCTCTGCCCAAACGCTGTAAAACTACTGTCCTCCATAATGCCATGTTGTAATATTGGACTAATTCAGCCATACATGTTCAAACCAAAAAAAAAATGATTCTGAGGAAACGCAAAAAGCCCCACCCTGCACGTTCACAAGATTGGTTTCCTGAGGTTTGTTACATTTGAAACTCTGGATGTCGGAATCTGTGTTTTCCCGAGAGTTATCAGTAGACTAGAGTTTCAAGGTGGAAATGCTCAGACATGGAGTTGACTTTGTTTCGCTCATGATGTGTTTTCTAGCTTGTACACTGAACAAAAATAGAAATACAGCATATAAATGGTCTTATTTTCTGTCTTAAAAGTCCCATTCCTATTGTCATTGCAGTTAAGTTTTTGATTAACTAAACTGGTGACAAATTCACCTTCATCTGGGGTGGCATTGAAATACACTGACCAGATAGTGGGATCAATCCTCGGATGCTCCTTTTATCAGGGACTACAAAAGACCATCTTAAAATGCAGCATTATTCCGATACCACAGATGGCAAGAGAAATGTCGGTTTGGTCCACTGCCAGGTACTTCATTGTTCACAATCCTGCCATTTGTCATGTAAGAAAATGTTTTAGGTGCCTCAGGACCTCTGATCCTGTCCCAAAAAAATGTCTGCCAACTTAAAAACAATCCCTTAAGAAAGAGTGAGACAACATTCCACAAACTACCATCTAAAACCTCATTAAGTTGTTAGATGGTGGACACATTTGCTATTTCTGTTCGATTTCCGGTCCACGCATTAGTGTGTACTCGGATGTTTCATTGTGTTACAGAGATGCCATATTTTGAAACAACCAATACCTTTTGTCAGTAAGAATAGGTTTACCTGAATAAAACTAATACATGCTTCATTTAGTTCAAACAACAACAATTCCATTGAAGAGAGGATCTTTAAACATTTCTACCTAATCACAGAAAGACTTTGCAGTCCCTGTAATTTAAGAATATTTTTAAAACAAGGCAGATGGGAGCATCAAGATATTAACTAAAGGATCTTCCTGAAACAAGTTTATTTGTGTTGACAATAAATGAAATTATCTCAACCAGTCTTCCCTTTTTCTGCTTTGTTTTTGTTCAGGAAGCTGCTGATTCTGGCCAAGAAATAGTCTGTTACGCAAGCCATGTAAACTGAAACATTGGTGCTTTACTCTCCCAGATTAAACAAATGACATGTAGCATGTTCTTTTTTGAGCTTTGACTGTGCTGGTAGGTTATTTTTGTTCCCTGTGGACAACCTGGGTGAGATGTTTCCGTCTTGTTGCCACGCTGCAAGCTGACTGACTGCTGGTGCCAGCTACATATTTACTATACAGAAATGAGACTGTGTGACTTAGGCTGAGTTAAGTCTCTGCATGAAAGCAAATAAGCAAATGGTATTTTTGAAAATAAAGAGATTTTAGCAGAACGAGGAGAGGGGATGGGGAGGAGAGGCGTTCATAATCTAATGGGGAGCAGGGACTGCAGGAGGAAGAGAAGCAGCGCTGGTCGTAAGGAAATTATATGGCTTTTAGATGATTTCGAGTTTCCATTTTATGGTATTTTGGGACAATCACATCTTGTGTAAAAGTTGTTTACTATGCTCTTGTAAATCTTGTTCCTTGTATTTTCAGCTTATTTACTGCGCAGATTCATCTAAGAATCGAGAGTCATTATTCTGGGAGGATTATTATCCAATGTGCAACAAGAACTGAACTGACTTCCTCTGTTTGGCAAAAAGAAACAAAGCAGCCTGAGCAACTTTAAGGAGCAACCAGGATGATCAGATATGACGGTTTAATATTGGAATTGAAAGCCTGCGGTTAATAAACCAAAGTCTCAAAGTGTCTAACTATTTCTGAACTGCAGGAATTAAATAAATTGCTGCAAATTTGTTAAAGCAGCAGCCGGCCAGATATCTACTTTATATTCTTTACAGTTCAGGAAATTTCTCTTTGATGTCGGAATTTCCATGGCAGGATTATTGATTCCCTTTAAGTCCAGCTGCGAATTGGGCCCAACACGAGGAAGACTCATGAATGAAATACGAGGAACTTTCCAATGCATACAAGTCAATCTGCTGCTCAGTGATGTTATCCACCGCCACACCATTATCTTAATGCTTTGCAATTCTGGTGAGATGACAAACAATTTTTCCATTGTCAAGCAGGATTCCCAAATTAGATTTAGCGGGATTGAATCACGTTTCTCATTACTTTTGCATCATTTTTTTTTCGCTCCTCCTGTCTGTCTGACTGAGTGAGTTCACACGAGTGGATCAATAAATGGCTCTGTTTACTATGTGAAACAAACACACCCAGCAGGCCATTATTCTGTCTCTCAGTGTGATAGTAAAAATGCATCATAAACATCTTCCAACTGGCTTGATGCCTGGAAATTGATTATGGTTTCATTGATACTCACTGTAGCATGTCATACCGATGATAATGATATGAGGAATATTAGACTCCCAGTTCTCCATGTGTTTCCAAAAAAATGTCGACCTTGTGAGTAAACAGCAGAGCACGTGATATAAGGTAAAGTCAGTCAGGGTATTGATCTCAGGAGCTACAGGCGTGTTGGTGATTTATTCAAAGTGTTGTCTGTTTTTTTTCCCTCGTGTGATCAGCATTCATTTCTTGTCAGTTTGGAGCTTAATTATGAATGGTTATAATTAATGCCCTGCTTGTATGATGAATGGTTATTATTGTGCTGCGTGGCGCCTTGTGCCGGTGGCGACAGCGGCTTTCAGTACCATTTCTCCTCTCAGCCCTTGGTGAGTTCATACCCTGTGACCCTGCGCTCCCCATGCATTTTGTGCCTCCGCAGACTGACTGCTAATCGATGGGCTGAATTGTCTTATACATAAGAAATGATGCAGCAGTGCATGAAGGTGATGCATCGCTAATGGAGGCTTGTCACTGGAAACTGATGTATCTTTCTTAATTTTTTTTTCTCAAATCATATTCTCTCCAGTGGCTGCATCATAGCAGAGTTGCAGTGTGTTTATAGACGTTTCAGGCGTTTATTGCTCTTCAAAGGCTTGCATGGAGATAAAACTTCAGCTGAATTATCTGCATAAAATAATTTTTTAAAGGGTAAAGACTATAAATTGTGCATTCTGACAAAAAAAATTGCAAAGTCCACTTGCTGGAATTGTTCCAATTTAGGCTGAGTACTGTACAAATCATCAGAGCAGATCAGCACAACATCCTTTAATGAATCACTTTTTTGACCATTTCAGCTGTCGTTTGACAAGTTGTAAATTCCAGAACCCATCATCACAGAAGTTTACAAGTATAATTAGACAAGTTTATTACATCGATAAATTCAAAGTCTTAAAAAAAAATCAAAATGGAAACTGTTTCATTGTACGTTATTTTTTCCCCGCATATGAATAAATGTAAGCTGTTAATCTTCTTTATTTTGAGCAGAAGTAGTAATATTTCTTGAAGTAGTAGAGCACACCAAGTTGTGATTCATTTTGAGTTTGATGCAACCTCTGTTCCTTTAGTGGCAAGTTTATATACATGAGTTAGTTGTAACTATATACTAACATATTCAAGTGTTGACTGATTTCATGAGTAGTTTGATATTATAATATGCTGTCAGATGAACATCTAGCTAAGCAGAAGTAAATACCGTTGACATAGAAGGCTGTTATCAGTGTAGCATTAAGCAATATAGGCAAATATGCACAAATAATGTGTGTTCTTAAGGATTTCATTCATGCATTCAGCAGTGTTCTGAGTGTTGTACCAGACCTTTGTTATGGAGAAGGAGCTGAGTCAGGAACTGAAGGTCCTGATTTACCAGTTGACCTACGTTTCAAACCTCACGTTTGATTATGAACTCTGGGCAGTGACCGTGAGAATGAGGTCGTGGATACAAGCGACTAAAATTAGTTTCTGCCGCAGGGTGCCAGGGCTCAGCTTTAGAGATGGGGTGAGGAGCTTGGAGTAGAGTTAAAAGAAGCTAGCTGAGGTACTTCTAGCATTTGAATAGGATGCCTCCTGGGGCATAGATTGAAGGTTTACCAGGCATATCCAGCTGGGAGGAGACCCTGGGGTAGACCTTGAATTCACTGGAGAGATTACATATCTCATCTGGCCTGGGAATGACTTTTGATCCCCTGGGGACAGCTGGAAACCGTTGATGGGTAGGGGGATGTATGGAATGACTTGCTTTACCCGCTGCCTCTGCAACCTGACTGTAGATAAGTGGAAGAAAATGGATGATTCCATTTGCGGAGCAAATGAAGCCAAAGATTAGTTCTGATGAAAAGTTGTAATTTAGACAAAGGTCATGACCATCTAACAGGCTAAAGCTATCAAAACAAAACAAGCTTTCATCTCTACAGCCATAGTGGGAGCAGAAGCTGTTCAAGTTTAACAGGCTGGCTTTGTAAGGTTTCTTTGCAAATGCATCTCAAAGAAACCGTCAAAAGAGTGATGAATCAAAGGATGTCGTGCTACCTTTTCATCTTCACAGGTTGACAGTAGCTTGGTGCAAAAAAAAAAATAAAAATAATAAAATTCACTGTGCTCCTCAAAGGCCACCGGCAATCTTTCAGGTGGAAAGTTTTTAATGCATGATTGGATACAGCTTGAATATCAATACAACTATTGCCATTCCAGTTGTTTTTATTGGTTTTCTTGGATGACATACACTATAACGACAATTGGCTCTTTAAGCATTTAAAACGTGTATGAATTTCAACTAGATTATGCAAACTGCAAATGTTCCTTTTCCTCACTTGGAGGAAAAGGTCAGGCCTACAGTCATCAGTTATCGTGTCAAACTGAACCTGCTCAACTCTTGTCAGTGGCCAGTGTCGGTCTCAAGCCTGTGACTCATACAACAGGAGGGAGCACTTCACTGGAATATAGCCATTTTTTTTGGTTGGATGAAAATTCCCTTTTGAAAGACCCAAAATAGTCTCCACTCAAAGAGGAAAAATAACAAGTAGCCCAAGTGGTCATGTTTCAAGATATTTATGGGGGTTGACAACAATGAAAGGGTCTAAAATCAAAGATATGCTTAAAATTCTGCACCACTAATGGAACTGCTGCTCAATATTGCATTACGTCTCAGATTTTTAAATTTTGGATGAGCAGATCAACAACAACTGTCGTACAGTGTTTTGTTTCCAGTTCCATTAAAAAAATAAAGCATGTTTCTCCCTGAGTGGTGCCTTTTCCATTGCAAAGGAGGCTAAAGACTAATTCATGGTTTCCACAACCCTGCGCACTGACTGATTTGGGCTTTGATACACAAGCATCAGTCTGGGGCGGCCATGGCTCAGTTGGTAGAATGGGTGGTCCACTTGAAAGGTGGTTTGGTTCCTGGTCACGTATCACAGTGACCTTTGATAAGACACTAAACCCCAGGCTCCTGGTCACTTTGCATTACATCTCATTGGTGTTTGAGACTATGTGTACATGGATGAATAGCATGTTGGAGAAGCCGAGGTGAAAGAGTGTGTTGTAAGTGTAGGCTGTTTACCATCTATGCATTTTCCTCATATCAAACACAGAAAGTCACACAACATTCCCATGTATGTCTCATTTCACCTTGTTCCAGCTGTAGCACTATGTCAATTTGATTATTCCTAAAGCGAGCACAGTGATCAAATGTCGCACAGGATATCTGGAGAAGTTGGAACTTTCCACCGTGTTCGGACATGGAAAGCACGAGCAAATGAATCTCCAAAGTCTGGCAGTAAGTACTTGAATTACCACTCTTTAAAGGTGAATTATGAAGATCTTAGTGACGGTGAATCTCCTCACATGGTCTCGCCTCATGATAAGCGCTCGTTTTAAACACCATTTGTTTTCCAGGCACATGCACAGTTTGACGCGTTTGCAGTGCAGACGGTCCACGCGGTCCCTCGTAGACTTGGGCGGATGATGAAATGTACGGCCCCTTGTGGATGCAGAAAGCATGACTTAGCCTTAAGGCGTTTGGCAATCACAGTATTGAGAACAAACCAACACACAAGATAGATGATGTCTCAAGACAAAGTTTGAATAATTGAAGCTGATTTCCATAACTGAAACCACCTATCACTGAGACTTCTGGGTTCCTTTGATGACTACCGAGGATGAAATCGAAAGAACATTTTAAAATTGAAGATTTACTGAAGGGGAAAAGGCAGCTGTATCCCACTTGTACAAGGTTGTACAAGGTTTACGATGCCAGAGAAATGTGCACATCACTGGACAAACAAGGGGGGAAAACAAGCAGCTGAAATTTTATTGAAAAACAATGAGGTAATTTAAGAGAATCCATAAATGAGATACACTTTAACATTCCAATATAATTATAATGGTAAGAACAGTGAAATAAAATGGATGAAATATAAAGAGGAGGATGAAGACTGGAACACTGGATGCGACTGCCTTCACATTTTGGTCCATTTTGTTCCACTTGAGTTTCTGTTTCAACAAGAGTTGAAGGAAAAACAAAACATTTACTGCTTCCGGATGTGTCTCTTGGCCAAGCGTTCCGAAGGCAGGCTGTAAATTTGTGAGAGGTAAACAAGTTAATGGGGTGGCATGAGACCAGAAACCCGGGTTCAATTCAGGTGTGTCGTGCTTCCTTCAGATTTCACTGCCTTAACCTTTGCCTGAGGACATTTCCTGTAGCTTTAGCAGAAGAACAATAAATCTGCTTTTCATATGTCTAAAAGCATAAAGAAGTCTTTAAGTGTGTTTTGAAACATGGAGCTTTGTTCAGGATTGTCTCCGGAGATTCCTAAAGCTCTTTGAGTTGAAAACACTGGTCTTGAAATGAACTTGGACAGTTTGGTTTATTCCTTTTCCTCGGTGAGTTATCAGTCACCATCATCTGCCCCTACAGCACCAGTGGGGGGGGGGTTGAGTCTTATTGGATCTGTGTATGTCTCCGTGTGTGTGTGTGTGTGGTTATTGACACCAAGCAGAGAAGGACAGAAACACCCCCAGGTTGAAAGAGGATGTAGCGTTCTCTGATTTATTTTCATTTCAGACCATACCTCATAGGAGTTACCTTACAAAACCCTCACATTCATTCACATAGACAGCCGTACACACACACACACACACACACTTATGCACACACACTCCGCACTGTAACCACATATGCACAGCCTCGCCGAAATCCGAGGATTAAAAGCTTCTGTTTGGTCACAAATTAAACGTGTGTGCGCCTTTCTGTGTGTGAGTTAGTGTGTGTTATTAATGTATGATGAGAGAGAGGGAGGGAGGGAGATTTTTTTGGCAGTGTGCTGAGCAGAGAGAAGGTTCAAAGCAGCAGGATTTTTATTTTTTTTTGCCGTCTCCCTGCTTCAGCATGTGCACCACCAATGACCTCAATTAGCTCTGCGTCTGATAGACACACACAGAGCATCCTTAGATCACACACACACACACGCATAGACTAGCAAATACTGAGATACAGTGCAAAGAGGAAGTGTAGCGATGACGGGATTAGCGGAGGAAGACCGTCTGAACGTGCCGCTCGGACGTGTTTGTGTGCGTCTCTGTTTCATCATTAGAGATAAACCTTGACATCCCCCGGCCGGGCTGCTTTTTGGCCACAAAGAGGAGGAGTGTGACGGAAAGTGAGACAAAAAGAGAATCACAGAGCTCATCAACAATGAAGAGAGGGGGAGACAGCGACTAGAAGTTGGTGGTGGATCAAAGAAAGAGGCAACAAGAGACAAGTAGGAAAAAAGGCAAGGCTGGAACTTTAAAGGGGTGAGGGAAGATGAATGGGAGGAAAAGGTGCGAGGAGAATGAATGAAAGCAGAAATAAGGATATGAAGGAGGGCCAGGGATGAGCTAGAAGACAGAGGGGAAGACGCGGGGCTGTGCACAGATGTACACCGAGGTAGCAGGGATCTGTCAAACGGCAGGCACGCTGAAAAACTGTGCTCTGACCTTCACGGGACAAGCTGCTACCACCAACGAGAATTTATGCACGCTCTCAATTTGTGATATTGGCTTAGTACAGTGAGAGCGTGTATGTGTGCACAGCCAATACATCTATGCACGTATGGAAACGCGTGAGCCTCTATGTAGCACGTGCTGCGTATGAATGAATGTAGGAACACGCACGGGAGTGTGTGTACGCGCTGTGTGTGGGCGCATGCCAGCCTCAGCGTGAGTAAAGCAAAGATTGAGGGTTTTCCCTTCATCACACACGTTCTCCGTCCTTGTCTTTCACTTTAGCCTCTCTCTCTGTTTCTCTCTGCAGCCCATCTCTCTCTCTCTCGCTCTCTCTCTCCCTCTCTCCCTCTCTCTCTCTCTCTCTCTCTCTCTCCCTCTCCCTTCCTGCTCTCCGCGGGAACTCCATTAGACCTTGCACTATGTTATCTTATCCTGGAAAAATAGCCAAACCGCCTGTGGTTCGGAGCAATTATAGTACACCATATCTTGGGAGGTGTTACAAATTAAACATGGTTCGGGTCGTGCACGTTTTGAAGCTTTAAGCAACAGCGCATCAAGCACGTGTTTATACTGTAACAGCGTACTGTATTACACATAACGACATGCATCTGGTCGCAATGGTTCGTGCCGAGAAATTTTGCTAAAGATGGAGGCTGACGGCACCTGGGGCGATGAATAAAGAGGAAAGGTCACCGCGTTATATAAGAATGCATGATTCATCACAAACAAGGGGGTATTAATAAACGCACACTGGCGGTGTGAGCCATCGGTGGCCTCAGGAAAATGTTTCTATGAATAATACTCTACCTTCACAACTCCTGAAGCAGCCGTTATATTAAGAGAAATCAGTCCTGAGGGTTTGTCTGAAAGTAAAGTAGCCGAATTAATTGTGATCTTGTGGCTATCATGGTTCCTGTCACTGTAGATATCGGGTGCCCTCAAGCAAGTCAGAACCTCGGAGCTGCTCGGTGGTCCTCTGTGGTCGGGTTGTGATTTTTATCTACCACGGGAATAAAAATGACCATTTGTGCAAAATACAGCTTCAAAAAAATCTTCAAAGACAGAAGTTTTCCTCCCCATAAGCAGCTAATTCCCTCGTTGTGAAGGCTTATAAGTGACCAGCCAGATCTCAAGTGACACCTCGCAGCAAATATTCCAAGATATTTGGAACATGCATAATTAGTCCTGCAATGTAAATTCATTTCTGGTGAGATTAAATTGTGCTGTTTTCTTATTTCTACCGTCTTCATTTATAGTGTTGAAGGGATGTGAATTTATTCCCGCTTATTCAGCGTATTTGCTAAATGTTTTGAGGTTTATGGATAGTTATTTTACAGCTCAACATTATGTAACCGAATTAAATGCGTGCCCATGGGGATGAATACAGATGAACTTGGGGGGAGAGGCACATTTTCGATGCTTTCCGCACCACTGCTGTACTTACGGGGAATACTGTAACCAAAACAAATTGCTTCCCTTGTAGCTATCCTGCAGCACTAATGCGGGATAGCTGCACGCAAGGCGGAATTTCTACAATAGCCACCACTGCAGGTTCATTTTCAGTGAATTGAATAAATATCTGCTGTGCAGCTCAAAATGTCAGCGAACTTAAATAAATGTACACCAAGGGAGGAAAAAGTCAGTTTGCAGACTCTGCTTTTTCTTTTTTTTCTTTTTTTTTTTTTTAAATGTTTATTCCCTCACTGGTATCTTTCTCTGATCTGAGCGTGAAAATGTGCACACGCATCAAAGCGTGTACGGGATGTGCAGTGCTTGCGTGTGTGTGCGCTCGCATGCGATTTTGGTGTGTCCAATCCTGATTGCAGGAAGCTTCCGCTCACAATCTGGCTACTTGAGAAGCATCTGCATTTATGACTGCAGTCGTGCAAGCCAACAGTGCAGAAGGCTTTCCAAGAGTTTGGAGAGGAAGGGGGGGAAATTATCCCAAACACAGACCGATGGCTTCTGATGTCTGGCCATGGAGCCAGTTGGAGATTTGTGGCCACACCCCAGCATAAGATTAGGAAATTAGAGGACAGAACTTTTAGCTTTCTTTTTTAACTTTACTTTCAGCTGCATGAAAACGCACAGATACCTGCTGGTTTCAAGTGAGCGCACCAAAACATATTGACACCCAGGGGGGTTTAAAACCTACACAACTCCATAGAAATACACACAGGCCAGAGGCAGCTTTCTGACATGTGATCAGCGATGACTCCTAAAAGTTAAACTGGCCTCTGGTTGCGCACACACACACAAAACGAGCTCCGTACACACTCGACTTGAGGTAAGTTAAAGAGGTTTTCTGCCCCGTTGTTGTCCTTGGGCAATATCATCACAGAGAGAATCAATAGAGCCATCGCTCAGAGAGAATGGAACGAAGGTGGAGAGACGTTGAGAAATATATAGGAGGACGGTGCTGGAAGGGAGGCGGGGGAGCACAGAATGATTGGGAGGAGAGGGAGAATAATAGATGTGAGGCAGAGTAAAGGAGGGAAGAGAAGCATGAGCGCAGGAGAGGCGAGAAAAACTGAAAAGTGAGCAAAAGAGAGTGTATCATTAGAGGGAGTGAGAGCAAGAGAGGTATCACAGAGGGATAAGAGGAGTAAGGAGCCGGCGAGAGCGTTTGAGGCCCCAAAAAAAAGTGAAAGGGAGAGAGAGAGAGAGAGAGAGAGTGTGTGCACAAAAGGAAGCTGGAGACAAAGTGACAAGGATGGATGAAGGGAGTGAGTAAGAGAAGAACAGATGGAGAAAAGGGATGAGTGAGCAAGCGTGTGATCAAGTAGCGAATGAAAGACAAAACGGCAAAGGAGGAAGGACGTAGATAAATAGGATGGATAGGTAAGGAGAGAGGAAAGGAAGGCGTAAATTAAGGGGACAGAAAAGGAATGAAGCAGAGATAGGAGAAAAGAAAAGTGATTAAGCATCCGAGTGAGCCAGTGATTAAAGGAGACAAAGAGTGACCCCGCAATCAAGTTTTTGTCAGATTCATGCTGTACTGTACATGAATGACACTTTATTATGTCCGAGGATCAAATTGAGATGTAATTGGTCTTGTCAACACGGCCGATCAGGGCAGGGATTTATGCTGGAGCAGTAATAAATTTTTAAACCCGGCTTCAAATTTGGTACACATACAGCAGAGCGCAGGGTTGAAGCGCTATTATGGGTTTTCAAAGCTGCACTTATGGATATTTTTATATTAACAATGGCTCAAATGACTGTGGAATTTGAAAGGAGCCATCTAAAGTGAGTAAAAACAAACAGAACCACAGCCTGACTTAGCGGTTTCCCCCCTTGGCGCTAGAGAGCCTGCAAATTTAATGTTTGGGTTCAGCCCATCAGCCTGTTTCCAGCTGCAGCAGGCAGCTGTTTTTTTTTTTGTTTTTTTTTTAAGCAAAAATGGCTCCAACTGCACACTATTACACCTGCCCTCTCCAACAGATGATGTTAGCAGCCAGTCGTGAACATTTTGGTTTGTTTAATACTGAAAAAAACTGATTTTTCTCTTGGAAGTTACAAGAAGAGGTGGACTCCAAATTAATATTACTCTGTGTCTGTGCTGAACGCTGGCTGCCAATGCTTTTACAACATCTACTTGGTAAGGTGCTGCATTTACAGCTTCCACATCATTTAAATCACTAGAGGACAGCAAAAACAAGACTTAAAGAGGATGCTTACTTAACAAGCCAAAGATTGTTCCAGCATTATCCAGTAATGTGTCCAGGGCTGCCATTATTGGGAAATGACACAGCTTTTTTTGTTGTTGTTGTTTTTTCACATGCGACTGTGGAAAAATCTAGACATGGGAGGAAAAAAAATCTTTGACTCAAGTGTTGAGAAAGGAGATAGAAGCTGAAGGTGTTGGGATTAGAAAGGAGGAGCAGCAAGAGGTGGTCAGAATGGATGTGCTCCTGCGATGGTATAATTACAACTGGCCAGCGCTGGCCGGGAAGGCAGCCTGTCTGTCATCAACTTCATTAGCAAGTCCCATGTTAATGCAGTGACAAATGGCCTACATGGGAAAGCGGCTGATTAGATTGAAATAGATCATAGAAGACACAGATTAGCACATATTAGCCTCATACAGGACCTCTCATGATTACCCAGCTGGCCTGTGCTCCTGCTATGTGGTGAGTTTCAGCTGCTCAGACTCACCACCCCCTCCCTGCTCTTCTTCCTCCTTCTGCTCTTCCTCCTTCTCCTCGCTACACATTGCAAAGTGCTGCGAACGCTTGGGGAGAGGCATAGTGGCCTATATTAATGTAATCCCCTGCACCTAGCACTGCCAGCTCAGCACAGTGCAGCCTCCCTTATGACAATGGAGTAATGGGCACAGCTCTTACCTATTATCACAGCTCACTGTTAGCCAGGGGGACATTAACCTGTGGAACTCAACATGTACATCTTCCTCACCGTGACAGTCTGCTGTAGCCTGATTCTTTCTTCTTTTTTTTTTTTTTTTTGCACCCACATATGCGTGAAGAAACCGATCCACCCATGTTTAATATCGCCCGCTTCCATACTGCTGTTTCAGGAGAAGCTTTGTCCTGCAGAGAGAATATTGGCAACATTTATTTTTCCCACCAGAGAAACTGCATTTGATAAACAGTCGCAAGGTACAGCTAATCTTTCTGCCCTGTAAATTGACAAAAAGAAAAATGCAATTAACCCACACATCCCTTCCAGCATGAAATGGAAGGCGCTTTGTTCACACATATCAGGTTGATCAAAGACAATTTGCCGCTACATTTGTTTAGATCTTTAAAGATACTAATTCTCCGCTGAAAACAGTCCCTGAAACTTCACTTCAAGCTCAATCAATCTTACAAAGATTGTATGGAAATGGGCAAATATTGGGGATCAAAGGCTCGAGAGTGATGATGAAACGAGGAGCGCAATGATGAAATGAAGAAATTAAGCTTCATGAGAAATATAAGGCAAGAACTCAAGTCAAGCCAAACTTTTTTTTTTCCTTTCCCAGAGAGACTGAACTTAGGAATTTTAGACCAAGTAAACTCTCATAAATGAAGAGAAAAAAATAAAATGACTTTGAGTTACAGTGTGTTGTAATGTTGTAGGGAGGTGTGAGACTAAATAAGATGTAATACCACTGTCGGAACGGACTGTACAAGCTGAACCCAAAAATATTCTTATCCAGCTCAGATTTGATTTATAATGGATTTTTCTCCAAACCACAGCCCCTCAAAACACTCAAATGTAATATCTTACCATCTTCTTAAAGACAGTTTGATACAGAAAAATCTTTTTATCAAATAAGAAATCACCTGAAATGAAAATCTGGTTATCGGTATGGATATTGTTTGGCTCATTGTGTATGTTACATTTCTGCATAAGAACTGAATGGCCAAATTTCGTTTTAGTGGATTTCTCATACCATCTCTTAATGCCATTTGGTACAGAAGCAATCTATTTATCAAACAAAAATTTACCTGAAATCAAAATCTGATATAGGTATGCATCTTTTTTGGCTTTTAAAAATATATCTCACATTTTCTGCATAAGGAACTGAATGGCCAAAATTAGGTTTTTAGTGGATTTTTTCTAAAGCCACCGAAACACTGAAATATGATGTCTCACCATCTTTTTAAAGATATTTTGATATAGAAGAATCTGTTTATCAAACAAAAAATTACCTGAAATCAAAATCTGATTATAAAGTATGTATATTTTTGGCATATTTCTATGTATTACTTTATTATTGCATCAGGAACTGTATGGCCAAATTTTGATTTATAGTGGATTCTTCTCTAACCAAAACCACCAAAACACTCAAATATAATGTCTTGCCATCTTCCTTTCTTGCTGTTTCCAATGAGAAGATATCTATTACAGTGAGTTCGGAAAGTATTCAGACCCTGAAATTGTTCACTCTCTGTCATTGCAGCCATTTGCCAAATCAAAAAACTTCATTTTGTTTCTCATTAATGTACACTCAGCACCCCATCTTGACAGAAAAAAACAAGAAATGTAGAAATTTTTGCAAATTTATTAAATATCACAATGGTCATAAGTATTCAGACCCTTTGCAGCGACATTCATATTTAACTCACATGCTGTCCATTTCTTCTGATCCTCCTCGAGATGGTTCTGCTTCTTTATTGGAGTCCAGCTGTGTTTAATTAAACTGATGGACTTGATTAGGAAAGGCACACACCTGTCTATAGAAGACCTTACAGCTCACAGTGCATGTCAGAGCAAATGAGAATCATGAGGTGGAAGGAACTGCCCAAGGAGCTCAGAGACAGAATTATGGCAAGGCACAGATCTGGCCAAGGTTACAAAAGAATTTCTGCAGCACTCAAGGTTCCTCAGAGCACAGTGGCCTCCATAATCCTCAAGTGGAAGAAGTTTGGGCGACTACAACACTTCCAAGACCTGGCCGTCCAGCCAAACTGAGCAATCATGGGAGAAGAGCCTTGGTGAGAGAGGTAAGGAAGAACCCAAAGATCACTGTGGCTGAGCTCAGAGATTGCAGTCGGGAGATAGGAGAAAGTTCCACAAAGTCAACTATCACTGCAGCCCTCCACCAGTCGGGGCTTTATGGCAGAGTGGCCCGACGGAAGCCTCTCCTCAGTGCAAGAAACATGAAAGCCCGCATAGAGTTTGCCAAAAAACACATGAAGGACTCCCAGACTATGAGAAATAAGATTCTCTGGTCTGATTGAGACCAAGATTGAACTTTTTGGTGTTAATTCTAAGCGGTATGTGTGGAGAAAACCAGGCACTGCTCATCACCTGCCCAATACAATCCCTACAGTGAAACATGGTGGTGGGAGCATCATGTTGTGGGGGTGTTTTCAGCTGCAGGGACAGGACGACTGGTTGCAATTGAAGGAAGGATGAATGCGACCAAGTACAGAAATATCCTGGAGGAAAACCTCTTCCAGAGTGCTCAGGACCTCAGACTGGGCCGAAGGTTCACCTTTCAACAGGACAATGACCCTAAGCACAAAGCTAAAATAACAAAGGATGGCTTCAGAACAACTCTGTGACCGTTCTTGACTGGCCCAGCCAGAGCCCTGACCTAAACCCAATTGAGCATCTCTGGAGAGACCTCAAATGTCTGTCCACCAACGTTCACCATCCAACCTGACAGAACTGGAGAGGATCTGCAAGGAAGAATGGCAGAGGATCCCCAAATCCAGGTGTGAAAAACTTGTTGTGTCATTCCAAGAAGACTCATGGCTGTACGAGCTGAAAAGGGTGCTTCTACTCAATACTGAGCACAGGGTCTGAATACTTCTGACCATGTGATATTTCAGTTTTCTTTTTTAATAAATTTGCAAAAAATTCTATATTTCTTTTATGTTCTGTGACAATGGGGTGCTGAGTGTACATTAATGAGAAATAAAATGAAGTTTTTTGATTTTGGCAAATGGCTGCAATGACACAGAGAGTGAAAAATTTCAAGGGGTCTGAACACTTTCCGTACCCACTGTATCAAACAAAAATGAACCTTAAATTAAAATCTCTTCTAGGTCTACATATTTTGGGAGGCTTATTCCTATATATTTTACACATTCTGCATAAGGAACTTAATGGCCAAATTTTGATTTAGCATTAATTTTTCTTTAGCCAAAGCTCTCAAAAATAATCTTTTGCCATATTCTTTGTTATTCCCAATGAGAAGAAATCTATTTATCAAACTATCAAAATTTGCTTTCGGTTTGCAACATTTTCTGGGCTTATTTCTATACAGTTTACACATTCCCCATAAAGAACTCACTGGAAGAAGCTGGTTAACATGATGTTCTACGTTAAATATCATTGTCAAATTAACTCAGAAACCCTACTGTAATTACCGCAGATGAATGAAACCATGGTTGAAAGGATTGGCGCAGCCTGCGTGTCGTGCGGATCGTCTGTTGGTGCATGTGCATCTCTAAATTAAGATCCCATTTGACGTAAAAAACCTCATTACTTACTGCAGCAAAGCGCCGCTGCAGCGTGTCACTCTTCGTCCTCCTGCCTGACACTGCATCCGTGCATGTTTTTTTTTTTTTGATGTTTTATTAAGAGGATAAATACGGTGGAAGTCATTCTTAAGCTTTCTGTTCATTCTGCCTTTTGACGTCATGTCATGCTTAGCTTATGTCTCCTCCAGTTATGTGGTGTACAGTAGTAAGACCTAATGGCGTACTTAAACATCATACAACTTTCTTGCACATGATGGTATTTTGCCATAGTGGGTTACATTTCCCAAAGATATTTGCCCTCTATAACTGCATGAAGTGTTCTGACTTCGGCAACTATGGCCAGCAAAGGATATTTGAGTGTTTTTGAATCAACGACTTAAAACATCGTCAGTTGTCTTACATAACATGGTGGAAACGGTGCTCTGATCCGGATTTCAGCCAATACAGGGATCTTTTTGAAGTTTTCTTTCATCATGCAACATTATGTATTGACTTTATATCCTAACAGCATTGTATATGAAGTTACAATCACACATAAGAAAGCATCTGGAACTGACAACTGTTTATTTATTGTCAAGTGCAATATATTCCACTCTCTTCCTCTGATACACAACTTAAACCACAGCCGACCGCGCTTGGTCATTGGGAAACAGCTTAGAGCTTAACAAGCGCAACTTTCCTGTGGAATGAAGTACAGAACATTTTATAAAATAACCAGAATAAAGGCTCAAAGTGCTTTACACGCCAGGTCAGGACAATAAATTACACTGAGGCAACAAAATCAATTCCAATAGACAGAAACGAAAGACAGGACCTTTATCACTTCACTCCAACTTTAGACCATAAAACCTGCGACCAAAAAGAAAAGGCTATTGTCCAAAATGTTGTTTAAAGTCAGTCGGCCCTCAAATTTCACCTGCTCTTAAGAGATAATGGACCGCGGGCAATAAAGTGCACCACAATAAACAAGAAAGAAGTAAACTCTTACCTCTCTATATGTGTATCTCTCTATATCTGTCAGGCTATTGCCAAAATATTGTTTCAGGTCTGTCAGCCTTCAATTTTTCTCTGCAGTTATAGGAGATAATGGAGCACCATCCAAAAAACAAAAAACAAACCCCAAGAGAACAAAATGACGCCGACGGCTGAGTGAGTGCTCGCTAAACAGTCTGCTTTCACTCTGCCTTAATTGTCACATTCCTTTACGTGACTAACCTTCAAATGTCTGAGGTGGTTTGAGATGTTGAAATGTTTGGCTTGGTTGCTTTTCTCCATCTGGGATTTCCTTGGACCGCACCCTGCAGATTGTTCATTTTTGTAGTCTTTTTCTAACACCTTTGGCTGTGCATGATGAAAATATCTGAGGTGTTTGTCATCTGATCAACTTTCCTGCTATTATAGAGAGCACTGATCAAACTATTTAGAACAAACATTGACTGGTAATGATTGTGAGTGATTAATTGAGCACCAGTTCAATATCCAGTGTCCTTTTTGGTCTGTTTCTGATCTCCACTGAGTCCTGATGAGATAAAATGTCTCTTTTGCTGTATTTCAATGCTATTCAGTTCAGTTTTATTTATTGTCGTGGTTTCTCTTAGATGTGCCGAGGTTGAATAACCCGTCCGGTGACACTGTTGCCTTTAATATGATTTTATTATAAAAAAGAGACGGCATCTGAACAGGCCCCATGGTTTGCCTGTGGAGGTTCACAGCCAATACGAACATCTCCCAGAATGATAAAGACAGCATCTGAACAGGCCCATGGTCTGCCTGATGGAGGGAAAAAAGCCAATAAGAATCTCAGACTGAACAAAGTCAGATTGCTTTTATACCTTTTGGTGAAGGATATGATCTCAACATGTGTGACTTTGGTGGAAAACAGGATGCACCCCTAAATCAACATAGCACAGGGTTTCTCTTCCAGGATAACAGATGGCACTCACTGATGTAGGTCCATGCATGGAAACCTAACATAGCATATGGCTTCCCTTCAATGACAGGCCCCACGTCACTTTACGATCTCTCAGGCACATAAGCCACTTTAACATAGACAGTCCCAGACAAAAACACATCTCAGGTCAGAGACTACGTACTTGCATAGGGAAAAAGGAAATGTATGTTTTCCCACAAGTTACTGGTCAGATACTACAATAGACAAAACAGATTCCATTCTACTAACTTATTAAGGATGCATCTCTCAGATCAGATACTACATTATTAAGCACCAATTTGCAACATGTCATCTCACATCAGCATTTCCCATTATAAGATAAAGGATTTGTGAACTTTCCCTCTTGAACTCCCTTTGAGCAAACACTTGGCAATAATGGGAAAGAACAAAAAAACTCCCTTTAACCAGGAAGGACAAAAACTAATCTCAGCAGAACCAGGTCCAGGGAGGGCAGACATCTGCCTCGACCGGTTGGGGCGAGGGTGAGGATCGCAGATGAAAAACAGACAAGCAACAGAGATCTAGTTCAAGATTCAGACATAAAATTTTGAGGTTAATGTCCCATTTATTCCATTAAAAAAAAAAAAAGCCTATTTTACCCATTGACAGCATTTTTTTTCCACACTTTGTTTGGATGAATATCTCAGTCACTATTAAAAATTAAAGGAATGTTTACTATTATTTTTTTAAATCATACCACTGATTCAGAATCTGTAATACTAGACAAGTAGATCAAATAGTCTCTGATTATGGGTGAGTTGGAATCTTGCAGAAAAAAATTGAAGCAGGTATTGAACTGAAGAAAAATCTTCTTCTAAATAGCTCATAACTTTGCATGTCTGTCATTTTTTGTGAATTTTTAAGAGTTTTTTTTTTTATGAGAACAGCTTCCTGGTTGATAGAAGTAGTGAGACTGGATCTAGGAGTTAAGGTTGCAGGACAAAAACACCAAAACAACATGCTAAAAAAGGCTACAACACACTGCAGATGCGAAGGGATCTCAGTAAATTCTTTGCCACTTTGGGCAACCTCTTTATAATTCCATGAAGCCATTTGATTCTGTGTAGAGATAATGACACAGATTAGTGCAGCTTCAGTGCTCACTGAACTGGAAGGTGCTTTAATCATTTAAATAAAACATGCAAAATGGCTATTGTCGCAACTGCATTCATCCCTGATTGTTACACTTGCTTTTGAGCTGTCACGAAGTCCCACCAGCGATGGCGTCATGAAATAAAACATTCATTTTAACCGAGCTGGTTTCTTCTTAATCCAGTCGTATGCGGTTGTCAGCGACTACAGACGCCGTAGGAATTTTCAGTAGCCAATCAAATGGAGATTGTGACAAAGTATGAAAGAATACAATAAATGTCAGCAGCCTTGATGTCAGTTTTGTGCCTAAACAATCCGTGTGTCATATTACTGATGGCAAAACTTGTCTCCTCTTTGACAGGAAGCTTAGTTTTTTTTTCTCCCCTCTGCAGATTATACAATCATTTTCTGCAGCGCTTTCATCAATGGATTATAGTAATTCTGTCTTTTTTTTTTTTATCCAGTTCCTCTATTCATATGTTTTCTTTCTCCTGTGAAAATGACAAAACAAACCTCAACACGCTGTTCATCCCACCACCAAACTGCATCTGTCTGTTTTGTTTCTTTTGTGTGCATCAGCAACAGGTGTTACGCATCAACCGAGATAAAAGAGACGGAAAATGCGCAGATGGCAGTTGATATATGTGCAGTTTTTTTTCCCCACCCTCTCATTCTTGTTTATGAATAGAAACGAGCTTGTAACGTGTCTCAGACCTTATTCTGAACACGCTGTGATAATCAAAGAGCGGGAAAGGAGCATAAAAGTGGAAGAAAAGCTCCAGGCGATCTCCAAGTTCCACCTTGGGAAAGTTTAAATGATTAAGAAGCTGGCGGTATCACTCCTTCCCTCCGCCATCCTGCTGCTCATTATGCATCGTGTCCTACTATTGGACCTCATCATTTTCTGTAATTGCCCCCATTGGCCGGGCTCCTATCTGGCCTATTTTGTCCCGTTCTGCTGAGAAATTAAGGCATTCCTCTAGCGACCCTGACCCGTCCCAGGCCTTGTCGTTTGACTGACAGCCCATTAGCGGCTCATTGATTGGCCGAATCTCGGTATGTGTGAGCCAACCTAATTAGAACTGAGTCCCTCCTCTCTGAATGTCAATTGAGACCCTTAGAGGAAACAAAAGTGCGGGCAAATTAGGCCTTTCTAATCCTCTTGAAGGAGGACTGTTGGTTTTACACAACCAGAACAGTGTAATTTACAATATAGACACTCAAAATGAACAAGTGTGCTTATGGAATACGCACACACAGTCTCAGATGTACAGCACAATATGATATGCACATATTAATCAGTCGTGTCCGAGAATGCAGCTGTGCAAATACACGCTCTCTGGGGTATTCACTGTATATTCCCTCGTTTTCACACATATATACTCTCTGGAACTTTTCCAGAGGTCCTGATTAACACTTCACCTCGGCCACCTGTACAAACCTTCAGTGTCTCTTAGGAAGGTGATTAAGCGGACAATAAAACCACACACACTTGAGTGCACACTTTCGCTGTTTAGATGTGTGTTTAGAACACACACACACACACACACACACACACACACACACACACACACACACACACACACACACATTCTGAGACAGGATGCGTGCTTGTTTTCCTGGCAGCTGCTTGTGCCTACAGCAGGTTTGGAGACTATTTGGGCTAATCAGTGCAGAATCTCCACCACAGATGGTCCTTGACTGAATCTACTACTGTCCCGCCATTAGTCATCTTGCCTTCTCTGCTCCATTCGTGAACGGCAACAATGCATTCCTCCCGAAACTTACCTTGACAGTTTGGGTTTTAATGGTTTTGTGAATTCAATCATGAAAGCGGAACCACTTTTGTGGCCACAGAAGTGCTCGAGATGACTTTCTTTTCTTTTTTTTTTAAACCGCAGGCGAGATGCTAATGAGATGTGTTGTCATTGGTGAGGCTTTTCTTATGAAAAATGTGTACCGCCGTAGATGACAGTTTATCAGGCTGGCTTAGGGTAAGATTGATATTTGTGTGGTGAATGCGGGAAGGATCCGTTAAATATCAAATCTCACCTCGCCGTGTAATTCTAGAATATATTTCTTGCCGTGAGTGTTGTGTTTTTGGAATTAAATTTCTATAAAGCCGGGCAGAGCTACAGCTGAGGGGTTTTTATTTTGTTTCGGAGGGTGCAAGGTCTTTTTAAGGACACCAACTTCACCTGATCGGCGGTAGTAGGAAAAGAAGAGGGGGACAGCAGATCAGGACGGTTTATGCAAACATACACCGTTTAGCTGCAACTACGGTTCTCAAGTGTCAAATAAAATATTGACATGCTTTTTAAAAGATACATAAAATTCAGTATCGGGCAACTCCTGCATTCTTTATTCTTAAAGTGAATTGTTAAAACCTTCTTGTGAGAAATAATTTACCACATAAGAGCATTTCTTTGTTTTGATGTCTGCTGTGTTATGAAGCAAGTTTACAGTAGTCTTTGTTAGTGACTCTAGCTTTGGGTTCAGTGTTAATGTCAGCAAGCTAAATGCTCAGATCCCTGGTAGGTATGATATGACAGTATCCACATGCTTTAGTAGAAATGTGCAGTAAACAGAAAGTCCAGCTGACATTGATGTGAACCTCATTAGTTTTCTAAGTGTTTGGACATGAACCAAATTGTCAGACAAATTAGAAATTTGACTTGATAATGGTGCAAGATATAAAGTTAAGGGATCTCCAAGGTTAATGTAATTCACCCTGAGGGGAATATAAATGTCTGTATCAAATTCCACAGCGATCCATCTAGTGGTTTTCGTGACTGCTCTGTTTGTACGTTTTGTGCCATCCGGAACATGCAGATTTACTGGAAAACAGACACCTATGACCTGCTGGTGGAGCTGAATGAGAAGTGAAAGACCTCATTCTGTGAAAACAAGTGTTTGTTTTTTTTGCCTTGTTACCATGCCTATATGCTGTTTTCTTTATATATATATATATATGCTACATGCTTAAAATTAGCTGTCAATGCCATGGCTGAGCGTTTCCACATTGAAGCTGCAGAGAACCAACGACTCGCTGTTGAACACGTAGGCAGGAGGATGTTTTTGGGATCATTATCCTTCTGAAAAGCTCCAATATCCCAACGTCCCATTGTGTAGAGTAGTTCGAACGGAGTAGTAGGTGAGCTGGTGTGCTCCATCTGCAGTGAGGAGGGGAGTGGTGACTGGAGAGGCAGGGACTTCATAGGTCTGCTCATTCTAGCGGAAGCAACAGTGTAGAGTGTAAAAAGCCATTTTAAGGCAGAAAGATTGTTTTCATGGCCGGAACTTCTAAATTTGCAATTCTGATACACGAATATGAGCTTTTACTAGTGGGTCATTCCATTCCGAATCATCAGGGGCTCTCTGCATCTCTGATTTGGTTGAAACCTTTTTATCATAAACTATGGATATGTCTATGATATCTTTGAAATTTTAATTGAAGTACTTTTTGAGATGATTTTTCTTGTTGACCCACTGTCTGCATGTTTTTTGCCACTTTGAATTTAGGGCTGTGTTTGGATGACAATATCTCAGGAAGTGTGAAAGATAAAGGCCTGACATTTTCACAGTTATTTCTCACCATGCCATTGATTTAAGATCTGCAGTATTGGACAAGCAGATCAAATGGTCTCCGATAATGGGTGACTTGAAAAATGAAGCTATCATAAAAACTACACTTGATTCAGAAAATGTAACTAGTTGGCTTCTGCATCATTTTTTTTTTTTTTTGCCACTACATGCTCAAAGATGGGACGTTTTTTCATGGCAGCTTCAAATGTTTTCATATTTAAACTCGCCCGTAATCAGAGGTTATTTGTCCAAAATGTCGGATTCTGAATCGGTGCTTAATGAGAGAACAAAATTTCATTTCAGGCTTTTATTTTTAATAGGTTTTGAGATACAATCCTCCAAAGAGTATGTAAGAAAAACATAATGGAAGCGGATCAGATCCCAATTTTATTGTAATGTATTTATTTTTTTGTATCTCAGAAAATATCTGATATATGAAGCTAATATTTCACAGATGTCTTTATAAATATCTATATCTTATGCTTCAGTTTTTTCTGGCAAACCAGAAATAGTTGAGCTTGTTGGAATGGCCCTAATCATCAAATGATCAAATGACAATTTGTCCAAAAGTTACTGAGGGAACACATTTTTTCACCTGCCTTCACAATACTAAATGACACAATAAATTCACATCTCTAAAATAGCATATGGCAAAATGCATGGGAGTGTGGGAATATCATCTATGTAAACATGTCAGGATTGGTACCATCCTCTAAAAATCCACAGAAGTGAAACCTGGGATCGCTTGAGTGCTACTTGAACTTCAAAATAAAACGAGGAAATCTTTGCACCCAAAAGGTCTCACAGTGTGTATTTTCTGTCAGACGTATGCATGTAACCATACACGGCGCACATGCAGAGTCGCAAACGCACACACACACACACACACACACACACGCACATTCCACACGAACCCACTTGAAAAACTGAGGCGCACACATACTCAGCTACACACATGCATGCATGGGGCTGCTGTTGCTTCTAGATAAGTCTCTCTCCATAGACCACTGTCTTTGTACATCGGGGGGGAGAGCAGAGGGTGAAAGGAACAGAGAGGAATGAACTCGTGTCGTTAATTTGTTTCGACTCTAAAGACACAACGCACGCCAGCTCCAAATCTTCCCTAAACATTCCCACCTCTCTGTTCTCGTGCACCTCGCCTTGCTCCCAACCCTTTCCAGCTTTGCCACACTTGATTATTTGTCTTTCTTTCTTCCTCCCTTTCTTCCCCTCTGTACCTCCCCTCCCGTGTCTCTGTCTCGCTCCTTGTTAGCGAGCATTGTGCTAAAAGGTGATATTAGTGCCTTTAGCGGTGTGCCAGGAATACTAACTCACGGCTCCCTGGCATTTCAATAGCCTCTGCGCTACCTGCGTTTGTACTGCCAGATTACTCAGGATTACACTCGCGCACATACACACCGGGCGTGCAGGCACACAATGAGAGACGCACACATGCATAGACATAAACTATTCCTCCTCACAGAAGAGCACTCACCCTTACTCAACTTGGCAGTTGTTTGCTGGCTCACCCCTCAGCTGAGCCACTATGTTCTCCAGCAGTCTTTTACCGGTGTAATTGAAGTTTCGGTTTTCACGAATGAATCATTGATGCGGTTTAATGGTGTGGGTTGCATGTTTGGGGGCAACCCGCAAATTTGCTGTCTGCCTCAAAGAGACAGAAAAAATCTGAAAAGGTAGCGAAAGATCAGAGGAAGGAAGGAGGATGAAGGTGAAGGCAGGAGGAAATGGGTGGAGCCAGACAGATACAGGATGAAGGGAGGATGTGTGCGAGTTTAAAATGCAATGATGGAGGGCAGGAAGGAGGAGGGCCAGAACAAACAGAGGGCAAGAGGTGATGAGCGAACAGAGGGAGGGATCTCACGCAGTGAAACCGAGACACGGCCCCACTAGCAAAGATGAAGGGCTCTTTTAATTGAGTTTCTGATGCCTGCTTAATCCTATTCTCCATATTAATCCCTTACAATGTACATAATCAAAACAAATACACCCTTGGGGGGGAGAAATTGTTAATAGGAAACAGTAATACAGACAAAGGGTGCGTGTGGGACACCTGTATGCAACCTTTGGGGACACGCTAAGGACATGTCCCAGTCATCACTCTCCCTGTGCAGCATTTTTTTTCAGCACCAAATGGGGTTTGCAGTCACACTTGAGACTCCTAATATCTTCCTCCCGGAACGTATTGTGCTGCTGAAATGTAATTGTACCACTATTCTATTCTTGAACACGGCTTTATATCCGTGCAACAAGTGGAAGCAGTCACCTTGCCCAAAAATAAAATTCCGTCTGGTTGTGCCTTTTTTCTTTCTTTTCCTTTTTTCACTTCTGCTTATGCCAACTGCTGAAAAATAGTTATTCCTTCTGCTCTACATGTTTGTTTGTCGCACGGCCTCTAGAGTGGCGCCTATACTGCGCAATGCATGTCATTTATTTCACGGTTAGCTCTTCTCACTCTTATGGTGGAGCTGAGCCGCTCTGATGTCTTTAGACTGTAAGCCTGTGTTTGTTTTTGAATGATCAGCAGTTTTTTATCAATATTTTTAGAGTGGTATGTAAATTTTTGTGGCGAAGGGGAACAATTCTCAGCTCATTAAGTGAAAGAACACAAGTCGCTGGACTGTAAATTCAGTATATGCAGTGTTGTTATGCATGAAGCAACCCAGTTTTGATACAATAGCAAACGTATTCTGGCACTTTTAAAAAATAAATACTTCCCCAACTTCATGCAATTTTCATTTTTTACTGTTATGTTTCCTACCATGTTGTAGAAGATGCAGTGAAGCTGATTTTTAAAGCGTGTTGCAATATGTGGTTGAAGATCAATTGCGAGGAGAGGAATTGATTGAAACAGTACCACAGTAAAGGATAACATACAACATTGAAGACCTGCAGAGCAAGACAGTAAAAAATGAATGAAGATATGTGTGGATATAAACGTCACAAACAGTAATGGTAATAAATAAGAGAACAGTAAGAACGAGTGTGCAAAAACCGGCGATGGGCAATACATACATTTGTCTGTATGTGCAGATGGTAGAACAGTAGCATGTCCGTCTGTTACACAAAGGTGAGCTGTGTTTACATTGTTGTGCTGACAGGTGGGAATGAATGAAAACGCTCTTCATGACCACAGAGCTGAGTGTGACCTCATAGAGAGGTTGGGATGGATTCTGGAAGACGGAGAGCACTTTTTTTTTTTTAGTGATTTCCTGCTCCTCAAAGATGTCCATGCTTTCACCAATGACAGATGCAGCCTGACCTGAGCTTGCTGGCATCTTTGGTACTGATGAGGCTCCTTCCACTAACCACAGCAGATCTCCATCATCCTGTTGCATACGTCGAAAGACCTCAGAAATTGGAGCCTGCTCATCTCCTTTTTCCGTTAAGATCAACCATCATCTGCTTGCTCTTGTTTACATTTAGAAGCAGGTGATTCGTGCTGCAAGTTACCCATCAGTTTCACCACTACACCCCCATCCTCACAGTGTAGTGCTTCTGCAGGTGGCAGGATTCAGAGTTATGCTGGAAATCTGATGCGTATACAAAGTGCAGAAGTGGAGTTAGAGCAGTCCCCTGCGGTGCCAACCCTGCGCTGCTAACCACCACATCAGACGAGGAGCTCCCCGGTGACCTGAGCTGGGGCCTAGTCGACAGATAGCCAGTGATCCAGGAGACAGTAGACGTGCCGACACCCATCCTGAGCAGCTTCGCGCTCAGTGGAAGGATTGGAAGGTGGAAAAAAAAAAGAAATAAAGAAAATGTGAAAAATATTTAGAAAGATGATTCCCACAGAGCTGCTTTTACAAATCAGGTGAGGGTGTTGCTGCAGGGAAAAGATAGCATCTCCTACATCCACATAAGGCTGATAAGCAAACTGATGAGGGTCTATAGAGCAGGTGTGCCAGAAAGTTTTTCCCAGTACTTTTGTTGCATGTGGTGTTAAACTCCTCATATTTTCCATGAATATATTTATATGGAATAGCCACAACAACAAAAACTCCACCTTCTTCACCCAAAACAGCTCTGCCCTGAAGGACACAGAACCTCTTGGTGTCCTTTGATTTCTAGTACTGGGATTTTGGCAGCAAATCTTTTGGATCCTGCGGTTTGCAGGATGCAATTTAAGGAGTTTGGAAGTTGGATCAGTGCTTTGGTCTCTTTTTCTTGTTCCTTGAGCCTCTCCTGAGCGGTTTTTGTAGTTCGCCAGAGGGCATTATCTGGCTTGGAGAGTGCCGTCACTGTGTGAGGGTTGGCTCGGCCGGCAAATACATTTAAGTGAATGGTGCAATTCGAAGTAACACCCACATGAACACCAGGACTCAAGGCTTCGCGGCAGGTTTTTGCATCTTAACAGGATGAGTTACACTTTGCCTGTCAGTGGTTTTGAAGTTGTGGCTGATCAGTGTACATACAACAAAAGATGTAGCTCTTTGCATCATAAAAGCCTATTTAAAAATGTAACATGACAACAAACGTGATTATAAGGCTGCTTTTGGTGATGGATATTGAGTGTTTTTGTGGATAAAATGCAGTGTCTTAGTTACAGATCAGCCTGTTGCATGCAGATATATATGTGCTGTATAGGTCACCTTGCCATAAACTCGATGTTACCCGATAATCATCGCATTCCGCTGCATAAACCGGCAGAAATGCTTAGTTTGTTCTCGCTTCTTGCCCAGCTTCAACAGGTACCTGAGGGAGAGTGTGTGAAGAGCTATGCAAGTTTAATGCCGCCGGTTTCTGCAGCAGAACAAAGCCCACAGTGTTGGTTTTCATCTCATCTCTACATGGAGCAAGTGGAGCATGAGGAGAAGGAGGAAAGGTAAGAAAAACACTTTTCCCTCCTTCCCCCTCAACTGTCTCAGATTTGTCAGTAAATCGCACTGATATCACACCAGGTCACCCGGCCAGCAGGCTGTGAAATGACTTGTTGATCCCGGAAATGTGTGTGTGTGTGCAGGAGACAGGCAGTGATACTTGTATCTGCAGCTTCGCCCGAGAAACCTTTTCATGTCAGACCTCACACTGAAATAGCCCTGCAGCTTCACCCCCATGCCAAAGCCGCAGAGAGCGAGCGAGAATGAAAGGGGAGTGGAGATGGAAAATACAGAACATTTGAGGCGTCAGTGGTGTCTGACAAACAAAGCAAGCATTATCGGCAGGGAAGGAGGGAGACCACGAGAGCCAGATTTCTTTGGGTGGACATAAAGATTTACTAATGTTCTGCTCTGACGATGGCAAATTAGATTGGGGGGGGGGGGGTAAAAAGAGAAGTGAATGCGGAATGAATGAAACTAGGACTGAGTGCTGTCCCTTGCATGAAGCCAAATTAGCATGCACAGTAGATCTCTTTTATGGCATTGGCGCTGTCCATGGTGCTGAAAAGATGTGGTTACACAACGGATAATGTTCGACTTGGACGGCAGAAAGGAAGTGGGGATAAATCTCACAGGAAAATTGAGATTTCAGCGAGCTATTAGCTTTGAGTTGGCCAACCTGGCAGGAACATCGTGGTCGGAGCTGCGGAAGAGGGGCCTTAAAAGTGGCCTGTTACCTCAGAAAACAAATGACCTCCATTTATTAAAGAATTCAATTTCAGGAAAGCTTCTTTGTACCTCAAATCAATCTTTATGAAACGCACAGAATCCCTCTTATGCTCCTGAATGCACTTGGAATGATCTCCCTTTTATTTTAGTTTATATGCAAGAATATAAAACCAGGCTTGGAAGCAGTGAAGCAATTTTCTATACTGGATCTTCTAATAAGATTCATGATATAATTACAATGGGACTATTTTATTTTTTGATTGCTTTTACAATAGTTTCAGTTCAGAATGAAAACATTAAGTGCAAATTCTCTCCTAGACCCGGGGAGGCAGGAGGAAGCGTTACCCGACGAATTTTCATTAAAATTCAACAAGAGGCAAGCTCCGTGAGAGGTTAGATTATTGGCGGGCAGGCGCATGGACACACACACACACACACACACACACACACACACACACACACACACACACACACACACACACACACACACACATACTGAGACACACTCACGCACACACACACACACACTTCACAGCTGGTGTGCCTTCCTCCAGCAGAGACTGACAGAAGCGGGGCGACCGCTCTAAGCTGCGAGCGCTCATCTCTCCTCTCCTCCACCAGCGCGTCTTTTGCTGTTGACACGAAAACTTTGAAGAGGTGAGAGGCGAAACGTCAAAACGCCGACAAATCACGGTCGACAGCGCGCGTCAACAAATAAGGAACGGTGGTGGAAGGTGGCGAGGAGGGGGCAGAAAGAAAAGAAACCCATCAAGTCCGAGAAAAAGCGCCGGAGCTGGGAGAAAGAGGGAAGCTATGCCATCTCCCGCCGAGCAGAGCCCAGTCCTCCTCTGTTGTGTGTCGGAGCTACAGCATGGTGTCTCTCTCTGGACCCTGGACCTGCTGCCTCGCCCCGGGGAGAACTCATCTCCTTCTCCTCTCCGCCAGAACGCTCCTGCTGCTTCTCCTATTAGCCGTCATCACCTCCCCGGAGCCCTGCTTCCCTCACCCCCAGCCCTGCCACATCCTCGCCCGGATAGGACACACCGTGCGCCTCGGCGCGCTCTTGCCGACCCGCCAGCCGGCACGGATACAAAACGCGCTCAACCGCGCCCTGGCGAGCCTCCGGCACCAAAGCGGCTCTTCGGACTCCTCCACCACCACCGCCGCCTCCCAGCCGCCTCCTCTGCTGCCCTACAACCTGAGCCTGGAGATGGTGGCTCGGTCTCCCGCGGGAGGAGACCCGGAGTCGTTGTCCCGTAGCGCCTGTCAGGACCTGGTGGTCAGGGGTGTGTCAGCCGTGCTCGCTTTCCCCCGCTCACGGGAGGAGCTCATCCAGGTGGAGTTCCTGTCATCTTTCCTGGAGATCCCCTTCATCTCCATCCTGGAGGACACAGAGCCCCTTGTGACTAAGGTAATGATGGATAATATGCGTTTTTCTCTGCTGCCCTCATGCACCTGTAGCAGTGATCTCGAAAAAAACAGTGTGATAAAAAGGTTATTTGGGTGAACAGTAGCTTGTATCATGCCTTTTATGGTTCCTGCACCTTGCACCTCAAGCACCAGCAGCCTCTGGCCAAACATATTTTCATCTGAACCTGCAGCAGAGAGCTGACACTCACCACTGAACCTTTGACTGATCCATTAACATGTGGCCAGGATTTTGTTGTCTAACCTGCTGCAGAAACCTTCTTTTTTTCCCTTCCATCCAGTCCGGTGCTAAGACTGGCTAAAGGCAAATGAAAAGAGGAAAAGTAATTCTACCATTGATAATGAGAGCAATTATGCTTAAACCCAATTTAAAGAACGATTAGAATAAAAGTGTTGGGAGCAGAATTATTGAAATTTTTTAAATTGTGGATTAAAAGGGCATTTGGATTTCAACTTCTCCCACTAAATGCCTCCTTCCAGCAAAGTCTGATGCTCAGATTGATCTCAGCTGAGCTACGCTGGTGAACCTGCAGGCCTTTTGCATGCATATGTAATATCTGCTAGCTCTGACTTGGTATTGGACTGAACCCTCAAACAAAGTGATTTTTTTTTTCCTGTTTAAGCTGTCGTCTTCTGTGTGTGCGTGTGTGCGTTAGACTCTATAGGAGAGCGAGTGTGTGCATTTGCCAGGATGGATGTGTGCATCTCTGTCTGAAGATGGCTTTCGGCACCTCTCTCTCTCTCTCTCTCTCTCTCTCTCTCTCTCTCTCTCTCTCCCCCTCTCCCCCTCTCTCTCTGAAAGCACTGATGTTGCTGGAGAGGTGCTCCTCCTGCTGTTCCTGTTATTTGTGCGATTGCATATGCACCGTGTTTACGTGTGTGTCGATCCATCTGTGTGAAAATTAGGTAGCCAATAGACGTGTGTGTGTGTGTCATGTTAGTATTCCCAGCAGCAGTAGAGCTGCTTGCCAGTCAGTCAATCCAGCTCCAGTCATATCCGCCTCTATCCAACCGAGCAGCCAACTGCATCTCGCACACACACACATTTGGAGCGTGCACACTCTTGCATCCGAGACGCCACACACAGGCACGTGCACATAAAGAGCACTTTCAACTTTCACACAGGTTCGGCTGACACACACACACACATCCTAAACTGAAGAGGCAGCATTAAGGGACACAGCGAGGATAGAAAGGAGGGGAGGAGGGATCTATAGTTTAAGTCTGAAATCTTCGTCCTGTCTCGTCTCTTAGTCGACAATGGATTGCTTATTCGATTTCAATAAAGCTTGCATGAGTGAGAAGTCAAACCACTTGACGAATGCGTCGGCAATGCGAAGAGATAAGCAGAGGAGAGTGCAAGGGGAGATATGAGGGGCTGGGGAGAGAGAGAAGAGGGTTTTTTGGAAGCTGTGGGAGGCCTCTCAGTTCTACAGAAGTGTGCCAAGCAGTCAGGGGGCAAAATAGAAACAACCATCACTCTCCTGCTTTGTGTTTCAGTGTCTCGGCTTTCTTTCCAGTATTTTTAGCCGTTATTTTCAAGCAGCAATTTCTGCATAAATGGATGCCTGTTTCGCTTTTGTGTTTATGCTACACAAAAGCGGTTTAGCCTTATATTAAATTCATGATTTCTGTTTTTCTTTTAGTGTCAGGCTACTCTTTGTGTGTTCCAGATATTCGGCCACAGTAGCATTTTTTTTTTTTTTTTTGTAAGCCGCAGAGGAAGAATAGCAGTGACAATTCTTCTCATGAAGCCAAATAAGGGCCCGAAATACGAAAGTTGGAGACAAATTTGTCAGGAAGACGAAATGGAAAGAAGAATGCTGCAAATCCTGCACAGAATATCACTCATTTCTCCTTTCTGCTCATGCACTTTGATGCTTCGAGGTTATTATGCTGAAACAATTAGACTATCAATCTCAGATTTGCTTGCTTTCTTCCCTTTTCTGTCTTTTTTTGTGTGGTCATTTTCTGTCTATTTTTTGGACTGCTAAGGGTTTGGGGCAGACTGAGACACCGCCTTCGACTCTGGGAACTTGTGATGATCATTTTTCACAATTCCCAGACAGATTAGACACTGAAATATTGATCACTTTACCACAAAAAGCACACACTTGCTTTAATGGCCATAAAAGTAGACACCACCGGTTGCGGCCCTGAAGCAGGATGAATTTCAGTGGAATGACCGGTGAGGGATTGTGGCGTGCTTTCTTTTTCTATAACACCCCAGGGTGCATCTTCATAGAAAAAGGGAGAAATGTGAACAATAAAAGGAGGCTGGTAGGAGGTGGGACAGGTTCTTAAACACGCACAGTGAGGGCAGTGACGAGTGGGTTAGGTCAACAGGGGGGCAAATTTGTTAGCCTTGTGCAAACCGGCAAACGGTACACTTGGTTTCACTGCTGATATCAAAACACGAGAAGCAGAATCTATAATTCTAATTAAAAATTCTATTTACATTTTGGCATTGGGAGGGAGGAGCGCTCCTCAGAGGAAGAGGAACGAGGGCTGGAGAGAGGCAGAGACAAAACAAGTGGCTCGGGCCAAGAAATTTGCCGGATCTGTCACAGATTGATCCAAACGAGGAGGGGTTTTTTGTTTGTCTTTGGAGTCATCGTCCCCCCCGAGTTTTTTGAAATTCTATAGACTTTTTTTCCTGCAGGGCACTGGGAATTGAGCCCATGTTTTTCATGGTGAACAGATCCCTTCCCTGGACATCAGAGAGAGGTGGATAGGCACACAGAAAGCAAGAGATAGAGACTTGTGGTGCCTCCTGCCAAGTGTCAAGTATATTTTCCACAAATTTTCTAAAATGCCACCCAACCATAAAAGATGACTTGTTGAGTGCCTTCGCAGGCTCCGTCCACAAGGTCAGAGAATGTGTGCACGGGAGAACAAACACAAAAAGTCTTTCAAGAATTAACGAGTACGTGGCACGGTGTTATTTTTCTTTCCTGTCAGCTAATTTTGTCACTTTCCGCGTTTCATCTGAAGACAGAAACAAAGGAACGCTCTTGGCACGACCACGTCGGGGGCGTCGTGCAGCATGACATTTCTTGGAGGTTGTGATGATAGATATTTTTCCCTAACTATCATTCAGTACACCCAAAAAAAAAAAACCTACAGTGCAAACAGCTGCTGAAGGGTTGTCATCATTATGTAAATTTCTCCCATGAATTGTCGCAGGATGTCGTCGGAATCTTCACAAGAGTGGGGAGAAAAATTGTAGTGAAGAGATGAGGGACGAGAAAGGACACAAAGGGACAGACGGAGGCAGGGGTCGGTTTGGCCGTCTGCGTTCTCCTCTCCTTGCTTAGTCAGACGGAGCTTTGGGACTCGGTGATGCGTCTCACCGAGGAAGTGCTTATTCCTCCCAACCTACTTAAGCTAATTAGAACCACTGTGTGACCCCTGACTGTAAATCTCACTCGTCCATCTATGGCAGGCAGGATGGGAGGAGAGGAGGAAGGGGGAGAGAGGGAGAAAGAAGGGGAGTGAAAAGCAAATGGGCCTCTAATTCCCATTAGGGCCATTACGAGCATTTGGGCAGGTTATTTGTTCATCAGTGGCTTTTTATGGAATCAGAAGGCAAAATGAGGATATTTGATGTTGAAGTAGAAAGAAAAACCTCTGGAAAAAGCAACAAAATTTACCTTAATCAACCCCCAAAATGATGAGATGGGGTTTTAGAAATTGTATCCGACTGGTATGTTAGGCTGTGCTGGTAATAGTAACATCGTCATTATAAAATAACATAATTTGTTGATGCAATTTGCCGACAGACGTAATTGGGGGGGGATAAAAAAGAAAATCTATGCATTTTTAATGTAGCTGTCCTCTTATTATTCTTTTTTTAAAGCGCAGCCTCACCAAACAATTCTAGATTTGTTGATAATATGACAGAAATTATTTTGTGGATCATGATTTCTATTTCAGAAATGTATTAGCAGGGACTGCTGAAGGAAATGGTTTTGCTGATTCCTGAATGTGATTAGGTGAGAGGGCTGGTATGGTGTGAATTCATTATTTGTCATTTTTCACAGTGGAAACTGTGTTCCTGCAGCTCATTTTACTCCCGGTAATATTTAATACTGTTGAAATATACCCTGAAATTCTACCATAAAGCGCAACGTACGGGACTCTATTTCACAGAGGCCAATTTGAAGAGAATGTATATATTTTTTTCTCTCTGTAGTTCACTTGCCTCCTTTATTTCCACTTTATATTCCATATAATACAAAAGAGCATTTCACTCCTTCGTCTTAGAGTCTAGTTCCTACCTGCCTTGTATGCACAAGTAATAAAGCACATTTTTCCTGACCCTTCCAATCCCTTGCACTTGTTTAGTTGCTGTTGTTTCTTTGCCGCGCTGCTGGTTTGATCTGAATCTGCCATAGTCTTGCCGCTGAACTTTCAGTCCCTTAGAATAAAGGCATTAGCCGAACGCCTGAGCTGCAACTCTTGATGTCATTACAGCTATCCCTAAAAGATAATCACCGTCATCATATAGCATTGTGATGTATTATTCATGAGCTTTCAGCTGTTTATGATGCAGAATAACCTTTATTGATCTGGTGGCGAACTGCTTTCTCCTCTGCAATCTATCCATCCCGCATTCTTTCATTAAGTCACTTCTTTTCTTTTTTTTTAATGACATACCTCATTCTGCTTAGTAAAATGAAGATTAGTACAGTAAAAAACCCAATTTGCGACTTTGAATGAAATTACATTTTAATCCAGGGACCCTGCTGAATAAGACGCATTGTGGCTCAGAGCTAGCCCTGCTCTCAGAGGACACACACTCTGCACAAACTGTCACACACACACACACACATACATGCGTGCACGCACATGCACAGGTCCCACACAAATGTATACCTGCATATAAGAGATTCATGCACACGCATACAGTGTCTGCTCTGTGCTCACTAAAGGTTATTAAGCCTAATGAGGCTTTACAAGGCCATGCTGCCTTTAGTGTTTTCTTTGAGATGATGAGGGGATTTGTGCCCCGACCACAGAGGAATAAACGAGTGGAAAGAGAGGGACAAAAGTTGCGCCGAGCCAGAGCTGCAGGCAAACTGACAGTTTGAAACAAGCGGGCCACTTAATGCAAACAGCTCAAAGCTTTTTCTTTATTAGTGTTATGATGACAGTTCAGCGCAGTCTTGACTGAGCCAGATTAATTGAGCGGAGCAGAAAACAGCGGAGTATGTATTACCAAAAGGACTGTGGGCCTGTTTGAGCTGCTCAGTATGGCATTTGAGTTAGTGTTGTCATGTTTGGCTTGCGTTTGGCTTGTTTTGTTTTTTTTTTTGCCTCTGGTGAAACAAATGTCTCCAGTCGCTCCACACCAGTTCGATGTTTCTCTGTAGAGCCAAAAAATAAATGAAGGACGCCAGCGGATGGATGGAGGGATGAAGGAGAGAAAGATGGAGGATGGTCTGCATGTGTGACAGCGAGAGAAGACGATGCGGTTTTCATTATGTTGAGTTAATCGGGGGATTGATAGAGGTATGTAGGAATGAGGGATCAAGGAAGAAAGAGGGAATCAGCTGGTTGTAAATGCCGAAAGGAGGGATCAAGGTTGGAATGGGAATACGGAAAAATAAATTAAGAAATGGAGGAATTGGTTGGGAAGGAGGTGTAGTAGTGATAAAAGAAGAAATAGAAATTGCACACGCAGAAAAAGGAGGAAACGGGTCGATATCGAAGGGGGAAATTAAAGAAAAAGAAAGGAAAACGGACAAGGAGAGAAGGAACTAGGAAAGAAGGTGTCACTTCTGGAAGGAAAAGGAGTAAATCAATGTGTCTCACCTATAGGGAAGGGGAGGGTTGAGGAAGAAGTGGAAAAAGTAGATGAGAGGTCAAAAGAAATGGGGAGATCAGCAGAGGAGGAAGGAGCGAAAGTCTGCAGGGACTGGAGAAGGGCTGGTGGAAGGAGAAGGTTGACAGGAGGACTGGGCCTTGTGCTTTCTCTTCCACTGAGGAGTCTGATGGAGGCAGTTTTATCTAAACTGTGCCAGTTCATTAGAGGATTAGTGAGTGATAACTTGGAGCTATCTGTGATTGAAAAACACCCTCACACCAACATATGCGCTCTCATACAGATAAGTGAAGGCACACACACACATGCCACGACACAAAAATCCTGTTTACAGACTATGCACCTATAGATTGCGCTCGTGGAGACTTATTCAAAATATATCCAAACTTTTCCACATCCTCCTCAAGTTGTTCCCATCTTTCCCCTCTGTGTGAATTTGTGCAGCAGTCTGGGCGCACACATGAGAACGTGTGTTTTGTTGTGTTACGCCATGTTGCAGCTGAAGCAGAAGACCAGAAATCTAGGCCAGGTGGGTTTCAGTGATAAGGGCAGACTTGGAGACAACACACCACATACAATACAGCCCTATAGAGGCACCCATAGGCATAGGTCAGGGGGTGAAAGACAAGCAGACGGAAGAGGCAGGCAGGAGGTAAGACAGAGGAGAGAAGGTGAGAGAGACATGTGCTGATGTGAGATTAAACAGATGCTGACAGATGGCTGTGGGACACATGGCTGAGCGAGTGCCAAAGCGACAAGTTAGGCAAACACCCGTGGTGAAGATGAAAAAGTGAGGTAAATGTCCGGAAAGCAGGGAGACAAAATTCAAGCAACAAAAGGTAAAGAGTAAGCAAGCGAAATGGATACAGGAGCAAACAACTTCCGACAGACTGAGTGATTCAGACAGGTTGAGTGGAGGGGGGGAGAAAGATTAAAAACGGAGAGAGAGAGACAGCAAAGTAAAGTGAGCATGCAAGTAAGAGATAAAAGAAAGAGAGGGGGGAAAAAGAAGACCAGGAGGTGTCAGAGAAAATGTGACAGAGCAAAAAGCTGTCAGAGATGAAGTTATTTGAGAGGCGGGTGAGGCACCGACGGGAGATTGAAAGATGGTAGACCCCAAGGTAACTTCTGTGTTCCTTCTGGGATATTTATGTTGGGAGTTGGCAAGAAAACAGACATGATTTAGAGCCCATCTGGATGGGCTTCAACACCACCTGCCCACAGAGGAAAAACTGTCTGTAAGGAGACACACAACAGTGCACCGGTGGCACCCGCATACACACACAAACATGCATCATTGCGTCGTTTACAGCAGTTACATGTGTAGGAATGCAAGCGTTTCCCTCAATCTGGCGCCGCTCCAGCTCGTTGGGTTTAAAATTAAATGTTTAAATGTTGGCTTTTAGGACAATGAACTGGAGCAATGATCCTAAACATGAACACCCAATGAAGACTACCAAGTCTGACCTTGGTGTAATTTAGCATGTGGGGTTTTCTTCAGGATGTGTAATACGGCTAGCACCTGTTTTATACCACCCTGTGTCCCCAAAAATGACATTCCTGTGCAACTAAACTGCATTTTTAATCAAGTTTTTAAGGAAATGGATCTTCTGCCAAATTTTCTGTTTTACAGTCTCTCCTTCTCAGCCAACCAATCATATATCAGATGGAGCAGAACTTTGGTAATGGAGAAGTGGAGAAGAAGCTTCAAACGGTTTGTTAAATGGTTGTATTTTAGGTCAATCTGCACTTTTCCCTTAAGTTCAACTACCTAGTTTTGGTGTCTAAACTTAATCAAGCTTCTAACTTGTAGTTATCATTGTGAAAGTGTCAACCAAAGTCAGATTTTTTTCCTGAACCTCACCACCAGGGATGTCCTGATTGTAAGATCAGGATTGGTGCCAATCACAAGTGTTTTTAACTGATTCGCAAGTACATATATTTTCACGCAAACAACGCAGGGAAAATGCCATGAATTCAACCGTTATGCATTATATTATATTTTTAATAGCTTTTTTGATCACTTGTGGTCTGGCTACAGGTCATTAAGCCTCATTTTCAACTTTGTTATTGTGCCTTTCTTAGTTAAACTCCCACATACTATCAGCAGTTATTAAATGTTAAATGACTCAGATGGGATTGGGAGCAAAAAAGAAAACAGAAAAAGACTTCATCAGGACATCCCTACTAGCCACATAGTTTTGGGGCCTTAGCTTAACTAAACGATGAATAGACATAGAAAATTAACAAGTAAAAGTAAACTTATTTCAAAGAATAAGTCCTACATGGAGGCACAACCTGTGGTCTTGGGTGAAAATCCTGTTGCAGACTTATACTTCTATTCTTTCCTCCTACCTTCTTATATGGACTTTGTGGATCTTTCAAACTGCAAGCCTCTCCTGCTACATCACATTTCTTTCAAAATGTAAATGAGAATGCAGTTTAGTTGCAGGAGCGTAAATTTTGGGAAGCAATTTTTGGCTTTTCGTGCTCAAGGCAGGAACAAGGGCAAAACCCTGAAGGTGAAAATGTCTGCACTACGGGCCTGGCAGAGCCACACTGAGGAAGAAACCAAGTGAAACTAGTGACATCTATGGATCATAGACTTCAAATATCAGATGTGATGACTTTGTTTAAAGTAAGTCATCACTTTTGTGTAAGCATAAAGCACATCTATCGGCCCACTGCAGCGATAGTTGTTCACGTAGCCACATCGCATGGAATAGATGATTATGGAAATGTAGAATATGTACAGGATTAACGTTTGGTGTCTTGGCTCTGATCTCATCACTCCCCACGAGGAAACCACGGAGCTCAACTCAGCGGGGAGTGGGGAGTTTGTATTGGTGTGTGCAGGCATGCAGCTAAAGAATGAGCAGAGCACTGAGGGCTTAAGTACGCCACCGTGATTAAAAGGGTTTGTTGGATATGTGTTGCTGCGAGAGGAGTATTTCATGTGAGCACAGCAGCTGGCTCAAGTTGGGCTGCCTGAACTAGCTCGCAGGTTTAGCTGAATTTTCTCGAAAGAGGATGAAACGTTTTTTAAATGTAATTGTGAAAACAGTGTCTTAGCCTCGATCTTGAAGGCGGGGGTGTCAAAATGCTTCATTTAAACGATAGGCTGTCTGCAGCTGAGTGGTAGCTACGGTGAAAACAGCCAATTGTGGTTGTAATGTTACATCTCAAGGCTGCATTCAATTTTGTAGATCATAGTGTTCTGGCACAGTTCTTAAATGATTCAAGTCTTACTTAAAGCTGAGGTAAGGGGGTATTTTTTGACACCATTTGACAAAAAATATATATTCTTCAGCATGTTGTAATTCTGTCTGAGTGGAAACTACACCTCTTAACTTTCCCTTGGCTCTATTTTCAGCCTTTAGAAAATGTCAGGCTTTAACCAATAACAGGCGTTTTCACCCAGAACAGGTGAGATAGTATAAATGGCAACAAAATAAATTTAAAGAGCAAGATTTGGTGGCAAAATGGATCAGAAAAGAAGAAGAGAAATGTTGACATTTTGCTTGACTGTCTTTGCATTTCGAAGCTCCAGGACAAGTTCACGATATTTTGAATTCTCCGCTCACTAGTAACTTGAACTGGTCCACAATTCCGTGTAGCCATAGATGACCAATCTTTTGATTAAGTGAACCTGACATGTTGTGCCTCGCGGGTCTCTTACTTAGGCTTCATTCCTTTCTATTTTTGTATGTTACCTTGCTGCATTATTATTTTAAAAAAAATCCAACACCAGTTTTTACAATCATGCAGATGATACCCAACTTTATATATATATCTCTGTAAGCTTCTATGCTGACAGTTCTAGTTGCATGCTTCTTTGACAAAAGTCTGTGGATAAATCCGAGTTTCTTCCAGCTAAATCAAAACACAACTGAGTACCTGGTTTTTGGAGCAAAACCTGAGAGAGAGAATCTGTCATGACCACCTAAAATTAGTCTCACTAAACACTAAGGAACAGGTCAGAAAACTTGGTGTGATCATTGACTTTGACCTAAATTGTGAATGTCATTAGAAATGTGACTGCAGTGTCCTTCTATCAGTTAGCAAATGCTATAACAGTTAGACCGTTTCTCTGCCATACAGAGACAGAAAAGTTAACACACGCTTTTGTCTCCTGCAGGCTGGAATAATGTAACACCCTTCTGTCTGATGTGTTTAAGAAAGCTACTGGTCAGTGACAGCTCACACAGAATCCAGCAGGCTGGCTTCTGACTAAAGCCAGACAAGGAGGCCACATTCCCAATCACCAAGTCTTTGCATTGGTTACCCCTCTGTCATGGAATTGATTTAAAATTTTATTTGATCGGCTTTTACATCACTGAACTACTTTGGCCCGTCTTGTCTGTCTGACATTGTTAAGACATATGTCCCTACTAGGTCCCTTAGATCCTGTGGCTCAAGCCTCTTAATTGTTCCTGAGGTTAGAACTCAAAGGCACAGAGAGACAGCCTTTGTTAATTAAGCCCCAAAACTCTGGAACGGTCTGCCTGAGGGTCTTCGGGCTCTAAATCTGTCACTTTGAAGTTAAATCTTTGTACCACTGCTTTCTCCTGAAGTGTTTTTCACTTGACTGCTGTTTTATCTTATCTTATTTTTTATTCCATTTTATTTTATATTATCTTTCCTGTTTTTATTTTGTTGGAAATGCTATTATTTTCTGCTGTTTTGTTAAGTTTGTGTTGCATTGTGCCTGCTCTGTGCTACATATTAATGAAGTTTATTCATTCGACCATTAGAAACACAAATTTGTCTGTCACTTTGTCAAGTTCGACATTTTGGAGGGAACGCGTTGTTCTGTTAAGTTTGTATTCTGCTCTGAAAGCAAATGCTTGTTAGCCCGGCTTGCTAACTTTACCACTGATTCCTATTAGTCACTGTCAGCTTCTACACACACAGTGCTGCGTGTGTTCATCTTGCATCCTATAAATGGGGTCCAGCTACCATTAGCTGCCTTTCTGGCAGTGATTAGTACTTTTGCCTCACAGACAAAACATGTTGGGTGCAAACACTAGCCAGGGTCTTTCTGTGTGGAGTTTGCATGTTGTCTGTGCTTGCCTGGCTTTCCTCTGGGAGCTCCAGTTTATCCCACTGTCAAACACACAGATTAATTCTCCAAAGTGCCCTTGACCAAGACACTGGCTTAAAGCTAGGGTCGGTCTCCAGGCCAAGGCACTGGCTTAGAGTTGGAGTTGGTCCCCTTGCACCACACGATGGCTGCCATTTGGTCCTAATTCTTAGGATGGGTCAAGTCCAGGAACAAATTTCTCCATGGGAATCAATAAAGGATAGAAAAGGATAACCTCATCTGCCCAAATGTGCTCTTGACAACTAAGGACACTATCAAAACTCACAGAAACTGGTAGTTCTGCACTGTAATACACTGTGTAAGTCCATAAGTTACTCCAGGATTTGAATTACAATGTGTTGTGTAGCATAATGGAGTCATGTAAAGCAGAGAGTGCCAAGGTCCCAGGCAGGGAAAAGACAGAAGACAATGTAGGCCACCCATCTGGTTAACTGGCTGTATTGCATTGCAAATTACTGCATTGACATCTGTAGCAAAAAAAAACAAAAAACAAAACACAACCACTGGAGAACACCATGTAGGCAGCACTGTTACGCCAGAATAATAGTTTCTTTCTTTAGTTTTTTGTAATTTTGATCATTTCATAAAGTGAAATCTAACATCAAGCTTACAGTGTTGAGGTGTGTTGCTGTTTTTTGGGAAAAAATATTATAATTTCAGGCTTGACTAAGTTTTCTAGCTGATCCAAGACCTTTCCGTCACCTAAAACTGGAGAACTAAATATGCAAAAGGCAGCAATTTCTAACCCGTTTTCTTAGCATGAATGCAAAACAAGATGAGTCGGCACTTCAGCTTTATTTTATTTCGAATCCAATCTCAAAAAAATGTCACAGCAGGCTGTTTAAGTTTCCAGACACCGCTCACACACCTCCACACACAGATAAACGTATGCCGCACAACGAGGGAATCACGCACACCTCCTGTAAAACACCTGTAATCTCCTGTAACGGCAATAAACTACCCAGATATATTGCTGTAGATGCCGTCTCGCACACACACACTTGTATCTGTGCGCAAAACACGGTGAAATACACACTCGCACGCCCTCAGACGGTCACAGTCGCAGCTCTGCCCCACACATGCGTGGATACGAACAACTCAGTCAGATAATATCTGAGAGCATCCATCACACCCAAGCAGTTGTCATTTGTTGGGAAGTCTTGTTTCTCTCTCCTGCTCTCTTTGTCTCGGTCTCCTTCTACCTTTCCTGTATTGACCTCTGTGTTCGAGCTGCCTCCATAAAGCAGAGCAGAGCGGAACGGCAGATAAATCCTGAGTGATATCCCGGGCTGACTGCCGGTGCAGTGGAGAGACGTCAAGATGATCTGATATTCATATGCACAACATCTAATACATAAACACTATTTATGGTGATACGGAGAGAGTCACTCCAACACTCATTCTTTCGAAAGGGGAAGCGTTGAAAGCAGCGGATGGGCCACGAAGACTACAAATGAGTGCTTTAAGGGTGGGGTGACACAAAACGAGAAAAGAAGAGGCGGCGGATAAAAAAGTGTGATGGAGTGAAGAGAAACGGGATGTGATCAATTTTCCTCCCTCATTGCCCTTCACAACAGAGGACAGACCGTCCTCCAGATAGCGCTAAAGCAGCTTCCCTGTCGCACTTATCTCGTGCCAAGTCACGCTAGAGAGCGGGGCAATATTTCACTCTAATTCAGGTCACTTGCATTCATATATCTTGCATCAAACCCCATTCACTTTGGTTTTTTCCAAAGGGAGAGCTGAAGAACACTGTTAAATTGCAACCATATCTAACACTTTTTATGATTGATCGTACGAGCGCTGTCTGGACTTTTTGGGAAGAAGACGCCCGGTCAGACAAAATGACAACTGGTAAGAAACAAAAATCCACTTTTGTGTGATTTCTGACGCGTGGATACCAGTTTCCCCAAGACTCGGCTCTGTGCTCGGTGAACTAACTTGAGTCGGGCTTCTCCGCTTGTAAAGAAATGTTGTGTTTCTTGTGTTGTAAAGAGGCAGTTGCAGCAGGAAATAGTGCAGAATCAATAAGTTCTGAATTACCTCAGGCAAGGAAAACACAGCGGTGAAGATTTTTTTAATTGAGGAAAAAGGAATGGACAAGCATACTTTTTTTTTTTTTTTTTCTGGTGAAATTGCTCGTGGCATTGCTAGTTTTTTCTTTTACTCTGTTTGTAAAGCGGTGGTGTGGACGAACATAAGTTAATTTTTGCAGAAGGTTTATGTTGTTTTTTTCCAGTCATGACACAGGAGTGAACTGGCACTGAGGCATGCAGGTGGAATGGTTTGGTAGAAGGATTCTTTTCAAGCAGGACAGCTAGGCAAAATGGTTGGATGGATCTATCTTTTTCCGGCAGCTCACAGGCGACTACATCTGAGTGAGAGTTGTCAGGTATAAAATTGGACTGGGAGAGGAGATATCTCAATTTTGGTTGATATGTCACAGAGGAAGTGGATCAAAATCTATCCATGAGAAATGGAATTTTCCTATTTAAGCTGTTTGCTGTGCAGCATGTGGTAATGTAACACACATGAGACACTACTGCACCGTTAGCCTCACCCAAGTGGCTTTGTGGAGATGTGTTTTATTTTGCATTTTGTCACCAGCTGTCTACAAAGGCATTTAACACGGTGTCTGAATATACGTTTCCCACCTTTTTCATTTCAGTGTTTGTGAAGAAAGTGTAAAATTAGCTTTCAACAAATGCCTCCATGGGTGTATAGACGTGTCCTACAATGAATTAACATTTCTGGTAAAGGGCCACCATGCTCGATTATCATTAGAAATTGATAATTACGAATCAAAATGCAAATCAATCGCACACTTGAAGCTACCAAATAGCTTCAATCATTATGAAACAGAGTGGTTGGGCCAAGGTTATATAACGTGTTATAAATTTATTACTCTGGGACTAGCTAGCCTAAATACTCATTTGAATACTCATCCCACAATTCTCCTGCTGGCAATGAAAACGTAGAATTAATTTTGCATGACAGATGAAGCATGAAAATTATAATTTTACGCTTTCAATATTTGCTATATTTCTTGCTCAAACTTATTAAATAGTTGGATTCAACATGTAAGTCAACAGGGAGGCGTTGGCCGTCTTCTCATCCGGCCACTTGTGTACACAGTTATCCAGTTAAAGTGTGATATATATATATATTGTGTGCTTCTTTTTATTGGCAGAAGAAACAAAGCAAAGCTTATGAGTCAGCAAAGCAATCATTGTATTGGAAATTCCAGCAGCAGTAGCTCCCAGACTTTGTTTACCAGTGTTAATTTTCAAAATGGCACTGTAGTACAGTTGCAGAATCCTTTGGCAGGCTTGTCAGCTCCGGTTAGAGGATGCCTGATATATTCGGACGTGGCCGATCTGTCCGTTTCCAGCTCTCTCTCCGTTCTGCATCGGGCTCAACCCAACCGTCTCCACTGGATCGGCAGGGGGTTACAGGTCGCCTGCCAAGGATTTCCCAGCAGCGACGAAGCTCTGCCAATGTTACCGTTTGTCTGCCTGTGTCTTTTGTCATAACGCTGGATGTGAAAAATGTTCTGTGTGCATGTGTTTGTACACGTGTTTCCCTTGTCTGCTTTGGCATGCATGCCTTATCCTCAGTTCTCCGTGTAAACCGTTGATTTTGTTGTAGTGTCACGTAGAGCTGCACAATCATGGAACAGAATGATGGACATGATTATTTAGCTCAATGCTGAGATCACAATTATTCATTGACAGAACTGCTTTCACTTGCATGTGGTGCTACGTTCCTGCTAATATACAAATCTTTGCATCAAAATAAGATCTAAATCATCTCCACTTGAATCCAGTGCATCTGCTAGTGGTGAAATATAGCTTACATTTACACAAAACGGCTCATTGAACATATACCTATTGATAGATGCTACAATTTACCAGTGTTCCCTAAATGCCTCACGTGCAGACTGCAGTGTGTGCTAGCAGGGCAGCCGTGCACAGAGAAGCCTCTAATCCCCCCATGTAATTACTGAAGGACCAAAAACTGCTTTGAAAAGAGTGAAAAAGGCAATTCTAATGTACATCTACCCAAGAAAAAAAACAAGCGATTCTATCTTCTTGAACTATTTTCAATAAGCGGTGCCTTTTAAACATCTATTTCAGAGTCACGCATATTCAGTCATTTGTAGGCAGCCAACAGCCACCGTGATTAAGATTCAATTATTTCTGCAGCCGTAGTATTACGTGATTGTCCTCCACAGATTCAGTTGCCCAGTTGTCATGCAGTAGTTAATATTGACGTTCCCACTCCTCCAAAGAGTCCTTTTCCATGTTGGATTTAAAGCTGAATTTGACTTTTTTGTTTTTAAAAGCCTAGTAATTGATTTTTTTGGCCACTTAGGAAGATGGGAACAAGCTCAAAACGCAAACTTGTCATATTTTCAATTGTGTTAATCAGCTGCCAGCAGACACTGAAGAACATTTGCATTTGTCTTGAGATGTGTTTCTGGCTTCTTGACGAATTGAGGTCCAATATTCGCTCTTTTTGCATGTCTGTTTTCTCGTCTCTAACAACTCCTAAGAAAAATATCTGGATTTTTCTACCCGTCATATGCTCCACTGTGCTCACCGGCTAGTTGCAAACTTCGTCCGTCTGCCATTTGGTGCTTTAGAGGGAGTGTACAGTGGATTTATCAGATTTCTAGCTGAGAAAATAAAGACAGCTGTGTGTTTTCAGTGGCAGATAACAAGATTGACGAAAGAAAAGTTTGTTTTAAAGTGGCTGAGAGGCTGTATAGAACTGAGGGACACTTAAGATTTGAGTGGTAATTTCTCTGTGGTCAAGGGACACTAATCTGATATGATATCTCTGACTTGATTTCTATCTTAGTTGCCTTTTTTAACGTTTAAGCGAAATACATTTCATAACTGAATGAGGAATCTTCCTGTTTGATGATCCACTTCCATTAACAAACAACATGCACATCTGCGTGAGTGTACTGTACGTGGGTCATACAGTGGTAGTGCTGTTCAGTTATAATTCCTTGCTGGCACTTAAAGGATGAGATATTGATCGCAGCACGCGCAAGTTATTTTCCTGCTTTACGTAAATCAGCCTTTGATCGACGGCTCCCCGACCTGGAGCTGTCCATCCCATTGACTGTTGATTTCATCAGCATACCCACCTTCCGTCTCCAGCCACCCAGCGGTTTAATCCCGCTTTCAAATTAGCATCAGCTGCTCCTGCAAGAGCATTTATTAACAGTGGACATTTTCCAAAACCTAATAATATTGCCGGTTTCCTCTCTATAGCATGCCCGGGATTGCACAGGCCTAAGTGATTAGCTTTGCGGCGGCACAAAGCGCTCGGAGGTAGATTGTCGGCGAGAGAGTGCGGGAGGTCCTCGAGAGGGAAGCATTCGGTCCTCTAGCTATTTAATTATGAGGGCGGCAGACCCCTGGGTGCGTGGCTTCATTCTCCCACAACAGCGGCTCGCTAACAAACTCCGTTGAGTGCCTCTGATTGATCTGGAGCCATTCGAGGTGGCCGTGAAAAGACAAAAGGCAGTGACAGAAGGAGGGAAAGGGGTGGGAGAGGGGGGGGAGGGGGGAGGTTGAAAGTATGGAGGGGAAGAAAGATGGAAGGGAAAAAGAGGAGGGGATGTCAGCGGGGAGGGAAGCATGGACGCAGGGAGAGGGAATGAGGGAGCGAGGCGTGGATGGATGGCTGGAGGGATGGGTGAGGGGGAGGGCGGTGGCGGGGGCTTTCCTGGCACAGCAGTTTCCTGCGCACACAGCTACACACAGACCCAAGAGGTGCATTTACACACAAGCCCACACAAAAACACACTTTGTTAAACTGTTGTTAGGCCTTCCACAGTATCAGGGGAGCAGAGATGTGGACGTATTTGCATAAGTGGGTATTATACTCTGAGCCAGTGGACAGTAGCGATGGCGAAAGTAGATAAGATAAAGCTTTCATTCTGTCTTTCTCTCACCCCCCTCTTACCCTTTTTTTAACCACACACAAACTCTCCATTTATTGCTTACTCCCTTTTTTTTTCCTCCTCTCAGGGCAAAAAAAAAAGAAAGAAGAAACTCTCTCTTCCTGCTCTTCCTGCTCTCTGCAAACCCCGAACAAACACATTCATCCTGTATATTTGTTGTGCGGCTAACATTTTTTCCCCCTGCTCCTGCAACTTCTTCTCCTCTTATCTGCTTTACTTAACTCCCAGTGTGAGAACTTTTTCAATTATCCCTGCCTCTACCTCTGAGGGTTAGGGACGAAGGCACTGTTTTGGCAGGATAAAGAGTCCGCAGAGGAGAGAGGGAGTTGAGAGAGTGAAGTGGGGGGGTGGGGAAAGAAGTTAAGGGAGAGATTCCGCAGTCTCTCCGTTCCAACAAGTCATCTTTCATTTTTATGACTTCAATCAAGTGTCCTTGAAGCCTAAATACACTCAGATCATGCACTCTTATCCTGGCTGGAAAGGCTGGGATACCTTTAAGCGTAATACCTGCATGCTGGGTGCACCGATTTTAATGACTGTCACTCTATTGCTGTCATTTATACAACAAATAGTGTCCTGTCCCTTCTTTGGTTTGGCACAAATACAAAAACTTTCATTTTTTTCTTCTTGGTCATTGTCTCTAAGTGTCTCTCTCTTTCTTTCTTGTATCCCATCCCACACTTTTTACTCCCCACCTCTCTCTCACTCCCCATCTCTCTCTTGGCAGGAGACCACTGCAGTTTGTCACACACCGTGCAATACGGTACAGATTGGAATCGCTAAAAGAGTGCTCCTTTTTCTGTTTCTGTCTCTCCTTGCCTCTCTCACTCTCTTTGTGGTGTGTGTCAGAGTGTGAGTGAGGGGTGAGGGAGATAACTGTAAACTTGCTGAGGAAGTAACCTTGCCCAGAGAACTCTTGGCTTCGGAAAGTCAACTGTCGCCTTTGTGTGTGTCCCAGCGCAGTTACAGAGTTATAGGAGTGTGTAATTCCATCTGTCAGAGTCTACCTCACCGGGATGCGCTCTGTGTATATGTGTGTGTCCGTCCAAGAGCGCACCCAGCAGGCCCGCCTCCTGCTCCTTCAGGCGCTCCGATTCCTTCGCCCATTTACATCCTTCTCTTTCTTATTAAGGCTCTCTCCTCTCTGTTTATCAATCTCACACCAGTTCCTCTCCATTTCGTTTTTCTCCCCCCTGCTCTCCTTTCTTTTTTTTTTTGTCTCACCTCCCTCTTGCCCTTCCTCTTATCACTTTCCTTATTTTCTTCTCGCTCATTTCCCCCACCTGTATGGGATTGCTGTTCAGAGCCATCGAGCCCAGAGCTTGTAATACCCCGACCAGAGTTATTTAGCCGCGCTATGACAGGTAGGGAAATGAAATCACCACTTGGCCGTGTGTGTGTGTTTTTCGTTTCGTTCCCCTTTACTGTTTCTCCTTTCCATTTATGAGACCCTGCTGCAGGGCTATTTTTAGTCGGCTGCCACCTTCTCGCCGGCTTGTAAAACCCGACCGTGAGACGTTCACTTAGGCTGAAATTCTATCATGATTGCGGCATTGATGAATGATATTGTTAACTGCAGTTGTGTTTTGGTATGAATTAAAAACAACCCTCTCTCTCTCTCTCCGTCTTCTCTCTCGCGTGGTTTCTCATTTCTATAACTACTTTAGAGAATATGAAAACCCAGACAGCTCTGTGTCATATATTACAGCCAAATCTAAACTGACTTCATGCTTTTGGCTGATGAGTGACTGATGATGAATTGATCAATTCATTTTCTGGGTCATTCCATCCTCTGCGTGTCGTAGTGGCTGCTAGGTGAGAGGGGAGGCCTTGATTATCATTCTGTCTGTTTGTCTGTCAGACTGTATATGAAGATGGACAAACTCTTCCTGACTTCACTCATGATTTTCCTGAACAGCTGTTTTGAACCTCGGTGTGGCACCATCTTGGCAGTGTGTGACTCCTCCTGACTGCCGGCTAATCCAAAAATAAGCACAGAGGTGGAGTTAAAGTGGAGCTGAGGTGGACCATGCGAGCGTCTCTGGGCCATAAACTGTCCGGTGATGGTGCCCACCTGTCACTCAAAGCAGCCATGCCCTTTATTATGCATAACTTGAAGCATGAATACACTTTAATAGTGCGTTATGTAAGGATTCAACTCATGTATCTGAAGTAGTTCCACATTTTCAATGCAGTTTGTTGTTTAAAAAAATGTTTGGACTCATAATTTATGGTTTCTGGATGATCCTCTAATGCCACCATGCTTACATTTGTAGTTTTGGGGGAAATATCTTCATGACAATTAACAAGAAATGGGCCTGCCATGAATAAAATGTGATATCTTTGGTAAACTTCTGTATTTTCATCTATTCAAGTAAGTGAAGGGGATCTGGCAGTCTTATATCATGGTACAATTACAATTTCTTTTGCAGGGGGGTATCTGCTTTTCTTGAGTGTTGTGCAGGTTTTGTCTTTAAGGGTGCTAAATGTAGGCATTTTCTTTCAGGATTTAGTCATTGCTAACTACCTAGAACTAGTCTGTCCCATCTGATGTTTCCCTACCTGCTGGTTGGCAAGATTGCTGTTGTGGAAACCCTTGATGTCATCTAGCTGCCTCTTTAGTGAGTCTCTTATCTCGTGGATGGACTCCAGCTCCAACACCTTGGAGTGCAACTGGCGACGGTTGTCCTTGAGCTGGATCCATCCAGAACCTGCAGCAGGTGGAGACATAGATTCTGTGCTGCGATGCCAATCATACAGAGGCTGCGGGACAAGGATGCCCATGATTAGACAGCCGGTTGCTTTCGCCAACTGCAATCCAAGACAGTGAAATTGGTGTTTCACCCAGACGAGCGATTCACTGGGGAGGCAGCTGAATGACACAAAGGCCGCCACAACAACGACCTGGCAGATTATTTTGTAAACAGATGGCAGATGAAGAAAAGAGAAACTGGACGAGATACAATCCACAGTGCAGTGACTTCTATGTTAAGTCTTTAGCCTCAAATTGAAGCACCAGGCTCTATATCGAGGCAACTATAGACAAAACTAATCATGTGATCGGCTAAGTCTGTGGTTCAAATTGAGGGTCATAATTCTTCCCGAAAAGATCTTTTGGACAGATTGCCCAGATCCAGTATATTAGTTTGTGATTAAATACTTGATAAAACAACACTCCCATCAGCCTCAGTGCTACTTTTAATTTTGCATTTATTAGCCAATGTCAGCACACTAATATATTACACTATGATGGTGGTGGTGGTGGTGTTTGTTAGAGTTTAGCCTGAAGGGCCACTTTATGTATTCCTCACAAATGTGTTGTTGGCACATTGAATCCATCTTTTTTTCAGATGGCATGTTCAGCATAAAAAGATGGAGAAAAATAGCACAAGAAATTCAGGTTTAAAGAGCTAATCAACTCATGTAAGTCACAAAATATGACACAAAGTAACCAACACTCTTGCATATCTAGTAAATTCAGGTTGGTACATTTGACCAAAAATTTTGAGCAAAAAACAGAGGGATTTCTGTTGAGTTATAACGAGGAAAAACTGGGCCGCTGAGAGTGATGCTTAAGCAAAAATATACATTTGTTGGTGAGTATCGGATTAGTAACCTGCCAAAGTCTTGATCTATTCAAAATGGCTGCAGATCAGGCAACATAGGGATTTTTGAGGGTGCTTCCAACAGCAGCTTGTCTGTATGCTCTCGCTTCCCCTGCCAAGTCTCCATTCTGTAGTGTCACGAACACTGTTTCTATGAATAACAGGCAGGTTGGTCATCCTAACCCTTAAGCAGAAAATGGTGGATTACACTCCCTGTCGCTCTCCCACAGCTCAGTGTCTTGCGCCTCAACAGAATAGGAACCAGAGGTCTTGATTCCAGAGTTCTTGTATTTTATTCAAAACATTTCACGCTCTCCCAAAGGATTCCATACCAGTCGTTGTACCATAAAACTCCTATGTGGATCGATTTGCTCATGCTTCCGTAAAGAAGTGGGTATAGCACCCATAGTGGTCAGGGAGGCAGGAGGTTTGGATTGGATTGTAGCTGCTGAGGAAATGTGGTTAGAGTACAGTATGAGGTTCTTTTGAAGGAAAGTGGTGGATGGAAATGGTGTGAAAGTTCCAAAATGTGAAGTGAGGTGAACATGACAAAGCTTGGTTGGTTGGTATTTCCTTCGAAAATCTGCAGTTAAAAACTATAAAAGAAACTTCTCTGAAAATAGCTCTTTGCACTAAACCAAAACTGCTCTTTCTGTAAATCAGAAAAGCTGGAACAAAGTAGAGCTCCTTTTTTCTTCTTCTTGAGAGCACGCCACATCCATCTGCATGTGTTTTACCAAAGCTCAGGGGCCCAGCTGAGGTGACAGATCGGCCCCAAGGAAAGGACAGGCTGCCTGATGTTCAAGAATGGAAGGCGTGTGAAGTTCTGATCCGTAAATGTCATTTTATCTCTTGGCTATCTTTCAAAAATTCATTCTCTCTTCGTCTCTCTTAGGGGTGTAGTTTTACACACACACACACACACACACACACACACACACACACACACACACACACACACACACACACACACACACACACACACACAGACACACTCCGTCTTTTACTCTCTCCCTCCCTCATCTATCAGATGCTTAATCTGATATTAAATATACTCCCAAATGCGACACTACCCTTCAGAGCTCCCATTTACCTCTGAGACACATGCATACCTGCCAATGACACTCCCTCCTCTGTCTTCCTTGCTTCCTCTCTGCCTCCGCCGAGTCTTTCTTATATATGGGGACACACCTGCCAAAGACATTGATTTCTTCCCCACCTGCTCTTTCTCTTCTTCACACGCACAAACGCCGACCTGCAAATGCCACAAAGCGCCTTTTCCCTTTTGAGCCGATTCCCGACAAATGTCAGGTGTGATGTTGTAGGTGGGGGGGTGGAGGGGGGGGGGGGGGATGGAGCATTGAGTGAGAGATGCATACATCAGACACGAGGAGGATTTCACTTTTGCGTGAAATCACGTTATCAGACTGGCGCAGGGTATGCCAGTTGGGAGAGAAAAAGCAGGAGGAGGAGGAGCTGAGAGACGGGATGGCAAGAAAAAAACTGTTCTAGACACTGTAGGCTTTCATATCCTGGCTCTGAAATATAATGCATATTGAATAGCTGAGATTTCATATTGATGAATTATTACTAGAAAAGGATTGGAGGGCTGTTTATATGGTTCATTTGGATGAGGATGTTGGTCCTGCCAACGGATTGGGTGTCAATTTCATGGTTACTTTGTCTTGTACACCAACCTAAGCTTCAAAGAAATGTCTTAGATAGAAAGAGGAGCGTATAATCGGCGACATAATATGCGCTCGCACATGCTCATGCATACTATACACAGCGTTGGCATAATCTCCCCTGGATGCACACTCAAGTGCGCACACTTTTATTGTATATGAATCAAATTAGACACACAGTTTCAGTACTTGCAGGACACGCAAGTGAAATATGGGCACCAGAGACATGCTAAGTGTTTTGTCCAAGTGTGCACATGTGGCGCACTTGGTCTCAAACCAGCTGCACGTATAAACATTCGCACATTCCTGCTATGTACTATTTATTACTTTGTTATTCTTCATTTTTGTTTGGGTAATATTAATTATTCATCGCTTCTGGCAGCCCACAAATATCATCCCAGAAGATTAATATCTGTCCCACTTCCTCACCGGCACGCACTCGTACCCACGGTGTACCTGACACCGAGCAAGAAACCTATTTGCTATGCAGGAGAACCTCTGACAAGCCGAAGACCTAAAGTTGAGTTAATTAAACATTAGGCATTAATCAAAATGAGATAGTTAATCTCGACACGATTATCTGTGATATTTCGTAAATTATGCGCTGCTTCTCGGGCATACAGAGCGGAATAGGACGCACACTGGGGCATGCACACAAGCTGACAGATATGTACACACAGTGGAGACAACGCCGCATCCCACTGTGTGTGTGTGTGTAGATATATGGGAGTGTGTGGGTTTGACAAGCCAACTTTCATTGCTCTTTGATGCCCTTTACATGTTTCAATCAACATCAATCAGCACTCGGAATGCAGCTCTTCATATTAATTGAGAATGAAAAATGCAGCTGTAGGGGGAGGGGGCTGGCGATTCACAGATCAGTACATATTGCTTCCCATTCACTTACAGCATAATAAGGGCAAATGTCACTGTAGACCACCGTGACTTAGCCGACCTGTGCACGCCACACACGCACATGCACACACAGACTCGCAGCTGTTCCCCCCTAATTGAAAGATCACACATCGTGGAGGTGTTTGCCAACTAAGGAAATTAAGTTTGGCTCCTGAAAGTCCGTCTACTTAGGAAGATCTGACGCATGCAATCTTTTTTATGAATCTAAATTGGAGGTGACTTTGTAGAGTGCTAAACTCTGAGCTGGCATTTACAGAAAGATTATTCCCCCTTTTTTTCTTTCCTTCCTTTTCTTTCCTGCTCTTCAACTTTTGAGGAGCGGAGCTTTAGCTATCATCCGGTTTTGTCAAGAGACGGGCTAAGTTTCTGGCTCCGAGTCAAGCGCGAGTCTTATCGCCCGCTGACTTTGTTTCTGGATATGTCTGTTGCCTTTTAGTGCACACACTCACCAACGGCTTCACACACTCATCCCGCGTAGTGTGTTGATATCCCTGCGATACGCTCGCACAAACATCAAAGACCAGTGATTTGTCATACGCGTGGACACCCGGCTCACACACAAGCACATAAGAGTATATTCAGCCTCCAGTGTTGCAGAGAGTTGCGACGAAATCCCGTTATTTTTCTCCGAGCAGACAATAGTTGCTTTTGCACATTGTTGGCCACCCTTGCGCCTTTGTTGCTGATAACACTAAGTTATTTTCCACAAATACTCCAATTATACCCCCTGGCAAGCAGTACTAATGGCAGATAAGTGATTAGGACCTAGTGCGGAGATTTGCCCCATTTATTTGATGCAGCAATTAATACTGAAAGTGAGGTAACGGAGAGACAGATCAGTGACTTAATTTTGCTGTAGCCCAAAGGGAGGAGGCCAATAATGGTATAGTGATTACATTTGTACATAAATGGTGGGGGTGGTTTAAAGCCTTGCTGGGTTAGGATCATGTGGATTCTGCCAGAACATTGTTTTCCATTTGTTCTCCGTTTGCACTCTGCTTTCCAAGAGACGAAAGAAAATCATTTAGAGGCATCTGGATTCAGTCTGAACAAAATCCAAAGAGGAGATGCTTATTGGCTAGAATATCAATCACAAATCATATATAAATGAATGAGGGTTGGTGCATGATCAATTCAGGTGGCATTTATCATTTGAGAAGACCTGCACGGAATCAATCACCTTTGATTGCTGCACAATCGATGCCACTTATGTTTCCATCCAACTTGATCCTGACTTACTCTGACGTCACAATGACATAGGGCGACAATAACACTGTGAGATCAAGGCAGCTGCAGTTTTTAGAGCTTGGCGCCGCAGTTACTCCCCTGTGACTTCTCAGCCTCGGGGCATGATGGGAAACTCCTGCGTCTCACTGGATCTAACAGCTGACTGGTTTAGATGTTGACTCAACAATATGACGCTTGATAGGAACGCTTCGTTTCCGTTGACGGAAATCTGTTCTTTTAAGGGAATACCTGCTGTGTGGTTGACGGTGGCGTTTATCATTGAGAGAGGCTGGAAATGTTCAGAAAACAGCTCATGAATGCAATGTATCACAGTTTTTGTCTATTGTATGTGAACATAGCGCTGATTTGCCTTTGTAGATTCTCTGTCAAAGCAACTGGACTTCTCCTTTAGGCTCTGGAACCTAAACCACCTTAAAAATGAGTGCAGTTGCTATTTTACAGAAGCTCTTAGGATTGGACTCATTTAATTCTTCAAGGTTTTGGCAACAACAAAAGTTCTGGCATGTGAAGCTTCTTGAAATAACATCAGTACAGACGTCAAGCCCTGACAGTCCACATCTGACATATTAGCAGTGAAAGCTACTGGCCTGTATTTCTTTCCTCTGTATTTGACTATTCATTAAGGTTTTCACTTGATGTATGTAGTCCGAGAGGGACAGGTCTGCTCATCTGATTAATGCGAACTGGCATGATGCTGATTTACATGAAAATTCATGTCAAATGGAGGTTGAACCATGAACGGCGATAACGGATAGCCTGTATGGCATTTTTGATAGGCTACCATGTCATAATTAAAACTGCCGGAGACTGTGGACATCCTGATGTGTGCATTTGAGAGCATTTTAATAAATCAATGTGTTTCTGTACCTTGCTGTACAGACTAAACGCTGGTGGAAACTGTCCATCTTGACTGCTGCCTTTTAAACACCGCCTCGAGCTGCTGCCGCCTGCTCTCGTCCACTTTCCAGGCCGCCACCTATGACTCTTTTGAAGGGGTTACAAGCTTCAACGGCTCAGGTGGGAGAGACTCTGCATACAACAAGTGTTGCCCGGGCTCTTCGCAAGCCAAAGCTTTATGGCAGAGTGGCAAAGACAAAACAGCTCTTGAAAAAGCTCATATTCAATCTTGACTGAAGTTCCACACAAGGCATGTGGAGGACTCTGAAGTTGACTGAAGGATGGTTCTTTTATGTGACGAAGCCAAAATTGAGCTTTTTGGCTGTCAGACTGGGTGCCGAGTTTGGCAGACATCAAACACTGCACATCATCATAAACACACCATCCCCACTGTGATGCATGGAGGTGGCAGCATCATGATGTGGGGATGCTTCTCGGCATGAGGCCATGGAAGAGTTCTAAAGGTACAGGGTAAAATGAATGCAGCAAAGTATTGTTAAATCGTGGAGAACAAGTTGATGCAGTCTGGAAGAGAACTGTGACTTGTTTTCAAGCAAGATAATGACCCAAAGCATGCTGGACGACGATTCAGTGTTGAACAGCAATAAAAAGGGAACACTAAAAGTGTGGGGGAATACTTTTTTAAGGCACCGTATGCTTACATGGTGCATCTTTCTAAATATAAGCTGATGTGCTTAATCAAATTGCTACAATTAACTGGCCAATAGTAAGTAAAAGAAAGGAAAGTAGAGTTAGGATAAAGCAAAATACTGTTTAATGAAGATGAGAATGTGGCAATAAAATGTCTTCTGTATTGAATGACAAAGAAGTTTTTTTGTCATTTCCCCATATAATTAAACCCAGCGCCCTTTTTGGATGTCATCATACCAATGAATAAATGTTATCAGCGCACATCTTTCTCATACATATTGGTAGGTAATACAGACAGAAGTGTTTTCTGATCTGATGACATTAAAAATTGCCTTACATTTTTTTCGATTTACACGAGTACTTATTCAGAGCTGGAGAATAATGGTCATAGTTAATAGAAATCAACACTGTCTGCAGGTACGAAACCAAGAGCAAACAGCGGTCGCCGGTGTTAATATATGATGTTTTGTTAACTAATCTAACCACACAGACCAGCTCCGTTGGGAATTTTCCTTCTGCAGCCTCTCTGCCATGTGGTCTGCATCTGTTGATCAAAGTCACCCCAAAGCTCCGTGGGTTAATTAGCCCTGTCCATGATATGTGCGTGTATCATGAAGGAATCAAACAAGGTTGGATGGAATAGCAGTTCATAGAGACTCAAATATTTTTCCCCCCTGCAGGCAGATTTGTCAGTACGCGTGTTTGTTGCAGGTGTTACGAACAGAAATGAAACAATGGCACCTATCATTTCTTGTCTTGTAAATTAAACCCACGCATGTGCCACTTTAAGGTTGCTTAAAGGTCATATCTGAAGGGAGATGTTGCAAACAATTAGACCCCTGTATGCAGGATTAGTCATGAAAATGACTAATGGCACATTCACAAGGAAAAAAGGGGGCTCAGGGGCTGTAGTAAGTGCATAGTTCTTGTAATATTATTTGTGGATTTTTGTTTTTTTTTATCTGTGTCATCCCCCCAGAGAATGTTAAGTATACCACTTTAGCCTTGAAAGAAATCCATGTTTATTTAATGGGTTCCTTAAGTGAGAAGAGTGACAGCTTATTATCCTGTTGAATACATCAGTTGCTTTCACCATTTATGTGATGGTTATGTATACCTGTAATTTTGTACCTTGGTTGCTTGATAGAAATAGATTTGTAGCCACGAGGCCAGTTTTTTTTCCCCATTCACTGCATAACAAAGGATATTATTTGTTTCCTCACAATATCACACAGTTTACAAAAGCACTTTACATGCAGGTGAACTTTATTCCACAGAGGTTTGACCCTGAGATCAACATAAAACATGAGTGAGCCGCGTTCCTCGCAGTGTTTGTAGGAATAATCAAGCAAGGAGAAAACAGGACAAAATATCCTCCTCCTGAGAGACGTTTACTGCAGTTTGAAATCTGCATTTGACAGCTGCAGTGCCGTTGTTTATGTTTTGTACTTTAAGCTCTGATGAAAAACATAGTGCCAGGGATACATAATCATAATGCAGCTGCTTGCAAAGGAAGGCGAGCAGCTGGTAGCCAAGGTCACTAGTTGAAATCCCACAATATGTTGGGTGTAAAAAGTGAATGTACAAGTTGTTGACCCTTGTGTATGTCCACTGTGATGTCCTTGAGCAAGGCACTTTCTTCTGTTGAGCTGCTCAGCGGTCAAGGTTGGAGGGATGCGGCTGTGTTGTGCAAGTCTCTGAATATGACTGGGAATAAATGTGTGTCAACAGAGCATTGTTGCAAAGGAACCTGCAGGCTCAGCATGCTGTGCAAATCATCCCAGGGTAAATAAAGGTTTAAATATAGATCTCACAGTTGTAGCTGTTCTGGAAAAAATGTCTACATCTATCTCAAATTAGTGCTGCAGCAGCCACTGCGAGTAATCCCCTCTTGAAAGTTATTCATTAGAACAACATTAGCTCAGTTTATTCACAGTTTATTGGCAGACTGAGCTAATGACAGCCACAGATGCACAAAATTTATGTGGGCATATGCCTTATGATTGCCCATGTGGCAGAATAGGGAAGCCAGTAAAGGAGAGCCTGGGCTTAAAGGAGATTCTGATGGAATGCAACCTGGGTCAATCACACAAGTTTTCTAACTGCTCAGATAGGTAAACTTATGGAAGCAAAGGTCAACAGTAATTATCATCTAAACTGCCATTTGTAGATGCTTATCACAGTTTGTTGACTAACTTCTCGACTAAATGTTGTGTCGTGACACAGCTTCTTTTTTTTTTTTCTTTTTTTTTACAATGAGGGATATTCACGCCATTTTATGTGTTATCTTGAAGTTTTACCGAAGGATAAGAATCCTAGGGTTTGATGACATGGTAAAATTTTCCAACAACAACCAGCATTTGTTGATATATTTGCAGAGATGTCCAACTTTATTGCAACAATGAACCCAGTGGCATCAGATTAGTGTCTCCCATGCATTGATTTATTTGTGGCAGCCCGGCACCATATCAGCATCGACCACCGTATTTAGATTTTCCAATAATTTTACTATTTACAATCTGTATAATCTTATTTTGTTGTAGAGCTGCACTCTGCTCTCTGTCTCGCTATCTGTCTCAGAAACACATCGACAACAGATCTGTCTGTGAAAATCTCTTCCTCTCGGAGCAAATTCAAAACATGACAACTGTTGTCAGCTTTTCCCGACAGAGTAGATTCAATCCGTATCCAAAGAATGGGTTAGTATCATAAACTCCACTGCGCATATTTGTCCAAAATGGACCAATTCAAGGCAACTGAACATGTTTTTAACACTAATCATCAATCTTGGAAACCCAGCGTGCCAGTTCAGTTATTATAAGCACGTAAGGTTTAGTGTTAACTTTCTGGACCTGCAGCTGCTAAGAAAGACATCTGGTGTCTTTTCTGTAGTTGCACTCGTGGCTGCAAACTATCCAACTCAAGAGGTGGAGAGACACTGCATATACAAGGCCTTTATTTCCTCTCCTGGTACAGTGAACACAGTAGACTGTGTTTGGATAACTTTTGCGCTAATCACCTCTGTCAGCATGACCTTCACAGTGGCTGCAGCTTCGTGCTGGTAATGTTACTTATCACACACATGCACTCCAACTGCCAATTTCTGAGTTAATTAGGCTAATTAGGTTAATAATTAATCAAGTTGAATTATCAAGGAGGGAGATCATTAAAGTTGCTATGTACAAATACAAAAATGCCCAAGACATCGTCCCCCAAAAAGCAACTGATAGCTAAATTTGTCCATTCGTCCAACCTTATTAGATGCTGTAAGATGTAAGTTAAACTGTTGGTTTCTTTATAATCTGCCTCACTGCTAGATGCCTTTGTTCTATCATAAAAATATCTGTGTTTTCAAGTATCGGATCTTACTAGATTTAAATGCAGGGCACACCTTCAAGAATTAGACCCGAGATGGAACACTCTGTAATTTTCCTTTAAAGCTCCATTTGTGTGCTTTTCGGTGCAACCGTGCTGCTTGAATCTGTTTCTATCTGCATCTATAGCCATGTCCTTGTCCCCAGTTTTCTACTACAGAGTTTGTGTCTTTTAAAATTACTTTCTCTAAGCCATTTTCTCAAACCTTTTACCGAAAAACAAAGTTGACACTCCGAACAAATCAGAAATCTCAGAGCAATACCCCCGCGGGTGGGTGGGGTACAGGGGACAGCAGATTGGTTTGGATTAGCAAGGACATTTTAGCTCTGGATATCATTTCGCTGCAAATTGCTATGCATCCATTTAGGACAAAGAACAATTTTCTAAGCAAAGGCATTCAGGTGACTTGTGCTTATAGTAGCACTAATCTAACTTCAGGTTCGTGTTTGGAAATCACTTTCAGAGTTGGCATCTTCTTTGTGCTCTTTTCTTTCCCCCCCTCAAACAGTTGCTTTTCCTCCTTTGGAAGGAAAATCCTCATATCTACACTTTCTGCTCATATCTGCAGTGGCTACTTGTGCAGCTTCAGCATTGCATATTTGATCATGTAGCACCAGAAGTGGGCTGAAGCCAAACAGCAGGCTCATCTGTGCCCCAGATCAGCTCACCCCAAATGTCCTCTCAATCGACTGGAACTCAGAGTGGCATTAGAGAGGCACTTCTGGTGTGAACAGGGTGCCGTTTGTCACACATATTACCCCAGATTCAGATTCAACTCTAATAGTCTATTTTTCTTTTTTTTTTTGCTCACTTCTTCTGTCTTCGTCGCTCTTGTTCCCAAAAATTTTCCCCCCTCTTCTCTAATTAGACCCTTTGTGCTCGCTCTTGCACTTGAAATCGTTCGCTCTCTTTGGTGCATATTCATCTCAGCCTCTCCTCCTCTGCCTCTCCATCTCTCCGTCATCTCTCCTCTTATAGAGATGGATGAAAGGGGATATCAGGGAGTCTGGGTGGAGAGCTCAGCTGATAGGCTGAATCAAGGCAGGTCATTTACTCACCACAAGCCCATCCATCCTGGAACCTACACACACACACACACACACACACATCGCTGACTCACCGCACACTCCTGCACAAACATGCTGCCCCTAAATGACTTCCATCTCTCTTGGCGTATTATTTCACTCCCGGGAAGTCTGGTCTGACTTTCAGTATTCAAGCAAAGGGATCTTTTCCATCAGGAATTTGTTCATTCACACATCTTAAGTGAGCTCGCTCACCAAAACAAACACGCACTAAACTGCACACACACCCCAAGTCTAGGAAATATCACACATACTCAGGCATGCACCCTGTGCTCAAAGCTCTAGACATCTCATTACTGGCGTGGTGCGCTTTCACCGCTGGGGTGTTGTGAATAAATGTGTCCCCCCTGAAGTTTTTGCTGTTTGCAGCTTTGCTCCCCGTGGGCTGACTGTTAATGACATCATGCCACTCTGCATCTGTACTTGGGGAACTGTTGGCTTCAATCTCGCGGTAACTAAATAATGCACCCGGCTCGTCGGTCCAGCTGCCTGCTGGTCAAATTACAACCGAGCAAGAGGCCATTTTCTACCCCCGCGCCACAACGCCTGAAACAGCTTAGTCTACCCCCAACTTGACGGCATGATTACTCCAAATGCTTGACGCCACCTCCAGCAGGTTAGCAAGTCGGCGAGGGAGGAAGATAAACCCGGGCTGCGGGGTGGTAAGAGAGAGTTATGATCTAGAAAATGGCCATAATGGAAAATCAGCGGAAGGTGTTCAAGAAGGTGCCGGAACATGTTGCCGTCTTTGTTACTGACAGATGTGCGGCGTAATGAGAATACGACATGTATGTGTCTACTGCAGAGGGGATAGATGAGTCAGGTGGGGGGGGGAATGCGATTACAGTGGCAATCATAACTCAGATTAGCCTTCCTCTGTACCTCTCTGCACTGTTCAACACGGGAATCAATCACCATCACATTCACTACACCGCCTCATATCACACACAGGGCCGCACCAAAAGGACAAATATTATTCTCTCCGGCAGAGAAAACAACATTGTCTATAGAGCAAGGACAACAATCGCTCTCTTTAATAAATAACGGCAGCTATTATGATCATAAATAGTAAGGGGGCCAGAGGCTGTTTGTGAGGGGGGAGGATGATACATGAATCCATTCAGCATATTTCTGCTGTGGGCTTGTATCTGTGCAACTGAGGGGATCAAAGGAGCTCCTGACAAAAGAGGCGCAGATGCAGCGTGCTGAGATGACAGCCTTCACCAATGCTAGCAGTGCACTCAGCACTAACATTGGCTGACTAGAGACCTGACTAACCAGTCCAGAACAGCAGATTCAGTCCCCCCCGCTGTTTCCTCTATCTGATTATTATTGATGACATCAGGACATTCGCGGGGCCCGTGGAGGCTCATTAAATCGGAAGTCAACTGATAATGGAAGTGAACATTCTGCACTGGATAACTTCATTTACGCAACACCACAGACGCGCAAGGGGGAAGTATTTGCATACTTTGATATGCACTTGCATTTTAGTTATTCCCTCAGGATTGCCATTTGATCAAACTGTAGAATCAGACAGCAAGAACTTCTTCATGGGTAATGTACAAAGCCCAAAGCACTTGGCTCTCATGTGATCAGTCTGTCTGGGATTGTGTGTTATATTATATGTGTGTGTGTGTGTGTGTGTGTGTGTGTGTGTGTGTGTGTGTGTGTGTGCAGGAGTGGTATTCTTCTGCTGCTCTCAGTTCTACAGTAGCTTGCAGTGCTTAAGGGGGAAAAACGCTGATGTGCTCTGCGTCTTGATCAAATTAATTTGCCGCCATGCTGAGAACAATATTCCATCAAATGGCTTGTAAATCACAGGCATTCACATTCTCACACATACACACTCACACTCTCGCATTCATTCAACACTTTGTATACATCTATGCAGATTTTTTTATTTTTATTTTTTTACTCCTGCACATTTACAAACACATCCACCCGGCCACGGTCGGTTTGACACCGTTGTGCAAAAATGAGCGAATCGCATTTTCTCTCAGCCTTTTCTCTCATTTCGAATGATTCCCATAAACTCGGAGCCTGGAGGAAAAGAGGAGACATGGCCTGTCAAGAGTTTTATGGCTTTTCCCACAATCGCTCAGGACTACAATGGTGTTTTTATGATGTTACTGTATAGACCCCTTTCCCCCAAACCGCCATACCACAGAGGAGCTAACAAGGTTCTTATGTTTAATGGACTCGACACACTCATAACTCCAGCAGCCTCCAAATTGTCACAGCTATGAGCAGCCTATGCAGTGAGCAACCATTTCCCTCTAATCAAACCTAATTCAAAGTGTGCTTTACACTTTGCGCCTGCTGTTTCAGCACGCTCCCCCAAGGGCCCCGGTTCTCGCGCATACTTTTCCGCTCGATCGCTGTATTGGAGATAGGTAGGTGGGAATTGGATCGAGTCGAGGTATTTGCATATGTAATTCGCCGGTGACAATCAGAAGGGAATGGCACCATCTCCATCAGCTGTTAACTGTGAAACAAGATTTAGCCCCTCTTTCAGTCTGTGGCCAGTCCTGTGGTGGAGCCTAATAGTGTGTATCTTACTGCTTATCACTCTGTTTCTCTGAGCCAACAGGCTGTTATGCTTAGATAACCATAGTCATTTGCTGTGTTAAGTGGCTGATTGCTTCACAGTTGTGCTTTGCGTGAATGTGTGAGTGTGTGGCATACTTTCATGCATGTGTAGGCACATAAATGCAATTTGCAGCCTGCATGTGTGTGCACACAGACAGCTTCTTCTTTCGCCCCACCAAGCTTAGCTCCAGTCCCCGGCAGCATGGCTGAGTAAGATTAAAGTCACCCATATTACACTTAGCGCCAGGAGACGTAAGGAAATTAGGAGAAAATTAAACAATGCTATTTGCATACAATTACACAACAGCACAGCAAACAGCCCAGTTAGCCGCCGTCTGGTCACCTAAAGAGTGCTGCTCAGCGCTGCTTCATTAACTATGCAAACAAGTCTGACTGGCCTTATTCAATCATGGATGTTATTTGGAAAGTGCGAAAGAAAAAAATCAGAGGAAAACAGACGCATTCAACAGTTTCTTTCTTCATTATGTATGAGCGAGCGTGTGATGATCATCGCGCCGTTTTGCTCACCGTTTCTACACTGCAGGTTAAATCGAATTTGCGTAGGTGTGATTTGGATTATTTTACTCTTGCATGTAAGCCCACATCTGCTGACATTTTCGTCTGACATTCAGGTTATGATATTCTCAGTTTTCGTCTGAGGTGTTTGAAATGTAAGGCTCGCACCCTGCTGAGAAAATCTTTCTCTGTCTTCGTCAAGACCCAAGCACGCCGCCGTCACCGTCTCCCCTGTTCCTTCCCGTTGCACACACATTCAAATGCAAACCATCACCTTTTACCTCCTTTCACAAATACGGATATTAAACCACATATCAATTTCTCTCTTCCGCCATCTTTCATCTCAAGCATATATTCACATCTGCAGCCCACTTTTCGCTCGCTTTCTCTCTCTGTCTCGCCTCCTATCTCCCCCTTCCTACCCTCCCTACATACGGCCAGCTCACCTGGTGACAGTGCTGGTAAAATATTAATGTGCTCAGCGAAGTGTTGTTGTTTGGAGTGCTGCCCTGACCATGAGCTTTGTATCTGGACGGAGTGGGGGGGAGCTAAGCAGCCATTCAGAGGCTCAGGCAGAGGTCCATGCAGCTGGATGTGACAGCGAGGACATCTCCAAGCAAGCCCTCAGTCTGTCCCCCAGTGCTTTGTTCAATGCAAATGATTCATGACTGCAACATTAAGCCCAACTGGGGCTAGAGCCTTCGCAATAAGTCAAGCTGCACCGTGTTAAAGCTGCAGAGATCTTCCGCCTGAAGCCATGGAGGAGGGACAAGACCAGACATCTGTTCTTTCAGGGCTTCAGCTCAGGTTTAAGTCCTCCTTTGCTTCCATCAGCCACCCAAACCCTTGTATACACACACTCTCCAATGTCCCACCTCCTTGCTTTTCCCTCCAAGTTGCGTTTAATAAGCTTTGAAACTGCAGGTGCTGCCGTTTCTTCTGTGCTCCCCTTTTTTTTTGTGTTCAGGGAAATATTTTTTTCCGTTTTGGCAGTGGAAGGTGCAGCTGAGTGCACCCTCTTTCCAAGTGTTGATGCTGTTCTTATAGAGGCCTAAATAAGGAATGAGCTTAGTAACTGGGAGCTGCTCCCTCCTGTTCTGATTCAACGCACTCCTGTCGGTTTGCTTACTCCACATTGCCCAAAGATCCCTCTGGGTTTTTGCTCAAGTATTCACACCTCAGTGTGTTTGTACTGAATCTGTGTGTTCTTGAACTGGCGCCTGTATGTGCTTGTTTGTTTGTTTGTTTGTGCCTGCTGCATGCGTGCTGCATCCACCGTGTGCATGTCAGGGTTTTTCGGTGTGTTTGTGCATATGAAAACCTGAAAGTCATTTAGCCTGTGCATCAAACAGTGCTTTGGCTTTGTTTTGTGGAGGCAAAGGTTCAGTTCAAGGTGCCTAATTTGCAGATGTGAGAAAGGGGGCTATGGATTTTATATTTTATACAGGAATAATGCTGACACTCCTTTTAGCTGTGCTTATCTTGCATCCTTAGTTCTGAGTCTTTTTAACTCGATGCTTGCGCACCGAGCTTTTACCTGAGAGAAGAAAAAGATAAGAGCAAACACACGAAAATACACACACCGGAGGTCCTCACAGGTTGAAAATGTGTAGCTGCCTAGCGAATCCATTAGATTTCAAGCCAAGACCTGTGTACTTTACAAAAAGATCAACCTGGCTCTGGATTGACCTGAGTACTAGAGATGTGCTCAGCACCGTGGCTGGCACATTCAAGGCTCTCTGCCAGTAGCTGGTCCCTGCACAAAAAAGCGAAGATCCCAGAAAACAACATAGGCATTCCTTTGTGTTTCATGCAAAAAAAAAAAAAATCCCTGCCAATAGTGTGCAAACTTTCCAGTTCCAGACAGTACGTCCGGCTTTTATCTTGTCTAGACAGTGACGTCATAACCGATAGACTGCCGGCATTCCTCTGGAGATCAAAACTCGACTCCGGTTCCCTCAGGTTTGCTAAAAAATGACATTTTAAATTCAAATGTATGATAACGGCAGCAACAAAGTTGGCCCCGACCCAAGGCGGAAAGCACAGGATGTCAAAAACAAAAACACATTCATGCAAGCAGCCCCAGTGGAGCTGGAGCTGTAAGCGTTCACACACCAGTATGCAGACATAAACATACATATGCTACGTGTCACCGGGGTAAACACTTATGTTGCCAACTTGTTTGTATGCTGGATTGAGCTGCAGTGACTTGGAAGGGATTTTATTGTTCTAGATACACTTAATACTTCAAGATGCTATATCTATGGGGTTTTGTCAGTGTTTGATTGAAGATCTTTTCAGTCTGTTTTGAAAATGAGAGGCAAACAGCTCTGCATTAGAATCCCAAACGAGAGTGCATGTGCATCTAAATGAAAAGAGTAATGACTAATAGTAACTGACTGGCAATATGACTGCCTATTAGGGGCTTACCATGACTTGGCAGCGGCATCAACCTCACTGAGTCATTTTGTGGCGTTGTAGAGTAAAGAAGCAGGAATTTGCAAGGTGAAACCGACCGGTTCGGAGGGCCTTGCTGTCATGTATTTGATTGACCAACATGGTGCCTTCCAGGATTACAAAGTGTTGCGTTTCAGTCAAGGTTAAACCAGGCTTGCCCTTTCTTGGTAAAGTCTATTTTTCGCAAGAGCCCTCGGCATCGGCACCCCAGTCGCATCAACGGAGTGTCTTCAAATAAGTGAGGAGGCAGCAGTTTTTATTTCTGTTTTCTGTCAGTCCAACAGTTCTCTGAGAAAAAGCAGACAAACGGGTGCAGGCTCTGTCTCAGCAGGTCTCGTCGATTCCGTGCGTGAACTCTTCGTAGGAGACTGTAGGGTTCTTCAGATGTGCTTGTTCACCGCTGGCATGACTGACTCTGACTGACCGTTTCTGTAAGTTTACGAAATGGACAGCATTCACAGCCACTTCACATCTTGACTGTAGGGCCATGCAGAGGTGAGAGAGGAATTTGAAGGTTTGAATATCTATCTCTGGCTCTTTTTTTAAAATTGTGAGCTGCTTTTTTTAGACAGATGTAATATTTCTGTCTTTATCAGTCATTCAGGCATCATTATTGGCCATATTCAGTACATTGATGACGGAAGCTGTGTTACGCACACAATATTGTCATATATATGAGATTGGACATAGAGTGATTTATAATGCATAATAATGCACTAATAAGCAAAAAACTAACCCTAAACTAATAGTAAGCTTATTAAAATGGTCCAAATAACTTAAATACCGAAAATTTGTCCACATGTGAGGATAATCCCAAAATAATGATCCTGTCTACATGTCGGGGACAAATTTTAATTATAAATCTTTAATGAAGTTGTTCCTACGTGCAACTTTCTCGGGTTTGAGAAGCTCATATGAATCCTGCAGCTATTTAATAAAAATATACCAACAGCCAGAAGCAACAAACTAAACCTCAAGTCCTGTTAACTTTTTTTCAAAACCTGATCACATTTCTTACTGGTTAGTCAAATTAAAACGACCTGTTCTGTCTTCATTTATCTCCAATCAAGTGAATAGGACAGCTGTTCTATAATTTTGACGTTTAAATTCTGTCTTTTGCACTCTCTGTGATATTTTTGGAGCAATATTGGTGCTGAAATATGGTTAATACCTTCCCCCTAATCGTTCCTCGCAGCTCGTAGTACGTCTCTTGTGCGTACCTTCTGATCAGTGTGCTCATTCAGAAATGAACCAAGCATGTTCAGTTGCTGTCAGATTAACAGAAAGGAGTGCAGCTCTGAAAGAAGCTTTAGGCACACTATTTCTGTCACAGTTCACACGAGTAACCAAGTGCAACACAAGAAATGCCCTGAGATTATCTGAAAATGATCGCTATGATCCCCAGAAGATATCAGGTCTCCTCTCTGCTGTGGCCAGCTTTCCACTCCGTCCTTCAGAACAGCTATAAATGTGGTTAGACAACACCAGCATGAACTAATCATGATAAAGCACAACCCAGCAACAACATTAAACACAGCAAATTGGTCTGTTGGTTGAAACCACAACCAGGATCAAGTGTTTCCAACACACTGTAGCTGTAAATTTGTGTTTTTTCTCAGAAACTCGTTGGTGATCTTTCTTTTTTTATTTTTCCAATGCAATCATCTGCACAGGAATGTACTCAGATCCTTAATCCAATCTCAGTTACTTAAGTGTCACAGTGTTAAAATAACTTAACGTGATCACTTCAAATTGCATTTGAACTACTTTAATACCAAATATTTAATATTTTAATATCAAAAAAATAATTTAAAAAACAAGACTTTTACTTCAGTGTGCATACGTTTATGGCAGGGTAGCATTCTGAAAAGGTGACAGTGATGTAATTGTATAGATAGAGAGATAAGAAGTCATTTAATTTATAATAATACATATCTGAAATCATCTCTAATAGCAAATTGAGTGAACTGACATTTTATGTAGGACAGCAGATAAGATGCTGCCATGCATTTGAGGATATTATGTTCCACTAGAAAGTCCAGTGGTGCAACAACCACCTTAAATAACCTCATAAATGTGCAGCTGGCAATAACAATAGTTTATTCTGTAACTTTCTTGGTTTAGAGATGCTTACATGTTGTTTTGTGCTGCTGGTATTTAATAAACTCAGTGGAAAGACTCCTGCAAACATCGGGAAGCAACAAACTAAACCTCAGGTCCTGTTAAGATTCATGTTTCATGATTGATGAGTCACATTAATCTGACCTGTTCTGTCTTCAGTCGTCGTTCATCAGGTGAATAAGACAGGAGTTTTGTGGTTTTGGTGTTCAAATTGTGTCTTTTGCACTCTCTGTGATTATTTTTGGAGCAATATTGGTGCTGAAATGTGGTAAATCGCTTCCCTAAATGGTTTCCCACAGTTTGAAGTAGATCATTTGTGCAGGCCTGGTGATCAGGGTGCTCATTCAGAAATGAGCCAGATGCTGTCAGATTAACGGAAAGGAGCTTTGGGCACACTATTTCTGTCACATTTCACATGAGTAATCGAGTACAACACATGAAATACCTTGAAATTGTCTGAAAATGTGCACCATGATCCCCAAAAGCTATCAGGTTTCCCCCTCTTTTATGGCAGACTTGTCACTTCACCCGTTGGAGCAGCTGTAGACGTGGTTAAACAACGGCATGTAGCATGAACTAATCAGGAGAAAGCACGAACCAACACGAAAATTGAAAACAGCCAGTCAGTCTGTTGGTTGAAACCACATCCAGGATCAATTATTCCCAGCACACAGAGCCGTAAAATTGTGTTTTTCACTCGGAAACTTGTTGCTTTTGGGGTGATACTTTTTGTTTCGCTAATATGCACATGATTGGAAGGGGTGCTTTTAAAATATTTCCCAATGCAATCTTGTGTTTGAAAATGTACTCTGTAACCTAATCCTTGTAGCGCAGCATTAAAAACCATAATGTGATTGCTTTCTGTTTCATTTGGATGAGCTCAATGCCGAATAAGCACATTGAAACACGAAAAAACTCTGAAAAATAAGACTTTTATTGAGTGTGCTCTTTAGCGTGTGCACATGGCAGGGTTGCTAACTTTCAGCTATCTGTTGAAGTGAGATTCTGAGAAGGTGACAGGGGACTAATTATGTGGATAGATAGATAAGATGTCATTTATTACAGTATAATACAATGATGCTAATTTCTAATGGTAATTTCAGTGAACTGAGGCAGCAGATATGAGGCTGCAGTGCATTTCAGATAAAATGTTCACCTAAAACGTCCTAAAATGTAATAATCCTCTAAATGCATAATTAATAATGCCCTAACTGTGTAGCTGGCAGTGTCCTCCTATTAGTTTATTTAATATTTCTTCAACTTTGGTGATAAAATTACAGCAATTTATTGTAGCTTGAAGTATGTTTTCGCTGTAACTAGGCTACCTGTTGCTATGTTTTGGAAGTTGCTTTAGTGATTGAAGAAGGGCCCATTCTATATATAGTTAAAGGAAACATCCGTATGCACAATAATGCCATTACTGCAAATATCCCGCTGTGAGGCTGTGAAACTGGAAAAATCTCCATAATGTGGGGGAAAAAAAAAACATGACAGAAAACATTGTTGACTTTAGTAAACAAACTTTTAACAGTCAAATAAAAATATCCTGCCAGCAGGAGGATTCAACCTGACGACGGTTGCCGTGCTCCAGATGATTGGACTGCAGCTTACAAAGTGTGACTGTGTGACAGCTCACATGTCTGGAATGAAGAAAAGTACACCGTGTCATTTTCCGTTAGATCGTGATCCATCCTGTCTCCACGTCACGGCTAATTTACAGATAATTAACGAGGCGTTGTGCCACATGCGTAAATACTCGGAGCTTGACATTAACGCTGATCCTGCTGCTGTTTGATGCCGCAGAAATGTAATCAGCTCGGAGGAAAAACGCCTAGAAACAGCTGTAGGCAACAAACTAGCTAGATCCTGTTAAGAGTTTGTCCAAAAAATTGGATTATATTAATTATCGGTGAGTCTTGTGAATCTGACCTTTAACAGTGCAGTAAAGCTGCATTGCTACTGACATTTCGATGTGCAGTGTGACACTATACAGCTAAGCCAATGAAGCAGCACACACAATGGAAGGGCTTTTTGTGTGCAAATCCATCAACTACAGTCGTGCATCTTTTGGACTCTCTGTGATGTTTATGGACCATTACTGGTGCCGAAATATGGAAAATAAGAAGACCTGATGTTCAGAGTGCGTTTGTGCGTAGTGCAGAGAAAGCCTGTGTAATCCAGATCTTTTGTATTTTTTCATGAAATAGGAGCTTTGAGGTTGTCTCTTATTTGGCATGAGATTTGTGTGGGCAACATGAGGGTGTTACACAGATCCTGAAATGAAGTGTCTCATGCCAAGAGGATGTCAAAGCAAGTTAGTTGGCAAATGTGTTTTAAATTTGAAAACCTGTGATCCATGTGTTCCCCTGTAACTTTAGCAGAATAAAGCTACTTTTTGAAAAACTGTTCTGTTACACCCCAAATCTCACATTTGCACCTATCAGCACAAAACGCTCTCTAGTGTTTTATTGCTTTAATATCTCGCTGGAATTAATTGTGCCGAAACATTCAAATACAGGCAAGAAGTGACTGCAGTTCTAATAGGCAATAACTCCACTGGTGTGCTGTTTTTTTTTAATATACTTTCACTGAGTCCACTTTGGGTGTTTGTCACGTTTGATTGCTCACAGAATTTTTCAACAAGTCCTTCCTCCTCCAGTCCAAACTGCAGTGTGTTTCTTCCTCTTACGGCCTGGAACTCACGCTCTCGTGGAAAAAAACAGGCTCATATCCTCTTTATCTCCACAGAATCGCATCACAGCTCCCACATCTGCCTCCTACCATTTACTCTAATTTGTTTTCTCTCCCGATAGCAGCAACGACAACTTCCATAATGCTCTGGTTTTGCTCTTATTATTGCTCTCACGTTCTCACTCTTGTGGTAATTCTGCTGTTGTGCTCAGTGTGAGTCGATCTGGATAAGGGGCGCCGGCTAAATGCCTCAAATGTAATTGAAATTGTAGAACGAATGTCTGTAAAAGTCAAGCGAGCTAGTAGCCAAGAGAGTGGAAGAGAAGAAATAAATGGAAAAAAACGTTGGTAGAAAACAGCTGACACAGCTGTGGGACGTCCCGCAGATGAAGATTATTACAATTAAATTGACAATGATATATTCAGCGAGAGTCATTCTCCGGTTTTCTAACAAGCTGTATTGACTGGGAGCATAATTTACAGCCTTTTTTTTCACACGGCGCACGCTTAATCTGTTTTTTAGAGCTGTCACAAAGTCACATTTTTGCCATTTTTTATGCGCTTTAACCAGAACTATAACACGGCCATATATTTCGTCATACATTAATATTTAGAAGAAAGATGGCTCAGATGGATCACACTCCCAGGAACTCTGAACAAGAGTGGATGTAGATCAACACAACTGATTCCTGCAGCTGCCTTGAGGCTCCGTGTTGATCTTCTTTCGTCACATTTTGACAAAATACGCACGTGCCTAGTTTAATTTCCAGCATTAATAAATTGAATAATACTCACATATGTAATAGGCGGCTCCTTCCTATCTTTATTCCTCTGTGCACCGCCATCACACCACCCACCCCCCAGACTTCACGGCTTCCCACTGAGTTCAAAAGAAGAGACCTATCTTCACTCGTCCCCTCGCTCTCACCTGGTCCTTTCCAGGAGGATAAATACATACGCTGCATTAATTCGTCGTTTTTTCTTTCTTATCCTCCCTCTTAAGGGACTCAAGGACTTTTCAGCAGAGGGTCGCTCTGTTTACTTTGTACTCCCTGGTGGGTTATTTCCACTTGAATGAGTGTGGGTTGCAGTTGGGTTTAGATTTCTCATCTTCACACATTTGCGCATGTGTGCGAGTGTGTTTTCCACCAGTGTATGTATTCATTCTGTGTATACCTGCATGGATTAATGGCATCCCTCTACTGTATGTACAGATGTGATTAATTACCATATGTGCATGTTTTCGATCTGTCTGTGCACATGTTCTGCATGTGTGCTAAAGATCCTGAAAATGGATTAGTGCCAAAGGGTGTTTATGAGCATAATTTTGCAAAGCGTGTCTATCTTTGCTTCCCAATAAGGTGGAGCTGTTCAAAGCCGGTCTTAAGTTATGTTAGACTCAACTTTGGGCTCTCTCTGTGAAAGCAGTCTCCCCCCCTCAACCTTGCCTGGAGCGCTGATAGGATGAAAAATGGATGGAAACCCCAAAGGAAGGAGGGGGGAAGGTCCATCTGTGAGCTGCATTCAAGGACAACAGTGTTATCCATTTTGGAACAGTATGAAACAAGCCAGTGTTTTCAGTGGGGTTTGGAAATGTGGGCTTCTGGATGAACTGTGGATGCTACTGTTGTCTTGCCAAGCCAACTGTGATGTTGCAGATTAGATGCGAATCATTGACTCCTTGTTTGTATCAGCGCCGCTCTCCTCATTCAGAGTGAGAGATAATGAGCAAATGTGACTGATTGTTTCTGATCTGTGTTGTGGCAAATTACTACAGCAACAGGAATTGTTTTGGTGATCATAAAAGCTGCGTTTAATGTGATTTTTCTGTTATTCGGCCCTGAGGTGTTTCAGTTTGGTTCTATCTAATAATCATTGTTTTAATCTTTTTTTTTTTCATTATTGCTTTCTCTCCTCTCTTTCTTCTCCTCCTTTTTGTTCTCTTCCCTGTCATTTATTTTTTGTCTATTTCCCTCTCTAACTTCCTCTGTTTTTCCTTCGATCCGTCTTTCGTCTTTCTCTCACAGAACCGGTTTCACCTGCAGATGTCGGCCCGCGTGCCTCCATCGACCCTGGGCAGTTTGCTGCTGGCAGTCCTGCAGGGGGGAGAGGGGGACCGAGACAGGGGGAGCCGGGGTGAGGGCAGCTGGGGAGGAGCCGCTGTGATCTGCCCCGGCTGGGACGAAGGCGGCGACGGGCTGCTGGCTCACCTGCAGAGGCACAGCGGTTCTACCTGGCATCTGTGGGACATCATCAACCTGACCCGCATCACAGGGGGCCGAGATAGAAGAGGGGAGGCCAGCGAGGAGAGGAGGGAGGATCAGATGGAAGAGGAGGCTTTGAAGATCATCTCCACTCGTTTCCTGCGCTCCCCCTCTCCTATCTCCTCTGTCCTCCTCCTGGGGTCTGACCCCGAGTGTCTCTCCTCCGTCCTGCGGGCTGCTCAGCGCCTCGCTTCATCGCTACCAGCGCTGCAGTGGATCATGGGATACCCCTTGTCTCCGGATTCCCTGCACACTCTCGGAGGTCCCCTCGGATTGCTGGCCTATGGGGAGGTCGGCCGCAAGCCAATCAGCTTCTACATACGGGATGCGTTGCAGCTGATTGGAAGAGCGGTCTCTGCAGCAACCATGGTGAGGCCGGAGCTGGCGCTGATTCAGAACGTGGTGAACTGTTATGACAAGCCGAACCGTCACGAACTGCCATCGTCGGGACAATATCTTGCCAGGTATGCATACATTCACTCCTACACCTGTTAATTAAAAGGCCAGTTCACTTAAAAATACCTAAACACATGGCCTGAATTACCTCTATAGATGCATTCTACAAATTTTGCTTCAAGTCTCTCTCTGGTCATTGATTAAACCACAATAAACATCAAATTTGATTATTCAGAAGTTTTATTTTGCCTGAAAAATACCACCACCTTTCCTCTGCATGATTTAGATATAATTACTTTGCTTTAAAGAAATCCGTATACTTGGTGTTCATTTGCATTTAAGGACTTGCAAAAAGTTGAAATGTCACTTTTCTTTTGTGTCAATGATCCCTAAATTTTCTGCAATAAGCTTAATTTGTAGGTCCAGACTGACAGCGTTGTTACTGGTAATTGTGATTGCTGTGATGATCCTGATGGTGGATATGAAATTGGATTTTTGTTTCCACCGCAATGTGGTGTGGCTGAATGTCACCTGGTTAAAATCCCCTGTGGTCATTTATTAAACCTCGAAATTTGCATCCATGTGCATGAAAGTTGCACATTTTATCCGTGAAAATGACATCATCTGGCCTGAAAGTGGTTTAGATGTAGCACTGATGCTTCCTAATTAAAGGGTCATCTCACTTAAAAATACCAAAACACACGATCCGAATGACCTCTAATAGAATGCAGCAGGTAGATTGTATTAAAAAAATTGGTGTAGTTGATGTTTGTTTTGATTGGACTACTTGCAAAAAGTTTCAATGCTGCTACTTTTGTTTTGCCACAATGCCTCCTGCATCGGTTTTCCTGAATCCATAATGCTTTTGGGCTGCAGACTGACAATGTTGTTTCTGGTAATTGTGATTGCTGTAATGATGCTGATGGCGGATATGAACTGGCACTCAGAAAGTGGAAGCCAGCTTCAGAAATCTGATGTTTGTTTCCAGCCCAGTATGATGTAGTTGAAAGTAATTTGGTTGAAATCCCCTGCGGTCATTTACTAAACCTCTAAATTTGTATAAAAGTTGTATATTTGAAAGTTTTTTTCCGTGAAAATGGTATCATCTGGCCTTGAAATGGTTTGGATGTAACTTGACATTGATGCTTTCAAATTAAAGGGTCAGCTCACTTAAAAATACCAAAACCCATAGCCTGAATGACCTCTAGTAGTATTCTATAGGGAGGTACTTATAAAGAAATTGGTGTATGTGATGTTTGTTTTAGTGGGAGTACTTGCAAAAGCATCATTTTAATTTCACGATAATGTCTCCTACATCAATTTTCTGCAGTGAGCTAAATTCTGGGGTCCAGACTGACATCGTTGATTCTGGTAATTGCGATTGTTGTGATGATGGCAGATATCAACTTGCACTCAGGAAGTGGAAGCAAGCTTGAGAAATCTAGTTTCTATGTTCACCCTAATGTGGTGTAGTTGGACAGAATTTGGCTCAATTTGTCTTTGGTTGTTGATTAAACCTCTAAAAATGTGTCTGTATGTATAAATAATGCATATTTAAAAGTTTTTTTTCATGAAAATAATAGCATGCTGCCTTAAAATGCCTTAGTTTAGATATAACTCTACATTGTTGCTTCTTCTCAAATGTGTAAATCTGCATCAGTTCACCTACAAATGTCAAAACACATGGCCTGAATTACTTTTAATAGTGTCCACCAAGGTAAATAGTTTAAAGAAATTGGTTTAATTGGTGTTCGTTTTGATTTGAGCACTTGTAGAAAGGTTAAATGACATGATTTTCCTTCTGTGATAAAGTCCCCTACATCAGCTTTCTGCAGTGATCTTCATTTTTTGGTTCAAACTGATAGTGTTGGAATTGGTAATTGCTGAAGTTTCAATTGCAAATTTCTCTAGTGGTGGAAAAATAGATGTTGAAATTTTAAAAGCCACACAGGATGGTGGGGGTTTCTGTGATGATAAACTTGGAGTCAGAAAGTAGAAGCTCGATTGAGAAATCTGATTTCAGCCTCCTTCTGATGTAATTTGGTTAAAAACACTATCTGGTCATTGATTAAAGTCCAAAAAATGCATCTCTGTGTATCAAAGTTGCATAATTAGATGCTGTTTTCAGAGGAAATAACATAACCTGACAATAGCCAGATTAATAATTGTGTAGTACTTGATAGTACTCCACAATATCAATCTGGGACCGCTCCATGTAAATCCGTTCGGAGGAAAGAGGCACAGATTGGACAATGCAACAGTATGTCCCGCCTCTGACAGGTTTGTTTTTAGCCAATCGTGGGATCTTCACAACGAGCGGAGCCAATTGGTAGATTAAACTCTTACCAAAACCCGTAGGTAAAAAAGCACAAACATCTTTACCATCCAGAAAGGCACAAAGCGCCTCTCGTTTTTCTTCCTTCAAAGAAGTGATAGGAGATTCAGCTAAAACTGACTTAATAGCAGCATCTACACGATCGTTGTCCTCCGTTGCCGTGTTTGTTTTGATCTACTGGCGCTTGGTGTCGTCTTCACATCCGGATATCCCGCCCATTATCCCGCCCCACACACCAATACTGCTGCGTGATTGGCCCGAACCAACTTGGTGCTGTACGAAAAGTGAAGGCGGGAGCGGAGCAAGATGGTTTCTTGAGAGATTTGTGAACTCACAAATATCGCGAGAAATCAACTTGCTGGCAAGGTTAGAAATAACACGGTCTTCCCTTAACCCTCATCAGTACACGTGGCAAAGCCTACTTCATCCGTACACTTGAAGTCCAGCTGGACCCCAGTAGTATTTCATCTGTTTCACATTTCTGTACCTGTCCATATCCTCTAATATATATTTTCCTAAAATGTGTGTCGTCTATAGATACAAATATGAAAGAAACAATTAAATTACCATTGATAATTACAAACGTGTATTACTTACAGTATTCATGTAAGAACTCCTGAATTGAAATGAAACACAATGCAGCTGAAGCAGTCATCACAAGAGCAACATAACACAAACAAACATAAATAAAAGATGCACAGCCCGGCTGGGGTCTGACTGGGGTTCCCATGGACCCCAAATGATTTCTCCGTATATACACCACAAACCCGGCTGGAATCAATAAGCTTTGGTTTATGTGATGGCAATAAGTGGGTGACAACTACATAAAGTGACTGAAAAACCCAACTTGTTAAAAAAAAAAAGACAACTTATATACCCCTGGGGTCCACATGCTGCAGCTCAAGCACACCAGCCATCTATAACTCTGCTCAAACACTAAAATATCACTCTATTCTAGACAATGGGAAATTGCAATATCAGAGTAATCCAGCCACACATGTTGGAGCTGCATGAAACCCTTCACATCTGAATCTCTGTTTTTGAAACTGTCATCAGCACACTGCAGCTTCAAAGTGGAAATGCTCAGCCATGGCACTGGCTTCTTATTTAGCTCATGATGTGTCCTCCAGCATATAAAAGACACCATATGGGCATGTTAACAAGGTTTAAAAAAAAAACAACTTGATTTTTCACCTAAGGGGATCTTTAAAATGTTGAATAACATCTTTTTGCAGAATCCTGCTGCTGGATAATCCTCAGGCCTCTCTGTCAACATTTGCATAGAAACTATTTATTTGTAGAAAATAGCTTTTAAACATGTTTTTGTCTGTTAATGTCGATGCACCAGGGACAGGGTCAGTTCCAATACCCTGCAGTTGGTAGAAATTTGTCCAAATAAACTTCAACAGCGCGGATAAGGAAGAAAGTTTTCCAAAAAATTAAATATCATTGCTTCAGGTGGTGAATCACCAGCGGCAGTTTATGCCAGGTGTGGACTTGGCCTTAAACACTTTTTATAACCCCTGCAGCCACTTGTCTAAGTTAAGTGTCACTTTTTTTAAAATGACACCAAGGCACCAAAAAAAAATCTGGGACATTTAAATCAAATGATGTATGGAAGACGCTGACAAACTGCAATTAAATTCCTCCGGTCACGCCACTAAACGTCTGTAAGCTCGTTAGCTCTCTGAGTGACACTTTGGCATTTTTGCGAGGAGCTGCTGGCTCCAGTTGTGGTACTGTACGCTCTGGTTGCTGCCCTTGTCTGTCCTCTGCACCGTGGGGGTGGCAACTTCTCAATAGCACTGTCATACCGGAGGTGGGGATGAGGTCTTTATGGCATACAGATTCGCAGACTGACACTACAGGGTTTTGTGTGTCTCTCTTTGCCGTTGCCACCGTTTCCATCCCTGAGGCGTTTTTTTTTTTTTTTAAAAAAAGGGCCTCTGACAGCTTTTACGAGACTGTCAAGGTGTAGTGCGAGATAATAAATACACATGCGCTGGAGAAAAAAACATAGCGAAGTGCATATTAAACCTTAAATGTATTCACTTAAAGCAGAAGAAAATTAATCCTCGGGTTTGGACATAGGAAAATACCCGTCACACTCACATACTTCAGAAACCCTCTTAAGCCATGTGTGGCTGATACTGCGTGATTCACTGTAGCCCCGTGCTATAAACTCACTTAAATATTTTTGCTCTGCCAGTTGACATGGATATTCTTCAAATTGCACAATGGATAAAACAGTGTGCAGCCAACTTGGGTGGTCATGTGGTACTGGTGAGAGAAGGATTTGCAGTCAGAGATGGGCCCACAGCAAATATTGAGCACACACGGTGCCTGCCAGCTGAGAGTGATCATCAACACCACCCACATAATCACAAGCTGGATTCTCGCTGTGCTCCCTCTCCTTCTGCAGTTTTAGTTGAGCGTCGGGATGCCAGAACCATTGGGCACACAGGGCCAGAGGCTGAAACAAGCGAAGTGAGAGGCGTGTTACAAAGCGACATTATTGGACGCTCACTGTGAGAGTTAAAAACAAGTTTATTGGGATTGGCGTGAATAATTTTCTCATTTTTAACATGCAAAGTCTGTCTGTCTGTCCAGTGCTTTGTGAGAGTATGTATAATTGTGATGGATTTAAACTTTTGTGCAGACATTCATGGCCTGTACCGTTTGTTAATCATCTAACTTTTCCTGAAGCGAATGGTGGTGACAACTGCTGCCATGAAATTTGCTATTTTTGCAACATGTTTGGTGATCTTTTATTGTTCCATCATCAGGCCTAAAATGTCGTTTATTTTTGTTGTGTATTGCTGTTGCACTTGTGTTTATGACCTGCAAATTAATAGCGTTCCGATCAACCCTCAATTGCGCTGTATTCTAGGGCAAAATAAAGAATCTTAAAGACACCCTCTGGTGAAAACCAAGTGTTTATTTTAACTATGTTAACAAGTCCATATGGATATGTATATACATATATATAGTACCGTTGAAAAGTTTGGGGTCATCCAGACACTTTCCTGTTTTCCATGAAAACTGACACTTTTATTCATGTGCGAACATAACTGCGCAAGGGTTTTCCTAATCATCAATTAGCCTTTCAATATGATAAGCTAACACAATGTACCATTTGAACACAGGAGTGATGGTTGCTAGAACTGGGCTTCTGGGCTACCCTTAAGTAGATATTTTATTAAAAATCAGCCGTTTCGAGCTAGAATAGCCATTTACCACATTGAGAATGTCTAAACTATATTTCTAAATAATTTGTCATCTTCATTGGAAAAAAATTGTAATCTTTTCAATAATAAGGACATTTCTAAGTGACCCCAAACTTTGAACGGTAGTGTGTATACAAGACATATTATGAGCATAACATGCAGTCAACACAGATTTTATTATAGTTCAGTTCAAAAAGTTTTTGTCCCCCTGGGAGCAATTGAAAGGCACGGAGAGCAGTTGGACACAGAATGGCAGCAGCCATGTGGTCGTTAAAACAGGATAAAATTCAATTAAAATGGAATATGCTGAGAATAAAAAGCAGTAAGAAGTAAAATGTTGTATCGACATGCGTGCACATAAAGTGCTAAGATAGTGCAGGGGCATACATGAAGTTTTCAACATGATTGAATAACGAGTAGAATTGCTTTCACTTTAAAATTGCAGTTGTATCGAAGCCAGTCTCAAAAACACAGATTCAGACTTCTGGGATTTTATACATAGCAATACCAAGGAACAACAGTTTCCAAGACAAATGCGTAGGGTAACTAGAATTTGCCATTGTGTGTCAATTTTATAATGTTTTAGCAGAGTTTTAGGTGTGCTTGTGTGCTTAGATGCAGTTATTTAGAAGGTGTGCATAGAAAGAGAGGCAGGGTCTTCATATATGTGCATATTCTAATAGAATGAAGTTACATTTAAGTCATTTTAAAGTGTGAAGGTATAGCCACTTGATGATGAAAAAACTTCTAAATATGTAATGTTGATACACAGAGATGAGTTTTTAGGGGTCAAATCAACGATCGGAGTGTGTGCTACACTCAGATTGGTAAATATTCTACCTGCTGGACATCTGCACGTTGTTATTATGAGAATATTGGTAATTTTAGGAAAACACAGCTGTGCCTATATAAAGCTCCACAGAGCATGGCTGTAATTTTAACAATCATTGAAACAAGATAATGTGCAACTTTGATACACAAAGTGTTTTGGTGTTAAATAAACGACAGTAATCGGTGCAAAACTAAGATGGGTAAATATTATACCTGTGTAACATCTGCATGGTGTAGTCATGAGAGCATTAGAGTGGGGTTTTTATTAACTGAGTAGAGCTTTCCAGAGCATGGTTGTACAACTATCATGTGGTACTGTTAGCAATAAATGAGACAAGTAAGGTTTTTAAACTAACTTTATCAGGACATGAGAGGAAGTCCATCTTTCTGTGGAGGTCCAATTAGGACATAGTCTAGACTATCAGAACAGACTACTTATATTAAAGTCTCCCCAATACGGTGTCAGTGACCTTTGTTCGTGGCCTGTGAGAGACCGATAAATGGGGTCGTTCTATCGCACCATTCAAACCTTTGCTGTTAGACTCCCCTGCTCTCCAGTGTACTCTCCGATTCTTATCCCTCCCCTGCAACAGCCAGACATGCCATTGCTCTGGAGAGCTCTAACAAAGCTGAAGGAAGTGAGAGACTTCCACATGGAAAAGGCAATTAACAGCTCAATGCCCAAGGGACAGAGCGAGGAAGGCAGGCAGGGAGAGGGGATGTCTGGAGATATCAGCAAGTAAGGAAGGTATGAGGAAAGGCAGAATATTACTGTTACTGATTCAAAGCAGTGCTGCAATGAGGATGAAGCCGGAGTAAGAAATCAGAGCAGCTGGCCATTTTTGATGTTGTTCTATCAAATGTCCAGAATCCAAAACTCCCAAGGTGCTCATTCCCCAAAAATACATTGGAGAGAAAGGAGAACGTGGTCAAAGACAAACAGATAGATGAAAGACAGAGGAAGGAGGAAACGGCTAAAGGAAAAATAGGGATAAAGTCAAAGAAAAAGGAAGGAAAAACCTTGTATGGTAAAGGATGTGAGGGCGAAGGGGAAAAAAGGAAGAGGAGGGAGGGAAACAGATAGAGGGTTTGTTGTTATCGGAGTGAGATCTGCCAGTCAGTGCCATCTCGCTCGACACAGCTGCCACGCTGATTCCATCTCCCCCCGAAGAGATTAAAACCATTGAAACAAGCAAGCCGCGTATCATCCCCGACAGACAGACGGGGGAAAAAAAGGCAGAGGGAGTAAACTTTCCTTCCCAAACTAACGGAGATGGAGTGATAAGAGGCTGAGACACATGCCTGGGACTCTTTTATAGAGTCATCATTTACCGGCCACTCTGCTGACATTTACTCTGAGCGTGTAAACCGACGGCCAGGTGTTAGTGAGAGGAAGCCATCCCTCTCTGACACCGCTGGCACACTTATCAACCTGCCTCGCCGTCCACAGTCATCCTTTAAGTGCAGCCTCTGGCCCCGATGCAGCACAACAACCCGCAGGACCCATAACTAAAAGGTGGCACAGCTTGAAAGTGTGCCGCACTTTCCCTCCCCCCTTCTTCCCTTTCACCGCCGTGTTACTCCACGCTCGTATCTTATCTTTGGGCACGGATCCAAACATGTCACAAACAATGAGACGGGGGGACGCTTTTGCGCTTTTCTGCTTAGATAAGAGATGTAAAGTGAAGCTCACTGTATGGTTAATTTCTCTTTTGTGGCCCGCCGTCGCTATTACTGCATAGAGTCTGGAGTGGGTTGATGAATCTGCTGTCTGTTGGATATGATGATTCAGCCGTGCTATTAACCATGAGTGATTTCAGCTCAAGGCAAGGCTAGCACTTCCGCTTTATGGTCACAGAGACGGAGGGAGCCGCTGATGAGGAAACATAAGTTAATGTGGGCTGCGATGGGAATGCCTTTCAAATCAGAGCCATTTTTAATCAGAGAATCGTGTAGAAGTAAATCCTATCATGAAGCTGTACAGCAACAGTGCACAAATGAACTAGAAGAATGCATGATACCCGACATGGATGTTGTATCATCCTCTGCGTAGTGCAGACAGGTTTAGTCCAGGCCAGGCTTAGAGGAAAGGTTTATGACCCACATGATCAATTTAGTCTTTTCATTATCCTTCCCATATCCCTTATTTAATGGGGAAAGTTCTCCTGCAGCCGCTACTATCTAAGCTCATCAGTTCATACATAAAACTTGGAATTGAGAGAAAAAGATAAAGAGAGAATAGTAGAGGGAGCAATGGGGAAAAGCTGTTCCTTTTTTCTTGTCTGAGAAAGGGCTCCAGCTCGACCACCCTTTTCCATTACCGGGAAGAAAAACTCTCCATTTCCAGCCTTGACCCAGACATCATCAACAGTCTCCACACGGTTCAACAACCGTACCAAATGCAGTGATCCCTGCATACTTTAACATTTAAACAACCACCCCTATGATTTACAATGACCTCCAGACAATCCCCCCACTAATCAGGACATGCTCAAACAGTGCTTGTATGGCTTCACGCCGAAACATTACCTGACGTTGTCCACATGATGGAACGGGAAGACATGAGCTAACAATCCCTGCTAGGTTCAAGAGGCCAGGGCAGATTTATGTGCGAACGGGGATTGCTCTTCCTAATGTATTCCACCGTAAAGACCGATGCTGGGCCACCAGGCGAGTGAGACGAATAGCAATGACTGTCTGTATGAACTGCCAGATAGGAGGAGACCCTCACTGCACTGCATTAACTTTTAATTATGACTTTCTGGGAGTTGCAATTGCCCATTTGAGACCAGCCTTGCTAAAGCTTCCCGACCAGACTGCCCATGCATTGCAGCCGCATTTGTAACTTTATTTGATGTGGCTGTTTTCGTGTGTAGCCCAGATTTCTAAACACGACAACACAGCAACTTCTCAGATTTGTTGCCTCTTGCTTATTGTCTGCTCTTTATTTTCTCTTTCCCTTGAGGTTTCTCTCCAACACTTCCTTCAACGGGGCCACAGGCTTGATCCAGGTGGACGCCAGCGCCTCTCGGGTCCTTTCCTCCCAGCTGTTTCACGTTTGGAGCCTAAAAAGAGGTGCTCTGGGCCAGCCGGCTTGGGTTACCGTGGGACAGTGGACCCGGGGCCGACTGGAGCTAGAGGGGGGCATCCTGGGACTGGTGGGGGGGCTCGGGAGCAGCCAGGGGCAAGGTCTCGGAGCTGGCGTGAGGGGAGGGGACGGCCAGGGGGACAGTAACGTTGGAGGTCGCTGGAGGCCGGGACTTTCCGTTGAGGGACACCGCCTAAAAGTGGTGACACTGGTGGAGCACCCGTTTGTCTTCACAAGGGAGGTGGACGAGGACGGATTGTGTCCGGCTGGTCAGCTCTGCCTGGATCCCAAAACCAACAGATCCGACATAATCCAAGGCCTCTTCAACCAGCTGCACAACCCAAACAGCACAACAACGGACTGGGAGGGCAACCGTGAGTTTTGTTTTGACATTTGTCCGTAGAATCCTGTTTTTCAGCACCGGTTTGCTGTAAAACTCCTGTAACACCAGTCAAAAACATAATCTATAGTAGGGAATCCATGACTTCTAATTCATCCAAGCCCTCTCCTATATAAACTCTTAGATCTTTTCGCTTTGATGTGAGTGGTTTGTGACTGACCACGTCTCTGCTGCACCTCCTCAAACCTGATATGGATTTTTGAAGTGTAATCAATACAGGATCATAGCTGGTCAGTCTAGTTCAAAAATGCATCAGGTATGATGTCAAGGGCTCGGCTCTACAGCTACATCCCAGGTTTATGAATGAAGAGTACTAAAGACATTAAATCAATAATAGAACAAGAGTCCAGTGTCAGAGATGTACCAGGTACTATATCTCTTTGACTACGGGGATTAATGGGCAGCTATACACACGGTCCACAGTATAGCAGTGCAGTAAAAGTCATTTTAACTTTATTTTTTTGAATCAGCAAATGAAAAGTGGAAGAAGGCTAACAGAAATTGGCATTTGTTTCCAGGATGATTCAGGAATTGAAGATTTTTTTTCTTATTTGTAAAACAACAGTGAGGTCGTGTCCCGTTTCAGTATTGTGCAGGTATGCTGGTCTTTGGGCAGAACTAGTGCAGACTTTTTTGCCAAGCAAGAGCAACTGGATAATTTCAATTAGCTGAGATTGCAAAAAAAAAAGGCTTGCCAGAACAATCAAAAATGGCAGGAAGTGTAAAGTAGAGAATTTGGCATCCCTGTTTCAGCTTGCCAGCTTTACTCTTTTTTTATTTGTAGTTCAAGAGTTAAGTTTTTTTTTTGCCCAGGATTTAATGAGAATAAATGCAGTTCTAGTCTCTGTGCCAGGGTCATTAAAAATGTTTAAGCTGAAGTGTCCTGTGAGGATCCATCAACATTTTTCATGCTCTATAGTCAGTTGTGGACAAATTCCCAGAGCTGCAGTCCCTCCACTTCCAAAGCACGTATATGAATTAACATACTTTTCACATCATTATTATCACCTCGTCTCCTCTCAGACTTACCGGAGGACCTGAGAAAGTGCTGCTACGGTTACTGCATCGACTTGCTGGAGAAACTGGCAGAAGACATGGGCTTCACCTTTGACCTTTACATAGTCGGGGACGGGAAGTACGGGGCTCTGAGCGGGACGGGACGCTGGACGGGACTCGTTGGGGACCTCCTGAGTGGAACCGCTGACATGGCCGTGACCTCTTTTTCCATCAACTCAGCCAGGAGCAGAGTCATAGATTTCACCTCGCCCTTCTACTCCACCAGCCTGGGCATTCTGGTACGGTCGCTTGAAGTCATCATTAGTTTGTCGGAGTTTTCAAGTTTGCATTTTTATGACTGTAGGAGACACTGGGCATGTCCTGAAAATATACCCGCGCTGTGACTCAGTGGCAGCACTGCAGTCTACAGCGTTACTTTGATTTGTCAATCTCCCCCCTCTGACGCTGCCACTACTTCACTGTGATTTGATGATGCTTTATTTTGCCCTCGTCACCCGAGTGGAGCAGGAGATCATTAATTGGGGAATAATTAGTTTGTAGAGTTTTCAGTGGGCACATTAATTATGAAAGTTTAAAATGAGAGGCAGTGTAGGACTGTATAATGAGACTGAGAGGCATTTCAGGAGGCCGCCGTAGCCGAGTTCCTCAAACACGCTGCTGCTATTCGATGATTTGTTAACATCTCCCTCTGTGGCTGACAAACCACAATGCATAATATGATCTGACAATTCATTTGAAAATGAGAACTCCATTGTTTGGGAGCAAAAAAAATGATTTCTTGCCCCAACAAAATGATGAATCGCACCGAAAAAAAAACAATGTATGCATTTCTTAAACTAATTATGCCTAGGAGTGCTTAAGAGGAGTTTGCTAACAAGATGCTGCAGACTGGAGGGTTGTGCCGATTGGAAAGCAGCTTTACCAAGCTGTTTGTTTGTGACCTGCCAGGTTCGTAGCCGGGACACTGCAGCACCCATCGGGGCCTTCATGTGGCCTCTGCACTGGTCCATGTGGGTGGGCATCTTCGTGACGCTGCACCTGACGGCGCTCTTCCTCACTTTGTACGAGTGGAACAGCCCCTTCGGCATGACTCCGCACGGCAGGAACAGACTGCGTGTGTTCTCCTACTCCTCCGCCCTCAACCTCTGCTACGCCATATTGTTTGGCCGCACTGTTGCCACCAAGGTAAAGTAGCTCTTCCTGTCTGTGATAGATAGCCATCGTGCACGAGGTGGGGCAAGGAATAGAAATCACAGAGAAAAGGGGAGGAGGGGCCGGGATAGAGTACACAAACAGCAAGGGCAGGATAGCACAGAAAGATGATAGAGATGGAGGGAGAGAAGGGAAGATGGATAGAGGGGAGGTTAAGAAGGTAGGCAGTGATGAAGTGGAAAGGTGCAGCGAGGATGATGCTCATCCAGGGAGGGAAAAGGGGGGGAAAGGGCAAGTGAGACTGAGGGAGTTACAGTGAGGATGATGGGGATGGATGAAGGTGGTGAAAGAGGGAGCCCAGGTTAACTCCCCAGTGTAGGCAGACACAGAGTTGAAGATAAGAAGGTAATGGGGGTGGGGGTGGGGGTGAGAGGGCGAATCAGGGGAATGGGTTTCAAAAAGAAGGTAATGGGAAGGCTGACGGAAAGATGGTGAGACGGGGTTGAAAGGGTAAGTGGGGAAGCCGAGATGAGAGGCGGCACATTGAGGGCGACGTGGGCAGAGGGAGGGCATCTGAGGAGTCCAGTATGAGCGAGAAATGTGACCGCCGAAGACGAATGGGAGTAAAATCCACTGAGTTAGGCAAATTTGTCTAGCTGCTTGATAAACAATCTCCTTCCCTTCACAGTTAAAAAATCATCCTATTCCTGTGTCATTTGTTTGGTATAAAAATGTAAAGATATTAAATGTATCTTCACGGCGGCGGCATTCTTCAAAAACATGTCAGATGTGACAGATTGCGTCACACCCACAGTCGCGCTGGTGCACAGAGCCCAACCACAGTGCAGATGAATAGCAACTGTTTGCTTTTATATACAGCGTCGCACTGTTACACAATGCAGCATTATGATAACTCCGATTTTCCATCATTTCTGTCCTCTGAGTGACTGTGCAGGGATATTTCTCTAAACGCACAATCAGACTTTGTCCCTGAAGGAGGGAAATGACTTCGGAGGGACGGAGGCCAAGTGATTAGAGAGACCTTCCCGCAAGTGAAAGGTCACGGGTTTGATCCCTGCAACTGGCAATGTGTCAATTAACAGGTTGTGTTCATTAGCAGCCTTATGACCTGTTTAAATGTCCTTGAGCAACACTCTGGACCTCTGTGTGCTGGGTCAGAGCCAAACTGGGATGTTTATTCAGGCAATGAGGGGAAGACAGGGCAACTAAATGGATTGCTAAACCTTTATTGTAGAGGTCAGTTTTTAGTATTTTGTTGAATAACCAAGGCGATTTGAATAAAATTTGTCTTGACTATTTCTCACTATTCCGTCGAGCGAAGGTGTGAGGAGTGGTGTTTTCCAGAAAGCTGCTCTAGCATAAACTGTTATCCTTAGCATCTGGCTACTATGCACAGCAGTAATTGAGCATTACTTCCAAGGCCAAGGAGCATCACGCTTCCATTCACAACTAGCACATATGCTGTGTGGGATTTCCCCGCTGAGCAGGAAGCCGGTCCTGGAAGCTTTAAGAGTTTCACATTATCATCTCTGTCCTGCACCTTTACGTGTTTTGATTTTTCAGACTCCAGCAAACCTGGCCAAAAAAGATAGTAGATCATCTTCTTTTTTTTATCCCCCCCCAATGAAAAGCAAAAACATTTGAGAATACAAACAAGTATATAGGCTGAGCTGTCAAGCTGTCAGCGCCATCTCAAGTCATACTTGACGAGCTTTACGTTGAACAATACTTTATTTTTTTCTACATGCACCATCAACTTTGTTGGCTACCGACTTTCTGTCTGGGAAATGCAGCTTAGCCATCAAATTCACACTTTGAATGAGACCTATTTTGCAAAGTTTCAAAGCCAGTCAGCTAGAAACGGCACAAAATGTCAGACGGACGCAGCTCTTCAAGCACCTCAGAAGCCTCTTTTTGTGTGTTCACTGTGAAATCAAGGGCCTATTATTACTTCAATTACTCACAATTTTGTGTATTAGGTCTGCTTTTGTGATCATTTTTCGCTGCATATAGAGCTGAAAGCCTGACATGAATAACAGGCTTAAATAACATTCAGTGACACTGTATTTGAAAGCTGTTATTTATCACATTTTTCCTTAAAAGATCGTTTGTAGTCACCATGTGAAATGAATTACCTGGCAAAGATAAGACTGGTGAACCAAAGGCCCTCTGATCATTATATCTTCAAACAAGACCTACAGTGCAAAGAGGAATATCTAGAATTTCTCTATACAATCATATTTCTTCCCCAAAACAATATTACTGTGGAATTTGTGTGCTCTTCGTGCCATCCTCGCTTTCTTCCTTTTTCCAATTCGCCAGCTAATTAGACTTAGATGTTTCGAAACGCTCCGAACACCTTTTGTAATAACGGGTTACAACCTTGTTTGTATAATTAATGTCTCATTAATCTCAAGCCTTTAAAACACTTGAAATTTATCTCTTTTTCTCCTCTTAAGTGGATTTTAATTGGCGGGATAAATAAATGATCACAGTGTTCGGGTGGATTTGGTCCCCTAAGCGGACGATTTCATGGAAGGATGTTTCTGATGTCACACACAAACAATTGTTAGAGTTTAGCTTTTGCTTTAGCTCTTCTTCATCTGGTCTATTTTGATTAACCTGATTGTTTTAGGGTTAAATTAAGTGCCTTTGTCCTTATGTATTTTCTTTTGTCTGAATTTCCTCCATGTTGTTTAATTCTTGTCTCGACATCGTGACATTTTCCCATTTTGGAGCTGAGATATTTTTAGCACCATGCTATTTTTAGCCTCTCTTTTTTCTCTTTTTTAATTATTTTTGTAAGCTAATAATTGCACAAAAACAAAATCAAAGCATGCGTCTCCACTCTGCAGACTCCTAAATGCTGGACGGGGCGCTTCCTCATGAACCTGTGGGCCATCTTCTGCTTGCTGGTGCTGTCGAGCTACACCGCCAACCTGGCTGCAGTCATGGTCGGGGAGAAGACCTTCGAGCAGGTTTCAGGGATCCACGACGACAAGGTTAGGGCTGCGCGCAAGGACGCGAAACTTGCAAGCCGCGCAAATGCCGGCGCGCCACATAAACGCATGCAACAGCCGCGTGCACACACAAGCTTATCTTCCACAAGGACGAGCTAATGAGTAAAGAGCGGAATTATTTGTGAAGGATTATCGCTTTCCGTATCTCTAAACCCTTTGGGGAGTTCAGGGCTACTGTGAATATGACATGAGCACCATCATGATGTCTGCCTCACCCCCCCATCTCTCTCTCTCCATCTCTCTCCATCCTCACCCTCGCCTCCCCCCAGCTGCACCATCCCTCCCTGGGTTTCCGTTTCGGGACGGTGAGGGAGAGCAGCGCCGAGGATTACATGAAGAAGAGTTTCCCGGAGATGCACGACTACATGAGACGTTTCAACCAGCCCACCACCCCGGAAGGCGTACACATGTTAAAGTAAGCCACAAGCACATCCGCGCACAGAATGTTTTTGAAATTACTTTTAGTAAGATGCAGTCCAGACCTAAAGAATCTAGTCACGTTTACATCTTGTATCTTTGGTTGTCTGTATTCTGTGCACTTATTTCTCTTGCATACTGTGCATAACAATTGTGTCTGCTGACAACAAGAGCACACACTGCAGATTTACTGCCATCAGGGGTAATTCTAATGGAAAAACCACCATATATTTAGGAAAAATTGAATTTGCATGTGTTATTTCTCTCATATCCCACTGACTCGCTTTGAATTTTAAGTTCAAGAGTTGAGCTGAACTGAATGCAAGTGCTGCTTTAGGGCTGATCTTAGCTTCTTTCTGTTTTGTTTTTTTTTCTCCACCCGCGGTGATGTTGTGTCTAACCCATTTATCAATGTTTTCTTATTATAGAGAAGACACTGTTTTGGAATTGCTTCTGACAGAGATACGCACGAATACTCATTGCTCGAGCTGCATGTATTTACACCCCGCATTAGCGTGTGCTTCTCCTTAACCAGACACATTTTAGCACAGGAGAGGTAAAAGCAGATGAATTACATAAATTTCATTACCAAATTGCCCAAAAAAAATTTATGAGGGGAAATCATTTTCTCTATTGAAATGAGAACGTAGGAGCGAGTGAGGGTCAGGGGCACACTGATGTAATGAAATCTGCGGATGAATGGCTCAATGAGTTGTCGAACGGGGACAGTGAGCAGATGAAAGCAAGGAGGGAAGGCAAGTTTATTTTTATTGCGCGTTTAATTCACAAAGGCAAGTGAAAAGTGCTTTACATAAGACATAAAAAAGATGCAGAGGAGATGCAACAGCAGGCATTAAAAAAACGCAAACTGAAGGGATGTGAAGAATTTTAAAAGAAACGACAACAGCGCATGCAAAATTCAGAAGGAATTCAGGATGACAAACGATGGTTAAGGTTCACTGAAATCATATTCGTGATAAAAAAATGTTTTATTTGTAAGCACTTATCAAAACCAGCATTACAAATTGTGTCATGAATGAATAAAGAGGCAGACACAAAGGCAAAAAAAGGGATAAAACTTTAAACAGAAGATAATTTTGAAAGCATAAATAAAACACCAAGGATAAAATATGGAAAACAAAAGGTTGAATAAAATCTGAAAATAGAGCAATTCAAGTTTGGAGATAAAAATTACAAATGCGAGTGTGGTGTAGCGAGCTGAAATTCCTCGGGCAGCTCGAGTAAGGAGGCCGAACAGCAAACGCCTGGTCGCCTTTTTGTCTTTGAGTTGGGAACAGTGAGAAAACGTGAGACGGTTGGTAAAGGGAAACGCTCCGATTTTTATATATATATATATAATCGAGGGCCAGACCATGAAGGGCTCTAAAAGTAATAAGTGAAATCTTAAAATCAAGGCAGTGGGGAAAGTAAGTGGAGAAAATAAAGGTTTAGAGCCTTGTTATAAAAGATGGGGGAAGTGTTTATGTACCGGAGGTTTGCCTCAGATTTGTGGGGCATAAATAGAGTCACTAAATGTGCCTTTTTCTGGTTTAGTTGAAAGTGTTAGCCGCCTGCTAACAGAGAGCACCTCTGGGAAAATAAAGATTTTGCATCACCACATGTTCACACCACTTTTATATGCATTTACGTCAGTTTTATCCGAGTTTTGATCATTCCCGATGTGAAATTGACTTGGAGGATGTTAAAAAATCATCTCCCCGAGTACGTCCTCTCCTCCTCCACATCTCCCAAGGCCGTTATTTCTATACCAGCTGTCTTAATTAAGCATTTGAGGATGAACCCACTCCTTTGGTTTCTGGCAGCCTGAACTGTTTTGTCTTCAGGATTTAGCTTCTCCGTCTGATTATTGTCCATCTGGAGGATGAGGGCGACGGTATATTCCTCCCTCACGTTAGCGGTGTCAGACTTCCCGCTTTCTTTCGCACCTGTAGATGTCCTCATGATTGCATCCTTAATCATCATATTTTTTTTAACTACTGCTTATCTCGAGTTGAAGAGGAGCGATCACAGAGTTTATGTAAACAAGCACTGATGAGGCCTCTCATCGCCGCGTACAGTTTATCTTGAAAAAATAAATTGGTTTACAACAGGAAAAAAAGAGCAGATAAGAGAGGAAATTTAGTTTTAGGTCAGTAAAAAGCATGCGGACCCATGGATACAAGTTTTTCTGGCCACATATTGTAAAAAACCCCAACAGCTATAACCACACACACACACTTCTCAGACACAATGCATACACCAGAGAGCACCAGCAGAGATACGGAGATAGTACTTGTGCTGACTTTGTGATAGAGGAGGGAAGATACAAAGCGCTTGTTCCGAAAAAGAGGATGAGAACAGCGGAGATGAAGGCGGCGTTTGTTTGGGTGCGAGGCGAAGCAGAAGTGGAAGTCACAGCAGTGCAGAGAGTGAGGCTATAAAATACTGTGTTGGCAGAACTACTGACCCCAATACTGCTCTCAAATCTTAGAGAAGAAGAGGGGGAAAGAAAAAAAAAAACTCAAACTCCTGAGCCTTCTCCTGGAGAGATAGAGCGCCGCGGGCTAACACATGCAGCTGCACACAAATGTAGAGGCTCAGAGGAAAATAATGCATGCTCAAGCACATACCTATACGCAGGCTTAAAAACTCACTGTTGTATCTGTACACTTTGATGCACTCCCCCACTCTTATTCCGAGACCAGGCATCGGATAACTTTCGACCCTCTTTAGTGCCAAAAGAAGTCTCTATCCTCTCTCTTCTCCCTGTGCCTCGTATTTGACAGGTCTAGACGGAGAAAAACAGACTTTCCTGCTTTGCCAGCACAGCAAAGACTTTGTAAAATCAACCTTTTGTTTAGCTGCAAACGTCCTGAATAACAACAAGTTTGGGGTAATTTGATCGGTCTAGACTGTTTTTCCCCATTAGACTTACTTTTATATATATATATATATATATATATATATATATATGTGTGTGTGTGTGTGTCTGTCTGGTTTTTCAAGTGCACGCATTCAGACTTGGATACATGTCTGCCATTCAAAATCAGCGTAAGCCAACAAGCATGCATCTTCTTTATCAGTGTGTCTGCGTGAAGGTAAATTATCCAGAAACTGCGTGCACGGCTTCATATCTTGGAAAATGTCTGCTGCCAGCTGTTGTCAGCAGCATCAGCTAAACACAGAGGAACAGCCTGTAATTAGGGGTCAATTTGGGTCAATTGGATCGATACTGCGAGAGTAGGAGTCTCCTGCAGTGTGTATAATGCCTTATCGGGCGGCCACAGACGCTGTTGGTTTAGGTAATGATGTATGTGTTTACATAGTGTATTAGAATGCAGCTAATCTCATCCTCTATATAAATGACAAAGTGGGATGACAGCTCCATATGCGGGGTTCCCGTAACAGGTCTGCAGAAAAAAAACAAAAAACAAATGCAAATCTGATTTCAAAGTCTTTTATGAAAGTGGAGGTTAGCTGTCTTTAATTAATGCTGCTCTTTGTATCGTGTGTGTGTGTGTGTGTGTGTGTGTGTGTGTGTGTGTGTGTGTGTGTGTGTGTGTGTGTGTGTGTGTGTGTGTGTGTGTGTGTGTGTGTGTGTGTGTGTGTGTGTGTGTGTGTGTGTGTGTGTGTGTGTGTGTGTGTGTGTGTGTGTGTGTGTGTGTGTTGGCGGTGAAGGACAGATCCTCCTACCTTGGATGCGTTCATCATGGATAAAGCCCTGTTGGACTTTGAGGTCTCTATCGACGCCGACTGCAAGCTGCTCACTGTGGGGAAGCCGTTCGCCATTGAAGGTGCTTGTTTTTTTTTTTTAACACTTTGACTTTCATTCAATTCCTGTGGGCCTTTTGAGGAGCAACTTAAAATGTTTCTTGATCTTGTAGCATCATTTTACTTTTTTTTTTTGTTTTTAATATGCTTTCAATTTTTTTTTCCAGTTTATTTCCTCTCTTCTGTTACTCCCTTTTGAAAGCAGCTATAAAAAACTGGCTTACTATGCTTGTCGCTCATCCTAACTATAGCCGAAACCCCAATACGTCTTTAACCTCACCTGTATTTAAGCGTAAATGGCATAACTGTGTTCTCGGCTCTAAAACCTACTCGTCGTATCCTAAAATAAACTGACCTTGTGGGAACCTGCTTTTTTTTTGGGTTCCCAATGGGCAGGTGAGGCCCTGTAATGTGACTCTATGAGAAGATTTATCCCCGTAATTATGATGAAGAACACACTCACACACACTAGAAGTGGCTCTTTCACATTCACGCTTGTGCATGCAGCTGTGTACCCATAAATGCAAAAAATACTAGTATGTAAGAACACATTCTGTCTGTATTCACACTGAAGCATACGCATTGATATATAGGGATATTTATTTAAAGAAACATTGAGATTATACCGTGCAGATACTCCACAGATTGAGATCGAGTGCTGTAGTTACCGTGATCCACCACATGAGCTTATAATGCTGCAGGGTAAAACTTACTCCATCATCTATTATTAACAGCGCTGCCCAGTCGGAACACTTTGGACTCGATGCTCTCAGGTTCGACTAACTGCAACACAGTTATAAAGCATATAAACAAATCCACCGCCCGTCAGAAAACAGTTAATGACCCACACAGGGGGTAATTGTATTCAGCTCCTCGTACTCCATGAATTTGTGGACTTATGCATGTGAGAGTGTGCTTGTGCTGCGACTTTGCTCGTTTGACTTTTAGATTTTCAGAGCGAGGAAGTTTTTCCGGCCTAAGGTTGGTGCTCGGCATGCATGGGAGGCATGTGCATTTGAATTTTGGCTCGTTTCGCTTCATTCTCGTCAGCTTTCTTCTCCTACACCTGTACCTTCAGTATGTGTGCTACTCAGTTACAAGCCATTCAAAAACCTTTAAATACTACATTGTTGAAAGCTCTGAAATATTGTCTTCAATTGAGTTTCATGCTCAACATTTACTGCCACGAGATAAAATGATATTAAATCAAGAGAATCATCTACAGAGCTACAGACTGTTGGATATAAGTAGTTTCACTCATAGTGAAAATGTGGTTGACAGATGGTTTGAAAGATGGGTTATTTTCAAAAATCGCCAAAAATACACTATTCGTCAGACTCGGAAACTGTAAAAGCAGAATAATTTGTCTATTTTGAAACTTCCGGACAGTCCTCAAACAAATCATGTGTGACTTCTGGTTCTGTCGGGGGAAATCAACCAAACCCAGGCTTAAAATCACGACATTTCATCAAAATCATTTTAAAAATAAGCCATTTTTTCTGACAAGATTGTGTAAAAAAAACAAAACATTCTGTGCTTGTTGGTGCAACTGAGAAATGATTAGTGACTCTGCTGTGGCCAAATTCAAAATCCATGACAAAAAGTCTGGGAGTATTCACCTGAACTGCAGGCTGTGTATGGAAACAAGCGTGAAATGTTAGCTGCTATGTGTTCTACGTTAATGGCTACAGCAAAGAGCATTTCTTCTGTGTGTCAATAAGTGAACGAGGTCTTATATCTTTCTGTTTCGAGGTTTGGATACCTTTGTTACAAAACCAATTACATTGTGCTCCACAGCTAATGACAGATTTCCAATAGTAAATACTGTTTTCATGTACTAACTGATTGCTGTGAGCGCTTGTTGTAGCTTTATATACATGAAAAGTACAAAGAGCAGCCATTGCAGTACCATTGCAGTAATAGGATCAGCTGCAGTGATATGCATTCACACATACAGGAGTAAATTATATCACTTTTAGAACTAAGGGCTGCTGACGACCTGCCAAAAGAAATTATGTCCCGGCTCTAATAAAAGTCTGGTTCTCCCTTTCACTGAGGAGGTAAATAAAGGGTTCCAGCCTTTATTGCAAGTTTTACAGTATTCTAGTCACATGTCATCTGCACATATACGCCTTCTGAAGGTGACTTTGAAATGAAATTTCTGCTGGCAGAACACATTTATTGGATATATCAAACATTTAACCTCTAACCTGACTCAGCTTAGTCACTGCAAGGTTTTTTTTTTAACAGGGATCGAATGAGCATGCGTGCTCACGTCTGCAGAGCGATGTACATTTATGTGCGTGTTTAGAGCTTTATTTGTTTCAGCTCAGCCTTTTTCTTTTTCTCCGCGGAGACAGGCACGCAAACAGATATACAAACAGTAAATAAATGCTAGTAAGGGCGCCACTCGGGACCAAGCCGTAACTTTGATAGCATTTCTCTGTCAATCAAAGCATAGCCTCCGAAAAACCCCACTCCCACGTTCCCCACTCGCTGTGCAACCCGTGTTCGCTGGAGATTATCTGCTGCTTTCTTCGCTGCAGAAGACAAAATGAGGCAGGAGGAACTGCCGTGGTATTACTAATGATGGTGAAGATGAGATAGCAGGTCTCATTGGTATGTAGAGTGGGTCAGTTTGATGACTACTTGATTTATTGTCTACATGAAAAGTCAGGCGCCGAATCCACGCCGGCTTCGGTAGCTATTCACCCCCACAGTCTGCACGAGGAAGAGTGGGATGGGAGTGAATAACTCAATAAGGCTGAACCGTATAGAAAGAAAGAGCAGGAAATGGCCCAGACAGGAAATGTGAGAGAGGGAAAAACACACGAGGAGGAGGAAGGGGGGGGGGGGGAACAGAGGGCAGAATATGAGATGAAAAAGTAAGAGAAAGAACAACAAAGGTGGAGAAAGCGAGGGCCGGCGAAGGAGGTGAGCTGGGTGGGAGTTGAGCACCAGAAGGAGATAGAGGGCTTTCATTTGCCCGCTGCCAGTTTGCGCCTTTCTGCACAGCGAGTGATAAAAGAGCCAGCCAACAGAGTCCCCCTAATCAAGACAAACCTTCACCCCGAGAAGATGGAGCGAGGAAGGGGGAAGAAGAGGAGGGCGGCAAGAAAAAGATGGAGAGAAGGAAGTGTTATTCGGCCGGTGTGAGGATGCAGGCAGGATTTATAGAGCAGTTTGTGGTCAGGAGATGCAGGAGGAATCGGGGACCGTGGCGTCGCTGCAGGCGGAGGTGCTCAGCTGAAATCTACAGGCTGCTTAAGTGGAGAGAGATGCGGGGGTGTCGCCGTGCGTCTGTTTTCACTGAGTGCTGTTGGGAGATGTTTACGACAGCCCAGACACACCCCATTAATAATATTGCCACTGAACACGCCGCCGCTCGCCGCTGGTTTGGTGTGTGTGCGTGTCCCCGTGTGCATAAATGGTCCACACAAGCTCAGTGAAGCAGGACAGGAGATCAGAATGAGGCCGGCAGAAGATTTCTGTTGCCGGGGTGAGACTGTTGTCGGTGGGGCGGCTCACGTCTGGCAGGAGTGACGTACGAACGCCTTTGTCCTCTTGTGTGTGTGTGTGAGGAAATGTGGATATGAGAGTGTAAAATTCCAAAGCAAGATAGCGTCATTTACCAAGAAAAACCTATGCCTCTTCATACAGGATGCAAAAGCGAAGTTCTAAATAGATGAAAAGATTAGCTGATTGGCAGAAATCAGCAACTATTTTGACAAATAATTATTAATTTAAAGCTATTTAAGTAAAAAAAAATATGCTAGTTAAAGCGTCGTTCTTGTGAGTATTTGCTGCGTTTCCTGTCTTATGTGAAAGTAAACTGCATGTTCTGGGTTTGAACTGTTGGCTTCACAAAAAATGCAGAATAAAACATCGCCTTTGAATAAACGAAATAGACACAGTTCACAGTTTCTTTACATTTTAGAAATGCACTGAAAAATAATAACAAAAACAATCATTAATTGCAGCCTTAAACTTGAAAAAGCACAAAAATGTACAAAGTACAGCTGGATGTTAAACCAACTGTGCTAATAACCAGGATAATGAGTCTCTGACTGGCCTAAATTAATTCATATTACATAAGACAACATTAAAAATCAAGGAGGTTTTATTCATTACTTAAATGTCTGTGTAAACTAACAGCAGCTACAACAACCAAAGATGTTCAAACTCTTTGTCTAACACAACATTTTCTGTTGTGTCCCAGTTGTTTCATCCCAAAACGTTTTCTTTATCTGTCTCGGTTTTTGCTGGTTTGAAGAGGTCACTGGCTGCAGGAAAGATGAATGGTGGCGCCACATGAAGGTCACAGATTGGTGATGAATTAAAGGAAAATCCCATACCTTTCACCCCTAAAGTGAGGGGGATCCATTGGATATGTTCTGCTGCTGAGGGCATGTTGCTGCTATGATTTGGGTCCCCTTGTCCCCTTAGAGGGGGAAGGTGACTGCAAATCAATACGAAGTCGCTCTGGAGATCACCTTTATCCTGTGGCAACACATTTCTATCTGGATGGGAGCGGGATATTCCTGGATGCCCTCATCCGCAGGGCATGAGGGGTCACTAAATGGTTTATTGGGTGTAAAAATGATGTGAATCCCATGCCATGGTGAGATTTTGGACCAAACGAGAGAATATCATGTAGAAGGAAGGTGATGCATGCAGTCAGTAGAGCTCCAAAGACTTGTAGAAACAATCCCAAGATACATTGAAGCTGCTCGAGATGTTATTATGATACTTTATACGGATTGTTTCTTTCATTTGCAATCAATTTGCACGAACATGCACAAATCAGAATTCTATCCCTATTTGGGTGAGATGTTGTATAAGGGTTAACAGTTGTTGGGCTGCATGGAAGAGATGCTACTGTCGATCATATTTGATCAGGGAGAATTATGTGGATGATGCAGATAGCCTGTTTGTGACTGTTGAAGTTATGATAAATGTTAACTAAAGGGTGTTATTTTTTGCAGATTTTAGCTTTGATCATTGCTTATCAGGATACGATCATTTATTGGTACTGTATTCCTGTTGAAAAAGAAAGAAAAGAAAAAAGTTTTGTGGGACCTCAAACAGAATTTCAATCTGCCACTTAGCCTATAGGCTTTTTATAACGGGTCATAGTGTAAACTGAACTAGAAATACATTCAAATATGACCCGACATGAAAGCGTTAATACATGCATGCATCAGTGTACACTGCTATCAACCTGCTCATTTATCTTCATTCAGATTTTAGGTCATACCATCCAGCCGTGATACACAGCGTGTAACCTTTACCTATCTCACAATCATTTGTTACGTTTGAACTGAAAAGACCAACCAAGTCGAGGGAAAGAAAATCCTCCTGCATCCAGTAAATTATTTGTTAATAAAAGAACAAAAATAAGACAAAAAGCTGAGCTTCACTGACATGCATCCAAAGAAACCAAACAAATGTTCTTTTGTGTTTGTCTTTGGTTATGAAATGATTTTATTTAGGACTAGCAGTGCTTTGGACCAAAGATTTTAAAGTTATCAGAGATATTAGTGTGTGTGTTCAAACTAAGATGAAGCAGCTCACCTGAGTTTGTTCTTCTCGTGTTAAATAACTATTGTTGCTCATTTTATGACTGTTGAAGAGAAACATATTTAGAGAGTTCAAGTTTTGTGGGACCTGAAAGAGAATTAAAATCTGTTTATAGCAGGTGATAGCAAGTCCTGAAAAAAATCCATCTGCATGTAGTCAATTTGTTTTGCTTTTCCAATCACAGTTGATCAAAGAACAAGAATAAAACTCTGTGCAAAAAGTCTAACATCATTAACAGAATCCAAAAAAAAAAACCAGACCAAATGTTGTTTTGTGTTGATTGTCTTTGATTATTAAATGATTTTTTTTAGAACTAGCGTTGCTTTGAGCCAACGGCAGCATGCAAATTCGAAGATTTGGAAGTTACGAGAGATCCTGGGATATTTGCTTGCAAGGCAGTAGCATGTTTCATGTGTGTTTTCAAAATAAGATCTGAGAAAACCTGTAACTGATGTGCGCCGGTGTGCCTGCGAGCCAGTAGGTGTGTGGGGGATTTGAATGACAGCTCCGGGACTTGAGTCTTGTGATGGAATACGCGACTGTCTGGGGGGAAAGAATCAAAACAAATGACAAGAGGCTGCCCACTTGTATTTCACTGTTTGACTGAGTGCTCTAAAGAAATGGAGATCGGCTGATGACAGGAAAATGCTGTCTGTGTGCTGGGGAAGGGAGAAAAAAAAAGAAAGAAAGAAAGAGAAGGGAGTCGTACAGAAACAAAGCAGTGGACTCAGGAGAGGAGCCGAGAGATAAAGAGAAGAATGGAGTGAAGCAGAAATTGAACGAAAGTGAAGGGATGACAGAGATAAGGGGTGCGCTAACAGAGAGGCAGAGACTAGCGGCAATGGTGGGAGAGAAATGACCTCGGACAGGGAAGGAGGAAGGATGACGTGGGAGAAGAAAAGAAAATGAGCAGAGTAGGGAGGGTAAAGGCGGGTGAGAGCAAAGGAAGGGAAGCTCAGACAGTCTTTGTCATGTAGGAAGCAGACTGTGACAGTTACGTGAACCTTCGCTATTCTCCGTTTCTGTCCGCAAACCCCATCAGGATCACACACCTTGACAGCCCCATAACACAAACACACATAAACACACTGACAAGCAGCTACCAGGTCTGCGATGAACACACACACACACACAGAAAGGCTGTTGGCATGACTGTGTTTTTGACTGCAGCATAGATGAAATGAAACAAACAACCCCAGGAGGTCTTGTAAAGCAATAAATCTCAGGGAGGGTCTTTTGATTCAAAGCTGAGGGACAGATTTCTTTCACTTTGTACCAGCCGAAATGTGGGTTGTAATGCAAAACAGATGCAGCTTTCTGTGAAGGGCAAAGTTACATTTCTCCTAAGCTATCAAGTAATGATACATGAACACGGAGCTATCCAAATTAAAGCAATAAACAGTGGTGGAAGAAAGTACTTAAATCTGTGACTTAATTAAAATATTGCAGTTATGTAATTTCATTGCTGTGTAACTGCTGTATAGTTTATCGCTGTGTCTGGTCTCATTATGCCACATTCTGCTAGTGTTTTAACTTTAATTAGAGGGAAATAAGAAAGTCTAAGGCAATACCAATCAATTGGCGATGTAACAATTTCTACAAATCAAGCGCAGATTAATATTTAATGCTCAATTATAGTGATTTGCATTACCGACTGCGTAATTAAAAATATTTAGTGAAACAATTAAATCCATATCTGTGACACAGGCGAGACTTTACTCTAATTGCACGTAGCGTTTAGTGAGCACATCATATATTTTGCATGTAAACATCGCAACAAGTAAGCATGGCTGTCAATAGCACATAGTGGAGCAGAAGTTGCCCTCAGAGTCATAGTTGTTACATGTTTTTTGAGCAAATTTACTATAAAACTCAATGAATTGTATTTTTTTTTTAATAATTCCGAAAATGCATTAATTTCAAGACAGTTTTCTACCTTGCAGTGAGTGAAACTAGTTACCAGTGCTGTCAGGGAAAACAAAACACCTGCACAATTTAAAGTAACACTGTCGCCAGGTGAACAAGATCCACTAACGGGCTATAATATCAGCATGCTACCGGGTTTCCGTGCGCATGCAGGGAAACTGGCCTTTGTTTGGCCTTTCTGCAAAACTAGGTCTCGTATTTGTAACCAGAGGGGATGTGCGGAGTGAGCATGGAGTGGATGATCTGTGTCATACTGTAAGTGTTTTGCAGCTGACGGCTCTGGCAATTAGGTCAGGGTAGGTGCGAGGTAGGACGTCCAATTATTTTTGATGCCATGTGGGTGATTTTTTTTTCAATCTGGAAATGTGACAAACAGATGCCACAGCTGGAGAAGAATGGTATTTACTTCAAAGTATGTGTCACAAAAGCACCGCTACATCGAATGAACCATGTACAAGTTAATGGCTACGCTAGTATGTAACACCACATAGCTCTTAAAGGTGTTCATATTGTGTCCTTTTTCAGCAAATTCATGAAAATCTCACATCAGTCCAGACTGTCTTTTTTTTTTTTTTAATTTTTGAGCTCCAAAAAATTAAAAGATGGTTCATTTTACCATGACTGGATAACCACTGGTTTTAGTCCTGCTGTTAATAGTGTCTGTAGCTTTAAATGCAAGTTAGCTACAGCTGTCCTTGGCCTTCAGGAAGAAGACTCTCTCTGCATCTGTGATTTGACAGTGCAGACAAAACCATTAACAACAATGGTATCTGACAGACGTGAAGGACTGTCTGTTGCTTGTCACCTTCTCTCTGAATGGTAATTTTTCATGGAAATATAGCAGAATTCTTAACAGATGATGTTTTTAGCTCATGTGCATGGTAAGTTTGTCATACAACACTGCGATTGTAAAATCAGCAGGTTAGTGAGGCTGAGGAGCAGCTTGAAAATTGTTCTGAAGTTACTGCTGGGCAGCATGTAGTCTTAATGGGCTGCAAATGAGTTACTGTTTCTTACTTATTCTGTTGTCTAACACAAAAACAGAAAAAATGTGTAAATGAGAACTGCTCATTGTGAATTTGGCTGTGTTAAAATACAGTTTGTGAGCACAGAGACCAGGAGAAAAGTAAATAGATGTAGACAACAGCTAAGTTTTGGTTGCACAGAAACTCATCTAATCCTTGTTTACTGAGCTCAAATTAGTCTAAAAATTTCTACCATCTCTGAATGTCCCTCAGCTTTACAGTTTTCATAGAACATTGACACAGTGGTCACACCGGAAACACAGCATTCTGAAACTGAGGATTCTAATATTGTTTTGGTGGCATTTCTATCAATCATAAAAGTAATCACCTGGATCTTCAGTTTCTCAGATGCTGGGAGTGCATTAAGACTTGTGTTCACTCTTGCAGCCAGCAGCAGAACATTTGCTGGGTTTTGCTTGTGGCAGAGACATTTAAGTTAGCAGAAGTAACTCGAGTAAGTAAATAAACTAGGCAGATTATAAGACAGCTGCTCATTCTGAATCGTACACGTCAGAAGCAGCAGGCAAGTTTATGCAATTTTTCAGTTTGCAACTATTGGTTTCCAATTGAATTAAATTCTTAATGGGTTGAAAAGCTTGGGGGCTATCCAGTTGAGCAGATCTTGAGGAATGGCAGTAGCGGGCATCTTCCTATACTCACAGATTTTGTTTTACACCTCCAAGGTTTGAAGACATAAAATGCGCAATAAAAATGGATTTTGACCATATGGGACTTTAAAAGCTTGAGCGCCAAATGATAGCCCTCGCCAAATGAGTTCACATAATGCTGATTAAGCCTAACAGCACCAGATAAATCTCCCTGTATTTCATACTATGGTGTAGATTTAAACACTGTCTGGCGCACCAGTAGCGATGGGTATTACATCAACCAGCAATGATCGGTTCAACCGAGCTGAAGAAGGGAGCGACTGTAGTTACGGAGGCAAAGCAGACTACAGCAACAAGGAGTATGAGGGGAGGGCTGTGGTGGAAGAACCTTGGAAACTTCCAAGGAAAGATTTCTAGGCTCCAGATAAAAAGAAATGTAGAGATTACAGTCTATAAAACGAAAATTATCAACTGTGCGCCATAAATCATAATGTGCCTGCAGTGTTCTTGGAATTACTTCAAGCTAGTTTCAGGATTCCCTAACTGAGAACACTGACTGAAATTGAGTTAAATCTAATGAAATTAAAGTTTTAAAGAAACCCAAGAATAAGAACCCAAAAGCCGAAATTTACAGACTCAATAGATGGTAATAAGGTGTACAGGTGAGAAATGACCAATAAAACTCTCCTTTTATAGAGGGCTGGTGACATAGGGGGAAAAAAAATCTTGACTTTGACATTTCTACTTCTTAATCATGAGTCATGAGTTATTCCCCACAGCAGACTAAAGGTCCATGAGGTGATGCTGGATCAAATTCTTGCAAATAAATTTTTCATTTACATATAAGTGATCTACAATACAGTAATACATCACCCCAGGCTGAGCTCTGCCATGTGAGTGCAACTGCAGGGAATATCACTGTGCATAAGAAGCACAGTCAGGTAAAATATGAGCATATTTGCATCTTATCCACCAAGGGGAGTCTAGAGGGTGAAGTCAGAGTAGACTCCACTTCAGCTGGGATCAGACTATTTGATATGAGCCTACAATGGCCTGATTTGGCAGAAGGGGAGGTATTGGGAAAGGAAATGAGTATGAGATATGACATTTTGCAATTTCATAGTGGAGACCAAGCCTCATGATCTTGCGATGCTGCACAAGACCGGGGGGCCTGAACTTTTTTCGGCCTCTTACATAGTTTGACATCTCCATTGATTTTGACATTTCTGATCCCAGAGGTTCATCTGTAATTTGTCTACTGCTCTACAACCTTTGCAGGTCAAGAAAGGCTGCTTGCTAACATTTGTGGATCATGGTCATCTGATGGATTGTCTTATGCTTTTGTAGTGAGACGCTTCTCAGATGCTAAACTGCGGAGCGACAGGCATGTCCATTAGGGACTAGCCAATATGGGTGTTTCATGGCTGATTCTGAAGCCAATTATTGGAAATCAAGATGAACTGATAATCAATATTTGGAACTGATAAACATTTCATAGGTCGGGGTAATCTGTTGCTCGTAACTTGGTAACTAACCGTTCGCATAGTCTTAGCCAGTGGGAAAGTAGGTATTTTCCAGATTGCTTGGATTTCTTGGTCAGTGTCTGCAGATTCTTTCTCTGCTAAAGACACACATCTGTCAGTTAGCGCACATTGCTAACTTACTTGAGAAAGATGCTGCGCTACTCCAGATAGTGTTAACCACAGGCCTGACAAAGATGTGATGCTATGTAAGGCTGTGGTGTTTGTTGTAAGTTCAGTAACATCTGCTAGCTCACCCTTGAAATACTCTTTGTTCTGCAAAGTGCTTGTCTGTCCCTGTCTGCAAACAACAGCTTTCAGTGCTGATTGGCTTTTACTTGTGATCTGAAACCAATCAGATAGAGCTGCTGTGGGTGGGACATTTCTTGAGACCACAAGTTTACTACAGAAAGAGAGCTGGCAGATTTAGAGCCAAAGCAGCGCACTTAATTTTTCAGCAATTGGCTGATAAATGTTAGGATACCAATAATCACAAGAATTTCAATCCGTATCTCAATACCAGAACTTGATACACTATGTCTTCTCTTCCCACCGGTTTTGTACTTCATCTCTTTACACAATCCAGGCAAAACCCAGGAGAATGTTTTTGCACTGTATACACATTGTATTTTGCCAGGGTACATAGTTTATTCTGATCACACCGTGTCATTTTTCTCTGTATTTACATCTGTGTCTGTCTGCTCTTCCAGGCTACGGTATAGGCCTTCCCCAGGGCTCCCCTCTAACCCGCAATGTGTCAGAGTTTGTGAGTCGCTACAAGTCAGACGGCTTCATGGACATGCTACATGACAAATGGTATAAGGTTGTACCCTGTGGGAAGAGAGTCTTTGCAGTCACCGAGGTAAGACATCGGTGTGTGTGTGTGCGCTCATGTACGGCGTACGTGTGTTGTGTGTAAAGCAAAGCCCTGCTGCTGCTGCTGTACTTCTATAAATGAGTCTCCTTTTGGGACGCAGACAAGATTGCCTGCCAGCTAAGCACACATACACTGACAGACATTTTCACATACACACACAGACAAAGACATACAATCACTTAAACCCATTCCTCTTTACTAACCTTAACCAGAGTTACAGGCACGTACTGTCTGAGTGTCCTTACTTATTTGTGTCTTGTGCTACAGAGGAGTACTCTGAGTTCTCACCCTCCCTTTTTCCGTTCATGCTTTTTAAAGTACAGGGAATCTCTAGACGGAGCACACTGTATCTATATCTCGTGTTTGTGAACAGAGGAGCTTCTTAGCTCCCTTTGGCCAACCCTTTTAAATCCCACTTCAAAGTTGAGTCATATTACAGCAACAACCGCAATTACTCAGTCACAGGTTTTTTTCAAATGAGATGAAAACCTTAACTTCACCCTGCATCAAGAAGTTATTACTATTCATCCCATTTGAAGCCCGGAGAGTGGGCTCCTCTCCTCGGGAACAATGTGGGCGTTAGTGCGAACTTGCCCTCTGGATTGGGAGCAAAAGGAGGTCAGTGTTGTCGCTGATGAATTTGTCGAGTCAGCATGGGGCTAATTGCCATCAGAGGTAGTGCAGAAATGAGCCGGGTGGAGGAAACATGATTAGAGAGCAGTGGAAAAAGCTCACCACTGCCTTTTCCACTTCCTCCAGGCCGGTGAAAGCCTCGTATGAGATAGACATTATGTCAGGGGAGATGTGGGCGAACCAAATGGGAACAAACTGCTCTTCAATTAACCATCATCTCTTTTTACCATCTTCTCTCCTAACTGCTGTTTCTTTCCATTACTCTGTTTTGCCTCCCTCTTGTTTTCTCTCCGTGCACATCCCTTTTCTTCCCAAACATGACTTTTACGCTGTTGCCCTCTTCTCTTTCTTTCACTCTTATGGGCTTACACAGCCAAGCCAGACATACAACAGCAGAATATCAATTGCATGTTCACAAAAGGTGGCCTAAATGGTAATTATGTAAATATAAATCATCAATCTCTGTATTTTTCCTCTCTGTCGGCTTAAGTCTTCACTAATCTGTGTCACTCCCCCAACTTCTCTCTTTCTCTCCCTCCCGTGCTCTCTTTCTGTCACCGCCCCCTCAGACTCTACAGATGGGGATCCAGCATTTTTCAGGCCTGTTTGTGCTCCTGTGCATGGGGGTGGGTGGAGCCTTGCTGACCTTGGCAGGTGAGCACACCTTCTATCACCTGGTCATCCCTCGCCTCCGGCGCACAAACACGCTGCAGTACTGGCTTCACACCAGCCAGGTGAGTGCACTCATATCGGACGTGTGCTGCATACATGCACACATTCTCACATGCTAACACTATGTGCACTCAAGCACTGCAAAGATGCTCAAAATTACTGTAATCAGCGCATTGCTTTCTGGTGTTCATGCAAAGACATGCATATGAACACAGCTGCACACATAAGCATGCTGCTCTTGGTGAGATATCCTCACCCCCTGGAGCTCTTTCTTTTCTTGCAGATAACCTGCTCCCTCTACTGGTAGAAACTCATAATAACAGTCAAAAATCAGACAACATTCTTCCTAAAACTGGATTATACACTATGTTATATAGGACAGATTCAGTTAAACATTTTAACATTAAGCTAATTGCAATAATTAACACAATTCAGTTGCTTTGTTAATCACCCAATTAAGTTCTAATGTGCTCTATGAATTAAGTGGCTAATTTGGACTATTTAAGTTGAGCAAAAAGTTAATGACAGCTTCCAGTTCGGCTGTGCCTTTTTTTAACTGATTCATGACCACACATTGTGTATTTATGACTTTATTAGTTTAGTTTTTCTCTTCTAAGACAGCTCATGTATAAACATCTTATGTAGCTCATTAAATGTAACCATTCATTCGCATTCCCGTCTGCAAAACAGTTCAGAAATATGCTGCTTTTTTTTTTTTTTATGATATTCGATGTTGTTGTTTACCAACGAAAGCAAATTAACAAATCTGATCCTGCAGAGAATTTGTGTGTTTATGACAACGTACACCAAAGGAACCACAAATTGGGAATTTAAAGGTCACAGTTTGTTTTCTTATGAAACTCTGGCCATTACCAAATGAGGCGCCTGTGGCCATTTCTGAGTGAATAATGGGAACTAGCCGTGTGAATATCAAGACTGCTCACATTTGTTTGCTACATCTCTCTAAAAGGGCAACCACTCCCGGGCAGCCTCTAGCGTTCATCACAAAACAAGCTCAGCTATTTGAAAGGATGGCGTCAGCATAGGTCCCCAAAGATTATCGCTATCTATAGTAGAAGACTCATTTTCCCCTCACAAATCTTCAAATGTCTATAGACTCGGCAGAAATTAAAGCATAGTCACACCTTTTAACTTAGTTTGGAGATGTTCAGACGGAATGAAGCACTTTGATACTTAAATCAAAAAAGGACTCAAGCAACTGATACTTTAACTTCTCTCCAAATTGTAAGTAGAGAGGAACTGCCTCTCACTGAATTCCAATTATTGGATTAAATTATTCAAAAGAGCACTACAGCAGGATTTGTGAGGAGTAGCTGTCACAGATGTTCTATGCAGCTAGATAGAATAACAACTCTGAGAAATTCCTGTCTCCTGATTCATTTCCTCGTCTGATGAAGTCATAACAAACTGCACATTGCTAATCGTCTTTTTTACTTGCAGAAAATCCACAGAGCCCTCCACACCACGTATGAAGATGTTGGAAAGGAGCTGACCGGCCTCGACCAAAAGTAATGCAGTCACTGGCTGAAGGATTTCATACTTTTCCTCCTGTGTTTTGGCATTAAATATTCAGTTTAATGCATTCCATTTCGTTCGAGATATTTGTGAACTCAAATGTCATTTAAGTGCAAAAATCCATTCATCTTTTTGCAAAATAACAGCTAATTTATCAACATTACTTGAGATGCATTTGACATTTTGGAAAGCACTCCTTATCCGCTTTCTTGCTTTAAATACCACGCGTCTGTACAGTTAAATAAAGCTGCAGACAGCGAGCTTAGCGGAACATGAAGAGTGGAAAATGGGAGAAATAGCCCGGCTCTGTCCAAATGCAACAAAATCTGCTTACCAGCACCTCTAAAGCTCACTAATTAAAGCTTTTATATCTTGTTTAATCTGCACTTGGCAGCTGCTGACAGCTTCATATGTACCGTAGAGTGTCTTATCAATCTCTCATCAAACTCCCTGCAAGACAGCGAATAGGCATATTTCCCAAAATGTCACATTATTTCTTTTAAACAAATCAATCTGTATTAGAAACAGGTTGAAATGGTCTCGCTACTCTGGCAGATTGTTTTGCTTTTATGGCTTGATAACAAAATTAATTGTTGGAGGTTTTTTTTTTTTTTTTTTTTTTTGCAGTGGCAGTCCTATAATAGATTCATGAACCAACGTGAACTTTGTATTTAGTTAAGAATAACTCAAACAGATAAAAATTATTATCAAGACAAGATCCAACATGATTTTGAATGCAATTATCCTACTTCTATATTATTGAAAAATGTATCCTGTACTGCTGCACAGTGTATCTCACTGGATATATGCCCTTTGCTGTGATCTTCCTCTCTTTCACTAGCCCCTCCTCTTGTATCTCAGAGAACTGCACCCTTCACAGGAAGCAGTATCAACCTCCACCTCCATCTCCTCCCACTTCCCTCCCTGCTTCCACCACAGCTGGCGACACCAACAACTCCTCGCCGTCCCATGAACATAAGGAGAAACGTGTCCACTTCGACCTGGAAACACTTCACAGCTACCGCCTGCGCACACACACCGCGTCGGTGCGCGGCCGGCCCGGCATGGTCGGCCGTCCTGGCCTCGGCCTCGGAGGCTTGGGGCTGGGCAACCTGGGGGGGTTTATCTCTCCTCCGCAGATCAGCCTCCACGCCAACGGGGGTCCCGTCTCGACTCTGGCCTCCACTGGTTTGGTGCTCACTCCGCTGGGGAGCAGGGCTGCCCAGACCAGCCTGTGGGAAGGGGAGCTCCAGGAGCTGCAGGGGAGGATCGAGACATTCCGCACCCAGCTGAGGGAGGCTCTGGCTCGGAGGGCTGAGATCCAGAGCAGCCTGGAGAGGGAGAGGAGTGGACTGGTACGCAGGGACACCAGTCTGGAAAGGGAAAGGGACAGACAGAGGATACAAACTATTAACACAGACAGAAGCAGCTCCGCTCAGCCCAAACTTCCTGAGAGAGACAGGACCAGCCAGCTGCAAACCCTGAACAATCAGCAGACAGGGAGGGCTAACCAATCAGGTGTTCCCGGGACTGTGGACCCAGCGAGAAGCAGCCAGTTAAACACAGTGAACAGTTTGGACAGAGGACGCGCCAACCAGTTGCGCTCTGTTAACACTCTGACAGGGGAGAGGACTGTCCAATCACGCACTTCTACTAGTTTGGAGCGAAGTCAAGTCAACCAACAGGGTGCCGGAACTGTCCAATCACGGAACACTTCCAGCCTGGACAGACAGAAGGCTAACCTATCGCGCGCTCTGAACGCTTTGGAGAGGACAAAAGCCAACCAATCAAGTGTAAGCAGCGGGACTTGATTAGCTCTCTGAAGGAATCCAGGGGGACTGATGAGGTGTTACTTGCATAGCCGCGGGAAGATGGCTTTGTCGTCATGGGTTAAGTTTGTGGGAAGATTTACAGTATATGTTTACTCACATCGTTACTTACCGCAACCTAATAATTTTCACACTCGCTTAAAATGACAACTAAAAAAATTAACTGCAACCTATGTGCTGAAAAAACATCATCCATGCAGCCATAAACGAGCAATGCAATATTTAAATGAATTATCAACGATATCCTGACATACCAGATCAGACGAATTCGCTAAAACCACAGTGCTTACTATGGAAACCAAGAGGAGGAACCGTGAACTACAACAGATAAAGTTGTGGCTGAAGAGGCCTTCAAGCACATATGGACATCAGTGACAAGAGCACAGAAAAATCACAGTTAGCCCAGTGTAGAAATTAAATAAAAATGCATATGCAACGGGAGCTGCAATAGCTGCAAAAAAAATCTATATATTTCAAATAATTCATGTAATAATTTCCCAAAAATGTGAATAAGAACGGAAGAAACTGTGAGGAAAGAGTGGCACAGACCTGAAACAATCACGAATATTTAAAAATCCACGTAAAATTGAACCAAGCTTTCTGTGTGTTGTATTCCTGTGTGTATCGTCCTGCTATTGTTATATGCCCAAATGTGTCAAAAATACATTTTTTGGATATTTTTACAGCAAAATCCCTCCCTTCTCTGTGTCAGACTTTAAAAGGCGTCTTGCAATCCCCACACAAATGCTTTGAGATGCTAGTTTTCTTTTGTGATTTGATGATTTCTACCTTCAAAACGGTGCAAAGACGGGACGTGATAGGGCTGTTTTTTTGAAAATTCATGATATTTCATGACGGAAAATGTTTGTTATACTGTTAGTGGTGAAATGGATTCAAGCAGTTTCACTCTGAGACTCATTTCCACCCCACAGCTGCCGAGGTTGGTTAAGTTGAAGCATTGTACCACTCAAATTGTCTTTTTCCACCTTGTTACCTTGTATTAGTGTCATTATAGACAAGACGGGGGGATTAAAAAGTGCATTTTTTTTTCTTCTTTTTAATCTGAAATGAGGAACAAGTTTTACACAGGGGTCAGCTCACACAGCCGAGGAGACAGGTGCATAACGTCTTCTGTGGCTCAGAAGGGAGCTTTAAGTCTGAGAAAGTAACCCAGTGATTACAATGAATCATGAGGGCTTTATAGCAAAGCTTGCAATACAAACTGAGGCTGTAAAGGCCAAAGAAAGTCTATTAAAAATATGCTGCTGGGAAGCGAAGAACCCAGTCCTGTTTTTTTTTGTTTGTTTTTTTTGTTCTTTGACCCATACTGGAGACAAATACTCGTGCTATTTCAGCGTCTGCTGCTTTACCGTCTTTTTTTACAATCTGTTTCCTGCGAGTGGCCCAACTTTATAAAAGTGCAATACTAAATCACTGCAGAGCCCCTTTAATTAAAAACTCAACCCTTTCCTGTATAAGGTGATTGAGTTTGGAATGAATATCATTTTCATTACTGGGGGAATCATGACTCTGGCAACAATCTTGCACTGCAATGCACATGAATTTGGAGAGCTGCTGTTTACTCAGTCCCTGCAAATCTGAGTGCAACCTCATCTTTAGCATATCATTATTGATTATTAGAAGAGATTTCTACTTTTAGAATGATTTCCTCTTGCATGAGGAGTATGATTTTTTTTTGTTTTTTACTGAAACAGAAATGTATGCTTCAAAGCAATCATGTGGAATGATGAAGGTTCTTCACACACTTTGCTGTATTTGAGACTTTTATTCAGTTGCTCAGTCAACCACTGGAGGGAGCTGCATCCCTGCTTCCCGCGGCTATGGACAGTTTGTGGATGTTTTCTTCCAGCAAAATCAAAAATATGTTAATTCACGCAATTGACGAATGAGGATTGATGGCAGGAGGAAGGTGCATTTTTGTCCTGTTGTTGTCACGCAGAGCCAGAAGGGAAAAATGGGTTTTATGAAGTCACTCCAGCACCAATGCAATGTCGCCTGTATTGTATTGAGATACTCTGTTTTTGTGTGTCTCTCAATGCTTTAAACAGGTGTTGGGGGGGCTTTCAGCAGCCGGCAGATCTGATAGAAACAGATTCTGATCTGAATTTGAGGCTTTTCTGACGGTACTGATGTACATTTAAACGTTTCAACCTTTGCTGTGGTGTGAAGTGGTTGTGTTCACATGCCATGGTGTCTACGAGAAGAAAAAAAACATATTTTAGGTCTATATTGAAGAAGAGCTTGTGGTACTGGATATTTAAAGAAATACTTTTAAATTTATCCCTTATAAAAAAGGTATATCAGCATATTATTGAATTTTACCATAAATGGTCATTCACATGTTTTGAAATAAACATTTATATACTTATTTTTCTTGCATTATCTCATGTTTTGACCGTAAGCTTTTTGTGAGAGGAAATGTTTGACCTTGTAGGACGATTTCAGGATAATGCACTCTAAGTCAACAAAGCAAGCGCGTTGTCAAATTACTTTGATAAATTTCAACCCCATCAACCCCATTAAGAAACCATTAATCCACTAATTTCACCGCATAAGTGCACGGCCATTAGATCAAATGTTAGTTTAATGCTTTTTGCAGAAAATGGGTTTCATTCAATAATGTTAAGGCTGCTTTCTGCATGAATCAATGAGCACAGTGGAAAACTTCTTGCACCGGCATTAAAAAGTCCCAAACCAAAGTGTATTTTGTCCAAATGTGTCTCCATTTAAACTTCTCAGTTCATTAAAAGGGCAAAACAACCCATCAGCTTAGTTTTCCTGCTGGGTGAGCTTTAATTACTGATGAGTTGTAGGTGTGAGTGGGCAAATCAGTGAAACACTAACAGGTTCTTAAAAATATGAGATCTTTTGGCTACTGACAAAGATTTTAAATACATTTTTAAAAGGTATGGATCAATATACAGATAATGAAACAGCTGCTTTTTCTCTACATCAGCAGTCTTGGGGAATAACATGCAAAGAAACAGCAATAATATTACAAATGGATTTATTTCTATAGCGCCTTTTTAAACCAAATTTACATGGTGGTTTACAAGGTGTTTCACAAAAAGAGAAACGGTGAAAACATTACAGAACATGAGAAAGCAGTGACGCTGCAACAACAAAAGCAATGAAAATATACAAAAACAATTACATTTTTGCATGAAATTGCACCTGATATTGCATCTAAATGTGTTATTTCATATATTTTTACCGAATTATGTGCCTGTATTTTCAAGATAACTCTTCTTTGGACTCACCTCTTCCTTGCTACCAATTATGGCTCCCCCAGTATAAAATGTGAGTAAATGCTGCTGCTCTGTTTGCCTTTATTGATAGATGAAGTCAAAGATAAAATCTCTCATGTTTTGGTCACAATTTAATTTTTTACCTCAGGTTTCGGGGACTTTTTTATGTCTTTCATCTCTCTTTGAACTAGCTGTGTCTGCCACTGTGGTAAACAAAGCAGTAAACCTGCACTCTTGCCTTTGATGGCGTTTCCCCGTCCTCCAATAAAAGTGACATTTTGAGAGATGTATATTTATATGACGGCACAAGGGAACTGTGAAAGTGTTAGCTGCACCGGACCAATTGAGTCCCAGCAGTAATGTTCAATCACTAGTTTGCTCCACATGAACTCCAGTTTGCACTTTGCTGCACAAAAAGCCTTTACCTCAAGTGAGAAAAGTAAGTTCGCATGAGGAACAAAGGCAAAATATATAAAACATAGGATGTAGTATTTTCCTAAATTCTTCTTCTTTTGAACATGGAGTAAGTGTTTAATGTCCGAACTCATGGCATCTGGGCAACAGAATGGATGTCGTGAAGCAGCCAAGTACACACTGTATTGGAAATGATAATGGGCAGATTGAGAGTGGAGTCATAGAGCAGAAATCACAAGTCAATAATGAGTGTTTCCACCATTTGCATCATGTAGTGCAACATATGTGCAATGGCATGGAGCCAACAAGGTTGTTGATGCTACTTGTGGGTTGTTGTCAAACTTTTCCTGAATGGCTCGGTGAAGTTGGTGGACATCTTCAGTGGCAGGATCACATGTCCATCAAGAACAACAAATATATGTAGACATTTATGTGTCTGGTTGTGGTTCTAGCTCACATACCAGCACACATCATGCTAGCTGTTCATTCTCGTCTTTTCCTTGTCAGCTCAAGGCATCGTGTCATTCGAATAAGGTGGCCTTTAATGGTCACTGGTTAAAGGAGTTAACTGATCCTTTAAAAACCTCAGCTGATGTAGGTGTGGATTAGTTCAAAGGCCAAGAATTTATCACCGCTAGAACAGCTTGAAAAGTTGGCTAAACTGAACCCGTTTCTACTCCGTTTCAGTCAGAAGATGGGTACATTTGCTGGCTCTTTCTATTTTTGTTCACTCTAGAACTACGCAGTGAAATATTGCCGCAGAGTGAAACTCAGGTGTAGTCCAGAGTACATCTGCTCTATTAAGTCCCTATCCATTCTGAGCAATCCCTCCACACCCACCGTGCCACCCACGACAGCCGAGTGTTACCGTGGAGCACTTAAAGCAATTGATCTGTGTGGGACTCGTGGATGATTGTGATGTTTATCTTGTCAGCGAACTGATAAAAATGGGAAAACACTGTAAGACGCTGCATCAGTTTCCTTTTCCCATTTTAACTTATTGAAGTCTGTCTCGCAGAATGAAATCATCCATTGTCTGTCGTGGACACGGGTCCATTTGAAGTAAAGTGCAGGAAATTGCGGTGGGAATTAGGTGGTTCAATCTAAGTGACTTGTCAAACAAACGTCAGCGTTCCTGAGGCTCCTTAAACAGGAGGTTTAAGCGCCACTCCACCTGAGGGTATAATGGTGTTGTTTCACTCGTCGTGTAATGACAGCTTTCAGCCACACAGCGGCACTTGAACCTGTCCCCTGAGCACATGAGAGTAGACTGTGGAGTGGCTTCACCTGCAGAGAGTGACTTTGCATTATGGACATTTTATTTCCATGGGAGTGTGACGGTGACAGGCTCTCATTTCCATTTGCTACACCTAACAGCGAAGCCCGCTTCGGATGCAAGTCATATATTATCTGAGCGCGTCTGGATGTGCTTGTCGGTCACACTGTGAAGTAGCGGCCTGGATAACACTGCAGAGCGAATCATCTCTTCACATTTCATCTGTATTGATTGCATTTCGCGTTGCAGGTGAAGGCTTTCCACAGCACATAATCACAGAGGCATTAATACTCTTTTAAAGCACCATTTGCTGCCCGACGCTGACAATTGTGAGGGATTGTATGAAAGCTGACACTTATTGGAGGCACAATTGATGCCACAACATAATTCCTCGGTGCAGATGAGAGCTAACAACATGTGGGATGGTTGAGAAGTGGATGAGACAGAGATGAGTCGTGGCATGCTGATGATTTAGGGCCGGTGCATCGACCAGACTGTTGAAAGTGAAAAAAATCACACGGAGATAAAGCCAATCAATCATGTGTTCTGTGCACTGGCTGGATTCTCCCTTGTTGTAATAGAATAAACAATGGCGTCTTTTGTCAGGTGTTTTCAGTGCACACCAGGATGTTAAAAAAAAAAAAACAACAGTGGCAGAATTATGTGTGCTTTCATAGATGGATGGGTAACTGTGTCGACTGTGTGGCGATGATGAAACTAACCTGGATGCTTTCGTGCATCACGAATGTAATTTGTGTACTCACTTTATGGTCTGCATTTACTGTATAGGCAGGTCTTGTGTGTGTGTGTGTGTCTGCATGAATGCTCAGCCATGCAAACGTGTGCTGCATGTGTCTGCGCGCACGTTTGCATACATGTTGGCCTTTTGCTCAGACGAAGTAACTGGGTCACATGTGCGAACAGCAGTCAAGGAGGATTTTAATCAAACTTAAGAATCCCCAATGTGCATCCCTCCGGCAATCAATTACCATCCAACTGGGGTTTAATGGTAAAGAGTGCTGATGATGCACCGACTCTCCGATTGTGGTTCTGGAACTGTGCTCACAATGAGTAAAATTCAAAGAAGAGTGGTCTGTGGGAAGCAGGAGAGTGTTCAACCACCTCCACCTCTCATGCCTTTTTTCTCTCCCTGCTTCTCTATGGTTCTTTGTCTAGTAGGTAAATAGGAGCCAGGCAGCCGGAGTGATGAGTTTATTAGCTCCTGCCAGCTGTGACCAACCCTTGGGTGTTATTGGTGGGGTAGCTGCGTCGGGGGGGGGGTGTGGTGTGATGCCGTCGGGGTAGGGGGGCTCCAGGCAGATCGGAATGAGGCTGGGAACAGGAGGAGCGCTGGGGGAGGGAATCAGGAATTAGGGGACTACCCCATGAGAACCAGAGAAACTCCCTGGCAACTGGAGACGGGATCAACACTAAATGGGGCGCCCCCATTCATCGAGCTGCGACAGGGAGCCAAATGACAGAGATTGAGAGAGGAGAGGTAGACTGTGTAAAGGGTGGTGGAGGGGAGTGTGCAAATATGTGAATGAGTGTAAAACCATTGGAGGCTGGTCAGCAGGGGACTTCCTACTCTGTGCAAGTTAGTCTGCACAATAAGTGTCTCTGAATGTGTCATTTTTATGCATTTATTGGAAACAAAATGCAGAAATGTAGCTGCTTAAGTTCACTTTTAAGCCCTATTAAGAATTGATGACCGTGAGAGCAGAAGATATGGATCCCCATCACACTGAGCGTCTTTTTTTCTTTTCTTTTCTTTTTTTTTTTTTTTTTGGCGCATGTGAAATGGCCAACCCAAGCTCACACAGCCTTCAGGAGTCTTTTGATGTTAATTGCCGCAATGTCATTCATGATGAGTCAGTGAATGGCAGAGGTGTCTGTGGGGTTATGGCACAGCGTCCACGCTCCTCCACTATGAAGAGGGAAAATGCGCCACGGTGGTCAGCCGCCTGTGCCACACCCTTCAGAGTAAACAAAGGCAAGACCCAACTGAGCCATGATCCCTGATGAAAGCTTAAAAAAAGAAGAAACAATCGGATGGTGTTCACAAGCAGGAGGCGTATCTGATGCCGAGCCTAATATTATAATTACAGTGAAATTGCCTCTTGCGTACAGATGAGAGGTTATCTCCAAAATGGGAAGAAAAAAAAACCGCCCCCTCACTTTTTACGCACACACGCGTGGGCTTACGTTTCCTCCTCATGTGCACACAAACACACATGCGCACATGCACATTCCAAAAAAAAACACATCTACCCCCTCTTTGTCTTGGTCGCCTTGCTGCTTTGGAGCCCCCAGAAACAGGAATCCAGCAGAAGGGGGGTGAGGGGAAGGGGGAAAAAAAGGAAAAAAGACGAGCGCGTTCTGTGTGTGGACCAGACTGTCTCCTCCCCCAACCCATAAGAACACACACACACACCACAACTCTCTCCTCCCCCCTCAACCCTCCTCCACCACCACCCCCACCACCCCATGCCTTTGTGTGTGTGTGCGCGTGTGTGTATGTGTGTGTGAGAAGCTGACTGCGTACGCGTAAAAGCGGATGCTGTGCGTATACAAACCAGCTTTATTTCCTATTTCCTATACGCTTCTCATTTAGCGGTTCTTGCGCATCTTTTTTTTTTTTTTTTTTTGTGCGTGTGTTCCGAACTGAAGGAAACCTGCAGGTGCAAGTGAATGGGAGGAACCGGGAGGACGCACGTGAATCTCTCCACTCTCATCCCGAAAGCCAGGAAATAGAAAGGAACGAAGAGGGACGCGTAACCAGCAAGTGCGGCAAATTGGACTTTCCACCATCAGCATCTCTCTCTCTCTCTCGCCATCCCTGCTTTCTTTCTTTTTTCCCCTCGTGGATGTCTCCCCACTTACTCCCATCAGCCCTCCTTCCGAGAGCAGCCACACGCCGGAGCGCTCTCTAAATATTAGAGGCAGAGAGAGGGGTGCTTTCTTTTTTTTATCCTCCTCTCCTTTTTTTGGGATTTCGGGGGTGACTTGAGAAAAGATGGATTAAAGGGGACGGTGCGCCGCAAAACTGGAGCAGCACGCACGACCGCGCCGGGGGGGAAGGGGGCGACGGGATTCGGTGAATTCGCGGAGCCCCCGGGACAGAGGTGAGGTCCGGTTTGTGTTTGAAATCATCCGAGAGGCGAGGAAGGCAGGGAAGAAGAGGAAAAAAAATCAGCACATGGTTTTCACGTTTCCATAATTGATGATCTCATACGCTGTCTCCTGATTTCTGCATGTGGAGGTGTGACTGCTAGGATTCTCATTTTTTTTGGAGTGTAGTGAGTGGAGAGTCAGAATGTGGAGCAGTAACCTCCAAACGGATGGGAAACAACAATTAAAGCAGAATGCATCCTCAGAAAGATGCAGCCATCATCATTATGTACTGAATTTATACAATTAGAATAAGAAAGCATCTTTAAATGATGGATGAAGTGTTTTAACTTTGGACGAGCATGAGTTCAATTGAATTTCTGTCCTTCACATCAAACTGAACATGTGTGTCCCCTTTATGTCACTGTGCATGTTCAGGGGCCCTGCAGTAGCTGTGCAATAGGCAGCTCAATAACTTTCCTGATGAATGCATGAATACATAGTGGGATGAGAATAGAAAAGCTGCACTGCTGCACTTTATGCTCACCTCATTAATTCATTTTCAGGCCCATGTCTGTGAACAAGGGGTCAGAGGAGGAGCAGTGGCTTTAGCCAGTGCATTGTGGTTAGAATGCTTGTTAAGAGATGCTATGTGCTGTGCTGTAAGGTCATAAAATAACTACACAGATGTGTTTTTGTGCTCACACCAAAGCATCAAGAAAAACGTCACCATTAGAGAAATAGTTGTGTTTTTTCATTCTAGTTTGATTCAAATTGGGGATATTGTGAGCCACAGATATTGACAGCAATCGTAAAAATGAAAAATTTATATCATGTTAGGTTGCACATGTGAAAACATTATAAATAATCCACCTCCAGTAACTGTCTGGTCCTAACATGGAGCACAGTTGAACAGCGGTTGCCTCCTCTCGCTCCACCTTTCTACACTTGTAGTTTGCCAGAAAAAAAAAACATTTAAAAAAAAAACAGTAGATATAGTTTAAGATGGATTTGACACAATTATGTTTTTTGTTTCTATATATATTGCTATAATATCATCCATGTGAGTTTTTCTTTTGGTTAAAGTGAAAAATCCGACATTGATGGAATGATTATTGTCCTAATGCAGGTTTACTTAAATTTAAAAAAAAAAAAAAACTACCATTTTGAAAAATGCAAACATGGAAAACTACGTGAATAGCATCATCTCAGATATTCAGTGAACAGCTCAGCCACACAAAACCATCTTCTTTCCCATTAGAAGCCATATTAAGCATGATGTCTGCATCTTCCCTTGTCCTTTAAATCATCCCGTGAACCCTTAAGTCCAAACAATCCACCATGCTGTAGTATATAGTGCTAAAGTGGGCTGTAATACAATAAAGAAATCTCCAGCTATGGGGCTAACTGATCAACCAGTCATTTTAACAAGTTTTCTATTAAAACATTGGAAAACATGACTCCCCAGCTAGCTAAAAGGCAAACATTTACTGCATTACTTTGTCAAATGATGGGAAACTGGCTATATTTTTGTATTTTGTGGGGCTTTTGGAACACGTCTGAGAATGCCACATTGGGCTCTGGAACATTATAGTTGACCTTTTTTTTGACATTTTATAGACAAAACAATCATGTAATGGATTAATAATGAAAATAGTAGCTGGTTGCTTGCAGCCCCATGAGAATATCTACTACAGTGTGCTACAATATGGGATACCACGTGGTCATGGAATGGTTTGAACATGAATTTGCTCATTTTCTATAGTTTAATCCAACCAGTGGGACACTTTTCTTCTCTATCACCATCTGAACACAACACTAGAGAATGTATTTGAACACACTGGTGTCTATCCGTCCAGCGGAGTTCACTGATCCCTGCCACTGGATCTGTTCTGGAGGCTTGTGGTGATCCAAGACATTCCACCGAGGGCCTTTTCTCTTTCATTTGTCACCCATCTGTACATTACAGCCTACTTACCCGCCTCCGTCTGTCACACCCCCACCCCCACCGCCGCGCCGGTGGTCACCGAGTCTTGTGTTTTCCTTGCCGTCTGACAGGCTGTTCCTCTCCACCGCAGGCTATACAACCCACCTCATTCACACTGATACGCACAGACAAGATGTACTGCTCAGACTATAGACGCACACCAACAGTTTGGTGATGTTTGCAAGCACAAAGCGAGCAGCAGCAGCTCAAAAGTACACACACATGGGATGCGTCCCAGAGGACAAACGCTGGTTTAGTAGATAAACGAGCCCCTTTTCTGCAGTCGAGAGGCTCAGTCTGTGTGTTTCTGTGTGATGGGGTGAGGTTTAAGTGCTGACTGGAGTAGGTCAATGAGACCAAGCTGCTGGGAGAGTGAGACCCAGGACCCTGCATCTTCTTAAGCTGCTTTCAGCCAGACTGGAATCCATCCATCCCAATATCCTCCCTGTCTCTGATCCTCAACCCCCTGCTTACCCACTACCACTAGACATACAAATATATACACACTTCAGTTACACTACATTGCTTTTTTTTCCTCATTCTTTTCTTTCATCTGTGCTTATCTTCTCCTCTCCCTCTCCAATACATTTCTAGCAGTCATGGAAATTAGACAGTAGAAGTCTTTGATTTTCTGCGCCTTCCATCGCCTCGGGGTCAGGCCCTCTTATCTTGGAGAGAGACAGAAAGAAGGGAGGATGGAGGAAAAAAATGGGGGGGGGGGGTAGAAAGAGAGAGAGGTGTGAAGGAAGAATGTCAGATTGCGAGAGAAGGTAGAAAAAAAAGCAGACGGGGATTTGTTGACAGATATATGGCAAGAACGGTGAAGAGAGAGGTACAAGAAGGGAGAGCGAGGGAGAAAAAAGCAAACAAAAACTCAGCAAAACACAATGAAACGGAGAGACGAGAGAGGCAGGAGATGACAGAGGCAGAGAGAGTTACAGATGGGTTGACAGATTTCAGAAAATATGAGTTTCGGGTAGTATTTTTGGACTTGAGCTTCGGATAAACCCTTTGTTCAATCCGCTCTAAATCAACCAGTAAGACCCATTGCGAATAACCAGTTGGGTGAGCAGGCCTTTGACACACAGGTTTGAATGTTTTGGCTCACAGTGTTGAGGTTTTTAGTGCAAAATCTCATCCACGCTTTCTTCATATTGGCCAGTAGGCACTTTTATAATAAAAAAAAATCAATACAAACTCGAAATAAGCGCACACGGGAGTAGACAATGTTGATAGAAAAAGAGTGAGAATCAGAGAGTTGATACTGAGAGAGAGAAAAAGAGGTCAAGAGGAAAACGTTGGCACCACGAAGTCAGATTGGTAGGAAGAGGGAGGGATGGATGATAGGTGATCAAGGAGCACAGCGATAAGTAAAATGGGACAAGAGGAGATAGGAGAGGTAGAGAGGGTAGAATTGGAAAAGAGGGAAGAGTTGAGTGGAGATGGGCACTTATGGGGGAGAAATGGGGAGCTGTAGGGGAGTGCTGTGAATATTTAACTCTGTTGAGTTTTCCATTTGTGCCCTTGGCTTTTGCTTCTCTCTGAGGCCTCCTGATCGCCTACAGGTTACTGATGGCAGACAGGAGATATCTTTATATGTGTGTTAGTAAGTAAGGAAGGTGGATTTGGTGTTAGAAATGTTTTTCTTTTTGTTGAATTCACCATGACTGAACGTTCACATTTCAAAATAGAGCCTTTTCATACCCTTGTGTGTGTTTCATTGCACGTGTCATTCAGTCACTGAGTGGTTATTAAATGTGCATGTTCAAAATAATGGGCCTCATTATTGAGCCTGTATGGGTGCTCAAAAACTAATTAGGCGCTGCGTTATCAAGCTCAGAATACTTTTTATTATCTGTTGTTATTAATACAAAAGCTGATTCTTCAAACGAAGGTTTTAAAATCTGTGCTTTTCAGCTCCGAGCATTCTTTCAAAACTTTTTTTCTTGAGCCCATCTTTGACTCATCAGACGAGCCGCGGCCTGGCAGAAGTTTGAACATCTTTTTTGATGCTTTCAGAAATATTGATGGTGGAATGTGCTCTGAATCTTCTCTTCGCAATCTGTTCTCCCGACAGGCTGTGACTGGTCCCACCCCAAGATGACGTCCCCCAAAAACAAAGCCAAGAAGAAGCCGCCCAAAGACAGCATGACGCTGCTGCCGTGCTTTTATTTTGTAGAGGTACGCGTGGCCAGATTGGATGTATTGATGAGTCAACGTTGCTCACTGCATTTACCAAATCAATCACTATTGAATGACTCCTTTTTGCTGTACAGTCATAGCAGTAGTGAGTGATTTGTGTTGACTGAATGGATGCATTTGATCTCTAATGCAAGCAGGGAACAGCAAATACCATGGCATCATTTCCTTCTTTGCCCTTGTGTGTGTTAATGTAAAAGTTTAGATGAAACACTGCGTGAATCACATTCTTTCCGAGCAAATTTTACATGCTAGTCATTCTTTGCCCTTGGCCTTGTTTTTATGCAGCTCCCTATCGTCCTGTCCTCCTTGGTGTCCCTGTACTTCTTGGAGCTGACAGATGTTTTGTCCCCGGCAATGGTGGGCTTCCGTTGCCATGACCGCGATCTCTCCATGCCCTATGTGGAGACGGGCGATGAGCTCATCCCTCTTTTGATGCTGCTGAGTTTGGCCTTTGCTGGTCCCGCAGCGTCCGTAAGTCCATCGCACACACACACACAACACAGTGTTCTTATGCCTGTCACAAGGAATTCCAGTGACCCACAGTGTGTTTGAGGGGGATCGTAAATGCAACACACATACGTCCCACGAACTCGTGCAAACACGCAAATGCATTAATCTCACAAACATGCAAAGTCACGGCCTCTTGGACGCTTGCAAAGCAAATTCAATCTCCCCTCAGAAACACTAAGATCAATAGGCACATTGATAAATATACACCTGACATTCCCGCGCACATCATCAAACATGCTACGGCACCCCCTAATCAATACACGCGCTCACACACAGACACACACTGCTAATCCATCAGCGGCATGGAAACGAACAGACCTCTCCCACACTCATCTATCACTCTGATTGGAAGTGATCGCTGTTCGATAGCACCTTGCCTCCATTCTCTGTCTGCCACGCTCTCTCACGATCACAAACATTTGTATCTGACATTAGTAGCACTTTAACACTTTTCCCCCTTTCTGTACCTATTTTTTCTTTGTCTTTTTATATTTGGTGCTCGGTGGTTTGAAAATACCTACATCTACGCACCGCTCTCCTTCGTTTTGTTTGCAGATCATGATGGGGGAGGGCCTGATGTACTGTATGCAGTCCAAAATGAAGACTTGTCCCAAGTCGGAGGGCAGTATAAATGCCGGAGGCTGCAGCTTCAACTCCTTCCTACGCAGAACTGTGCGCTTCGTCGGTGAGTCCAGCTACCAGTCCTTTTGGGTGTTTTTGCTTGTAGGAGTTCACATTCTTGTTCAGAGCACATTACAGTTATGTGAGAGGCTGTTAATGGACATAATAGTAGTTTGGCAACCCTCAAAACGGCATCTAGATCACGTTATTGATTTATATAAGGCAGGCGATAACCGCGCAAGTGTGACAGCATTGCAAAAGCATGTTTAAATGTGAATTTTGAATGTATTTTTTCAATTTCTTGTCTGCTTTTCTTTGTTTTAACGCTGTCCGATAAGCAAAATGAATTCTCGATAAAGTGAACAATCTTAAAGTAAGGCCAGTGAGCAGTTAGAAGCATAATGTTGTATTGTTTTTGAGACGGAAAACAATTTTAGCTCAGACAAATTATTCTACTCACCAGCTGACTACCCCCTTAACTTTTTCCACTTTTTAGAGTAGAGAAATAAGCTAATTACATGCATTAAATGAAGGGTGACTTGAAATGAAACAGGCATGATATAATACTTCACAGGAAACATCTCGAGGCGGAGTCTGAGCTTTGATGTGAAAAGAGTAATTAATTCACCTTGCCGAATTTCACTCGTCTGCGCACGAGCTCGGCAACAAACGGGAGGCTCGTGGTGTCGCTTCAGGTCGCGGCAAATTTGGCGTTTGTTTTTCCCGCAGCCGCTCCTAAATGAAATGCTCGGTGCGAGGAAACCACCGGAGGCCTTTAGTTCACTTACCGAGGCTGCCTCACCATCCTGTGCCTCTTACGTCCCTCTCTCCCCTCTCTCCCTCAGGTGTTCATGTGTTCGGTCTCCTGGCAACAGCCCTGGTGACAGATGTCATCCAGTTAGCTACCGGTTACCACGCCCCTTTCTTCCTCACCGTCTGTCAGCCCAACTACACGGCCCCGGGAGTGTCATGTGACAATAACGCTTACATCACACAGGACATCTGCATGGGGAAAGATCAGTATGCTATTATGTCAGCGAGGTAAGACTCACAGTTGGAGCACAGAAAGACGCAGAAGGTCTCCATTTGCCTGAATTTAAAATGTACATACAGTACAGTTAATGCAATACATTACCAGTTTATTTTGACAGAATCTTCCCACTATACAACCACAAACAAAAGTTAACATACACTTGAAAAGACGGTGTATTTCATGGCAGTTTTGAGTTTACAGTGACTCCTACCGCTCTTGATTTTCTATTATAGAATCATTGAAACACGTGTCTTTGTCTAAGAAAAACAATATGTCATTTATGTAGTTTTTTTCTATAAATTTATTATAGGTCTTCTGGAAATATGTCAAAATATGTTGGTCAAAAATATACAAAATTGGTCAAAAGCATACAAGCAAGTCATTGACTTTTTCTATTTCAAGGGTGCTTCAGAAATTCTGATTCAGATGAAACAAAAGTTGTGCTGTTCAGCCACAAGAAGCAGAAATATGTTCAGAGGAGAGAAAGCAAAACAGTCAATTCCAAGAGCATCTATTCTACTGTTAAGCACGGTGGTGGCAGTATCATGCTCTGGGGCTGTTTTGCTAATAAGCGGAATAATGAAATTGGCTTAAATGTAATGGCTGAAAACCCATCTAGAATCTGTGGACTGTGCTCAAGTCTGTGTTGGAAAGCAATCAAATTTAGTTTATTGGTACCAATAGCAGATATTGTGGAAATATGTCGAAATCTCCTGAGTCAAAAATATACATACGGCAATATTAGGTTCAATGTCCTTTGGCCATTTTCACCTCAAGTTGGTGCTTTTGGTAGTTTTGCTCAAGCTTCTGATTGTATCTTTGACCACACCTCTCAGCAGAACTGATGTTGTTAAACTATATTTAGTTTAACAACATGGACTTGTCTCTTCAGCACAGTTCACTGGATCTTGATGTGGTTTCAGTCAGGACTTTCTAGCCTGATTTAGCTGTTTATTTACCATGCATGATGTGTGTCTGAGGTTACTGTCTTGTTGACCCAACATTCTGGATGATAATTTTCAGTTTTCCTGAAGAGTGTGGAGGTAATCCTTCTTCTTATTTATTTTGTTTACTTTGTGTAAAGCAACAGAGCATAATACTGCCACCACCATGCTTGACAGTAGGTTTGGTGTTCTTGAAGTTAAGAGATCTCACCTTCTGTCCTTCAAAAATAGTTTTGCTCAAATGTTTTTTTCTTGTGATCCAGAAATTAAATGGCTCAAAGGGACTTTGTCATGTTTGTATATTTTTGATGCAGCAGGTTTCCAGAAGACCTACCATACATCCATGAAAGAACCAAAATGCATGATTGCTTTTTGCTTCAAAGATGTGTTTCATTCATTCCATCATCGAAAATGAAGCGTTCTGGGAGTCATTGGAAACTCAAGGCTGTCGTGATATGGATAGACTTTACAAGTTCATGTAAACTTGAGTTCACAACTGTAGGTCTTGGTTTGTTGATTGGTATGTTGTATACATACCTGCATAGAAATATATGCTTCATTAAAGGGTGCCGCTAAATGTGTCTTCTCATGATAATAAAAGGATTTGCAGTGGGTGCACGGTGTGCTGAATATTGTTACACATCGCTGTCGTGCAAGCGTCGAGCAGAAGAGGAGTCATCAAAACTCATTTGCATTTGAAGAGGATTATGTAAGATTAAAATAGATAAAGCGAGAACTTGTTATTACAGCTGGAGTTTTAAAATAATGCTTAATAATGATATGCTTCTTAGTCAAGTTAAGTGTTTATTTGTACTACAAGACTTAGCAAATTGCCTTCACGCTCAGCTGCAGCATCTCCCTTGCAGGTGCTATGGCTGAGTGTGGCTTTTGATGATGCTCTTTAGTAGTACAGTCTGTAACTCGCAGACATAGGTCAGACAAACAAGATCCAGCATATGGGTATGATAGACATAATAAGCGCAAACACACAGGAAAGATTACAGCTAAAAGGAGCTGATACAGGGATAATCCTAGTCGTACAAACGCACATGCTGCTACTTCTATGCTTGACATAATACTCTTCTTAGCTTTTAATCTAAAAATAACTGGAGGAAAAGCAAGACATATTGGATGGTGCACTTTTAGCTTTGGATCTGAATTCCAACGATTTCAAGCACTTATGGGCGTTTGTTGCTCCCGTTAGATTTCTGGCCACTGTGGGCTCATTTTTCACTGCAATATAAAGTCCTACACCTTTATGGAAGCAGCACAGCCATGACGAGCAGTAGAGATAACTCGAAATTGTGTTTTGCGGAGAATAGCAATGTTGTAATGCCTTACATCGTAGATATCACTCTACGTTTTAACGATACTTCTAAAGTTGAATTCCTTTTATTTATTTATTTTCCAAAAAATTGGGAGAAATGCCCTGAAATGTGCAAAATTTTTCCAAATGACCACAGGTGTTTCCAATATTGGAAAAAAAAAGGTACATACTACAGATGTTTTGCTACTTGCATTTTTCATTTCTTTCCATACTTGCCTTTTATCTGCAGTATGTAAACACAACCTGCAGTTCAGTCAAATACTTCCTGGATTTTTGTCACATGGCTGTCAGTTGCAGCTCAGTCACTCATGGCTTTACGATTGCGCTGACAATTTGTGCAGATTTTTTCTTTTTTACAGAATCTGGTTAGACTGAATGGTTAATTTTTGGTGAATTTTTTAAATTAGACATGTATACAGTGATTTTGAGGAAATATTGTGATTTTAAGCCTAGATTTGGTCAGGTTTTTTTGACAGACTTTAAGGACTGTTGAAAGATCAATGGTACAATATTGGCAGTTTTCTAAAGATAACATGCTTTTCAAACCTGCCGGAAGGTTTTGGGATTCAGAGGATTAACCTTAATGTTATTATCGCCTGAAGCAGTAAAAGAAGCCTATCCTCAAACAGACCTTAAAGACATTACAAAGTGTACTCACTCTCAGGGTCTTAAACTCAAATTTGGCTCCACAAAGACCAGAACATTTACCTAACCATTACACAGAAGATAAACACCAGAGTGCCAGACAAGGACAAATGCACAGACTCACAGACAGACCGCCTTAACAAGGGAAATTAAATGAGATTTGTGTTTCAGTTCTATAAACTCTAAATTAGCGGCTGTGACCTCGACTCATTCACTCTTCTCTAATGTTTGCACTAATGCCCCATGGTATTCTGTTTGTGTTTATTAATGCTCACATCCAAGGGCACGCCACGCTCAGTTTGACAAACACTCAGTCGAGCAGCCACACAGGTTTTAATGTCGAACACAATCCAGACACCACATATAACGAGAGCAGCCCTGACACTTTTATTCAGGTGTGTTCAAGAGGCAGTAAAACACACTCAGAATACACACTGCAGGAATCGCTTTATTTATTTATTTATTTATTTATTTTCTCTTTCACACCTAACTCTCTTCCTTTCTCCCCTTAGGAAAACATTTCCATCCCAGCATGCAACGCTCTCTGGCTTCGCTGCTGTATATATCTCTGTAAGCACTTCCTTTGCCTTAATTGCTGCATGTGTTTGTGTAATATGATGTGTTTGTGAATGTGTGTGTTGTCTCTTATGGACGGTTTATGTATGACAACAACTAATTAACCCTGTTGTATTTCATATTTTTGCAAAATCCTACTCTTACGCTCGTATTTTTGCACCACATGTCGTTGTTCTTTCTTAAATTGTCACGAATTCCTACTACTTCTTAACACACACTGCTGCTGGCATCATTAAACTCGCTGCCTCATCGGAGGATTTCTTCCCCGAATGAAATCACTGTCGCTTCATATAAATCACAATTGCATTGCACTGTTTACTCACTATGAGATTTCCGGATTGCAAACTGCCCTCAGGCCAAAGAAATGTCTAAATCGCATTAAAAATATAACCGAAACTGTCCTTTGAGGTCAGACTTTTTTTTACATTTGAATGCGTATCGGTCAGCTTTTTTTGCCGTTCTGTAATCCAGCGCTGACTGCAGCAATATGTGGACTGTATGGCAAAGTAGCACTGTCATTTTTCCATGAGGTAACACCCTCCCACACACATACATACATACGCACTCCTCCACCGATGGCTGTTGCAAGCTACTGGCCATATCACTGCTGCCTCACTGAGCCCAGTGTGCGCTCATTAAAGCTCACTAGACAGATTTCTGACGAGAAAAAGCGGAGGAGGCGGTGGGAAGCAGCTGTTTGAGTTGCTTGAGTTACAACATGTTGTCTAATCTGCTCACTGATGTCAGGTAATTTTTCTTTTCGGCATTGTTCGTCACTGCCCACCACATCGAGACGTTTATTTATTTAGCGAATTCAGTCTCAGGAAGGGAAATAAACACACAACACACAAGAAAGATCCCTTCATAAGGCAGATGCTTTATTCAAGAAGTGCAGAGAAGATCTGCGTTGAATATAAGTGAAATCTCCCCCGTTCTTGACAGCTTTTCCCTCTAGCTTTAAGAATAGCAGAGGCTTTTTTATGCTCAGTGCTGGATGGACAAGCTTGTTAAAAAGGATGTTTTTGCAAAGCCGGCTGTTCTGTCACTCAGCTGTCTCCAACTTTCTGTAATGGAAATGTGGCGTGCATGCACAGACTGTGAATGTACAGAGACCGTAAATATATATTCTTCTCCTTCCACTGAATCTGCTGCTCCCTCATCAACTCCGTTTCGCTGTCAGACGATTTTTTAAAGCAGGCAAATGCATATGCAGACTACAAAAGGGACGGATCCAGGCGGGATCATTTAGATGTGGAAATTTTACATAACAAGATTAAATCTTTTATGAAAGGACACTTTTTAAAAAGTTTTTCAATCTGTCCCACGCTTGCGGAGAAATCTTCAATCTGGAAACAAAGTAAAATAGGTTAGACAAGATGATCAATACCATTTTTCAGTCGAAACAGCTAAATATGAAACCACGGTCATAACATTAATGCTGCTATCGAGGATTAAGCAGTCTGGCTTTGAAAAAATAATTATGTAGAAAAGCTGGCAGCAAGTGTGCCAGAAAAATAAGTTAAAAGACAATGGAATACTTTTTACTTCAATATACATTAATATACATAATTTTCTTCCAAATAATGGCAAATATCTTAGAAATCTTTTTTTGTGGATTTATTTGTAATACAAAGTCATGTAATTTTCCAGCCAAATATTGCAAAAGGACAAAATATCAGTTGCAAAAATACCGATTTTTGATATTCATGTCTTTCACAGTTTTTTTTTTTTTTTTTTTTTTGGAGGTTTGCATGTAAATTAATACTTTTTTCTGTGATTTTAGTAGTTGTTGCCTGTAATGTAACAAAAACTGTAAAAAAAAAAAAAATGCTGAAATCATTTACCATTGAAATATAGAATTTTTCTTTTGAATAAAGGCAAATGTCTATAAAATACTGACATTTTCAGCTACTATTAATACAGTAAAAATGAGACCATTTTACAGCCAAATGTTGTAAAACATTTGTAAAATTATAGATTTTTTTGTGTGTTATTAACAGTTTTGGACATTATTTTTGCCGTTAACATGTACATTAATACTTTTTAAAAATGATTTTCTAGGTATGATATGTAATTTAACAAAACAGGGAAAATATGTAAAATAACAGTTTTAAGATAGAAAAAAAGTGTTTCTTTTTTCTCAAAATGGCAAATATTTGTGAAATAATGACATTTTTAGCTGATTTAAGTACAGTAAAATATAGCGGGACAGGAAAAATCTGTAAAATAATCAAAAATGAGAAATAAAATTATGAAACTGTTATAGTTCTGCCCTCTCAGACCACAACTTGGCGTCTTTCCATTTTAGCTTTTGTGCAGAAAAATCAATAGAACCATAACATGTAAACTGTTGAGCTTTACACATGTGTATTCATTTTTCAGAGTGCATTTTTATCATCAAACTCCTACATCTTCCTCTAAGTAAAGACTCTGCCGCACTCTCCATACGTCTAAGCTGTTTGTCCTTTCCTAAGTCGTGTCTTTTATCTCTCTCTGCAGATGTATTTCAACGCCAGCATCAACAGCACGACGAAGCTGCTGAAGCCACTGCTGGTGTTTGCTTTCTGCATGGCGGCGGGCCTCGCTGGCCTGACGCAGATAACTCAGCACCGCAGTCATCCCATAGACGTCTACGTGGGGTACCTGATAGGAGCCGGCGTCGGAGTCTACCTGGTCAGTTGGACAAAGTGCAAAAGACAAGCACAGAGGATCTGTCGAGCTCGGTATCACTTGGAGTGCTTAATTATTTTGCTTGCTAGAAGCCGTTTTTTTACCAGTGAAATTGTCCTTTAATTGAATTTTGTTTGTCCGCTTGAGTGTGTGAATGAGGACCATCGTATGCTTTTATGCATTTAGGGATTTGCTTTGTCCTCAGGGAGGAGTTAGCAGTCAGTAGGCGGCATGGTGGGAATGACAAAACACACACAAATAGATTTTTTTTAGATAAAGTGGCTTTTTTTCTGTTTTTGCTGTGACTAAACTATCCCATTGTGTTATTCTAACACTTTCCCAGCATGTGTTAACAAACGCTTATTTTTTTCATCACCTCTCCCCCCCGCCTGAGTGGCTTCCATAGTTTTCTGTCCCAGCAGTTTTTTTTTTCCTTTTTTTTTTTTTTTTGGCAGGCTATATATAGATTTTTCTATTACGGAGGGAAGGGAGAGAGAATGAATAATCCGATAAGAATTCTCTGGAACAATTTCACACTTCATTTTAAGAAAACTTGTCGTTGCCATTCTCCACGCGTCCTCCTTCCTCTCCCTCGCTTTTCTCTCGTCTTTCACTTTGTAAGAGGGGGAGCATTTCCTCCTGTCATTAGACGATGAGGGAAGCGAGTGATTCATGCTGACCTCAGACGAAACAGGAGGAGGGAAAAAAAAGACTATTCATGCACACTAATAGGAAAATCACAATTTTTCTCTCCCAAAGATTAAAGAAAATACGTTTTCACGCTCTAGTCTTTATTTAACATTCAGTGTGCTTCTATCTGCTCATTTTTTCTCTCCTCCTTACCTCCCTCCCTGTTTCCGCCTGTCCCTCATTAGGCTGTATACGCTGTGGGAAACTTCAAAGCGTCAGAGGAAGATGCTCCCACCTTACAGAGACTGGCTCTGTCCCAGCAGAAGGACGGTCTGAGGGTGTTGAGCCAACGGAGCCACGATTCGCTGTACAGAAAAACTCCACGGGTGTCCGAGAGCAGGGAGGAGCTCGGGGCTGGGTTGGGGTCAGGAGCTCGAAGTAAGGTAAGGAGGGAGAAGGCGTCTCTGGCCTCCCTCAAACGAGCCAGCGCTGACGTGGAGCTCCTGGCAACCCGTGGCCCCATGGGCAAGGAAACCATGGTAACCTTCAGCAACACTTTGCCCCGGGTTGCAAACGGCAACAGCCCCATTTCTCCTTCAGAGGAGCCAATCGCAACCCAGCGCCACATGACCTTCCACGTGCCCTTTGACCCCCAGAGGTCTCGGCAGCTTGTGTCGGAGTGGAAGCAGCGCTCGGTGGAGCTCCGCAGCCAGAGCTCCCGAGACGAGGAGGAGGGGACGGACAGGGGAGGCGAAGAAGGAGAAGGAGGCGACCAGGGGATGCCGTCGTCTCTTTACCCCACGGTGCAGGCCAACAACAGCACGGCCACGCCGACCGCACCCAGGATGGTTGTGGCGCCACCGCTCATTCACATCCCAGAGGAGGCTTCCCGGCCGCCGCCCGTCTCCCCGAAGAGTGCCAAGACTCGAGCCAAGTGGTTGTCGCTCACAGAGGGAGGAGTGAAGGAGCCTGGAGTAGGGCCCATCGCTGTGTCGACTCCCAGGGTGCCCAACACTCAACCCAACCAGCCTCCCAGCCAACAGAGAGTCACCCAGGTGAGGTGGAAATTAGAAAGTGAATGCATACAAATGATCAGGACTGCATTATCTTGAGCCGTGGCTTACAGCCAGGTCTGAAAAATGTAGCTTAGACAGTAGGGGAGATTTAAAAGCCACCAAACATTGTGTACGACACGCATTAATGATTTATCATGTTAGTAAAACCCAAACAGAACAACACTAGAAGAAGCCATTTCACTGATTAGTTTCCAATATAAAGTGCTCCCAAAAGAGTTCAAAGACTGATTACAGTTGGAGTTAAATCTTACTGAAAATTCTCAGAGGGATATTTATATGCTACTGTTACCCTTTACAATGTTTACTGTAATAAAAGTGTCTGAACTCTGGATTCTTTCTGCCAATAACAATTTGCTAATTTTAGTAGTGAAATGTTTTTATATAGGGGCTGCACTGATCCTCGGACCAGCGATTCACAGCTAGAAGATCCTCAGTTTGGGATATTTCTGTGTCACCTGTGCAGTGTGGGTTCTCGTCAGGTTCTCAGACTTCCTCCCCCAGTTCAAAAACATGCTGAGGTTAATGAGTGACTTTAAATTGTAGATGGGTATGAATGTGAGTGTGCTTGTTGGTCTCTATGTGTAACCCAGCGATGGACTGCGACCTGTCCAGGGTGTCTTCTGCCTTCGCCTTGAGTCGGCTGGGATGGACTCCAGTCCCCCACAGCCCTACAGAGGATTAGGCGGTGTATGGATGATGGATGGATGGGTGTTTTTATGGATGCATTCTGATGAGGTGTTCCTCTGTCCTGCAGGTCATAGCCATGTCCAAGCAGCAAGGTCACGGTCAGGTCAATTTATCTACCAAGACATCTGAGGGTGGCTCCTCCTCCGGTGGTGGCTCCAACTGCTCTGAGTCACCGTATTATCGGATCCCATCTGATCGAGACAGCTGCACTGGGAGCAACCCAGGGAGCATCGCTGGCAGTGGGAGCATCGTCACCATCGACGCTCACGCCCCCCACCACCCGGTGGTGCGTGTCTCGGCCAGCAACGGCAAGCCGTGGGAGTGGAGGAACACCATCAGCGGCAACATGATGACGGCCGACCCGGCGGGCGACAAGCACCGCACAGCGCTGCAGCGGCAGGACAATGTGAGCCACTACCGGGACTACCGGACGCTGCCGGTGAAAACGGACTCGCTCTGCTCCTCCTCGGCCAGCGGCAGCGCAGAGGGCGGAGCCGAGCTGCCTCCCCCGCCGCTCCCCACCTCCTCCTCCCCTCTCCCTCCCCCACCACAGCTGCTGTCATCCCCTCTCCCGCCGCCGCCCCCGCACTCGTCCTCGTCCCCCCTGCCTCCCCCTCCACACCCCAGCAGCTCCTCTCCGATGCCTCCGCCTCCCCTCCACCCTGCCTCCTCTCACATGCCCCCACCTCCTCACCCGTCCTCTCAGATGTCCCCGCCGCCCCTCCCGCCATCCTCCCAAATGCCCCTGCCTCCTCACCCGTCCCCCTCCCAAATGCCCCGCCTCCTCACCCGTCCTCCTCCCAAATGCCGCCACCTCCTCACCCGTCCTCACAAATGCACCTACCTCCACATCCCTCCTCTTCCCCTTTGCCTCCTCCACCTCATCCCTCCTCCTCCATGCCCCTGCCTCCTCACCCGTCTTGCTCCAGCATGCTCCCTCCTCCCCCCACCCTGATTTATTGATAGACAGCCACAGCCAGGCGTTGTCCCGCTCCGGCACGCTGCCCCGCCGGCCGTCCGTGTCCGCCCGCAGCCATGCCGAGCAGGAGCACTACTACAAGGCCATGCAGAACGAAAGGATGTTATAGTGAAGCTGAAAGGCGCCGGACATCTTTGTAATATCAGAGATTGTACTTAGGAAGACTCTGCTGAAAAAGGACAGTGAAACAAAGTAGGTTGTGGCAGGTGAATGGAGATTTATTACATTTGGAAACGGTTTAGAGACCCTGAATCCAGCAGTGACTTTGGGAATGTCTGGCAGCTTGTGGACTCGGCGGGGGAGCTGCTTTTCCCTGCTCATACATACTGCCCACAGCGCCAGCTCAACAGCCCTGACTGGAAAAAAGAACAGACAAGAGAAGAAAGAGAAGCAAGGTGAAGAATTATAAAACCCTACTTCACCTCTGGTTTCAGCACGCACATCCTCTGTGTTTCTTTAAGATGAATTCAAAGAGGGAACGAAGAAGCTGCAGCTGAAAGAGAGAGATCACAATGAACGGCCTGGGATTTGCTCAATCACGTTTCCCTTGACGTGGGGGATAAAACAGAGAAAACGAAACAACTATAGGCAATACTAGCTCTTCTTAAACTCCGCGCAGCTGTTTGAGGTTGCCATTGAATTACACAACAGAGAATTTACTCTTGTAAAGCTCTTGTTTCAAAGCACCCAACAGCTGCGGAAAGCGGGAAAGGATGCAGTAAGGTCAAGTTCAACCACAGGTTCAAGAGCATTAGCCACGACTTGCAGAAGGATGAGTGCTTTTACCCCTCGAAAAACACACCAAATGGGGAATTTTATGTTTGACGCACGCGAAATACACAAGCAAATGTGTCAGTATCCACCAGAGAGAGGCAGCTTAGGAAGCATCGCTTGTGGATGGGGAGTGAGAAGAAGGAGAAGGAGGAGGGGAGTAAGGAGGATCATGCACAGTTGGACACCCCTATACAGACGTCACTGAATGGATTACCGTTGTAAACATGAGAGGCGGTGGAACGGAAAGAGAATTGTTTCTAAAACGAAGAGGGTTTCTGGGCCTCGCAGCACAGCGAGCCAGGCTGACGGTCTTGTCTTCGCTGCGTGCAAAAACCTGCCGCGGAACGGAGGTTGAAGCCGCGCTAAGGAGATTAACGTTTGTTTATCAAACCATGCTAGCACACCCTTCGCTTTTTTGGTCCCTCTGGCAAACCACAATAGTGACGAGAATGTTTATGGAAAGCTTCCAGGCAAGTGGCGCGGCACAAAATAATGGCTAAAGCCGGTGCTGGTTGGACGCGGCTTCATAGATGAGTAATAAAACATGAAGAGCAACTTTGGAATTGTCAGGTTGTAAAAAAAAAAAGATCTTTCAATGGTGTGTATCCATGCTTTTTTAATCTAGCTTTCTGGATTATCAGAAAGACCTCTGCAGGAAATTTATTTATTCACAACTTGGTAATATGTACAATTCCAGACTCCATCCATCCATGAATTGATTATTTATAATCATTTATGTGTTGCAGGATCAGGACAGATTGCCAGTCTATCACTGATCAACCCTTTATTAAAGCTGCTGTCCGGAGTTTGAATCGCAGCGTCTCCCAAAACACTGGTGGTCCCACCCTCCGTCCCTCTGATTTCGCACTTTTATTTGTGCACGCGCACAGTGCATGAGAGGAGTGCCCGGAGTGCTGCAGCATCTTGCCTGTTTTGCTGTTTTCCCCTCTTCTACATTTAGTACATTTAGTAAATAATAAAGGAATTACGTTAGAATTCTGTATTGAGTCTAACTTGTCCTAATACCAAAATAACATGAATCTGCTAGGACGAACGAGTAAAGTTTCAATATGTGATTACACTCGTGTATCCCTCTCGATGGCGTTGTTTATCAAACTTAGTGCATTTACGCGTGTATATGTGTTACATTGTTTATTTATTTCTATCTAGAGTTCAGAATTGCATGACTCCTCTGACGAAGAGTATGTCCCAGACGCCCCAACATCTTCCTCCAGAGGTCGGGCATCTAAACGAAGCCGTCAGGCGGGCTATGGAGGCCGTGGTCGGGGAGCGACGCGAGCACCCCGAGCCAAAAAACGTCCTGCAGTCTCTTGGCCTGACAAGCCGTGGGATTGGTAACTTTTCTGGAAATTGCTGAGCCCTGATGCTCTCTCCTCCACAAGCAAAACAAATGTGCACGCGGTTGCATAGTGCGGAGCTCTCCCACACCTCTGCATGGGCTTGCTTGCTGTGCGCGTAACTGTTGATTGACAGCATGACAAAGCTGAAGCTCGAACTTGATTGGTCGGCAGCAACCGGCGCTTTTTGGAATAACATGGGGGTCTATGAGAGGAAGGCGGAGCTCAGGAATAAATTTTCATATCGCGTTATACTAACTTTATATTATAGTATCGAACTAGACTAACACATTTAAGCTTTGTTAAAAGATGATACATAAATTGAAAACAAACGGAAACTCCGGACAGCAGCTTTAAGTTTGCCTTAAGTGAAATTTTTTTGTTTTCAAAAATGAAATAAATCCATAGTTTGTTCTTAAAATTAATGAAAACAACCAACCAATGCCATGTCAGAGCATCAGAATTTTTAAAAAGTCTCAATTCAAGGTTCACTTGCCCACTTGTTTAAGTGCTGTTAAACCACTTTAGCAAGTGTATTTTGCTCAGTTGCCACAGAATTGTAGCTGTTCATACAGACGATGGCCAAAATACAGCTGCTGATGACAAGGAAAACAAAGAAAAACAACAGAACGCTCCAAAACAACCGAGTAAGTGGGTTTGGACATGAGATAATATTGTGAATTGTGAACCAAAAAAAATCTTTAAATTTAGTCCTGTGATTATGCAAAAATGCTATCTGTGAAACATCAGAAATGTTTTAAAAAACATTTCTGATACAGATTAATTGAGTTCAGTCATTTATCAAGCAAAAATGGCAAAAAATTTAGAATTTTGGTGTTGAAAACTTGCGCAAATAGCATCGATCATGTTGCCAATTAGTTAAATATTCTGAAAATCAATCATTTTACCCCTATATTGTACTCTAAGTGGGGACAATCTGGTGTTCTTCCTGCTCACCCATTTCTCTTGTGTGTATTGACACTCCGTTGTACAAAGCTGTTTTCAGGTACCTCTCATTCTTCTGTCAGAAGATATCTTCTCTAAGGACAAGTGCTTTATTTTCGACCATAATTTTGATCATATGTTGATAAAAATACAGACTCAAACGCTCAGATGAAGTTCCACCAAGGCGCCTAAACATCACGAAGGACACGTGAACAGATTTTTGTAAAGTCGTGCTCGGAAGAGGCTGTGGAACAAGTTGTATTTTGTAGTGGCGCTCCTTCCACAGGGAGCTGGTAGATAAAGTTTCTCGTCAGTTTGTGCTGCATGTGTGTACGAGTGTTTTTTTTATTAACTTCTGTGCTTCGAGCCTGCACCGTCAGGCGGACACGCTGGTGATTATCGTACTTTTTGCCCCCTTTGACTGTAAAAAATACTTCTCTAATATTATTAATACTGTTATTATTATTCCACAGTCCTCTTTTTTTAATGGACTAATGTTTTCTATCTGTGGTGATGTGTAACATTAATAACCTTCTTGAATAAAAAAAAACAAAATAAGACTTCTTAACTGAGGTTTCATCTTGTTGGTGCTTGAAAGCAGAGTAGCAGGTGTGTGTGGCACAGCTCAAAATAGAGAGAACGGGTCAATGCCGCTGCAGCTTTTACCGCCACTGTAATGAAAAGGATCTTCCTCCATTGATCCTGGGTTATGAGAAAACACTCGGGCTCATTCATACGCTCACACACACAAATATGCACAGCCAGACGGATGTAGCACGGGCACATTTGCGGCGCTACTTTCTCTCTGTTCCTGTGGTCGACAGTGTCGGGTTTCCATAATGAATTCTGCTTGAATGTTGGTCAATGTCTGATGACCTGCAGGGCTACAGGAAGAATTCATGTGTGTGTGTGGAAAGAAATATGTCCTTGCTGACAAACTTTTGCCCAAGCTGTGAGTAAAATCAAGCTGCTTTGGCTATTCTGATATAAATTCCTGCATGGTTCAGGAGATGTAAACTGGGATTTATGTGTGCATTTGTGTGTAAAATTAATGCATGGTCCACATTAGGGATATTAGGGAATATTTGGCACTGATATACGCTAAATGGGGTGTTTTAACAGCATGTGACAGCAGAGAATCTGTCATTCATAGCTAGGCTTCTTCATTAATAAGATGGCTGAAAGTGAATATCTGAATTCTGCTTATGTGGGATCGACTGAGATTAATCAGTTCGTGTCTTGCAGTTATGCAGGCTGTTCTTCTCTATTTTCTGAATATTTCACTGTTTGGTCACTTTTATTTATCGCCCACTAAGGTCTGTATTTTAAAGCTTTATTAATTATTGTTTTCCAGAGTCTTAGCCGCTAGCTGTTAGCATAGCCTTAGCCACTGTGAGAGCTGCTAATTTCCTAATTTGTGGCGACATCATGCGTTTCCTTTTTCAATTTTTGCAATCTCTGATTGAGAGACATTTCTGAGACCACAGACTGAGAGATGGCTGCAGCAGACCTGAAGTAGCACATTTGATTTATTAATAATCGGCCAATAAAATTACTGATAATCAGAAAAATGCCAAATATCGGTCACAATAATCGGCCAGACTGATAATCAGTCTATCCCTAGTCCACATGTAAGTGAGGTCCATTCGGATATACGTCAATTTTGGGGCTTTCTTTTCCTCCCATTTGAAGGCATGGCTCTGCTTTGTCTCGGCATGTTTGCATATTTGTGTGTGTCCAACGCTGTGGAGCATTGAGCTGTGTGATAAGGCCGTAGAGGTAGCGGGGGGGCAGATGGTGTACTGAGGCCTGAGGACAGTCAGCCTGTCCATGACTCACACTCAGCAAGCCAGCAGCTCTCTCTTTCCCTCTCCGTCTTCTCCCCTCTCTCTCTCCTTGGTGGCCCAGAAAGCACAACACAGTGTGTATTTCGCGTGCGACTGCGGGAGGCACCAGAAAATGTGGACTGAGCCGTCTGCATGTCTATTTTGGTGACCGTGTGCCTACGTTTATGCTTATAGCTGTGTGTATTTGAGAGAGAGAGAGAGGCTGTCCAGGGAAGAAGATGCTGACATCCTTTTCAGGACTGATTTACCGCAGCACAACGGCACAAAAGCCTTTTGTCCGCAGCTCCACTTTTATCTCACTCAGTTTGTCACTATCATTCTACCTACTGCCATCTCAGTCTGCTGCTTGTCAACCTTTCCGCACAGAGGAAGTGGATTTGGGGCTTAAATTTTGTACTCCCTCAGCTCTGAGTCGCTTGAATGAGGGATTTGGATTCTAAAGGATCATGAAGCTCATTTTGCTTTCAGTTTCAATCAATAGCAGGGGTCATTTTTCTTAAAAATATAATATTGATCCCTTTGAAGCATGGCGAGGATGCCACAGGGAGTAACTGTAATCGCAGCAGACTTGAAGGATGAGTTTTGCATCAGGAAAATGAGGGGTTGAGGAAACCCTGTTTAATAAGAATCTTGAAGGGCTACACTAATTATGAAAAGGAGGCAAAAATGATGATTCCCTTGGTGTGAAAAATTCAAGCTGGGATCCACAGTAAATTCAATTTAAGTCTCACAAGGGCCTATTAAAGCTGTGTTTGAAATCCTATCATTTGTTGACCCACCAGACCTCGTAGCTCTTTCACATCCCGAATGGTGCAGACCGCCACCACAGCTGGGGGTGAAGACTGACATTTCTAGGAAGTTTGAGTCAGTAGCTTTATTCCCAAAGCGTGTTTCTACCAATTTCAACAGTTTTTACTGGACCAAACAAACAGACGACCTTTAAAATTAGTAAGGAGAGTAGGAAGGAACATTTCGCTAGGGGGAAGACATAATTTCCCCTCCGCTGTTTCATATTATATACCAGCTCTCTCGCTATTTAACCCACAGGCCATGGAAGGTGATAAATGTCTTACCAGGCTACCAACCACACTGTTACAGCTCGGTTGGGAGCCTGACATTTTTATAGGGTTGTCTTCACCACACAAGGCAACTGTTGCTTTATAGGAGCTTGGGTTTCAGCCCCAATAGTTCTTTAGATATTTCTTGCATGGACTGTTTTTTTTTTTTCTTTGTTGAACTGACAGTCTGAAGCCATGCTAGCAGCTCTAATTGGAGACTGTGGTTCTTTGTGCTAAATGTTCATGCAAAAAATTAAGCAGGTATGTTGTTTATTGTGGTTGCTATCTTGTCATTACGTGTGAAGTGGAGCTGAAAATGATTATTATTATTTTTGCAGGTATTTGGTCATAAGCCGCAGCGTTTGGTCCAATGTTGACATCTAATGAAAATCCAAGGATCTCGGGTGTTTTTGCAGTCTATCCTGAGGGGAAAACGTGTGTCTGTAGCAAATGCCACAGCGATCCATCTAATAATTGTTCAGGAATTTCACTCAACCTTCTGCTGGTGCTACAGAAATGTCAGTAGAATTTCTCCTCTAAGGATGTTTGATGTCCAGTCACAGTTGCTGAGATGTTTCATGCTTGGACTCATGTTCGTAGAGTTGCACTGCTAACACATAAAAACTCATGAACTCATCAGCAGCAGAGTAAAAGCAAAAAATAAATAAATCACGTCTGAAAATAAACTATCTAAAAATTCCTTGAAAGTTGACTTTCAAGGCTTTCATGTGACAGCTTAAAGAAACACTCCACTAAGCAGAGAATGTATGCAAGATCTTTCATTCCGCCTTTCTTTACCTCTCCAATTATACTTGACATGACTGCTTGACTGTCTCTCCCCTGCCTCCCTCTGAGAGCAGATAGCGATGGAGATGTAGACAGTTTTGCTCCCGCAGCCTTCGACCCCCCCCCAACCAATGTATGAGCAGAAACATTCCTATGAACAGCAACGCTCGCTAGAGATTTGCGAGTTTGGAAAAACATCTCTCTTGAAGTGCACACGCAAACGCATACATTTCAAACACGCTTTTGCCCTCGTGATTTTGTCGGCATGTAGAGACGGATAAAGAGGGGGGAGTGTATTTGAGCATGAGCGGGCTGATGCAGTTGTGCCCTTACATGCATGAGTAAGACTGTACAGTACATGACTTCAATACCCTACAGGCCTAGGAATGGGGAGTAACACACTGACACAGTTATCAGACCAAACTAATTGGGTCTGGGACTGTATGTGTGTGTACGTGTGTAAGTCGACCTTTGTACATGCATGTCGCAATGTGTGCAAGTGACCCTTTCCTGCATTTGCAGCTGCACACAATACTCCATGTGTGTTCTCTTTCACCGTTTTCTGACCTGTGTTTTTACAAAAACTGTGAGGACGTGTTTGCATTAGTCCGTCTGCTCGTGTGTGTGTGTGTGTGTGTGTGTGTGTGTGTGTGTGTGTGTGTGTGTGTGTGTGTGTGTGTGTGTGTGTGTGTGTGTGTGTGTGTGTGTGTGTGTGTGTGTGTGTGTGTGTGTGTGTGTGTGTGTGTGCTTGCATCCCTTTACGCATCTATAATCCGTGCATCTATCGCACGAATGCCCCTGTCCGTCCACGCCGCCTCACCTCTACTCCTGTACGCCTTTTCGAATCCGTAAACATCCCTCCATGCCAAGGAAAAAAATGTGTCTGATGTGTCAAGAGTTTTCTATGGAAGCTCTTGGCAGAGGATCACGCACCCCTCACGACTGTCTGACCCAGTTTCAGTCCTCACATCGCCACATTTAAGATGCTGAGGGATATAATGCATAATAGACAAAATACACATGAAATACAAACACACACACACACACAAGGAAACACACATTCACATTTAACTAGCTCTGCAACAGTCGTTGTGCTTCACCAAATCTGCACTTGCACATAAATGTAGCTCGCAAGAGTTCCCCACCAAATAATTCAGTATGAATTTTTTTTTTTTAAAGCTTGTTAATCCTGTCTAAATCAGTCGGTCTGGGAGCATCAATTTAATGAGTAAATTAGAGCGCTGCGGCACTACACTCATCTTTACTCATGCCTGTGATCCATCCTATTTCATATCAGCTGCAAGCAGGGGAGCGGAGACAAAAACAGCATGTGACTTGGTTTGGAAGTGTCTGTTTCTGTGTCTTTTCTGACCTTCTGCTTGTTTGTGATGCCAGGAGTTGTGCGCCATGATCAGAGGTCAAAGATCTGAATGCGAATATTCAGTGAGTTGTAGAAACTGATGAGCTGTGGAGTTCAGGGATGGATGGAAAGGAAGGAACAAAAAAAACAACTCAGGAGGACAGGAGTGAAGAAAGGCAAGAAGAGGAGGAGGAGGAGTGATGTAAATTTAAATTAAAATGGAATGATAGACAGAAACAAGGGACTGACTAAGACTTAAAGGGGAAATAAGGCAAAAAAGAAGTTAGCAGCAGAAGCAAAATGAAGGAATGAACAAACAATGCACAAGGAAGGTAGAAAAATATGAAGGAAGACGACCAAGGGAAGAATAGAAACAGAAAAGACAAAGAGAAAATAGAGGAAATGGGGAAAAAGAAGGATTGAATAAAGGACTGGAGCAAGGAGGCAGCTAGATTAAAGAAAAGGGAGCAAAAAAACAGATGGCTAAATGATTTGGGCAGAGAAAAGGTTTCTTTTTCCACTTCGGATGACTTCATGGGCGAAAATAAAAGAGCTGTCACTCCTCTGGGACTCCCAGTTGAGCCTAAGAATGGATCGCTGGCTCCACCGCGGTACTCGCTGACCTGCAAAACAGCCACCGATTAACACTTTGTCACATCTGATGCCAGCTTGATCCGCCACCAAAGCGGGGGGAAATCATAGTGATGGAGCGTGTTAGAGACAGACAGACAGATTGAGAGATAGAGAGAAAGGAAAGGCAAGAAAATAGGAATCCAGTTGCATTGCCTTGAGAGAAGCATCACAAGAGTGTGGGCGTCTGCAGTGATGGGACAGTGACAGTAGGTGTGCAGCTAATGATGCTGTCTTATAATGGGGTCGACACATTCGTTCTCACTTGCACGTTTCCATTGCATGACCCTCATTATTCTCCTGTGGATTTACAGCAGCAGCAGCAGCAGGCTGATGTGCATTTGTGTACTTATTCAAAAGGACAGCTAAATTATGAGGACTGTATTTGAAGAAAAAAAAAGGATTCAAACTGGGACCAGAATCCTCATTATTTATGTCTGGTTTGGTGGCAGTATTCCGCCACCATGGGGAGAAAAACAAAGAGAACTGAGACAGAGGGACGTAGGGAACAAGGAGGACGAGGGGAATTAGACAGAGACGACGGGGAAAGGGTTAAATAGCAACATTATCTTTTTGATGTACTTCGGTGAAGCGGCTCATTACGAAGCAGAGCTGAGAAAAGTTCAAAAATTCTCCAGCTCCCACACACACACACGCCCACAAACTCTGGCACAACAGCACAGAACAACACAAAAACAATCTACAGTGGCCCACAATTGGCATTTTAAAGCCTACAGTGAGAGACGGAAGCCGGTGGAGACACACAAAGCGAAAAAAAAGAGGAAAAAAAGTGAAACGTTTTGGCGTTTTTCTGGCCCAGTGCACTGAGGGTATTCCAGGATGCAGGAAACTCTTTCTACTTCCACCCCCCAAGGCCTCAATCTGCCTTTCAGCTCAGTCTGTCTTTCTCTCTCTCTCTCTCTCTCACACACACACACACACACACACACACACACACACACACACACACACACACACACACACACACTCTTACCCATTCACTTCTCTCCTGCTGTGGATTTCCACCCGTCTCCTCCAAATTCCACTCAGTTATTTTCATTTTGGGGAATTTTTTATTTATTTTTTTTATTCTGGCAATGTTTATTCATGACCAAGGTTTTAAGAGCGAGATAAGAAGCCAAGTGCTGAGCTAGCCTCCAGGGCTGTGGGGGCTCCAAGTCACTCGCACACGCACACAAATACACAAACTACGTGCACGTGAACGCACGCGATAAGACAACACTTGAGTGTTTTCATGTGTGTTTACAGAACCGCCGTTATTATTTGGTTTCCTGTCACGTAATAATGTTGCCGTCCATGAAACTCCCGTATCAATTTGAGACTCCCTTTGTTGTTTCTGTCAAGGAAAGAGTCATTTTTTAAATTTTTTTTGTGTGGAGACGTCACTGCCAAAACATGCCTGACCCTCATCTGTCAGCAGTGTTTATCATGATGTCACACACACACACACACACACACACACACACACACACACACACACACACACACACACACACACACACACACACACACACACACACACACACACACACACACACACACACACACACACACACACACACACACACCAAAAGAGAGGCTGCTTCTTTGCCAAACCTCCTGCTCATGCGTGTAGTTGTGTTTGGATGTTGCTGGCTTGGTGTAAAAAATGGCTCGAGGGAGTGAAAAGATGAGGGGACGTGATGCGCATGAAGTGAGACAGAGAAAGTGAGGCGCTTGTTTCTCAGAATGGGTTAAAATCCGTCTTATTCCCCCTCACAGGCGCCTAAATCTGCTCAGCCGCTTCACTGTTTCTGCACCTTCGTCTAAGTCCCCCAGACAATCCGCCACAATCTGATCCCTCGGCAAGTCTTTCTTCCAAATTCAGAGAGGTGAGCTCAGGCCTGAGCCTGGTCGTCTGGCCTGGCCAGAAATGTGATCGCAACTGTTGGATCTACCTAAAATAGCTTGACATACTTGCACTTGCAGGTTTATCTTAGAATATCAGTCCTGTTTTTCTACTTTCCTGCTCAACAGTGAAGGTGCAGACAGCAAAATGTTCAATCTTTCCTCACATCAGCAGCTCATACAATGTACTGAGAACTAATAACCCAGCATGCATAGATTGTAATCATTGTTCCAGGATCATTTTCCCAATTTGAGACCTGCAGTCTGATATCCCACATGTTGGAAGTTGACTATAATGTTCGGTCCCAACATTATACTTGCTGAAATATAACCTGATTGTCTACATAACCTTTCACTTCTCAACTTTACTCCAGTTTTAACCTAGACACGTAGATTTAGTTTTAATCTAGACCAGTATTTCTTCATGCACACTGGTGGAAAGTAAGTGCATTATCTCACGCACTATGCATAAGTATGATGCTGCTTTATACTTCCACTAAACTATAATTCAGAGGGATAAAATCTACTTTTTACGACACTACATTCGTTTGATAACTCTTTTTATGTAGATAAAGTAAAGCAGTAAGATAAAAACTTTACTGAGCCCATAAAACAGATAAATCACCGTTATCAGCTACAGTATTAGATTGACAAAAGCACTACTGCATCAAGATTTACAATCCATTAATATATATATTAATCTGACAAATGCCATTCGACGTATTTACTACTTTGATTTTTCATCTCCTCCAGTGAAAATCTGTTTTTTTACATAGTTAGCATGCTCATTTGTTATTTTTTAATAAGCTGTAGAACAAGTCATGAGCAAAATTAGCAGCCGATGACGTAACTGAGCATTTCCACCACATAACTGCAGCTACCAACGATAGCCTCAAACGTACGGATTAAGCTTTCTAAGGTCCACAAGGGTACTTCAAAAAGTTATCAGCAATAAGCGGCATAACTCCAATTTTAAGGCATAACTGTACGCTGTAAAGCCTCATATCAGTGTCCACGAAAACTCAAACGCATATACGCCCGTCCACACAGCACAAGTTTAAGAAGCAGCCAAATGTTGCCCCATGAACCTCATTCACCCGACCTGGCATTTTCAGATTGATGATGAGGTCATGCATGCTGCTATCTGGAGACTCAAGATGTGACCTACTACCACGAAGGGATCGTGAAGCTTGAACATCAGTGGACCAGGTGCATTGAAGTTATAGAAGAGGTGTTGAAAACTAATATGAGAACAATCCTCTCCTTATGGCGTTTTCTTACTGAGGCCGACAACTTCTTGAAGCACCCTCATACATCTAACAATATAAGGAAACTATCCTGTCTACATGCAGGACGGTGCTTTCCAAATCATTATTTTTTTATTAGAATAGACTTCTGGCTTACCTGTGTTCACCGCAAAAGTAGTTTTACAGAGTCAGAGGTGCACTGGTATGCCTGAGCTGCAGCATGCATTCTAGTGGAATGCATGGAGTTGCATCTGAGCCATTTAAAGGAAGGAATGGGTTATTTACATGTTAAAAAAGCTCTAAATATGTAACTTTAACACAGAGAGATGAGTTTTCAGGGGTTAAACAAACAATCAGAGAGGCTGCTAATACTTTTGAACAGTTTTTAGCATTCACTTAAATCCACAGCGTCCACTCAGAACAGTATTATTGCAATGTGGTTGGCTATTGGTACTTTCACTCAAGATTTAAGTGCTTCTTCCACTTTTAGACATGCAGCTGATCAAAACATAGCTTACTGGGAAGTGACTGCTCCAATTCTCAAGGCCCTATCTTGTAGTTACTGACAGGAAAATGATGGGGTAATGTTGTCCAACCAAAATTAATGCTTCAATATTTATATGGCAGAAAATAATAAAAAAATTGTGTCATTATAATAGCTTTGTACCTTAATTTTGTGCATATATAAGCTAAAATAAATGCATTTTATCCTCACTTTAGTAAAATGACAACTGAAGTTTAGAGAATAGAGATCTATAGTAAATCCAACAGATAAATATGTATGTTTTTTTCATGCAAACAAACCCTATTTGATGCTGAAAAAAAGAAGAATTTAAGTAACTGTCTGACCAGTAGCTTTGCAGAAAGTAGCATGTCTGTAACTGTATCACCACCTGCTGGATGTTGGCTGCAGGTGCAACATATTTTGGATGCTCTGAGGATGCAGATGTGAAAGAAAAATTAGGGTCAGACCAAAAATAAAACATAAAAAAAGGAAGCAGGAAGGAGCTTAGATATATAAAATCTATGTGATTGTGAATTGATGAAAATAACAGATGGAGAAAAGCTTAGCTCAGTGCTAGAGGCTGCAAAGCCATTCATCCCTCAGAGCCTGGGGTTATTTATGTAACAGAATGAAATCACTTTATTTGAAGGAGCCTCGACGCTGGGCCTGTCCGCCACTAGATGGAGAAGTGGGGCAGCAGAACCGAGAAGAATGGCGCTTTGCATTCTCCTCCGGCAGAAACGCTGGATTTCATCCCATTTCTAGGCTGCACGTACTCGAAGCAGCCCTGATAGCAGACAGCCTGCTTCTCCTGAAAGTCATATGATCAGTCTGGAGGAGAGCCACTTCTTTCTTTATCTTTTCTTTTTTTTTTTGAGGAGGAGGACGCGTATCTCAGTCAACGTGCGGCAGCAACAGCAGCCAGGGCCCCCTTTATCTCCACCAGGCAGGGAGGCGTATCCTTTTCCCCTCTGCAACCCCCTCCACATACCACTCTGACTCCCTCTCTCTCTCTCTCCCTCCACACTAACTAGACTAACAACCTGCTTCAGACGACGCCCCACAGCCCGTGAGATTTCCGCGGTGCCAAAGTCGCGCGTCGTGCGTCTTTGTCGCTTTCGAGAGGAAGGTCTTCATCGTTGCGCGCAAGAAGCTGCCCGCGGCATCACCTCTGCGATAATAACAGAGAGGGTGCCAGCCAAAAGAAGAAGAAGAAGAGGAGAGGGAAGAGGAGAGGGAGGAGGAGGAGGAGGAGGAGGAGGAGGAGAGGAAGAGGGGTGTTAGAGTATTCCCGAATTGACGCTCAGAAATAAACAACACCTCGTTTTGGAAGACGTCTGCGGCGGGAAGGAAGCAAAAATCTGCAACTGAGTAAGTCGTGATTTCTAGCGCTTGTGTGTGTTTCTCTCCGTGAGTGTGTTTTTTTTTTCTTTCCTGTGCCTGACCTGCTTTTTGGTGATTTGTCCAGCAGCTGGTTGTGCAGCGGCGGAACATTTGAGCTTGGCAGCATCCTTTTTTTTTTTTCTCGCCACGGACAGGAGAGGAAGATGACATTAGCGGGACAGAGGAGATGAAATTGTAGGGGTGAAAATAGGAGGAATGCAGGCTGGTCTGATCTGTTACTGTAAACACTGTGGCTGCGTTTAGGGAGATGTCACAAGAGATGCAGCATCCTTTCAAGGGACGAAATCCAAATAACATTGCGCGCAAGCGACTGATTTAAAGGGGAGAGATTTGCGGGATTTCTGCATTATTATGTCATGTCATCCTCTCGTGTGTGCCTAGAGGGCCGCTTTTCCTCACAGTACTGTACTTCCACAGGCATGATACGGCCGACAGGTGTAAGGGGACGACATGTTTACGCGCACTGCTTTGATGATCCGTCATGCAATATCGATCTGTTTGGCGAGGAGAGTGGTTTCAGTGTTGCCAGTATTTTTTTGCGCGCCTTGATGGGGATTTTTTTTTCATATATTTTTGTACCAGTGGCGCCAACCGTGCGCCGAGTTGGGTGAGGAGATGCTGACTGGTTGTGGAGGAGAGAAGGAGGAGGAGAGTAACAGGGTATTCTGTGTGTTGTGATGTGAGCAGTCCGCTCCAACATGGCGCGCATGAGCGTGATAAAGCTTGGCCATTACATACTACAGTGTGGAATTTACACTGAGCAGTGGACCAGAGAATGGCTGTGTGTGCATCCTAAACACACTGGTGTAAATTCATTGCCAGCTCAGAGTTGTCACAGGTTCATATCTCCATCCTCTCAGAATATCACGTAGGCTTCTATGTGTGTGTTTCTATTCCTGTCCCTGAATAGAACATTGTCATCAGTTTTCTTCTCTGTTTTCGCAATTATGTTTGATCACAGCAGGTAAGGCCACGACCAGACAAAGAGCGTGTTTTTGTTTGGTCTCGTGGCCATTGTTTCTCTCCAGGGTTTCCTCCCCGTAAAAACTGACCGTTGCGGACAACATCTTTGTTGTTGACATGATTCTGTAAACACAACACACCCAGTGCATCTCTGAATCCTCGGACAGTGGAGATCAACGCTCTGTAAGGTTCAGCAGAAAGGATAGGGAGGCACCTGTTTGATCCCTAGAAATGAGGGCTGATAGATTGTTTCTGCATCGACATCATGGTGTTAAAGTTTCAGTTTTTGACAAAATGAGTCGATCTAATCAATTGAAGACACTGGAATCAACATGTACAACATTTGTCCTAGTGTCCTCAGGTTTCACCAATACTGGAAATAAATGGCAACATTTCACATTGTTGACATTTTACGACTTGCATTTTTAATGTGTTTCCGTACTTGTCTCCCATCTGCTATGTTTACACACAACCAGCAGTTCAGACAAAAGTCCTTCAGTTTTCATCAAGAGACCACTGGTCACAGCTGAATTAGTCGTGACTTCTCTGTTGCGCCAAGGAGCGCAGAATTTTATGCGTTTTTCAGATATTAGTTAGCGCAAACAGTTTATTTGGGGGGAATTTTTATATGAGACTTGTAGAATGAAGTCAGACAGTTTTTATTGCAAAATAGTCAAATGACAACCAGTAAGGCAAATGAACCTAAACACATGGTGTTGCAACTTGTTTTTCTGCTTGATACAGAAAGTAAACTTCCACGAGAAGTTTGTCTAATTAAACAGAATTTACTGTGATTTAAGGGCTCTTGGATTTACGGTGTTTATTTGAAACTTTAATTACAAGACACAGAGTTCGTTAACATGAAGGTTCCACATGTGCACAACAAAATCAGAGAGGAGCATGAGAGAGACGATGAAAAGGAAGACTTAGTCACAAAAACACAACATCAGATGATGACATTGACCAAAAACAGGTCATATGTTGGCAGCCGTTGTTGCCGACTACACAAGGCGACACGGTTAATTTGTTTTAACCATTGAAATCAGCACCACAAAGCTCTGTGTGATGAGTACAAAGACAAATCTGAATGCCATTTATAGGAAGAAAAAAGCTGTTGCCAGTGTTACAGCAGTCTTTTGGATGCAGATACACTTCCCTAGAAAGTCACCCCAATCTTTCTAGGAATGATTAATTCATTCCAAGAAGTGTTATTCAAGTAAGCAAGTGAAAATTCTAGTATTTTTTCATATTGCTCTATATATAGTCAAACTATTGCAGTCATGCAGCCTTGAAGTGTTGGGAAAATGTGTATTGAAAGTGATCAGGCCTTCTCCCATGACAGCTCCTGAAATCTCATCCACTTGTAAAGTCAACCTTCAGAGCGTTGATGTTGAAAAGGTGCCAAAATGGTTCGATTTCAATTCCTAGGAGCCCGCTTGCATGCTGGCTGTATTATGAACATTAGTCTTCATTGTCTAATCAGTGAAAGTTTAGCAATCAGCTATTAGCAAATACACAATAGCACAAAAGTCAGATCTGAACACAGAATACTCATAAGTTTTCAAATAGCAAATCAAAATATCATGGACAAGTGCAATATCCAAATGATAGGAAGCGCATTTTTTTGATAATGATGAAATGTGTCACAAAATACCATTTTAAATGAAGCATTGTGGTGCTACAGAAATGCCTGAAAGTTAAAAAAAAAAAAAAGATTCCGCAGAAAAATTCTAAATTCAAGATATAAAAATACATACATTGTTTTCAGTGGAGAAGACTTGAACAAAAATTCCTAAAAATGACTAAAATTGTGATGCATATTACAGTAAAATATGAAATGTGATGTTTCTAGCCATTTCATTCATGCTGTATTAGAAAGCAGTGAAAGCGACCGACTCGTCTTCTCTTACAGTTTCTTCTAAACTGACAGTAAGCCATCTCATCCACTTGTCATGACATCCATCAGGGTGTTGGTGTTGAAAAGGAGTAGAAATTTTTCAATTTAAAGTCCTAAGAGCCTGTTTGCATGTTTGTTATATCATACAAAGTAATCTTTTGGGTCCAGTATAGTGAAAATCTGTCATTTGGCAATAGCAAATACACAATATTACAAAATGCAGATCTAAGCTCATGAACAAAAGCGCAGAAATAATTAAAACATTCAGCTTGTAAATGATGAGAATATGGGCAATACTTATACAACAAGCCCTGTAAGGAACATTATAAAAGACTGGATTTGTGGGACCATCTTTGCACCGGTGCAAATCTAAAAAAAGAGGTGGATGTTTTAACTTATCAGCAGCACATCACTGCCTCTGTTTGTTGTCTGTTCTGACATTTTATTGTATGAGCGTGACATGTTAAGTCCACCAAAGGCCTCAGTCGGGCCGAATGCGAGCTGAGGGTCTATATCCGGCTGGCTGCTCTGTGTTGTGTCAGCAACTCCCAGTGGAGCTGACAGCACTTGTCTCGTCCACCCAACCATCATCTGGCATCATGACTGTGGACAGTCACATTTCTGTCTTTGTACGCTCGTGAAACCTTGTGTGTGCACATTTTTCGTTCAGCAGTCAGTTTGAATGTATCGAGGGGAAACGAATAGACGGATTGTGCGTGCGTGTGTTTTGGTTACTGTCTCCCAGCCTGGCGGGCTCGGTGCTGGGATGGATCTGCTTTCACTAATTTAGATGGGAGGGAAATGGGGCTGATTACCGGAAGGTCATCCAGTCCTGTTCACGGACTCTTAGTTCTCTTAAGGTGAAATGTGAGTGAGCGAATAACTCTTTACTTCCAAATAACCACAGTCCAAGTGCCCTTCAGGGAACTCTTTAGGCCGACATGAGGGATGCTGGTCATATGGAGCAGCATCCAAAGTGGCTAAAATCAGCATCTACGGGGTTAACTACTAGCCACATGACTGCTTGCATGTGAAAGAAATTGTTCATAGTGAAAAATCCGCACCGATAATCACTGATATCATCTCTTTGCAGCGTCACTCAGCTCCTTGTTTTGGCTCCCCACAGTTTACTTCCCATCAGGTTTTTTCCAGATGCAGCTGATAATTGTTTTCAATGAAAATAGTAAAACAACTAACCACTACCTGAATGTTTACATCATAGATATACGTCATGCAGTGTGTTTGACTCGGGGTCCAAACTGTCATGTCAGTGTTTTTATACATTCTTGCCACACTGATATGGTGCCTCATGTGATAATGTTTCACCATTTTGCTTATCATTTAAACCTACTACACAGTGAAAACTAAACTAAGCTTAAAAAAAATATTGCAAATAAAATTGCAGTGTCTGTTGGAAAATCTGCAAATAACTGCTTTTCCCAAATGTTTTTAAACAGTTCTCAACCATAATTTTTTTGAATAATTTACTGCTATTCTACAGAGTTTTCCAGTTCAGTTAAATTATAGATGGTATGTTGTAAAATCACAGAAAAACGTAATAATTTACTTGTTAATCATAATAAAACAGGTAAAAACTGTAAATAATATCCACATCAAATATCAGTGTTTTTACAAATGGTAGTTAGCTCTTTGACAGTGTTTGACTGTAAATTTATGCTGTGTTTGCTCAAATTGAATTGGCAAAAAGTATCACTAATTTCCATGTAATTGTGGTTATTTGATAGAAATAAATATTTAGGAAAATTAGTTTTACGGATTTGTTAGTTAAATTGGAGATAACTTGTAAAATCACTGCAAAAAGTAATAATATACATGTTAACTGTAAAAAAGTATATAAAATACAGTCCAAAATGATGCATAACATCAGCATCAAAAATTTGCATTTTTTCAGATAATTGTTACTTTTACAGTCTCATAGCATTACTACACTGTTTTACTGTTTTAAATCAGCTAAAAGATATCACTTTTTCCATAGGATTTCGGGTTTTTTTTTTCAGTTTTTACAATTTTTGAAGCCTACAGTATTCCTCCAGTTTTTGCATATTTGCTCTCATATTTTCATAGTTTTTTTTTTTAAATTTTATTACAATGTACTGCCCAACACTTAACTCAGGACAGAATTTATCGACTTGTTGCTGTAAGCCTCGAGACAGGTCAGATCAGGCTAAAGAGAAGACTGATAATTAGATTTATTGTTTACACATTTATTATTTTAGTTTAACCGGTGATAGCGTGTCAGTGTTGTCTTCATTTGTGGCAAAAACGATCGGGTAATGCAGGTTTAATGATGATTCTGTTGGTTTCAAGGCTTCTATATGGATGCCAATAAATCTACTGTTTGAGATTTAACATAAGACCAGCATCACAGCTGCAGGGTTACAATTTATTTGACTTTGTGTTCCACAACTGGTTGGTACAGCATCATTACAAGAGGACAGAGGCTTCTCATGGGTTCATATCCTGCCCTGAGCGAGTAGCCCCAGAGTGATGGATATTGCTAATTACCCTCACTGACCTTGCTGTCATTAAGAAACCATTTATGTGGTGGTTATAAAATCAGATCAGTAAGCTAGTCATGGAAAATGAATGGCTTGCATTACAAAAGCCCTTATAGTTACTGTTTCATGCTGTATTGTGGGGTCAAAGAGGAAGTGGAAGTGAAAGCTTGCTCAGCGAACAGAGTAATAAGAAGTAACATGTGGCTGGATAGCTGAGATGTGAGATATTATTAGATAACACACTGTAATCCACCTTGCCCTTTTTGTCTCCATGTGTTTTTTTTTCTCCTTCTATTAATCTCTGCATTCTCTTTTCCTCCTGGATAGTCACTTTTTCTTTTCTTTTTTTTTTCCTGACTATCTCATTACAACCCCCCTTTCCTGCTGCTTTGTCATGACAGATAAGGCAAGAGAGGATTTGTTTTTTTCATTCTCTTCCCAGCAGATAGTCGGTCTTCTGATAAACTGTCATTTTTAGCCACTAAGTCTTTTTAATCTCAAGGGGAAATGTGCTCAGCAGCATGTGGTTCTGCATTTTTGTGTGTTTCTTGTGCCTGCCGCCCAAAGCACACGGAAGCCCACGCGCTCATATGACGATCATCAGTGTTGTTGCAAAGATAATATCAAAAGCGCTATTGATAAGCGGTGGAGAGGAGTGGATCATCCGTCTCTTTGCACTGTGGATAACCTGAACCCAAGAGCACATGCATAAGAACATTTGGTTTTAAAGGCGGAAGGAGAATGAATATCAGCCCTTGTCCCCTTGCGAATTGTGACATTTTTTTTTTTAATAATCCCTGACGAGATTGCACAGGCTGATACTGGACAAACATACTTTGTATAAACAATTCCTGATCCTCTTGAGAGTGGAGATTGGGATCCTGGCATGTAGGAAGGTACCTATTAGGCCTAATGGTTCCTGCGTTAACACTGAGAGGCTGCTCCAATAATGCAAGTCCATAAGCTTCCGGATGTATAGAAATTGCTGATTGACCAGAGAGCCAAAGAGAGCAAACCAGGACACAGGAGATGGTCCACTATGAAAATTGGTTGCCTCTAGACATAAAAGCAGTGCTGTCAGCAGGTCATGATCATGCTAATGCTGTAACATTGTTTTTGCAAAAAGACTTGAGGTAAAAATCGATAATTAGTGCTCCCATCCTGTTCCATATTCATTCTAGTGCTCTCCTAACTTCTTGAAATACCTTTATGCATTAGATAGTGAGTGGCACAAACTGGCATTTGTGGTATTTTTGTGCAACATTTTTGTAACAATCATGTAATAGTTTCCCAATCAACTATCCAGAGAGACTGGCCCTTTGTCCACAATGCCAAGATTCAAGCCTGTTTCTTATAGAAATTGATGTTTTGTTGGGAAACCAAGCAACAGCCTCAACTGAAAAGTGCCATGCTTCATAGCAGAGTTGTATTTACATTTGTTTTATTGTCCGCTAATCTTGCTATTTGTTTCAGTTAGTCATTTCTGTCAGAAAAATGCCAGAAAATAGTGAGAAATGCCAGCCAGCTTTTGCCAGCTGTTCGGTTCAATCAACAGTCCAAAACATGAAAATATTCACAGTCAAGTTTCCAAATGTTTGTTTGGAACAGGTGGATATGTAGTATTTTAGGTGATTAATCTTCTGCCAAATGATTAATCAAGAAATTGTTGCTGTTTGAGAAGCTACTCATTATTTTACGACTATATATTTTGAATAGTCATGAGTATCTTGTACCAATTATTCTGTCAATTATTAGAATAATCTGATAAGAACAACTTTTAAATAGCAATATAAATATACACAACAGACTTTACATTTTTAAATTATTTTTTAAATGAATTTAATTTCTTTGGCATTGCTCACAATCCCTGTATGATGTTTTTTTTAAAACAAAGAAAGCAAAACCAAAATTGAAAGAAATAGCTGAATAACATTTCCAAAACTTGAATAAGAGATATGGAATACTGGTTTGGAATTATGGCTTGGATAAATTACATCTAAAACATGAAACAAATACTGAAAAACAAATAGTGTTGGAGTTAGGTGGGAATATAAAAACTAACCTGTGGTATTGTTAGCACTTAGCTATTAAGCTATTTAGTCCATCAATTGACAGTGTTCAACCAAAGTTAATGAGGTTGGTGACAAAACCAGTTAGGCAGTGTATCGAACAAATACTACTTAGTATTCATATAACTAGTATGTTTGCATTTATATAATTGCTTGTAGTTAAATTACCATTAGTTGCTTCACGCTGATGACTAGCATCATAGCTAAAGCAGCTTCAATTGTGTGTTGCTTGTTCACAGAATCTGAAGGCTTGTGTCTTTAACTCTGCACTTCACTAGCATTCATCTCATCTATCAGTGATATTAATTAACTTTGTTGAAGGATTGTTTGCAGCTCTGTTCTGCAGTTGTACAGCCTTTTGCGCCCAGCTGTTTTTTATTGTTGTTCTTACGGACCTTCGCATTGTAATAGTTGGCAGATCACAAATGTCTGCATCTGACCACTCCTTTGTTGTTTTTGCAGTATCTTTGCTCCCTCTAAACACTCAGAACACATTGTTTTCCGTCTTAAACATCTGTATCTCACTCTGTGATATGGCATTTCCCTCTCCAACTTACTGCTCAAATTAGAGTAGTCCAGCCAGTGAACCAAACCTCCAGTCTCCTCGTCACCCTACTATCAGTGACATCAAAGACGCTATGTGTTTCTACTGTCTACAAGCTGAACCTGTGTTCTGACCTCCACACAGGGGCTGTAATCAAAACACTGGAATCGATAAAATGTCACAAGAGCTGTGGACTCAGTACGCGTTCTCTGGATGTATAAATATTAACAAGCAGAGACCGCGGCTCAACAGATTCGCCGTGTAAAGGTTTACTCTTGCAGAAGTAATGAAGGTCGGGAGTGGTCACGTGAAGAAATGCGGGCCTGAGGCAAGTTGATGAAGAAGAATCTGAGGAGAGAAGACGTCACCTCAGGTCATGGTGGTTGGAGGGGATCTAGAAGAAGTAGAAGAAGAAAAGGCGTTGTTAGGAAGACTTTCAGACACATTAAGAGCTGATGAGAAGGCAGAAGTGAAAGCAGAAAGATACTATAGCTGTGCAAAGATCAGAAAACACGCTGGATTTGACCCTCTCTCTGAAGATGTCACTAATAAACGCTGACCATATCCCCATATTTAAATGAATATCATGCTCTTACTCCTCTCTGTGTCGGCAGGCTTTTCATCTTTCACCTTTGAGTCTGTCCATTTGGAGCAGGTATTGCCTCTTTTGCCATCAGACGTAATATATGTGCCGACTACTTTTCCCTAAGTGCATCCCAGACTTTATGGCTGCTCTTTAAGGTGCACGGACGAGCTGGTCGTTTGAGGGAAAAGGGAAAATCATGAAGCAGAAGAAAGCATTGGACCAAGAATCAATTTTTGGATTTGTAAAAACATGCTTTCCTTGAAGCTGTACCCAATTTCACACCTCTGCACTCATGGCTGACTGCTTTCAAAAGCGGGTGTGGTTGTTTGCTTGTCATGCCTCAGAAAGTTAAAAATGCTGGCTGATGAAGTCCAAAAAGTCTTGAAGGGTATTTAGACCAAAAAAATTGCTTGATGGATGGTCAAACTTGTGGTTGAGTTTGAAAGACTTAGCATTTTGTAAGAAGGGAACGTAGAATGAAAAGATGCTGATCTGAAGTAGGGGTCAACCGATATGTGCCAATATATGGCCGATTATTGGTGATCAAGAAAAGCTGATAGCTGATATTTGGGCCCGATATTCATTAACTGTGTTGTCTTAACAGCATAGCAGAGAACCTGACTTTCATGGCAAGGCTTCTTCAATAATAGAATAGAAATAAGAGTGACTGCATTATATCTTTTTTATGTCGGATTGATCGAGTTTGATCAGTTTGTCTCCTGCAGTTACATCTGCTGTTCTTCTTGTTTTCTTAATATTTCACCGTTGAGTCACTATTATTGTCCACTAATGTCCATATTTGAAAGCTTTATTAGTTACTGTTTTCCAGACTCTGTTTCTGCCTTCTAACTTAGCCGCTAGCTGTTAGCCTAGCTTTAGCCTCTGTGAGAGAAGCTAATTTCCCGGTTTGTTGCAGCGGCTAGTTCAGTTTTTGCAGTGTCTGCTTGAAAACATTTGAGACCAGAGAGTATCCGCATCAGGCCTGAAATAGCGCTTTTAATTTATTAATAATTGGTCATTAAAAATACAGATATTGATTTTTGGGATGATGCCAAATATCATTCATGATTATCGCTAATCTGAAGTAACATTCAGGACATCTTGAGCATTTCAGAGTTTCAGCACGTTCTTATGACAGTTTTAACACATTAAAGAAATCTTCAAAGTCACAATTCATTCATCGTTGTGTTCCTGGAGAGGTCAGAGTCGACTATCCGTCCTCACTTGTCCCGGCCTCTCTGCAGCTTCTTGTTTGTCCTCTCGCTATGGGTGCTACACAATAATCTGCTTTCTTCTGCAGTGACAGATCCGTTATTTATGGGCGACCTCGAGGGAGAAAAAGGGAGTTTTACCCTCTGACCCTGGAATGCTAACATGTGACCTCAGCGGACTTCCTGCGGTTTTTATTGGCACCGCGTTGTTTATGTTCGTCACAATCCGATGCCTCAGATAGAAGGATGCAGAGCTGGTGGTGGTGGTGGTGGTCATGAAGTCGTGTGTGTGTGTTTTTGCGCGGTTTAGACAGAAAGGCAGGGAGGAGGGTTATTGTTGTCCTGTGTGCTCTTTTGGCCTGAAGGAAGGAAGCCGTGGAAGTGGGGAGTAGAGAGAAGGAGAAAGAAGTGAGTCAGTATGAAGGGGATTTGAGATTATTTTCCTCTTCCAGACTCTCAGTTTTTTTAATGCAGGGCATGGGCCATTAAGCTCAAGAGTCATTTTCACCATCCTTCTTTCTGAAGAGGAAACATTTTTCGGTATTTTGTGTGCATGGCTGTGCTTCTGTCCATGATTTTTCATTCAGAAATAGCCCAAATTGACCATCTAGTATCTTAGTATTTAGTTTGTCCTGAACCTTCGTTGTTTCATTTTCTGGCTTTTCCATTTCAGCTTATTTCCACTTAGCAGTTACTTTTTATGACTGTGACTGTGTGCTTGCTGTGGAGTTTCATTATAGCTGCATAATATCAGTTAAAAGGTTCTCGCTGTTATGAATTAACACCTGAGTGAACACATTTCTTTCTCAGAGGGCAAGGAGGGCTCTTATGGAAATAGTTTATCCGAGTGCGCATGGAAGCTTTCTATAACTGGAATCATTAGAAGCGACAGTATTTTCTCATTTATTTGCTGCAGCTTCTCTGTGAAGTAGAGCTGCCACATGCCATTAAGGAGAAGAGATAAGGGAAAATATGACAAGATTCATCTCTGTGTCTTTCGCTTTTGCATCTGTTTTTCCACTTTTTGGCCTAGCTGTCTGATTTTCGTTAACAAGAAGGTTTCCAGCTACTCCATAATCCTCCAGCTTTTCCTCACATGCAGGATGTAGTGCACAGACGCTTCAAATTAGAGTTCTCTTTAAGTATTCATGCACGGGTACATCATGCATGTAATGTGGATTATTTTCAGTGATGGATTTAGTGTGTTAGTGGGTTTTTAAAGCTACAGGATGGTTCATATGTGCATGGAACACAATGCGAAAAGTTGGCTCATGGATGTGCCCTCAATAGTTTTTGGACCACAATGGTTATCTGTGGTGTAGAAAATACGCTGTCAGGCGTTAAAGACCCTGAAAATGAAAATGCAATTTTTTTTTGACCTTGTTTGCATGTCCATATGATGTTTTTTATATGCTGGAAGACATATCAGGAGCCAAATAAACAGTCAGCACCATGGTTAAGCAGTTGTACCTTAAAATTCAGCGTACCAATGACAGTCAAGGTTTTATATGCAACATACCCAAGGAACCAATCTTGCCAAGTTGGAGGGCGGGGCTTTCTGCATCATTATCCTATTTTAGAATCGGTTCCCATCATTACAACTTGTCATTGTGGAGCATTGTGGAGTAGCTTAAAGTGTTTTAGCAGTGGCCCTGGTGAGCTGGTGTGCTTGAGCTGCAGTAATTTGGAAAGGGGTAAGTATAGACTTCATGGATCTGTACTTTTTAAAGCAGAAAATGGAGCTACTTCTGAGCCATTTTCAGGCATGGATGGATCATTTCCATGGATAATACTAATAAATTTGTGTTTTTGAAACACAAAGATGAGTATTTAGAAATTTCACCAATTGCATGACACAAAACATACTTGTTTCATTTCATTGTTGACTTTGGTGTTATTCTTAAACTTTTTTTTTTTGGCCTTTAGTATGTATAGGACAGTGTAGAGAGACAGGAACCATGAGTAGAAGAGTGGGGGAACAACATGCAGTAAATGACCATGGGCTGGATTCAAACCCATGACCACTGCTTTAGAGACTATAGCCCTTGTTTATGGGTTGCCCGCTCAATCAGCAGAGCTATCTGGACACCCTGACTTTGGAGTTTTCATTGGATTTGTTGGCAATAGGCAAAGCATAGAAAGTCTCCAGTCTTCTCCCTGGTAGGTCAGTTTATTTTGATAGCTGCCCTTGTGAAGATTCTTGTGTTTCTTCGTCTCATTCATGTCACTGTTTAATGTCAAAGGGCGTCCCATTTGGTTGCTGCGTTGTACGTGTGGGATCAGTTCAGGCATTGTCCACTGAAGTGTTTACTATCTAATGAAGCACAGATGCTATATAAGTACAAGCTTTAAATAAATCTGAGTATCTGAGTATGTGTGAGCGTGGGAGGCAGGATCAGAATCAGTATGTTGCAGTGTCCATCTCCAGGTGTTTGTTTTAGATAATCCCACGGTGTTAAGAACCGGTGTCATCTGTCACTACTGCCGACAGATATAGATAGATGGCCCAGTCCCATGTACAGATTGGTACAGCATGTACTTGTTGACCTTTTACCTCCAAGGCTGTGTAACATAAATAATTAATACCATCTTTTTCGACCAGTTTATTAGAAGATACTGTCAACTGGCTGGACCAACTTTAGTTGCATTGCAAAAACACCATGTATGGGTTTAAAATGCAATTATTTGAACAGTAAGAGGTTAAAATCAAATGTTTAAATTAATCAAAACCAGCAGATGTTATAGAAGAAGCTGAGCCTAATGTGGGTTTGATTTATCTTACTGACTAAATGGAATGGAAATCATTTCTTCTCACCTCAGAACGGAGAGTTTTATAATCTGGTGGGTCTTTAAGCCTTCATAATATCCCCTAACAAAGATTCCCAGCTGTTTTTTTTTTTTTCATTTAGCTTTATAGACGTTAAGTTGATTTCTTCTAGGGCTTTTCGGTGCAGATAAAGCGTGCAAGGTGACTGCTGGTGCCAGAGGAACACAAGCACAATGCTATTAGAAGAGGATGCTGGTGCTCTATGCACCAGCAGTTAATGTGTTCCTGGAAATGCACTCAGCGGGGAATAGGGCCAGTCATTAGTCTGTTTCCCTGACTTCTTCTGCCATCCACCTGCCTTGATGTATTGTCAAAAACATCCAGAGTTTCAGCTTGTTGTTTGTCTCTAGGTCCGCCCGTTAAGATCGCTTCCTGTCCCGGTCCCTTCTGTTGATCTATTACGTTTATCTGTCTCAATTTGTCTTTGCTGCCCGGTCGCTGAGCCTGCATCCTTCAACGTCTTTCTTTCTCTGTCATAAATGTAATTACTCCTCAAGCCAAAGATGTCTGTCTATGTATCTGCCTTCCTTTCTCCCTCCCCGTGTGTCCATAATTTATGAGGGAGGCAGCAGGACATGAGCCCGCAATGTTCCAACAAGGTGAACCGAGTTTTCCAATGTGCCTTAAAATTTCATTGCAGCAGCTGCTTAGAGGTTGGATAAGCATTGAAATTCGGTTTTGAATAGTGGTTCCAGGTGGAGAAATCTGGACATTTAACCCCTGCTGTTAACATCATTCACTGGGTTTAAATTGTTTCCTGTGACAGCGTGTGGTATTAGGCATGTGGGTCGATACTTCCCATCAGGATTTTCGAATATCAACTGAAATGTGCCTTTAGGCTATGGAGTATCCTACAATTACCAAAATGTTGGACCGAATGCTTTGTCACATTTCTTTAAATATTCTTTAACGAGATTGTTCCTGGCTGAAATCTTACTTTAGATTATTCTATGTCAGCAGAGGTCTTGGATACTGGGTCTGTGCTAAAAAGTAATCCATATTTTTTAGAAGATTGTACTATTTTCCCAACTGTACAAGCGGATTTTGCTGAAAAACATGGTCATATTCTTCAAAGTAAGGTGACTAAAAAGTATTTCAACCTTAAATTCAGGCTTGTTGGTCCTTGAATAAAAAAATTTCCCACACCCAGCCCTACTTAGCTCTGAAGAAATGTGGATCTCTGGTTCACTGGCTCAGAACAAATGTCCAAGCATTAACATTATCATAGACATGAAATCTATTCCTTAAACTCATAATGCAAAATAACTTGACAGGTTCAATTTACTTGCACCGACAGTTTTGTGAATTTAACCCTTCCAGAGCAGAACTATTTTTTGAAACCTTCACTTGAAGAAACATCCAAATTAAGTCAGTAATGGCTGCAAAACTGTAAGTCCACCATGAGGATAAGAGAAACTTTAGAGAATATTTTAACACACAGAGTCTCTATATGCTTGTCGTCAGGTTCGAGTGAGATTTGAAAACCTCCAGAATGAAAAATGACATTTTTCTGTCCAAAATAGTCAATTTAAGAGTTAAAAACATCCTTAACTATATGACACTGATGTTATTAAACCTGTTCTGCTCTACTAAATTTGATGCAAAAGAAATGAAGCACAAGAAATGTTACATCCATTTTAGCCAGAGTACTACCAAACAGGCTCTTCAGTCATTATGCCACGCTTGACAGGCTTTGAAAAATGGCACTAGTTGTGTTTTTATGGCCTGGTCCTGGTGCAGGGTCATTTAAGGTGGAAGAGTTTGCTGTGTTTAAATTTAGAATAGACATGGTTGTCATACTGAAAATGATAAAGTTGTGACACATCGATTTTTTTGTGTTTCATAAGCATAAACTTTAATGTTCACTGACCTGATAACTTGAATTAAAGGTTGCACATTCCCTGATAAATGGTGTGTAGGTCTCAGTTCATGAAATTTTATTATGATATATTTAGAAAAGTTGATGAAAATACAGAATTTTGGACTCAAATGTGGTTCATTTGATGCTTTTATGTTGCGTCAGGGGTACTCAAAGCGAAATTCTGGTTTATTTGAAGTGCCCAGCGGAGGTAGCTGACATCAACAGATTAATTTGTTCTTTTTGGAGCTGCCGCCTCTGTGCAAGTCTGGTCTGCCACAGCTGAGCACTGGGTGGGTTAGATCTGCTCTGTCTCTGCTGAGGCTCACTGTGACCTCCCTCAGGTCAGGATGCTCTAATAACGACAGAGTTCAGCCGACGCTCCCCGTCCTTCATGCCACTGATGAACTGATCCAGATGAGTTCCCAGATGTGCCGTCGTCTAACTGCCCTGCTTTTACTGTAACCGGAGGGATGGGAAGGGGTCGTAAAGCGTCACCGAGACACACTATAAACATGAACAGTACGAGGATGGCTTTCTTAGTGGCATAGTGCATGTCAATATATGAAGAGTTCATTTGCAAAAACAGGTAACTCTGTTTTCAGAAAACTCATTTTTTTATTGTTTACTTGAGATAATAATAACACTAAGAATTTATTTTTTCTTTATTTTGTCATGTGTTTTTCTACTGAGTCAAATCCACTCAACTTCAGTTTGATTGATATTGTCTCAAGTAAACAATAAAAAAAAAGTTTTCTGAAAATTTTTTCAAAACGGAGTTATCTGTTTTTGCAAATGAACTCTTCATATGTTCTGGTTCAAGCTGGATTTTTCTCCACATGCCTTTTAATTCTTCTTGTTTGTGCTGGATGAGTGGGCAAAATGAGAAGACAGCACAATATGTCTGTGTGTTTAAATGTGCACTTGAGGGGGTGATCAGATGATTGTGGCTTTCGCTCTTTCTCCGAAGGCTCTCCATGTGATGGTAATGTGGCTCCATGGGAGAGCAGAGAGGGTTTCAATGTATGTGTGTCATAAAACCATAAATAGGAGGCTGCATGCTACAGATTGTGCTTCCATAATAAATGCCTGAGGGTTTTTTTAGCTGGAGTCCTGGAGCTTCGGTGGATGTGTGGTTCTTTGTATTTTTTTTTTTTTTTTTTTTAGTGTTGTTGCACTGCGACTCCTTTGTGTGGGAAATCAAAATGTGTAGCTACAGCAAGAGTGACATCGGAGTTATGCGAATTGTTGACATGCTGCATTTTTTCCTCACAATCCCGGCTTTGTGAGGGGAAATGATGCAAGCTAATTCAAACCGTGACGGCTGGGGTGGAGGGGGGCTCGGCTCTCATCAGGAATAGTGGCGAGATCAAGCCGTTTTAACACATTTTATTGGCATCTGAGGAGTTTGGGTGGGAAGTGATGTCGAGTTGTTTTGTCAAAACTGTGTTGTAAGAGTTTGGTTTGGACCAGAGCGAAGAAATGAGGATCCCATATGTGTTGTGATACAATTTCACTGCTGCTAATGTTGCTTCTTGTGCACCGTCTCCTATCTGTCTATCTTTTACATACCCACAAAATACTATTAGGGGCTTCACCGCAGGCAACCAGACACTCTAGTCGGCGTCAGAGAGGTCAGTTTCTTCTCTGGGAGTAGACACAATTGATAACTTGATACCAAGTCAGAAAATTTATACTTAATAAGAGCCTTAATTGTTGGCTTACATTGCTTATCACATTTCCGTCGCCCTGTAATGTTTCCACAGGTTATTGCTTCTGTAACGACATGATTATATCTGTTAGAGGTTGAATTTTATGTGGAGATCGAGACACATGTTCCCCCTGAAAGTTTATTTTATTATGAATCATTTGTTCTCTTCTATTAACTTTCTCAAGTGGCCATGAGACCCATCGCTGAGTCAAGTTTCACACTGAGTGCAGATTCAAATTTAGAAATATTTAGCAAGGGCCATTAGTTGTCCCTGTGCTTACATTTGTATTAATGAAAATGGGACAGTTACTCATAATTCGTTTCAGTGTTGGTTAATGTGCCTAATATTTTCTTCAGGAACAAACACAGTTTTCTCACTAAAGATATTCAGTTTGCAATGGTTGAAAATGAAAATAATTCTTAAATACTGAGATTTTTCCGTGATCTTTGTGCTTGGAACAAACTTTAAAGATTGATCAATTATCAAAATATTGGTTATGTTCAGTCAACTAATTATCTAAGCTATAACCCTCACTCCAACCTAAGAATTTCACTAGATTCAGTTTTAAAATGGTAAATCGAGTCTAGACAGTCCAGCATTTCAAACAACAATTAAACTGAAACAACAAAATTGCTTATTGAAGACTCATAGCAAACGTATACATATCAAAATAAGATCTGTAACTAAAAAAAAAATGGCAATGTATAATTTTGTTACACAAATCTCCTGTGTAGAGAGTTAAATAAAATATGACTAACATATTATATGCAAATATTGAACTCAAATATATTGGATTTTGTACATATACAGTAACTCTCATGGGAGAAGGCTGTCTTGAGCAGCGGATGCCTCCCTATAAAAGTTAAATAAAAATGGTGTTTTGTATCCAGATTGTCACAAAACACTCTTCCATAGCCTCCTATATCTTTAGATGATGTGCAAATTTCTATTATACATACATGTCTTCACTTTCTTGGGGTCTTGGGATCATGATCAAGTTATTACTTGCATCATACTGTGTATGATTGGCCATGTTCAACCCAAAAGATATGAAACTGAAGTTAAGATTCATGACATTTGTGGGACCACGAAATAGCCACAGTTTGGTCCCATCCCAGTTGAGCAACAGTTGCCGTCTTTCCCCCTCTGGCTGCAGCTCTGCTTCCGTCCATCCTCCATCCTGGAGCTCTGGTCTGGAACCTATTAGGGCAGGAATCTCCAGCAGCGCCCTGCCTGCACATTAGCATGCCTACACTGACTCTTCCTGACAGGAAAGAGACACTGATTTAGTGCCAAATAGACAGATATTTAACCTCAGTCACTGGGAAGTTGTTGGAAGGTTGGAAACGGCCGGTGTGCCAACGCTACGATCAAGGAAAGTCAAAACGTCATGGTGTGTAATGTAATGCCGACTGCTGGCGGTCATGTGGTTGTAACTCCCTCCTTCTGTTTCTCCTCCATCAGGATGGCTGAGGTGTCACAAGAGGAGAGACTCCAGGCCATCGCTGTAAGTTGTTTTCCTCACACACAAACACACAGTCTGCTTCTTCTTTTCTCTTTTGTGCACACACCCAGACACACACACACATATACAGAGTGCACATCAGGGCGCACTGTTGGCTGCAAAAACAACAAATCACTGCTGCTTGTCAGGGTCTTACTGCCCGTCTTAATGACTCAACCTTTTAGATTCCATCTTCTTCACCCATTAGAGGACATCAAAAGGTAATGCTGTAGCTACAGCTCACTGCCTTTTTCTGTCTGTCCTGTCTCTCTCTATCTCGCTTGGCTTTTCATTGTTAGACTTTAGGCTCATCTGTCTGTGTTTTTCTGTCACAGTATCCAGGTGCCGGTTCTGCCCTTTGCTTGCAGCAAATATAGCAAATTCATTTGCGTCGTTGTGGGATAATTAGTTGGTCTTTAGCCAACCTAAGAACAATTAGATTCCCTGAAATGGTACCTACTCTTCAAGCAATCGATTGGTCACAGTGGGGGAAAAAAATTCTGCATGTTATCTCTAGATGATCTTGATCAGCTACAGTGCACTGAGTATAATCTATCTGCTAGCTGAAATGAATTAGAAATCAACACAACAAGCTAATATTTGCAGCGTTTTCAATACTTTTAATGAGGTTATTTTATACTGAAATCATAACAACAGTCTCAGAGCAACCAGCTGCCGCTATTCATATGATTTCCAGAAATAGAACTATATCAACTTGTGATCCCAGCACAAGAACTACAGAGAAAAATTATGCAGACAACTTATCCTGCTGCTTTTAGATGGTAAGCCATGCTGGTTGTCGAGCCGTTAAATATACAAACTGCTGTTTGCAAAGATTACACTCAGCTTTTGAGAAATTCAGAATGCAGCCACACTCCGAATGAAAAATCTGTGAACCTAAACTTTGAATATAAGTTAGATGCTGCAGTCTCCTTTACATTAGATGAGTTCAAGATTGTGGATAAATTGGGATGTTCGTGTGTATCCTGCAAAAATAGAGGATTCATCCTGGATGGCTGTTGATGTAGCGCTTTTCGCCATGCAAAAGTAACACAGCAGTTTTCCAACTCATGATAATTTGGTTGGTTGAGAGAATACTGACCACCCAAAAGGCCAGTCGACATGGTTTTATAATTAGGTTGTTTAACCACAAAATGCAGCTTTCATTTCAATATTAGCAGACCAAAAAAAGGGGGTTAAAACAGTCTAAAGAAAAGATGAAAAACTACTCCAACCCCCAGAAGAGAACTGTCAAACACTCACAATAACTGTCTGGACCTGTGCACCTACTAGTAATTCCTACTACCTGCTTATGTAATCTGTATTTATTTATAATGCACTCAAATTCTACTCCATTAGGATAGCGACAAAAACTTTAGCATGAGTTTGACTTATCAACATTTCAGTAATTTTTTTTTTTTTTTTTTTGCAGAATGCTCTTCACATTTAAAATGAGTAGTATATACGTATACATATACAGACTCACTGAAATCTGAAGCTAGTTTGTGTAGCACTGCCATTTAAAACTGGAGCTGGACATTGTTTCAAATATCGGATGCTGATGAATAAAATACCTCAAGTTTCAATAGTGATGCCTGATATGTTTGGTAATCCCTTCTGTTTCAGGCATGATGCGGTGTTCTTTTAAATTATCACATTTTTTCATTACTGTTTTCTGCATACTAATCCTAATGTATATGTATGTTAACAGGAGAAAAGGAAGAAGCAGACAGAGATCGAAAACAAGCGGAGGCAGCTGGATGATGACCGACGGCAACTCCAGCATCTCAAGGTATAAACACACTCACTTCCACGTGCATTCTGCACATTATGCCCTATTTGCACTGCTGTGCTTGTGGGAATACTTGAGGTGTAATTGTGTTACACGCAGAGGTGGACAGAGTAGCCAAAAAATCGTACTCAAGTAAGAGTAATGTTACTTCAGAATAATATTGCTCAAGTAGAAGTAAAAAGTAGTCATTCAAAAATTACTCAAGTAAGAGTAAAAAAGTATTTGGTGGAAAGACTACTCAAGTACTGAAAGTACTGAGTAACTGTTTGACTGGCTGTATGCTATGAAAAACCAAGATTTGGAAATTTGTGTTTCTTGTGCCTGAACTCGTCATTTTTTGAAGATGTTATTTAATTTTGCTATTTTTTATTTTATTATTTGGAAATACCAGAGTTTGCACATTATTTTAAATTTTTGTCTGATCACATCATTTCTAAAGATATAAATCAGACATTACAGTCAAACAGTTACTCAGTACTTTCAGTACTTGAGTAGTCTTTCCACCAAATACTTTTTTACTCTTACTTGAGTAATTTTTTGAATGACTACTTTTTACTTCTACTTGAGCAATATTATTCTGAAGTAACATTACTCTTACTTGAGTATGATTTTTTTGGCTACTCTGTCCACCTCTGGTTCCACGGTTGAAAAGAAGACACAAAAGTGCTGGTGTCTACAACAGGTGGATCTGCCCTCCCTTGCTAAACATTGTTAAAGCTCCAGTTGTGGTATTTGGCCACATGTTTCGCCTACGTGTTTTTATGTTGTGTGGGCACATATTGAGTGTGTTGAATCAGCTTTAGGAAAGAAATCCATCCCTCACTGTGTGTCTTCATTTTCATTTAGAACACCTTAATGTTTTTTATGTAAATACGCATTTATTTCATTTTTCATTTGCCAGCAGCACTGTAAGTTTGAATGCGCAAAGTAAAGGGTGTGGTGCAGAGATAGTTGAACTTACGGGATGTACTGATTGTGAACTTATGAATCTGTCCATCTAACAACAACAGAAAAACCTGTGCTGGCAATAGGGGAACTGAAACATTGGTACCCAGCCGCATAACATGCGTCCACTGGGAGCACACCAGTTTAACTTTGCAGTGTACTCGAGCCCCTCGCTGATAAAAATCCATGCTCCCACACCTCTACACGCCTCTCCCTCAGCAGAGCTTGAAAACAAGCAGCCAGAAATACTCCCGGTCAGTTCTGTGTTTTTGGGAATTATGCTTTACGTGTGAGTAATGCTGGACACCCACACAGAGAGATTAAACTCAGCAATTCCTTTCAAATCTATCAGCCCAACATAGTGAGATACTCCCCAACTGCTGCTGTCACGGAATGTTCAGAATGGACAACAGATAACACCAACAGCTCCTCCACATGCTGCTTGTGCGCACTCACACTCACATATGCATGCATGCAAACACACACTTTCATTATATCGGAGCCAAGGGTTTTGTCAGCGCATGTGTCAGCACTATCAAAGCTATTTCAGCCCCGGACAATCCAGCAGGTCACCGATAAGAGCAAAGGTTGAGGTGTGCGTGCGCCTGCGCAGTGATTGCAAAAAGTGTTCGTGACCTGCTCTATTGCCCCGTGCATGCTCCCACTTATTTTTTTTCCTATTTTCAGAGCAAACCATTGTAAGTGTGTATCTGCACATGCGTGAGTTTGATGTTGTGTGGGTCGCTTCATAAAAGAACACAGAAGCCTCTAGACAATGCAGTGGGCTTTGGCAGAGGAAACAGATTTTTGTCCCACTCCCACCAACAGGAAACCGCTCTTACACCCACCGCACCCCGCTTTCGTCTCACACGCAGAAACACACAGATCGACACAAACACACGGGGCAATCACGCTGTTCGGGAGCATTAGAGGGCTCTTTGTGCAAACCACAGCAAGTATTCCTTTTCCAGAGGCACCATTTGGTGTGGAAAACCCAATAAATGTCTCCGTTTACACACCACATTTTTACGGCCGTGTACCTGCCACGCCGTTAAATCACGCTAATACAGGATCACATACACACATGCTCCTGCAGACGTAATGCTGAGATCAGGTATTACAGAGCTGTTGAGACTTGAAAGCATGAATAGGAGTTCTGTTTTTAATTAGCAACACATGGTAGATATGATTATGTAAACATAAGTCAGCACACCTTGAATAAAAACCTCTGAAGGTCAACATCCTACAGCATCTACAGGAACAGTTTGTAGAGGTGTCACACAGACATGCTTGGGAAATATTTAACTGCGGACACATCTAAAGGTCGATTTTTAAGATATTATTTCTCATTTTTGTAATTTGTGTAAAAGCCAGTGTAAAATCAGGCCTTTGAGGGTCCCTGCATACTGAAGTAAGCATGATCGTGCAGTAAAAGCGATGAGTCTGCGTTATCTCATTTCACAGAAACTTCAGTGTTATCCTTCTCTTTCTGACCATCTGATGAACAAACATATCTTATTGTGCTTGACTAAATTGATGAAACTCTTACAAACTGAAAACAGGCATGATTGATCCACGTACAGTACAGGTAGTGAGTCTGAAATCTGCACTTTTCTGTTATTTATGACCATTTGCTTAACAAAAATGCTGTGATATGGCCAAATAAATGAACCCACAGTTGACAAAACTCTAAAAAAAAAATCTAAATAAGCACCATCAATCCAGGTACAGTAAAAGCAATGAGTCTATATTGTCTTATTTACAGATATCTTTGCATTTTCCTGTTATTTCTGACCATTTGCTAAACAAAAATGCTGTAATATGGCTGAATAAACGAAACCACAATTTACAAAATTCTATATAAAGAAAAAAGGAAAATAAATTATCATTTCGGTACTGGTGCATTTCCTTTGACCTTTTCTGCTCTAAAAATTCCTCTATGCAGGAAAAACCCTGGTAAAAGTTACATGATACGTTTCCCCTGTTTCAATTGTTTCTTAATCTAACCATCTCTGGCTGTCGCTTAGTTATTACGAACATAATAATAGCACCGTGTCATATGACTTGTGGCAAGAAAGCAAGTAAGATCCCCAAATGTCAGACTATTCATTTGTTTTTACAAAGCAAACTACAAAATAATGTGTTTTATTTGGACTGGATGAACTTTATTTTGAAGAGTTTGGGCTTTTCATTTAATAGAAGCAAGGATGCAAACTGAATGTTGTAATAAGGTTCCTCTCTTCACAGCTGTTCGCTACATTTGGATGCATAGATGGGTGTCGGAGTGTGTGTGCGTTTGCATCCCAGTTCCGCCCTTTGTCTGCTACGTTAGCAGCTTTTACTCCAAAGAACAATGGGGAGAGACGTAACTTCAGCACTCCCGCTTTACGACCATGCGTGTAGACTGGTTGTGTGTGCGTGCCGGCACACACATGAGCGAGTACATTAAGTGATGTCAGGCGCTGGGGTAGTAGGGTGTGGCAAGAGTGCGAGCAAGACTGAAAGAGTCGAGAGAAGAGAGGGGGAAGCAGGTTTAGATTCAGTGCCCAGGAGACCATGCAGGGCTGAGGGAATGGAGAGTGTTGAATTACACCCTGCGAGTGTGTGCTGTAAAGCCGAGTGTCTGGAGCCGAATGACTCCGTGGAGAAAGTTAAAGAGTTTAAAACGACAACAACCGGGCTTTTTAACGCATAAAAACAGATTAACACAGATGTGGAAGTGAGGGAACTACACCCTGACGATCCTACGCGAGTTCGTGAACTTTATGACGGATAGAGATGCATATGAGAGAGAGAGAGAGAGAGGAAGGGGCAGGGGTCGAGTGTGAGAAGAAAATGGTGAGGGGGGGGAGTTTTTTTTTTCCTGGAGAAATTCTTGTTGCATCACTGGAGAGGAATTCACATGAAGATAGAGCACAGGTCCAGATTTTCAGGCCCAACTTGCGAAAACAAAAGCTTTTTCTTCCACTTTTCCATATGGCTGAGAAGGGTTGGCTTTTCTGCTGCACGGCCTAACAGCTGCGAGTAAGACACACTGTTATATTTACCTCAAAGCATGCCAAGTATTTGCTTTGATATTAGCTTATCTGCAGGAGGGAATGTGGATGGGGAGCAGAGATAAGAATACAGGACTGTTTGTAAATTGATAGTAGAAATACACATCGATTGAAAGAAATTGAAGGTGTGGCAGGAATAAAATGAAACTTTTCTTTCGCGCATATTAATTCTATTCTCATGTTTTTGTTTATTTTAATTAATCGTCAGAAGTTAATTATCTTGTCCTAGAATTAACCTTATCTAGGGTAATTATAACAAGTTAATCTAGTCACAGTCAGCATTCTCAACTTGTCCATAAAGATATTCTTGTAATTGCTGTCAAGCTCCAGGAAATGTTTGATGCAGTTTAAGATTAGAGCCATTTTGTTTTTATCTTCTGGCGACTTATCTTGATTTCCAGTCTCATGCTCAATTGAGTATAATAGGAGAATTATATGTTAGTTGGGATATTGCAGTTAAATGCCAGAAGCCTCGATCCTCTGGCTGCGTGCCACGTAGTCCACTTGGCAAAGGATTTGGCAGCAGCTTAAGTGTGCGACAGAATCACAGAGTGGCAGCGGAGAAGTGCTGGACGCACTCACGGGTGGGTTTTTGTTTTCAATTAGCTCATGGGCTCATCATTGTTGTCTCAGTGAAAGTGCCATTAATCTCCTCTGAATGAAAGTACAGTGATGTGCAAGTGAGAGAGGCTGATAATTTGGGAGATTGAAGTGCTTCTAATGAGTTTGTCAGCTGTTCCTGGGAAAAGAGGTGCAATCGATGTCTTTCAGTGTAGCTTATATACACAAATCCACAAAAAAACACGGCGTCACGGTGAAATGAAAGCATTTTTGTCTATGTCTTATAGAAAAAGTTGAAACAAATCGTCTGACTCATCTAATCGCATTTGGCCTTGGTCATTCTCAAGATCGTGCCTCTATGTGTTGTGTTTCCTCGCAGTCAAAGGCACTGAGGGAGCGCTGGTTGCTAGATGGAGCTCCGGCCGAGGAGGAGACCCAGAAGCGTCTGCAGGAGGACGAGGTGAAGACCAAACTTCTGGAGCAGGTCATCCTCAGGTGAGTACTGAAATACATAGTATATCCATGTTAACAGACCAAATACGTGTGGTTGCTATAGCCACAATGTAGGCGTGTGTAAATACCACTAATCAGGCGTATCTCAAGAAGTGCAGTGTCATGTGTTTTTGTTTTGATGTAGTGTTTTAATTCAATATAAGACATTGAATTCCACTTTGTATTTGTCTGAGTGCCAAATCTAAGCATAAGCCAGTAAATTTTTTCCAACATTTTAAATTGTTTATTACTATAAAAATGATTTTTAAATAGTTTAAGAGCACAGTGGCTAACATGGTTGGCATTATTGAATATTTAAGGCCATATTTTAAAGACGTGCTCATATGCTCAGTGTTGGGTTATGTATATTTTATGGTCTTTATGCTTGCAGAGGAAGCACAGATTAATTTTCATTATTAATTTCCCCGCTTATGTCTTTCTGATCCAGGCTGGAGCAAGAGATTGAAGAGCTGGAGACAGGCGTCCCTGCCAATAAGGGTGTGGCCAAAGAAAATGGAGGTAAGTCCTGTGCCCATGACAACATATCATCACACAGGAAACCATGGCAACGCAGCCCCATCACCTGTGTCACAAAGAGAAAGCGAGCCAATAATAGCGTCTTCATTTGCTCTAATAAATCGGTCCTCTCCGCCGGAGGTCATCAAGGCAATATTTCCTTTCTGTCTTTGTCTCTCTGACTTACCCTGGCCAACCTCTTTCCCTTCTCCGCTTATCCTCATTTCTCAACGATGCTCTGGCGCTCCCTGTAGGTGAGAACGGAGTAGTGCAGACCTCTGGCCAGACCCCGAAGAGAGAGGTGACAGGGATTGAGGCCAAGCTGCTGGGCCCGAGTCCTGACCAGGCCAGCGCAGACAACCCGGTCACCCTGGTGTTCATGGGCTACAAGACCGTGGAGCAGGAGCAGGAAACCCGCACGGCCCTGGGCATGGAAGGGGTGGACGGCAATGTGAAGGCCGAGTTTGTTGTGATCGAGGACGGGGAGGGGAAAGCGGGAGGAGACGCGGCCACGGAGGAGCAGGCTCCACCCAACGGGAGTATGGCGGAGAAAGAGAAAGCCAACGGAGGCGGGGAGGAGGGAGAGAAGGAGGAGAAGAAACAGACCTGCAAATGCTGCACGGTCATGTGAGCTGTGTGTGTGTTGATGTGTGTGTGTGTTGATGTGTGTGTGTGTGTGTGTGTGCGACTGTATCCGTGTGGGTGAGTACACGCTTGCACCTGTGCGGGCATGTGTGCCATTGCATGTGTCTGTGTTTGCAGATGTGTGTGTCTTTGTGTCTGTGTGAAAATGCGTGTCAGGACTAGGGGGGGGGCAACAAAACAAAAAGCCGAAGTACAATTACACAGCCAATACACCAACAATGAGAGCCAATACAAGCTCCAGCTACAACAACAAGAACCACAGAGACTCATAAGTACACTTTACTCTATTATACTTTCTCTGATATGTATTTGACTTTTGATTTCTATTGATATTTTTCTATTTTTCTGTCTTGACATTTATATTGTATTCTGTATGTATATCTTTATTATGGGACTGTGTACTGTAAGTTCATTGTTATTATTGTTGGGGGGAAAAAAAGAAAATGTATTAGCTCTCTGGATTGTACTGCGACCCTGTGGGGAAAATCTGGAATCTTTAAAATCATTTAAGTCAAAAACAGCAAACTATGAAGGACACAGATACTTAAATATATATATATTTCTCTGTGTAGGCCTACCAACTATTTATTGGTCAATTTCATATTGCAATATTGTCTAAGATATTATTTTAAATAGTATTTTAATATATTGATATGAAATTATGTTTTATACAATGTATTTATTGTTTTTGGTTCTCTATATCATCTCCAAACCATTAACTGCATGTAAGCTTGTACGCACTACCAGATTCACTCATAACAAAGTGTCTGTGCTTTCTTAGACTCCTATGTGCTCATATCTTTAGTCACACAAGTCTTTCTGTCAGTAACAGTAAATATAATTGGCTGTGTTAGAGATATGCATTTTAAAAAAAGAAAAGAAATTCACAGCAAGGAGACACTGAGGCAAATAGGATCACTGACCGAACCGCATTAGCTGGAAACTAGACACCATATGTGGCACATGTACATGAAGATCACAGCTTTTCGTATAGTTTAAATATGATGGATACACGTTATGATCATTAGACTCATGAGACCATTACGTAAAAGTTAAAAAGGCCTACGTAAGTTTTGTTTTCTCGACACTAGAATCAATGTAAATCTTATGAGGTAGCACTGCATGAAGCCTTGCAACTTTTTATCACTCTTTAGGTCTTTATTATACGCTCTCACACTCACATGAATGTAAACCAGGGGTTAAATTGGGAATCATTCTGCCCTAATGAGAAGAAGTGGGCTTGCTGAGCTCACAAATTGAGGGAACAAAGAAAGCTTTTTTGTCTCTTTATGAACCAAATAAAATTTGACGATACTGTAGTTTCACTGTGTGTTGGTCGGCTGCTGGTTTCTGTCCTCCCAGTTTAACCCCTGACTCTTTGTCTGTAGGCCTGGGCCCGATCGTACTTGAATAGCGTTGCAGAAAAGAGATTGGGGGCTTTTGAGCAGACTTCTCGCTCATATTCTATTCCTCAAACGTTGTCAGCCTGAGAACACAATATAAAACATTCAATTGCGCCCAGGTAGCTAAGCTTTTAAGTATTTTTTTCATGAATAAGTGAAAGAAACACAGCATAATGTAGAAGAAAACTCAGCCTAGCCTGTTTAAACTGTGCAGATAGCTAGTAAGACAAAGCATGCATGTGCACGATAGTCCAGAAAGCCTATTGAAATACATTTTGGCCCCGAGTCTCCTCATTTGTTTGGCAGACAGATGAGGTTATGGATGTCTAGATCAACGACCACCACTGCTTTTGCTTCCATCATCCACTCCTCTGATTCACCTCCACACCTTCACCATTATTTCATCACTGTTTCATCGTCAAACCGTCGTCCCACCTTCTATGCTCGGAGACACGCAGTACAAAAAAAACCTCTGAAGTTGGTGCTAATCCTGAGTCTCATCTAAAGCTCTCCATCCACCAACTACTGTCCAGCTCGTTCCCTCTGTCAAATCGCTGGTAAAAGGGGGGGGATTCTACTGCCTCCTGCATATACGTGTTGAATAAGAGAGTCAACCTTCAGTGCCAGATGCATTCTCTCAAGTCCTGACTACATTTACCACCAGAGAAATGATCCCTTCTTACATTCCAAAAGGGAGGTCAACAGGCGTGGGCGGATGAAATATAAGTCTATGCTTTCCATTATGTACAGTTCCACCGTAATTGTACAACTTGCAACTTTGTTTTCTTATATTGACTCTCATGTTCTATTTTTTTTTCTATGGCCTCTTTGCAAGGCAGTGTATTGTATTTGATGTGTGTATTTTTAAAGAAAAAAAAACGATGACTACATCTGTGTATTGTTGGTGCCTTTGTCAGGTTCATTTGGTTGGACTTGTCTGTCTGCCGCCAGTTTTTTTAGACCGAGGTTTTTCTTGCTGTGCTCCCGGTCACGATGACCCACTGGAAACACTGCCTTCTACTCTGAAGGGTCGATACATGGGTATATTACAAGATTACACTCATTTTTCACATGAGAAATAAATGCAGCCTGGATGATATGCAGACTACTGTTGGTGTCTTCGAAAAAAAGAATTTTTTTTTAAATCGTTGTTTTCCTCTTGTCAAAACCAACCCTCACCCAAACTTTTAGCATTATGTGGGGGATGCAAACTTTATACAGAAGACCAACCGACAGCCTATGTATATACAGTATATACACATGTATATATGTGTCTATAGGCATCTGTATACATAGAAACACATGTAAATTTGGTGAGCTACAGCTTTGCTTAATAGTGGGTCTCTGGGACAGCAGCAGAAAAAACAACCTTGTGTTAGACCAATGCCTGTTCATCTATTCTGTGGTCGTCTAAATGTTTAATCTTGAATAAAACTACTGTTTGTTTACAGCACGTCGCATACATCTGTACGTAATTAACCGAACGTACGCGCACTGCTGATGGAACAGAGCACATAAGCTGTGGTTAATGATGTGTACGGTTTCGAGCGTCTTGGCTGATGAAGCCACAGATGGGCATACGGGACAACCTTCTGGGGGGGATCCACGCACAATTATGCACAAATAAACCATCCATTTATTATAGATGTAGCACAGCTTTTCCATGAAAACACAGAAAAACTGATAGCACTTTTTTATACAGTTCATGAGTAAAATCAGAGGTATGATTTGAGGTTATTAAAGACAAAATGATGTCAAAGCAGCAAAAAAAAAAATGCATCTGTGGAGCTCGCAAACTGGAAAAACACTGTAAGCTGAGGATTTTGTAGTGTACTACCCACTTTATGTCACTAGAGAGCACACATCTACTGTTTTGTAAGATAATCCTTTTACACAAATATACTGTACAGTGTGTGTGTGTGTGTGAAAGCCAGACAGAGAAAGAGGGTTAATTAGGAAGACAAGGAGGGGGAGGCTTTTATTCATTAGAGGCTATGCACTGTTCAACACAACAGCTATAATTATATTTGCTTTATTCTGCAGCAGCGCCACATCCAATACAATAACTAGTGATTTTTAGAATTCTCTCGAGCCACAGTGTGAATGCGGTATATTCACTTTGTAAGCACGTTCTCTGTGATGAGATGGATTTTTGCAGCATTTAATGGATGCAGCAGACACTGTGCCTCAAAACAGGACAGAGAATATATTGTGGGCTGCTTTTTTAGGTCACACTCCTGACGATGCTCTTCTACACTCACACGAGCAAAAACATTGCATCAGTGGAGTATGGAAAGTCACGGAGAGTGAAAAGGAGCTCTAAATATAAAAGATAAAAGAAAATCTCAACACAAATATCTGTTGACACGTGGAGCAAAATCTAACAGCTGCCCTGCTATCACTTAAAAAGTAATTGCCCTTTCCTCTCTGATGACTTTAAGCCTTAGCTAACCTCAGCATGGGACTCAAATTAGGAACTGGCACACAAGCATAATGCAATGTAACAGTAAATCGCCTTTTTCCTTTGAAATGCAGCCCCGTTCACTCGTAAAACGTGATGCAAATCAGCATACAGGCCTCAATGTTTCAACACCAGCTGCTGCCCTTGGCTCTTATCAAGCAGAGACAAATCACACACAACGTTCTCACATCGCCAACTGTGACGCTTTCTACTGCTGTCACTGGCTACTTTTTCAGCTTAACATCTTCAAGATGCATTTTTATTCAGTTCTCATGCGTCATCACTCACACCAGAAATAAAAACTAGCGAGTCTGACACGTGAATGCACAAAGTATGTATCTTGTTGCAAAGGTCTTTCTATCAACTTGATATACAATCGCAAAACTACCACCTACTCTTCCTGGTCTGTAAAGAGCTCTATATGAAGCTCTCAAAGCCTTCCTGATGAAATTGATTTGGTTTTCACATGCATTGATTCTCTACTTTAAATAGTATGTATTTCAGTGTGTATAGTTGGCCTTTACAGGGTTGTACCTCAGTCTTGACCCAACAATATCTTCTTTCAGTACGCCCACAGCTATTTTTTTATTTTTACTTTGTATGGGTGTCTTCTTGTTTCATTGTCACTCAATACTCTTGTCTTTTACCTTTTTGAGCTCCTAAATGACTTTTTTTTGTGATGACAACACAAAGCATCGGGGCCATTCCCAACCCAAACCCCATCTAATCCGGTGCTATTGTTCACAAACTAGACTGAAAGCTATCATACCTGTGTGCCTTCAATCCGAACACATCAACTCATCTGAGAAGTCACTTTATCATTGTGACTTTGTCCCATTTCCTTGTAAGTAGGACCAGATTTCTCGCTCACTTCCTGATGCCAGTTCAGACCTATATTTAGTCTCATAAATAACCATGCTATGTACATTTTCTGGGCTGTCATCCAAGACATCTAAAAAAGGAATTTCCCCATCCCTTCTGAGATGTCACGTGTGTCTGTGTACAGTATATGCAAACAATACAGTAGGGCTCCTCTCATCCTCAGGGATATTTCTTTCTAAGATTTGGGATAAAAATAAATATATTTGCCCATTTACTGTACTTTACATTTTTGTGGGACTCCAGCTTCATTCCATGCAACTTTATATAACTGTTTACTCCAGTGTATTTATTTGACAGCTGAATGAAGATTGCAATATCACATGCAAAATGTGTGATTATTTTATGTTAAATATTGGAAATAGTTGATTAGAATGGCTCCACCGAGAATTAAATATGGTAAGCTGGAGTAAGATCCTCCTTTTAAGGACAATGACATTTTTCTTTTGAAATACATATATTTAAAAAACAGTTTATTTGCATAAGGAGTATGTTTTAGTGAACAAATTTAGAGGGTGATGTTGATGTTACTCTTACTTAACTGCAACATAAATGTTAACTAATACACATAGAATTTAGATTAGCTTGTTTCTTTAACAGGGTTTGTTTCACCTGTTACCAAATAATCTAAAATTGATGAGCCTTGTGAAAAAACAGAACTTTACTCAAACTTTTTTGGTCTTTCTCTTCAAGATTATACTCTTACACTTTCACATATGACAAAAAAAACCCCATTTGTTATTTTTTGGTCAAATTAGTGGAGAACCGTACCCTCATGAGTAAAAGTTTTTATGTTTACATAAAAAAAAAAACACAGAGGCTTATTTTGTACCTTGAAAATGTTACATTAACATCCTGCGAAACCACTTCTTTTGATTTCTTCCCACTAGTAAAATGATTTCCATGCTATTTAAAGATTAGCAAGAGCACTATCAAGCATGAAAACAGAAAAAAAAAAAGCTGAAATGAAAATTGGTTATATCTCGTGGTCAGGAGGAAACTGAGTGTATACTTCACTGCATTTATTTTAGATTGAAATGTACTCATTATTTGACTGATTAGATTTTACATACAAAATATCACCAGACACTTGATTAAATACTAAAAAAAAACTGTCTCAATGATAATTATTTTTGCTTTATGTTTATAACTGAGGGTTTAGTGGTGGTGTACTTCACTGCATTAGATTTAAAAGGGTTCTTAATATATCAGCCTGCTCATGTAGTGGACAACATATTAGGAGCACTTTAAAACATAATGCAGTTCAATGCACACCCATCATTACCTCAGTAACAAATATAAAGTTGAATTATCACCTTTATGACAGTGTCAACAAAATGTCTAACTAGAAGAAATAGAACATATAGAATCTTCTTTAAAGCAGAATTTATGGCAGAGCTGTTTTATTAGATTGCATTGGATTTCATCAGGAAAACCTAATAACATTTTTATTCACTGTGGGCTCATTTTTCACTGCAATATCAAGTTCTGCACAACCACAGCTAGAAGCAGAGGGAACTCATAAATGTCTTTTGTGCAGTATGACATTGTTACGATGCCATAAATCATCAATAAATCATATAAAAGGAAAGAGCAGAGGGTGAGGTTCTTCGATTTTTTTAGATAAAAAGAATTCCGACACTCCTGAATGCAACTTCGTTGTCCGACTACACCTGAATGCACCAATGATGTTAGTTTGAGCTTTTGATTGTCCTTCGTTTGGATTTGAAAAAGCTTGGAAGACGTTTCCTGACGCCGGAGGAGAAGACGAGCAGCTTTGTATCTTTGCGGTAAGAAGACTATGGCCGTTTCTCAGTACGTAACTGTCCGTACCTGCATTCTCACGTACTCGTCAAACGTCATCATCGAGACTGCATCGGACCAGACGAGTGTGCATAGATATGAATCAGTAGATAGATCTATGGCTGCAGCTCCCCGTGAACAGGAGGATTTTACTAGAGGAAGTCAGACATAGTCACACAGAGAAACATTAGACCTCAAACTGAAACAGAGTTACAGCTCTGTGTCTTGTAGAAGATTTATTTTAAAAGCTTTAAAAGCTAGTATTTATTTGAAAGAGTAAATTTACAACAACACACGTGAGGAGTTCAAGACATTAGAGGAGTTTTAATTTCCTACGACTTTGAACGTAGCATGCGCACATACAACCGCTGCCTCACCCCCCCCCCCCCCCAACCTCCCCCCTCGTAACATTTACGAAGAAACGCCCCCCTCCAGAAACTTGCGTAGGACTCGTGAAGTTGTCTTTTACGGCTGGGTCCCCCTGGATCTTTATCTGCCATTATGTAAAAAAAGATGAGCAAAACAAGTCGCCAGCTAACGACGAAGCTATACCAAAGCAACACATACAGAAAACACGTAAGTCCAAGGCGTACGTAATCTACGTAACTAGGCCTGAGCCGGAAGATTTTTGATTGACAGGAAAGGGAGCAAACCAAACGCCTCGGTCCGAGCGCATTGATTGGCTGATGTTTTTCAGGTCCTGCCATGTCCACAGTTATTTTTTTTTAATTTTTAATTTTTTAAGAGACCATACATACAAGTCCACTAAAGGTCAGTATATTCATTTTATGTGAATCAGACGAAGTAAACAAAAAAAACATCCTCCATAATGCCTTTAAAAGCAAATGGGTGTTAGTAAAATAAAATAAAAAAAAACAGATCTAAAAGTGAACTTCAAGTTGACATTGATGGGCATTCCAACCAGGAACAAAGTAAAAGATAATCAACACGAAAAAAAAACTTCCTGTTCACCTCTTAAAACCCAATTAGCACCCTAAACTAAAACTACAAATGGGTTCCCTGTTTTCCTTTCTGAACAATTCAAAGGTCCCTCTCTATCTCCCCACACATCCACCAGCCACTGGAACACATCTCCAAAGTTCTGCTGAAGCCCAGCTTCCCCTCAGAAGAAGTGCTGCCAGATGAAGGAGCATTTTGAGAGGCAGCTGACATCGTGATTGGATGGTACTTTGGTCTGTTCCAGTCCAGCTTCAGCTCCAGAGACGGCAGGCGTTACGAGTCAACGGAGGCCGGGTGGACGAAAGCATGCAGCTGAGTACAACCCAGAAAACACCAGAGGAGTGCAGCAGCCCAGGGCCAGAACGAACAGAGTAGCATAGTATGTCTCTGAGAAAACATCATAGTATAGCCTTTGGTATGAAAAAACAGCATCATTGTACAAATAAGTCAAAGGAAAGAGACATAGAGACATACATTGTAGAATTGTAGTAATTGTGGGCTGACTGATTTACTGATTATCAGTATTTTAGTTTTTACTGATTTACGGTAATAAATCAATTTAAAAATGGCGCTACTTTCACTCTGAACCTTTATCTACCTGTGGTCGCTCTGTCTTCTGGAGTGATTTGATTGGTTATACATCACGAATAGAACTCCTTTAACTTAACATCTGTAAACAAAAGAAAAACGTATCAACAAAGTTTTCTGTTAGAGTTTGTGTTCTTCTAAGTTTAACTCCACGATTTTAAATACTTTCATTTACTGCAAATGAATATCTTCTCCAAATGTCTCACTAATGATCATTATCAGCCCTAAAAACCCACAAAACACTTCTCTATACTCAGCCACACTTAGTACAGTCCGCTTCCCTCTTCTATAAATTAGGGCTGGACCCGAATATCCCGAATTTCCGAATATTCGTTCGCTACGGCACTATCCGGATATTAATTTGGTATCCGAATATTCGGACCCGGGAGACCAGACGAACGGATCCGACTATTTGGGCCGTCTCTGCTGCCGCTGCCGCTGCACGAACCACACGAATGTATCCGAATGTTCGGGCTGTCTCCTCCGCCGCCGTGCACAAGTGAAAAACTGCATCATGAATGTAAATCTTTTTGTTTTTTATGACAGAAAACTGAATATATTTGGGTTTGACATTTTATAAACCAAAACACGAAATAAATTACTGGAGAAAACAACAGATTAATGGACATAGAAAATGTGTTTTCCAACATATATGGCTGAATTCCTCCAACATTACAAGATACATACAGTTTAAATTCAATTTTATTTATATAATGCCAATTACAGATCACGCTTCATTTTTATATTTTTTTGGCATATTTAAAATATGACAAAGAAAGAAATTTAAACCTCTTGACTAATCCAATTTATTTCTTGGTTTTTAAGAGACTAATTAAAGAAGGCAATTAAAATAACTTTCTCCACTAAAACTAATCAACATGACGTCAAACAGAAAGAACATTTTTAAATCCTGCAGTCCCACAACGACAAGAATAAAGTTTCTCAACAAAAACTAAATCTGCTGGTGGATTCCATTAAAGTCCTAATAAATGATAATAAAGTGTGATACTAAAGGTTTGTGGTGCTAAAAATCTCAAAGTAATGATATCAAGTTGAACATCTGGATGGAGGTTGATAAAAGTTGATCTCCCTTCATTTCTCTGGAGCCGACTCCATGGATTTTAGGGATGCTGGTTAAAGACCTGCTCTTCTCGGTGTCTTCCTTCTCGTCGCTGTAAAAAGTTACTCCATCCTCGCCGACTTCAACACCTCTTCATGAGAACTTGTTCTGCCTCCAACCTGGGAGAAACTCGAGAAACTCGGGAAAACCTGTCGAGGATTGGATTTTCGAAAAACTCGTCGGGTGGGGGAAGGTGTGGTGGGCGGTGGGGGAGTAGAGGGGGGCAGTGGGGGGAGGTGTGGCAGTAGAGGGGGGAGGCTGCCACCCACCTCACCGCCTACTCTCTGCCCTGACTCCACCCAGACTCTGCCTTGGCTCCACCCATGTGGTCACTTGGAAACTAAGATGACAAAGGGACAACGAAATTATGTTTTGTTATCTGATCTGTAGCTCAGTGAGTGAAGGATATCCCTATGGAGCTGCAGGTTGCTGGTTCAAGGCCCAACCCTTCTTAAATTTTTTTTGAAAGTCTTAGACAAAGAAAGAAACTTGTTGGTGGTGGGCCTTGAACCTACTACCTTCCACTTGGTAGTCTCTCTTCTTACCCCCTGAGCTACTTGCTCAGATACTAATTCTTCTCTTTTTTTTCGCATTTATCATCTATTTTTTTGTCGTTTTCGAGTTTGTTTTTTAAACTCGAGTCTTGACTCGACCGTTTTTCCCAGGAGGTTGGACTTCAGCCTTCGTGCTGGAGGGTTGAACCTTCAGTTCCCAGACTTTCCAAAGCCTTGAGACCTCCCGAGTCTTCCACACCTGAGCTTTCACACAGTCTAAGGGCTAAAATTTTCGAAGTCCCACAGTAGTTCTTTGTTAGTTTGAAGCTTTAGACAGTCTCAGGGCCGAAGTTTATGAAGTTCCTGAGTAGATGGCTGTTAGTTTGAACCTTGAGACAGTCTGAGGGCTGAAAACTTCTAATTTCTTGAGTAGTTCACTGTCAGTTTGAACTTTCTGGTTAACAGAAGCATTAAATCTTCTGACCATGAGTCTTGATTTCACATTTAGACCATCCATCTGAGTTCTTCTCAGACCTTCACCTGTGGGTTCTTTAGAAATCCTGAACAAACTTTGATTCTCTTCACTGAACAGTAAAGTTTGTGGAGATCAGAAGGTAACATTAGTTTGATCAATGCCTTCAACTACTAGTAGACTTTATCTGGAAAGCAATTTTCTCAAATGAGCACTTAGTAAATCTGTCCACAATCAAACCAATAATATAGAAAGAGGAAATGTTTGAAGAAACAACTTGATGTTTTCATTTCAGACTAGAAAATGCTTTAAGACCTTTATCAGTTTTTGCTCTTTTTGATCATTTTATCGTCTCTTCTTCTAAAGTCTAACTGGTGTCTTTTCAAATGTTTTGTCTTTAGTTTGATTCTTCTTAAATGTTTAGTTTAGCTCTTTTCTCACCTTTTATTCTTTTCTAATGTCTGATTTTAAAATGTTTTGTCTTTTTAATGTTTAGTGGTTGTTTTTTTAAAAAATGTTTTATGGGCTTGTTTGAAAAATTTCCTTTTCTTTCCCAATGTTTAATTTTTAGATTAAATCTTTAAGTTTTTTCTTTTTAAATGTTTTTCCACCTTTTAATGATTTTCTTTTTAAATGCTTCATTGTATTTTCTGTTTAATTCTTATTTAAAGTTTTATGGTCTTTACCATTTAATTTTCTAATTAAACATTGAATTTTTTAGTTAAATGTTTTGTTTTTTAAAGGTTTAACAATCTAATTAAATGTTCTGTATTTTTTAAATGATTAATATTCTTCTTGTTTAATTGTATTTTTTAAATTATCTAAAATATTTCATCTTTAATGTTTAAAAAATTGTTTTAATTTCATAATTCAATTTCATATCTTCTGTTTAAATATCCAATTAAATAGTTTAATATAATTTCATTGTATTTAATGTTTGTCTTTTTAAAAGTTTTATTGTATTCAATAATTTTTCCTTTGTACTAATTGCTCTTAATGTAGTTTATTTCTTTTATCTTTTTATTCTGTCAAGATTTTAACCTTAAAAATGGAACAAACCCTTAAATCACAATAAAAATACTTCTGTTGTCACAATCATGAGTTAGTCAATTATTCAGTTTATCAATTCAACTTTATTTGTTTAGCACCTTTCACACATGACAAAATTCAACAAGCAAATAAAAAAAACTAGGCTAAATCTATGATTGAAACTCAAACATACTGTATTTTTAAAAAAAGAAAAAGATTTGACATGGTACTAATATCTGTTGTGTCCAGGGGATGGAGGGAGTGTTTTGAAGTGTTCTTGGGCTCACACAGTAAATCATTTAAAATAGAAACTTGATATTCAGTCTAAGGAAACTGCAGAGCAACAGAAGAATCAACAATATCTCCTGTTTTCTCCTTTAATGAGTCGACTCTTCTGGTGCTTTCAGACCAAAGAACTACAGACTCTTCACAATCTGGTCAAACTCTTGGTACAGGACCTCACCACACGGGTCAAGAAGGTTTCCTTCTCATTTCTACTCTGAAGCTCACCTCTTGCTCAAACAAGTGTTTCTGCTGCTCTAAAGTCTGGTCTTCCTAAACACTCTCAAAGTCTCTTCTGCTGCAGGTTGCTTTGTAGAACTGTGACAGAAAACCTCACTAAACCACATAGAGGGGCCTCAAGATAGTCGTCCAAATGAAACCGTACAAAAACCAAACTAGCACAACCCAAACACTAAAGTCTCCTACAGCCTACCAGAGAACCGAAATCGTGCGAGAGCTCGCGTCATTGGCGCGAGCTATCGCACGATTTCGGAACAAGATTTGCTTTCTAGCGTCCTGAGATTTGGATACAGACCACAACAAAGAGCGATCGCCAGGTAATGTGGAGGTTTTCGTTCACTTCTCATGTCTAGTATGTTGTGGGACACTCGTTGAGACTATCTGAGCCGGTCAGTGTGGGGAAAAAACCACGTTAGGACGGACTTTGACGCGGGGGGCAAGTAGCCCGATACTTTTCGCTAGCTGAGCTGCTAGCTGAGCTGCTAAGCTGCCTGCCTGGCTAAATACTGGAGCTATGTCAAAAATTCATTTCTCCATCACTCACATGTATGAAAAGACATATGAAAACAGACCCCAGGTTGAAAAAAACCGAAGTTCCCCTTTAAGAATATGGAATATTGCTACTGTTTATTATTGTTCTCAGGTTTACTGTTAAATGTATAGAGTGCAACTTACTGTATTTTATTGTATTTTAATATTTACATTACTGCACAGAACATTTAACATTATTTTACCACAGATCAAAGGTACAGATTGTTGTTGTTCACTGTGTATTGGGTAGTATTCATTTTGATTTAGACTGATTAGTATACAGAACCCGGTGATGTTTATGGTATACAGCTGAGAACTAGTTGCGAAAAGTACAGAATATTATTTCAAATTTTAGGTGTGATAATTGTCAGTAAACATTCTAAGAAGTGGAAATTGACAGGGTTGTATATAGTGCTGTTCTTGCATAATATTTGTCACTTAATTATCCTCAGGATACTGTCATTGAGCTTACCAGTTTTACATAACAATCAGATGCTGCAGCTAATGATGCTGTAATTCACATAAACAAGGAAACAAGTCCATCATAATGTGAATGTGGACAGTCCAAAATGAAAAGGTCATGTACAGCTTTCCTATTGGGTTAGAGTAAAAAACAAAACAAAACATGAAAAATAGTTTGCCAAAGTGAGAGGTCGGTAGTAGATTTAATTTCTTCTTACAACTTTTCGGTGCCCCCCCCCAATAACATATCTCTTGTACTCCCCTGTGCCCCCCACTAAAATTAATCTGGATCCTCCCCTGATTTATGTATGATTCATATTAGATTTTTATGAGAAACTCCACAATCTTCTCTTTTTCTCTTTTATTTTATTCGTTTTGAGTCTCAGACTGCATCCTTTCATCACTCAGAACGCCAACAATAACAACCTCTTGATATGATGTACTGGAAATTTGCCGCGGCGTTTCTTTTTTCACAAAATGATGGTCGTCTTGTCCAATCGGAACTCACGCAACGGCTTGTCCCCGCCCCTTTTTGGCTCTTGGAAGTGCCTGGACTAATCAGCGCTCGCCTCCATGTGTTCAGCCATTTTGTAAGAAAATCAAGCAAGTCTGCCGCCCTACCTTCGCTTCAGACCTGCAGTTTTTTTCTTGTGCAATGGACGGGTAAGTGAAAAGAACCACACTTAAGACTTACATTTTAAGCACAAAAAGACCTCGGAGTAACTTATTTGCTTTGTTCGGTCGCTTAATAACGCGTTCTGATTTCTAAGGCTGCTCCGGTTAACCGTCAGCCTGGGAAAGTTTACTTGGAACAGTTTTTTTCATCAAAACATGCAACAGTTAGCAGGAGCGCAAGCTAACTAGCAGCGGCTAGCTACTGCTAGCGCCACTTGCTAACATTAATTAGTAATGCGAGTCGCTTGAGTTAATTTATCGCTTTGTGTAAGCGGCACTAACTGTAAAAATACATAACTTAATGCGAGTGAAGATGTGGGGAGATTTTTTAATCTAAGGAGCTCACAGTTTGTGTCGCTCGCCAACGCAGCCATTAGTTACCGTTGGCTAACTGTACCTTTTGTAACTTGGTTTCACGGGAACTCGAGCGCTAGCTAAAGCAACGTGTCTCATTTCCGCATTCATTTGTCTGCGGAGTGCCAGGGCCATGTTGAAGATGTCTGGCCTGAACATTATACGTTGATTGAATCAGACTTCTCCACCGAGTTATCTAATCTGGGTAGGGTATAAAATAGCGTATTGTTTAAACAAGCCTATTCTACTCTTTTGATCACCTGATTTTTGCAGATTGAGCGACTTTCGGAGGCAGCACCAAAGCTGCCGTGAACTCGCCTTCAGCGTAATTTCATTTGTTTCATTTTTGCTTGTACTATGTGGTAACTGAAGTTCACTTGCATTTTGTTTCAATCCATTACAGCCGCCTAGACGCTGACTTGTACCCTCTGGGATCCGGCTACGTCCCTGAAATTGAGTAAGTGATTTTTGAATATTTTTTCACGAAAGAGTTTTTCTCTAGTGCTTTTCTGAATCTCAAGCTTCGTGGTGCGTTTATCTTTGGATGAGGAAGTTGGTTTGCCTTTAGATGAACAGTACTAAAAGAGTAGTTTTGCATAAACTGCGTTACCACACTGTTACATGATCTGCTGTTATGCAGGGTTGTTAAAAATGATCCCATTTTCGATTGTGTTTGGTTTTCTCTGATCCCCACACTAAAATCATTATTTCTCTTTCGCAGCAGTGTCCATGACATATCAGTTGGCACAAAGGTAGGCATTTTTGTTATCATCTTTTCTTTGCAGATGGATTTATTTTTCACTACCTATACTGCAGAACGAATGCAAATAGGTAAACTTAGTGTGTGTAAATGTTAGACTCTCTACATGCTCCTTGCAGAGTACATTCTGGAGTTGCAGACTCGTGAGTGCTGTTGAGTGTAATTTCGGTTAAATATTTTGTCCGTTTCAAATTCCTGTGGGCTTTGTAGTTTAAAAATGGCTCCTATTGAGGTGTATCATTTTTGGAAATGTTGCTGTTATTAGCAATGTCTTTTTTTCATGAAAATAGCCAGTTTTCATTGTACTGATCCTTTATTCACTGTGACAAGACTTTCTAGATATGCAGCTGAATAATTTTTGTCGAATAATAATAATTAAGAGGCTTTTGACAAATCAGAGAGGAAATGGAAAAGAACTGGGCTTACAATGGAGACTTCAGACACATAGTCTGCCAGTTTGCAAGCGCTTCCTCTGTAATTACAGAACTGCTGCCCAAAGCCATTTCTCATGTGTAATGAGTTTGCAGCTGGAGAGCAGCTTGCTTTTTAAACATTATGAAATACAGCCGAGTGGTCAGCACACAGAGGTTACAGCTCATGTCAAGACTGTGGACATGGAAGATTTGATAATTTAGTTAGCATAGATTTTCTGAGGTGGGGCGTACATGCTTTCCTGTTCTGTGTCTGTTTGCCTGTGTGACTGTTGAAATGAAACTTCCTGTTGTTTATTTTGTGCGTTCCCTAATAGTCTGGTGGCCTTAGAGGGATATTAAGAAAGAATGTTAAGAAAGCTGAATCCTGCCCTGCTGCCTGTTATTTTTTTGTTCAAGCTTGTTTTTAGTACAAGACCGCTCAAATAGTGCTAATAAAGCAAATGGGCAGAGTTTTGTCCAATGTGAAATCTTTAATGTGAATCGTCCCATATAATTTATTGGTATCTACTTTCTTTACCCACCCTCTTGGGAAAATTCAGGATGAAGCTGTTGTGTGCTTACATGTTGGTTAATGTCAACATGTTGACAAAGGAATACACTGGTTTTTAAGCACACTGCTGGTTGTTAATGTGTGTACCCAATAAAAATTCCTGCTTAAGTAGTAATCCTTGGTAACATGGCTTGGGGCAGCTATGTGTAGGTGGAGTAATTGAACTCAACCTGGAGCTGTAACCATCCTCCCGCAACTGTCCTCATCCTCGCGGCCAAAGGTCTTTACACTGTTTGAACAAGCACTCTGATACACACACCCGTTACAGGGACACACCCCACCCCTTCTATTCATTTGTTTAAGGCCTGTTGTTTTTCATCATGAATTACAATACACCATTTAACGGATGCTGGTCGATACTCAAGGTTTGGCTGCTGCTGTGTTACTCTCTCCTTTTTAACTTTTCCTGTTTTCTGGATTTGATGGGCTGTGGTAATGATGATGCTGAGTTATGGGGCCCTGCCTTGCTGGAATCTGTAATTATTCCGTCTGGGCAGAGTGTCTGGCATTCCGCGGTCACATTCCTATCTCCCCCCTCCAGCCCCCTGGTGAGGCACAGCTCCCAGCCCCCTCCGCTGGTGAAGGCTGATCACAGGGAGCAAACATGTTTGTACCTGTGATCTAGTACTTTGTACTTTCCCTGAAGGTTTACCATCCACCAACTCCCCGCCAAAACCCAAAATATAGTTGTTTGCAGATGCTGGTATTGACAAACCATCTCAATTTTGGTTTTCTTACAAGATCACTATTAGCTTTTTCCCTACTACAAATGCTCCAGCAGAGTTGGCAAGCCTTTATTGTTTTTCCTTCTCTTCTGATGCAATGCAAACCAGGTGTGACTTGGTGTATGGGGCAGGGAAATTGCCCCTTAGTTAGTGCTTCTGCTAAAATGAAGTTGAAGGTGCTGCCATTGTGAGTGGAAGCCGCTCAACAGTTTCAGTATGCGAGCCAACAATGTGTCATCATTCTCTGAAGGTTTCTATTATACTGTCAACATCTAGAGCAAACAAAGGATGTGAACAAGTCGAAGCACATTTATTTGGTTTTGTGTTTGGAAAAAATGGGTTTGGAGCTCACTGTGTTGCGGTGGGACGGCAAACCATTTATAAGCTCTGTTTTTGTCCTTTTGGCTGTCGAGCACACTCCCTCCTAAAGCTATAGATTGTAACACGATTCTCCATTTTGTGTGTGACTTGATGTTCCTGCGCTGTAGAGTCTTAGCTCTGTGGTTATTATTAGAATGAGGAAGTAGGATGACAACGTCCAGCCATGGAACAGTAACCTACAGTCCCCTGGAGGAAGTTCAGTGAAACCCTGGAAACAGGCCTGATCTTGCTGCTCTTCCTGTTTGGAGTTGGTCTGCTGACTGATAATGTGACTCTGCCCACCCACTTCCGGCGAGTCTTACTGGAGCCACTTCCTTTATTTCTTGCGTCCGCCCTCTGTACATTTATTAAGAATTAATATATTTATTTTATTCCTTTTTTGTTACATTTTCTTCCCACCAACTTGAACAGACCACTCTGTTTTTACCATTGGTTCAGAATTCTAGATAACATGCTGACTTATTGCTTTAAATATTAGAGCCATTTCCCATGCTTCCTCCATTAAAATCAGTGTTTAATAAGCATTTGTCCAATCATTGTTTGAGCTTGTAATAGTCTGACTTGCTGTCTGTTTTGTGTCCTTGCATTTGGATTTACTAAATACACTTTAGTAATTTTAGCTCAATAGCTGTATTCAATTTATGTCAAGATTTGACAATGTGCCAAAGTGGGAGGCCTGTGAGCCACAGAGGAAAAACATAGAAACACCTATTTTTGCTGTAGGCTATTGAATTGAGATTGCAGACCCTGTTAGTGTGAGCCACAGAGTGAGAGTGACACACAGCCAAAACCATCTGCAAGTCAGAGTAGTTTATGCTACTGTTGTCAGTGCTCTGCTTTCATAGCAACTGTCTCACTACAGAACACTGTGCCTCTTATAACATTTAGAAGCACCACCAAAGGCTTTTTCTCAGATAACTTTATCCCTGTCCTTTGTGAGCAGGGTTTGCCGCCCGACTGGGACCACCCCCCACCTCTGCATATTTAGATTTGCAAGGTGGAGAGGAATGCGACCAAACCTGCATGACTGGTTGTTGCTAAAGCGCCGTGGGGCTCTTCAACTCTCAGAGAGTCCTCGGGGCTCCATATGAGTGTGCTGCCGTGTAACAATGCTCCTAGTCTCAGCCTGAACAGGACCTTCATTGTAGAGTGTTGTAGAGCTTAGGCTGCTGAGCCACTTCTTGTGACTGCAATACTTCATCTCGCACAACCACAAACACACACACAACCATGAGAACAGCCCTGAAACAGCACTTTATATCTACTAAAGAGAGAGAGAGAGAGGCTGGACAAGGCAGACAGTAAACTAGTGTGGGCTGGAAGTGTCCCCATCTTGTTTTGCAATGCAGAGGGCTTCAGTTTGTTATCCTTCCTCCTAATGACTTGTATGAGAAGATGGGATGTACTGGCTGCCAGCTGTTAGGGTAAGGTCTGACTGCTGAATTCTGTGCCTCGAGCTGAATTGTAGCGGTTCCCTCTTCAGTGTGATTAGCAGCAAAACGTGATAATTTTTCAATGCAAGTGAGAATGGCCCGTCGTTACTGCGACTTTTTAGCTAAACAGACTTAAGAATAGTATGAAATAGGATGGGATGTCAAATAACCCTGCTGACAAGCCAGGTCGGGGAAATCTTCCTGGCGAGGAAGGTGGAGTTTTTCTCAAGCGTGTTTGCTCGATCCTCTTTTGGTTATCAGATTACTTCCTGCTTTATCACACAATGGCTCAGTAATATGAGAACTGTGCTCTCCACCTGCCATGCTGTGCCTTCACTGGCGAATGCACTGAAGTGAACCATTGTTTTCTTTCCGTCTGCAGAGGGGATCCGACGAACTGTTTTCTTCCTGCATATCCAACGGACCCTATATCATGAACTCAGGTAGGGGGGTTGCCATGGAGGGGTGAATCCTTTTTATTGAAGTGCTTGACGTGTCTGTGTTGTTTGTGTTGCCATGACGATCAATCCATTATTCAAGAAGAAGCAGGGCCTTCTGTTCCCTCCCTGATTGTATCTGCTTCTGTTTTCACTTGCAGCCAATGGCAACGACAGCAAAAAATTCAAAGGTGACGTCCGCAGTCCTGGTGTTCCGTCACGTGTGGTCCATGTACGCAAGCTGCCCAATGACATAAATGAGGCTGAAGTTATAGGCCTGGGACTGCCCTTTGGGAAGGTCACTAATCTGCTGATGCTCAAAGGGAAAAACCAGGTAAAGAAATATAGGTGCAGATCTGCTCACCAAACCTGTGCGACTTGAAATCCTAGGCTTGGGACAAGGGATCGGCTTTCGAGCCTTCAGTCCTGACCTAAAATGCTAACAATGACCCTTTGTTGCATCCTTGTGGGTTGATAGACAATTACTCATGGAGGAAGACAGTGAATCTCTTTTTATGTCTCTATCTCCTATTTTTATTAGCAGCAGTTCTGTATCAAAACCAATAAAGATGTCGGATGAAATTTGTCCAAAAAATAGGCAAACACTAATGGGTCGTGATTGTAGGTACCCACTGGCAGTGCTACTAATTATAAGTTTACAATACACATGCATAATTACTGAATAGATTTAGTAAATTTTGCCTTGGAATGAGTGTGAGAGAAACAAATTGAATATACATCTCTGAACCTCCCTTGCAGGCATTCTTAGAACTTAACAGCGAGGAGTGTGCACAGACGATGGTGAGCTACTACTCCTCTGTCACCCCTGTCATCAGAAACCACCCCATTTACATGCAATACTCAACTCATAAGGAGCTCAAGACGGACAATTCCCCGAACCAAGTGGTAAGAGTTAAAACATGCATTTCACGTCAGCTGTTAGGATTTGAGATATCATTGCAACACACTAAGTATTTAAGTGCATGCTGAAAATATGTACATTTAAGGTGCCTTACATCAGTAAACATGCACTGTTGTGTTGCACAAGGTGGTCATTTGCATTCATTCATTTATTATTGCTTGGTTTTCACCTGTCTCTGTTTCTCCTTAGCGTGCCCAGGCAGCTTTGCAGGCAGTCAATGCACTGCATGGAGGTGGGATGGCAAGCGTGGCCATTCCTGCAGATGCTGGTAGCATGGGAGGAGCAGCAACCCAAAGTCCTGTACTCAGAGTCATAGTGGAAAACCTCTTCTACCCTGTCACCCTGGATGTACTGCACCAGGTACAGGCAGCTTTTGGAATTTTGTTATTGGGCAGAGATTAAATATTTAGTTGGAGAAGTTCAAACTTTTGCATCATTTTTCTCAAAACCACTGAAGTTTGTAGATATACACTTAAAAACAAGCCACCGAAATTACCTATTTAATTAGTGGGAAGTTTTCCACTCTTGTATATCTGTGACACATTCTTGGTAATTATTTGCTTGCCAGTTTATTTTAGCCTTTAAACAATCCTTCAAAGAAGTCTTTAAATTTGGATGGTAAAGTTTTCTGGCTAATTAGTTTTATATTTATTCACCAGAGCTTTTCTTTTCATGCCTTGCATTGCATCTGAAGAATAAATTAAATGTCGTTTTTTACATTTAGTTTTTTCTTTGATTAGAAGTATATATATGCAATTAATATTACTGAGTGTGTAAAATTAGCAACACAGCTGTACAGTGCTCAGACAGATTTTGAACTATGCAAACCTGCACACACCTTGACACATATCCACTCAGTTACTATAAATAGACTTGAATATGTAATTCTTGTTATATTTGCCTCGCCTTCTTCCTCTGGTGCTACAGTATATTGCCGCGAAGTGGTTGTCTGGGACTCAGGCCCAACAATCCCAAGATGCTTTGTAAATCTGGAAGTCCTACATGAACAAATAGTGCATTGTTTATAGTGGGAATCTTGTTTAAAATATGTTCAAAGTCATTTCCTTTGTTTAGCTTGCAGGACATTTGTAATGGAATTTTTTTAAGTGTGTTATCCTAACGTCACATTTCTCTCCTGTAGATTTTCTCTAAGTTTGGTACTGTGCTGAAGATCATCACTTTCACTAAGAACAACCAGTTCCAGGCTCTGATCCAGTACGCTGATGGCATGACAGCTCAGCATGCCAAACTGGTAAGACTGGTTTAGTTAATGCTTTTTGTCATTGTGTTTCCATCTGAGGTTGTTACTATTGGTTAACAAATGACAGGGTGCTTTGTCTTTTTGTTTGTAAGGTTGTGATTACAGCACCGTTTGTAGACTGTGGGACCAACTGATTAAACACAAAACTGTAGTTAAACTCACCAGTGTGAAATGCACAACATATGTTATCCAACACTTAACGGTCTGTTGTTGTCCTCAGTCTCTGGATGGCCAAAACATCTACAATGCTTGCTGTACCCTGAGAATCAGCTTCTCCAAGCTTACCAGCCTCAATGTCAAGTATAACAACGACAAAAGCCGGGACTACACCAGACCAGACCTTCCCACTGCAGATTCACAGCCCTCTCTTGATCACCAGACCATGGCAGCTGCTGCATTTGGTAAGTCTGAGATTTTGAGACATTTGCACATTTTGTACTTTGATCGTATCTATCAATGTAATTCATTTTGTTGAATTTCAAACATCAAGGGTTTACTTCATTAAGTCTTATTTTAACTGGTTTTAAAACCTTGTCTTGTTTTTGTTTCCTCTTGATCTAGCTGCACCGGGCATAATCTCAGCCTCCCCCTATGGCGGAGCTCATGCCTTCCCCCCAACCTTTGCAATCCAGCAGGCAGCAGGTCAGTACAAAATCATAAACAAACATTTACTTGTGCAAAATCTCATATGTCTTAATGCTAAAAAATAAACTTGACACTATTTTCAATAAAATGCATTAAGTTGCATGTAATGTATATTTTCTTCCTCTTAGGTCTGTCGATGCCTGGTATTCCCAGTGCCCTGGCGTCCCTGGGTGTGGGCCATAGTGGCATGGCGGCTGCAGCAGCGGCTGCTAGCCGGCTTGGCCTGTCAGGGCTCACTGCCACTGGGGGCCACAATGTCTTGTTGGTCAGCAATCTGAACCCTGAGGTCAGTACTATCCCTAGACTTAAACTGTTCTACATCCTGCCTCTGTCACTTCAGTGCTGAGCAACATTTAATATGATACTACCTTTTGTTTACACTGTGGTTTGTGGACTTAGATGCACTTGCTCAAGAAAGCCATTGTTTTAGCCCCCCATCTCTCACCATCCCCATGTGATCAAACAAGTTGGAGTACCCTTACCACTGTTTTTAAATACAAGGGGTCATCGAGTCAAAACCTCTTCTCTTTCAGGACCTCTCTGTGTTTGACCAAACCTGCTGCATTTCTGACCTGCCACTTTGCTCACTGTGAATTTTAAGTTTATTTAAAAAACTAACTTCTTTTTTTAAAAAACTTACCATTTCATATCTTCATTTTTGTCCATTAGTTGAAATCACTCTTGAGTTGTTGGAGAGACAATATTACTTTTTTGTTGTATTTTTTTTTAAAGCAACACGTCCATGAATTCTTTTTATATAGCATGTAGAATGTATAAGTAGTATGTCACACTCATTACATTTACTGTAGGTATCTAGTCATTGCATTAAGCATGTTAAAGATTTCTTTTGAGTTTTTAGAATTATTAAAATTGATATTCAGATTTGACTGTTTTATCATATCATTTCTAAGTAATCTAAACCAACATAGCAGGTAATTTAAAAGTACATATTGTCTCTGCCTTTTTCTGTATTTCATTGTTAATCTTTTTTTCTCTTCTTTTTCTCCTAGTGTTCCCATAGTGACAGTGCATTTTAATTTAGCCAATTCTACTGTCTGAAGCACTACATTTCTTTGTGTATACTGACCTTGTTTTTTTACTTCCTTTTTCTCTCTCTTCTTTCTCTGTCCCCCCTCTCCCTCTTTGTTTTTTTGTTTTAAAACCCCTCACTTCAAATCTTGCCAACTGACTGCACGCCCCAATGACCAATTGTTCCCTCTGTCCTCCTCCCCTCTGCCACTCCTCTGTTACTACTACCACTATTACAAACACTCCTCGTTCCATCCACCCAACCCTCTTTCTCCCCTTTCCATTGTCCCCAATTTGGTAATCACCCACAAATTGACAACACAAAAACACAACATTGGCAACTCTTTGGTACCCCTGATTTTTGCCACGATCTTCCCTTCCACTGTCTTCTTTTTCTCTCCTCATCTTCATCTTTCTCTTCATCCTCTCACACTGTTCAAATCTTCTCCTCCTCTTGTCCTCTCTTCATTTTCTTCGTCCCTCATGCCTCTCCTTCCTCCATGGTACTGTGGCCTTCCTGTGGACCTCGCTGCCTGTGGCCTGCGGACATGTCCCGACTCCACTCCACTGTCCTCCACTCCGCTCCGTCTCTTTTCCCCTGTCCCCTGTCCCCTCTCCCCCTTTGGCCCCCTGCCCCGCTGCTCCCCCCTGCTGTCTCTAAAGAGCGTTACGCCACACTGCCTCTTTATTCTTTTCGGTACGTTATCATCCTTTCATCTTCTTTTTATTACTACTGTTACCTGGCGAGGTGGGCATGTCTTGTCTCATGTTGTTGGCTTTGTTTTTTTTGTTTTTTTTTGTTTTTTTTTAACCACTGATGGCTCATCATCAGGCTACAGGGCTATGAAGGGTGGGGGTGTCTGTTTTGGGAGTTTGTATGACCCGTTTTGGTTGTTGTGGGTTTGTGTGAGGAAAAGGAAGGTGAGAACACCACACAAAGCGGCAGCATTTCATTTCGTTTTGAACGGACCTGATTTACAGTCCATGGGCAAACGTTTTCAGTTTTTCATCTTCAAAGAGCACAGCCCTTCAGTAGAGAAATTGCCCCACTAAATAGAAATTTGGGTGTCATTTTGTTCGGGAATGAGGCAGGAGGCCCATGTAAATTCAAAAGCATTACCTTCAGCAAGAAGATAAAAGTCCACACTTGATTGGTTCTGCACCGTTCGATTTCTACACCATGAAAATTGGTCACATTTTGTTCCTTGTTAGGTTGATATTTTGGTGGTTGCCTTGAGTTACTCAACAACAGTACATAGAAAGATGAAATGCTGCTGCTTTTTTAGCGACTGAGTTGACATATCCCTCGGATTATGTCGCCGTACTCTTTTTGCAGTCTCAGTTACTCTAATGTAGGTATGTGCATGTTTAGTTTATTTCTGCATGTCTCTCTATTTAGGCCCTCAAGTTGGTCAAGTAATCAACTCTTTCTTCACTGTAGAGATCAAATTGATCACAACTACTCATTGTACTGCTCTTTGATTTTTGTCTTCAAATCACTACCCCTCTATCTTCTAAATGCATTTTAACAGTCATTTGAAGTTTCATGCAGAATTGAACAGAAGATTTGTAGAATAGCCTAACAATGAGTTTAATCAGACTGTTCATTTAGTGACACGATGAGTAATAATATCCCTGATTTGATTGTCTATATTGCTTTTGTTGCTGTGATTGCCTGTGTGGCTCCTATTCAGACTGTGTTGTATGCTGTCTTTGCTGCACTCGTATCGTGACACTTTCCCCTTCCTCCCTAGGTGTGTATGGCGATGTGATGAGAGTGAAGATCCTGTTCAATAAAAAGGAGAACGCTCTAATCCAGATGTCTGATGGCACACAGGCTCAGCTAGGTAGCTACACTTCAGCCTTACAAAACACTATTTTCTTTCTTTGATCTGTCACTTCCTTTGATCTTGTTTTTCCCCCTCACATTATTTTACCATACATTATTTTGAGCCTTTACTTTGTGGGGTTCTTCAGGTCTTCCTTTGATAGCCAAATGATTGCCTGTTTCTGTTGTGTTATCCATAATTGCAAGTTTCTAGAAAATATGTTAGGAAATTTAGGACATAAAGGCATGTTTGTTATGGAGGGTAGTGCTTAAAATTGTTGATAAAAATGCTGCAATTCGAATATACCGTTAAAGTATGAAAATTCATTGCACTGTTCCTTGCAGCAAACAAAAAACAAATGTGTGTAATCAGTCATAAGTCTTGTTTAGTGTTCAATTTGGAAACGATGCTTGTGTGAGGAGTTTTTAAACAACAAACGTTATGTTTTGCAGCTATGAGCCACCTGAATGGCCAGCGTCTTCATGGCAGGGCTATGCGTGTGACATTGTCGAAACACACAACAGTTCAGCTGCCCAGAGAAGGCCACGAGGACCAGGGCCTCACAAAGGACTACAGCAACTCGCCACTGCATCGTTTCAAGAAGCCTGGCTCCAAAAATTACTCCAACATCTTCCCGCCCTCTGCAACGCTCCACCTCTCCAATATACCGTAAGGACTGCTGCAAGAGCCTCATTTTCATTCTGACTCTCTCCCCAGCAGCTTTTGTGTACTAAGCTTTTTCCTTTGTAGTTCTGACTCATTTCTTTCTATATTTAGTGTTTGGGATTAAGTAGTTGTGACATTATTTTCTAAGCATGCAGCTCTAGAGGTGTGTTTGTAGATTTAATCAAGTCTCCTGTGCCTTGTTTTACCACGTCAGTAAATAAAAAGAAATATGCAAATTAGGGGATGTAAACCCACATAAATGCTTTATTTTGATTTTTGTTTTATGTTCCACTCACCCCCTCTCTTTTGATTTCAGGCCTTCTGTGGTGGAGGATGATCTCAGGAGGCTATTTGCCAGCTCAGGAGCCACAGTCAAGGCCTTTAAGTTCTTTCAGTAAGTCCCAGTCCAGTTGCATTCAATTTTCTTGAATTGTTAATCTCTTTGGTATTGAATGGTTGTCTGTCTACACAGTACAACCTTCATTGAAGGCAAAGCCAATTTAAGCAAAAGCTGCTGCAAAGTGTCATTCATTATTAGAGTCTGAATAAGATGTCTTGAAGGGGATGAAGAGAATTAACTTTTTTCAGATCAACAAAGCAAATAGCAAGAAATCTACTCAAAAGGGGCCAATATGTTGAACTTTTAAGAACACTTTTTTGTTTGTTTAACAGAAAGGACCGCAAGATGGCCCTGATCCAGATGGGCTCAGTCGAGGAGGCAATTGAGTCCCTCATCGAGTTCCACAACCACGACCTTGGAGAGAATCACCACCTTCGAGTGTCCTTCTCCAAGTCCACCATCTGAGTGCCTTTCTTTCGACCGTTCAAGTCTTTTGCCATCTGAATGCAGCTATTCTCAAGGTTGCCTTCAGTGGAAATGGTCACCATTACATACTTATGGCTGTTTCTTTGAAGAATGTTGCTCCTTTAGTCCATTTTACAATTCCCCATCATTAATAGATTTGAGTATTAGAAATCATTTGTGCTGTTTATTGGCTCTGGTTCTGATCACTTCTTCAAAGCCAGAAGGCACCAAAATATGTTGGAAGACGTAAACAGCTCGATTTCCTTTTGGTATATGTTGTCGTAACCTAGATATTTTAAATTAAAATATGGAAGAACTGTTTTCCTTTACCATTCACAGATTGACTGTTGTACATTTGTTTATAGTTGAGCTAGACATGCTGCCACTAAGCTGATTCTCCAGCATTGTGATACGAGTACATAACCCTGCATTCGTGTGCGATGCCACAGTAAGTTGGACAGACTTGGCTCAGTGCAGGCAGTAGTTTTTGTTGAACTCACAACTGTTGTTTGCGATGTTTGGCTGCATCTCCAAGTAAGAATGTAAACACTGTTCACATGCATCGGCGCAAGTGTAACAGTTGATAAACACAAACTTGCTCAGGAATCAGCAAGTGGAATCAAAGCATGTTTCTTATCAGATCCAGTTCAAAGCAGGCTGCTGTTAACCAAACCTAATTCTTGTTTTCATGAAGTCCTATGTGGGGTTCTGCTAAATGGGCAACATTCTGCATTGAAACATGTGGTTATATATCTATTGGAGGTAAAGTAGAGGCAGCTGATGAACTGTCCCTTTAGACCAAATCAATTTAAAAAGAAAAAAAAAGACACCCTCCGCCACAGATGTATGCTTATGTGGATGAATTGTATCCGCACCAGACACACTTCAGCATTCCTTTACTATGGTAGTCGTGTGGAAATATCCATTTGTGTGTGCCTTTTTGAAATGCCACTTTGAATCTGTTTGGCCAGTCAGTAACGGTTTGAGACAAAGATTTAGTGTTGGCTCACAGGCTATTCAACTTATCTCTCAGCATCCATTTTTGAATTTTATCTCACAACTACCCACCTTTTTTCCCCTGGGGATCCATACCACTATCAGAAGTCATTCAATATGGACAGATTTTTCTTCTCGCTGTCTTTATCTGCAGTCTCGTGCCTTGCTTTGCCCCAGCTTCATTTGATAATGACATGACTGTCAGAATGCCTTTTTTTTGTCCATGCCTTCTGGTATGTACCAGCATGTTAAAATGGGGAAAAGTGGCTCATTTAATCTTCTGTTTCTTCTTTTAAAAAAACTCAAATGTGTATCTTTGTATGCATATAGCCCCATTATATGTATCTAGAAACTATGAATGTAAGTCAGTTAGATGCTTAATATCCTTGCTAGGTGATGTAGCTCAGTTAGGTGTATCGTGGCAGGTGTAGAGCTGTGTTCAGCCTTCCTGTCTTACAGTCCCCTTTTACTTCCAGTCGGTCCTCTCAGGATAATGGGAGTTGGGGCCTCATTTAACCATATTACGTTTATATGTGGACACCTATATATTCATTTATCTTTTCTTTTTAATGTTAGCATTTACACGTGTAAGCTTAACTGATACGTATTTGTAGTGGCTGGGTTTGATCACTATCGCAGTGCCTTGACTCCTTGCGTTTTTATTCTGAGGCTGAAACAGGCCCGGTCAGTTGACTTTGTTTACCTCTCATTCAGGTGTTTTATCTTACCTGTCTGCAAAGATGCCTTTATCCCATTATTTTCAGGTTATCCTACCTGTGAGAGGGCAGCTTAGAGGCATTTGTCAATTGATGACAATGACAGTCTTGGACTGTGTTTAATAACCCAGTATTTTCTTTTTTGTCTTAAAATTCAGGATACCAGATTTACATGGTGTGATAGGCCTCACCCGTTCCCTGTCTGTGTGCACTTCTGCCACAGTCAGGTTATGTTAGTGCACTTTTCCTCAATGATAGGTCCAAGTTGGCACCATCACGCTGAAGTCTTATTCGTCGTCACATTCCTGCGTGCCTCAAGCACCAGTTTCCACAGCCTCGACCACTGTAGTCTTGGACCAGATACAGATGCGCTCTGTCTTCTATTTTTGTAAAAAGATTCTTATGCATGATTTAACGAAGCTTCATGTAGCTCCGGACGGTTATTGCTGTTAAGGACCAAAGTATGTTCTATCCCTGCTGTTTTGTAGTGTTGTGATTTCTTAAAGGTTTTTTTTTTCCACGTTCCTGCTATTCTACAAGACCACAAGGCTTCAGTTCCTTTCTCTGTTCCTCAGATGCCTTGGATAACAGTCACATTAAGTTAAAATGTCTTTTGGGTGACAACATATACTGTATATTGTACCCCTTTTTGTTTGATTGACTTTACAAAGAGCCTACTTTGGTAGAGGTTGCTTTAGAATGGATACTTAATTGAACCACAGTCCTAGCTGTGATGTTGACAGTGTAGAAGATTATATGCCTTTCGATTTTGTTCAAAGCTTTTATTTTTCTCTCCTTTTTATATGGGGGCGGGGTGGGGTTATTGTATGAAGCGGGGTTGATGGTTGTATATATTCATGTTTTTGTACCACAAAATCATTTGGATTATATCCACTTTACGTTCAAAACATGTATATTTTGATAAAACAATACAGACCTATTAAGCTCTCCTGAGCTGTAAAACAGGAAAAAAAAACTTTTGTAACACAAAGACATTAAACCTATCTGAACACAGAAGTGTCTCTGTATGTGCCCCACTCCCCCCCGCCCTCCTTTTGCCATTCTGATCTTGTCTCTTGCATCTTCTGCTGCCTTCAATAAATCTTTAGTTTGTTCCTTCTTTCATCTGGCCTCATTTGGTTTCTGTCTCTTCCTCTCTTTCCTGTGGTACTGCTGCTCTGTACTGGTTAACATCTTGTAACATTTTCTACATTTCCCATGCTGTTTACTACTGGTGGGTTTTTGTTTTTAATCTTTTACTGTGTTTCCAACTTCGTACTCATCCCATCTGAAACCTGACTGACTGCTCAGCTCGATCCCGTTGCAATCCCTCGATGAGGCGGCTGTCATGATTACGGCCGGGTGGAGTTAATTTGATATGCAACGCTGGATACTTGCTATTCTCTATGATCCTGAATAATCCTCCTGTGCTCCGCTTTGACCTTTTCAGTTTAGCAGGACCATGTAGACTCTCAGGAGAGCAGCTGTGTTGCTGTGGAAACCAACCACTGTGCCTCTAGATTAACATTAAGATAAAGCACAAGAACAGCTATCAGGCATATCTGGCATCCATGTTTACGAGAGATTTCCTCTGGGATGCTGGAGTTGGAGGTGAAACAAAAACCCTGCCAAAAACTCTGGTTCTGCAGCTCTTTGGCCACTAGGGGGAGGTCTTGCTCTCTGGTGGTGATCAGAGGTTGCTGAGCAGAGGTGACTTTACCTGCCACTCACACAATGTCAATAGTTAGTGGCTTAATCTCAAGTGCTTCCCCGGGCTTTCTGGCATTATACCAGTTTTTTCTTCTTCGACTTCCTTACAGAGCGGTGCAGAGGATTAACCTCAGATCTTCTTTCCCTTTTGAGAGGGGGACAAACGAGAGGAAAAAGGAGAACGGGACCCAGTGGTGTCTGTATTTGTCACTGAAAGGAGCTGGATTTGGTCGTATAAAGCCAGTAGTTTGTGGAATCGTGATCTTAAATCCAGCACCTGTGCTTGAATTCCACAGCTCTGGTTTGTCTTGTGTAATTACTTTGCGTAGGAAAGCGAATCTTGAAGGTCAAAGTAAAATAGAGATATCAATCCCAAGATGCTGTTAAAGGAAATCTTAAGAAGCATGTTTTTAGGATGCTAAAAGAAGCGGCTGCAACCTTTTCTTTTTTAAAACATGTTTGCCAAGTATTGCAACCAGTCTCTTGGCATTTCATGTTCAGGCACCTTTCTTTCTTTTTTTTAAACGTCTTTGCTGGCGTTCAGTGAATCCCTGCCAGTCAGGGAACTCCATGGCAGGAGCTTGATGCTTTGATGCCTCTTTTGATACCTCAGACCGTTGTTTACTTCTTTGCAGCATCTTACTATTTTCACTCTGCACCGAGAGTAATTTAGGGCAGAAGAGCAGTCTACGCTGAATCCTCTTCGGAATATATTGAAATGCAAAGAGATTGCATAATTGGGCGGAGGGCTAACTCAAAGTAAGACGATCCAAACATAGATTTGTGATGTTTTTTAGGTTCTCAAATTCAACTTACTGGCTCACAAAATATGGCGCTTTAATGTAGTTTTAATCTGTCAGGGCGTATTTAAGAAATTGGCAAGTGCTGCAGCAAAAGGCAAATATTTTCCAGAATTGCTCTGATGAACAAGTCACTTGACACCGAAGAAGCTGCATATGTACCGGAGGCTGTTTTACACTGTCCAAAACATGGAAGAATGTTACAGAGTTTGTGCTTTTTAACTTGTTCAGCGTGTCATCTGTGTAACCCTACTCCATCTCCTCTCCGTTTGTTTGCCGAGTTCAGACCCTTGGGATGTTCTTGGCCTCGTCCAGCACCAGCATGCATAAGGCCTAAATGGAACCATGTGGGGTCTGGGGTAATCCAACCACATCTGGCAGCATTTATTTGCATTAGTCCTGCGGTCTCTAATCAAGCAAATACTAGCAAGGCCACACAAATGCAAACCTGGTGGTTAATCAATGGGAGACAAATGGTTCAAGACGCTGTTCTGTGTATAATTTGTGACGAGTTCAGTCCCTGAGAAAAAGCTGAAAGCCTCATGTGTGGGGCTCCAAAGTTGGCCGAATGTGAATTGGGAGTCAACACCTTGCAACAACATGCATTCATCTGGTTTTAGTTTAAACTCTGGGAGATCATTCATGTGTCTGTAATTTATGCTTCTCATATGAGAGTTAAAGTGCAGCGCAATCACACACACTCAGCCGGCTATAAATTCTGGGATTTAACACCCTTTTAAGGAGCCATGCATCCCATACGCTGACTCTCTCTGACCCACATTCTTTTAGATTTAGGATCACTTAAGAGGCCTTCATATCCAACCGATGCTGTTTAGTCTGCGCGGGCTTACATGAGCTTTAGAATCACTTTCAGAGTGACACAGCAGATGTGGAGGTGAAGGGGGGGGGGGGTTCTGAGGGTGAAGGATGTCTTCGCTCCGTAGTGGCTTCGCCTTAAAAAAAAAGCCATCAGGAGACTATCCACCTGTTTACATATGCACGCCTCAGACAGATGTTGAATAATTCATCCACGGAAGGGCGGACAACATGCAGCTGTATTTGGGTTATGGGGGGGTGTATGGGTTCTCTCCCTGTCTGAATTCGCAACAGCCAAAGAATTACAGGCATTATTTTGCAGGCAGAGAAGGGCAGAGCAACAACGACAAAAAAAAGTAGGCCACTTTGCATAAAGGATGTGGCACAGTAAGATGTGACAGATGGAAGTAGAGAAACGGTTGGGTTTAAGATCGTAACACGGCCTATTGAAGGGCAACAGTGGCAGGAGAGCCTTTTACTTGCTTGTGTAAATCCTGTTTCTGTCCTCTCATTATATATGCAAATAATCCCCCCCCCCGAATCAATTCTCATCTTGTGGAGAGCGGATTGATCCTCACTGGAGCTCATTCTGCACAAGGTATTGACACAAAAGCAGGGGAGCATGTGTACAATACGGGCCCCTCCCAGACTAAAAACACCTAAGATGGATATGTCTTGTGCAGAGGAGGCCAGAGGCAGCAGGGGTGGCAGCGCTCCGTCAGACACACACGGCTATCTGGAGGTTTATGGCTCACAGGGTTTTAGGCTCGGTGCTGCCTCCGCTTGCCATTTGGGCCTAATGGACACTGATGGAAAATGACTCCACTGTTCCAGCGATCCATCAGACGCCCTCTTTCTCCCCTCCCTGAGCCCCCATCCATCAGGGCCGCAGCTTTCAAACAGATAGTGAACTTCACGGGCGCTTTACATGCCCAGATGCGATGAGAATAAACAGCCTTCAGTCAAACAGATGGCGGATGGAACAAAAGCGCAAAGACTGAGTTCTGTCTGGCGCGCCAGTTACAGAACATCCGTTTTTTTTGGGGGGGGGGGGGGGGCATCTTGCACTAAAAAAGTAAGATTAAAGTGTTTCGGTGACTTTTCTATACATCCACGCTTGTGTAGCAGTGAGTCAGCCAGCCTCGAGTCCCCAGAGAGCGGAGCGCGGCACGGCACGGCTTCCAGACCCCGCCCGCGCAGAGGGGGGAGAGAGAGAGAGAGAGAGAGAGAGGTGGGTTGGGGAGGAGAAGAAGGAAGAGGGAGGGGGTTTACTTCCACCGAATCAGGGTCTGCCGGTGAGTGATGTTGCCGCCATAGGTGCAGGTTGCGCGTTTGGGAGCAATGTTGGGGATTAAAGCTACGAGCATCAGCATCGACGGCGGTTCCTTTTGGCTGCGGCCGAACGCGCGTTGACGCACAGGAAAAAAGAAGTGAAAGGCGCACAAACCAGGAGTCACATTGGATCGGAGCCCAGTGGCAGCGGAGGGATCACCAAGTTGAGATGCTGTGAAGAGCTTCGCGGCTGCTGTGAGGAGCAGGAGGAGGATGCTCCAGTCTCGCAGTTGTTATTGCGCGTTAAGTTTGAGCAGAAAATAACGCAAAAAAAGAAGAATAGGAGCGTGCTATGCTGTCTGGGATGTATTTGCATTGAACTGCAATCAGAGAAAACAAAAAGGTCAAGTGGACGCAGTGTTTTTTTTCTTCTTTGAGGAGATTTGCGCTGTGGAAGGAAGCGGAACAAAGCCAGGACAAATGTGGGGGAAACAAATATGACGGCCGGTTTTGACGTTGTCTCGTGTGTGCAGATGAGCCGCGACATCGCAGACAGAATTACAAACCTCGGGTGAATTCGGAGTGTGATTCATTCTTAATTTCCTCTGGAGAGACAGACGGGATCTAATCCAGGTGGCGGCGCGTAATGGGAGAAAAGTTTCGGACCTTGCAGAGGAGACGCACTGGCAGCATCCCGGCGACGAGTTTGTAAATAACATGTGATAATTTTTTTTTATCGACTGACGAAGTTTAAGAGTGAATTGCAAGCATTCAGCATGACTTGAAACACCTCTGGGCTGGTAGGAACTCCGAGCATCAAGCGCAGTTAACGATCCATGAACCGCCAAGACGATTTGCCCAAAGACGCGCAGACGGACATTGATGATCTAGAGAGGATTTCTGCAGCAGTAGCGGCAGCGGCGCACTGAAAGCCTGATCACAGTTTGAAAGAAATACTCTCCTCCCCTCCCCTGGATGTCTATGATGTTGTGCCAGCTCGGGCAGAGGTGTGTGATGGAGGTGGTGGTGCTGACCATCCTGTCCTGGGTGTCCGTGTGGGCAGAGGAGAAGATCATATTTGACAGACACGCTGTTTACTGGAACAGCTCCAACCCCAAGTGAGTTTAAGTAGGAGTTCTGGGCCTGGAAATGTGTGTGTGCGTATGAAACAGTGTTCTTCTAGTCTCTCAAAATAACCTGAAACAACACCAGCATGCAACTGAACCTTGAAATGTGGAAGGAAGTGCACAGATCTGTGTTTCATGTCTGACCACATCAGTCTGAATGAATGTTTTAGTGGTGTTTTGGCTGCAAACTGCAATATTAATGGTTTTGCAATGACACACACACACACACACACTCAGAGGCGAATGGAAGTGTGTGTCTGTGCATGCACGCTCACTTGCTGTATATTTAATTCTGTGGGATGGAGAGCTTCTTTGTCTTAAACAATAAGGGCATCCTGCCTCCTCTTCTCATCAGTGTCTAGAGATTTACTCCTTTCTCTCTCTCTCTCTCTCTCTCTCTCTCTCTCTCTCTCTCTCTCTCTCTCTCACACACACACACACTCTGCTTTCACCTTCCTCTCAGCTAATTTCAGGGTCTTGTGCCAGTCGACACAATCCCACATTATTTCTCTATGTGTGAAAAAAGCCACATGCATAAATAAGCACACACAAGGAGGCATTAAGACGCACAAAAACACACAAACACGGCTTGTCTTTGGCCGGGGCCTCTCTTCTCATTGACATGGGGCAGAGCACACTAGGTCCGTCTGTCTAATGGTTTGTGACAACCTGGCCGGCCTCACTCTCACTCTCTCCCTTTCTCCCTCTTTCTCCCCCCTCAACCCTCCGCCCTCTTCTTCTACTCGCCTCCTCCTCCCTCTCCTTCTTTCTCCCAGGTAGATAAATAAACAGTGAAAGTGCTCCCTCTCACTCGCTCACGGCTGAATTAGCCCAAACTCTCTCTCTCTCTGCAACAACCAAACACACACATACATACGCAGAGAGAGAGAGAGAGCTAACAGGCCTGTCTCTGACTGCATCACTGTTCCACAGAAGGCTTCTCAAATATTTAACAGGCAAGGGGGAACATTTTCTCCCTTTCTCGATGTCTCCTTCTCCCTTTCTGTCTTTCTTTTTCGTCTCACTCTGTGCTGCCTTCTTTCTCGCAAACACACACTCCCCTCACACACCTACACATTTCAAACGTCACACAGGGTAGATTTAAGCTATATGGACGCTTGCTGGGGGCGCTGTTATTCCGTCGGGGTCGCACAGGAGAAGTTGGAGCAGAAAAAAAAAGAAAAAGAGGGGGGTACATCAAAAATGCATTGCTGCTAAAGCAATGAATCTAAGCTCTGGAGCCCTGGTGAGGTTGGTTCCTCCTTGTTACACTCCTGCCACCGTCGCTGCACCTCTTTTTCTGCCCAGGTATGTCCCACTGCACCTTATAAAGGCCGTCCACCGACAACATTCATCCCTCAGCCTCAATCTAAAGCCGATTCTGTTGTCTAAACTTGGAGGATTACAGCGAGTTTTATGAGAGACTCGAAAAGAGCTGAAGATACAGACACTAAAATAATCCCTGCTCATGTAAAATTTATGGGAGAATTCTATTTTTGTATTTGTTATGTCAGGTTTTTTTTTTTTCATAACTCGAGTTTTATTGACAAGTTTTTGGCAACTGGCACCAGTAAGATTGTGCTCAAGCAGAAGAAACAAGAGCAGAGAATCAGATCATCAAACAGGTAAAGAAACTTAAAGATTTGCTCATGAAGGTGGTTGGAACTGCTTGGCAAATTCACATCCTGAATCAATATAAGAATATAAACTCACTCCATTACAAGTAGAAGTCCTAAATTCAAAATCTGACTCATGTAAAGGCACAGAAATGTTGCGATAAAATTTAAAAATCTTAATCAAAACTCAGTAATTCTGCAGAAAAATGGCGCCTACTTATATTTATAAGGCCCAAATATGAGCGCACCTGTGTTGTTTTCCCACATTTTTACCTGTTGCCCTCCTAAGTCCTGATTGGATAACTTGATCACATGTCAGAGAGAAACCAAGAAGTGAAGAGATGAAGGAAATGTAGGGATCCCACTGATAGCACCTTCATCTAGCATGTTCTTCAAGGTAGGAGTGTTTCTCAAACCATAAACTGAACCCCAACCGTGTGTACAATGCTGAGTGGAAGTTGCTGTCTTTGGTTGAGCTGCAGCTCTGGGGGGGAAAGAAATGTTTTATTTGTGCTGTTGTGGCTGCATACAGGGCTGCGGGGATGATGTGTTTTGTCAGCCAAGTTGGCGTTTAGCATCACCGTGGTTCCCTTTACAAAAACCAGAGTGGTTTTGTTGTCGGATTTGAGCATTATTGCATAAAATAAGCTCAAAGTGAAGTTTATGATCCTCGTATGGCAGATCTTTACCACTTTTGTGTGTTTTTTTGAAGCGTAAATTCAGTTGCCAATGGAAAAATGTGCAAGTTGAGCCTCTGTGGAGCAGCCCAGAGCTGTAGAAAGAAAAAAAAAACGCCAATCCCTTTCCCCTGTTGCATTTAAATGTGGTATTGTTGATATTGTTTGAGAGCTCTGAGCATCATGTTGTGCAATATTACTTAGATTATGCCGTCCTGTTACCCAGTCTTTGACAGCTAGCTGACTATCATATAGACAGTTGTTTGAAAAAAGCTGAGGGGCTTTGCAGAGGTGGATCCAAACATTATAAACATACTGATTTGTGCATGTTACTGTGAGAGTTTCATCTTCAGTTTAATGTTAAAGTACCCCTTAAAGCTCTATTGCTGTGAACACTTGGAGAGTCTTGTGTTAAAGTAAACTGTGTCTTATCGCTGTTGTTTAGTATGGGAAAGTAGGGCCAGGAAATGTGATTTTTTTTAAATCTAATATGACATTGTGTGCTTGGTCTGTATTCTAGTACATGCTTTTCATACGTTATGAGATGTAGTCGGTGTATTTTTTGGACTTCACCAGCAATCATTGAGCCAAACTATTTTCAACATCACGTCTGTGAGAGTTCAGATGGCCACACTAATGTGTTCTTTTGTCTTGGGGCATTTTTTGTGCAGTAAGAGATGAAAGTTGATCCTTCAGTCCCACGTTCAGAATTGAACTGGTTTTAAATAGTAGTTATAATGTTCCCGAGCAATTTAGAAAGGGAAATGCAGTGGAAAATGATTTTCTTGATTCTGATCGTTCAGATTAAGATGAAGCTTCAGACCACAGAGAGGGAGACTCACCAGACAGGGATCTAAGGTTGGTACAGGCAAATGTAATAGGGTTTCTATAAAAGTGAGATAAAAAAGAAAGATGGAATTTGTGGAAGTGAAGCATATTACATTTTCAAATTCTTTGAATCTGCGTTATAATTTTCATCTAGAATTCATGCTCGGGGTTTGATTACTATGGTTTTCACTTTTGGGGTTTAAAAATGGTTCCCTGAAGTTTGAATGTTTTACATACTGTAGCTTCTGCTGTCTGTAACGAGAAATCAAATGATGCACTATTGAGCAATGCTGAAACCGTACGATCTTCAACAGATACACATTTCTACAGACAAAACGATAAACGTTGCATCTTACTGCTGCTTAATTAGATTAACATGCAACTACAGCTACAACACTGGTGTATCTTCCACTGACAGTGCACAGTTTTTAAAATCTCCCTAGGGTCTAAAATTTAGAACAATTTACATCTTCAAAATGTAATTAAATTTCAAGTATCAAATGCCTAATTTCTGGCATCCTAGTGAATTTTTATGCACCACTTGTCTGCATGCGTTGGCATTGTTATGTCAGTGAATACTGATAAAGCAGTTTTTAAAAAAAGAAGTCCTCTGATTATTTTAGGGGATTACTGGAGAGATTATTGCGTGTGGTCGAAGTAGTGATTTCCCCCAGAATACTACAGTTATGATATTTTACACCTTCTCAGTTACGGAGGTAGGGGGTAGCCTTTTTAAAGTTAGACCCCCTTTAAGTCTCTGTGCTCTCCCCTGCTAAGCCCAGAAACTACCCTCACACTGTAGCATGATTCGGTTTAAAGGGGAAATTCGATTTTTTTCAACCTGGGGTCTGTTTTCATATGTCATTTCATACATGTGAGTGATGGAGAAATGAATTTTCGACATAGCTCCAGTATTTAGCCAGGCAGGCAGCTTAGCAGCTCAGCTAGCAGCTCGGCTAGCGAAAAGTATGGGGTAGCTGGCCCCCCCGCGTCAAAGTCCGCCCTAACGTGCTTTTTCCCCACACTGACCGGCTCAGACAGTCTCAATGAGTGTCCCACAACATACTAGAGATGAGAAGTGAACGAAAACCTCCACATTACCTGGCGATCGCTCTTTGTTGTGGTCTGTATCCAAATCTCAGGATGCTAGAACGCAAATCTCGTTCCAAAATCGTGCGATAGCTCGCGCCAAAACCGATGTTTTGACGCGAGCATAGATATACATATGGAAACAGACCCCAGGCTGAAAAAAAACGAAGTTCCCCTTTAAATAGATTTCCAAATAGAACTTAGTTATTTTTCTTTCTATGATACGTTTGCTGTACTTGAATATCTCACAGATGAAGTCGGATCCCAGCGCCAGTGTTTCTAAAGGGTCTTCCTTGTCACCTGTTACCACACTGGATGATTAAGTCACCAGTAACTGATGAGAAGCTCAGCCTAAATGCAAAAATAATGCATCACATCCAAACCGCAGCTATTGTCTCAGGCAGTGAAATGACACAAACAGCTGGGAAAATGAACAGCTGTGCGTCTTAATTGATCACACAACATCAAGCACGCAGCCTGCGTTGTGCGTCGCCTCTCCTTGTGTTCATCAAAAGTTTGCTCACAGCTAAACCCGGCTTGAAAAGGTTGCTCTCTCCAAGGTCACATGTATTGACTTGGAATTTGTGCTACTGATAATCAGTCTGAAGTGCAGCGTTAACTTTCCTTGCAGTAAGTGACAAATTACTGCAGTCTGACTTCTGTTTCTACCTGCTCTTTTACTGCTTGGAGCGCCTCGGTGCAGTAAATGTGATTTCTCTTGGTTACGTGGATGTTTTCTGTGTCGTTAGCAATTACCTGATTAATCAGTGAAGCAGAATCCCATTTAAGCCCCATCTGAAATGCCAAGCTTAAACTGTAAAGCTACTATTATTAGTGTTATATTAACACTGAAATACAGGACTGCATGTATGTGACAGCTTCCTAGCATCGCTATGAAGCATTTTTCTCCCATTGTTTTGGTTTTACAGCCAACAACTTGACTGTTTATATCAAAATTAGAAAAACTTTATTGATCATTGAGGGGAAATTGCTTACGTTAAAATCGCTCCCATTCAGAGTCCCAGAAATGTAACCAGTTCAACTTATATAGATGAGCAAAATATATGGATCTATTTATTTGAGCTGTTGATGCGTTTGGTAGAAATTGAGATTCTTTGATAAGGAAAAACCAAAGAAAATGAGAATTTAATAACTCTGGTAAAGTGTCTTAACCTTGACTTGTGTATTTTGCATCACTCTCCAAAATAAAAGCATATGCAGTAAATGGTATATGAATACAGCTTCTCTAATTTTAATACGTTTATTTTCTGAATGTGTAAAATTTTACACAGTATTCTTTTGGACCTTTATAGCTTGTCTGCTTCTTTAGTTAACTATGTGACTGTTGATGAGAGTTTGTTGTTTGTAAAAAAAAAAATACGGCAAAGCAAACCTAGAGGCGGCTTTGACTTTTGTTCTCCCAACTGGCTTGCTACTTCTGAGTTATATTGAATACAGTATAATATCTTATCAGTGTACTATTCTGCTGCAGCAGCTGCTTTTAGTCAAAAAAGACTGTTGTCCAGCAACTAACAGCAGACAGACCATTAGCCGCTAAATAGCCAGGTGCTTCCTTGAGGAGCTGGAGACCAAAAACAAGACTGTCCATGTTGGACTATTGTGTGCAACTGCTTGAGCCATGAAGTTGATGATATATGTTGTATGTGCTTGTTTCTGTTGCAAAAAAAAATGAGTCTGTGCAGGTTTGTGATGTGAAGAGCATCCAGTGTGACTTAACTTTGCAAAAAGTCTCATAGCTGTCATGTTAGCTGCACAAATTTGTGTCAAACTTGTTTCCTCGTGTTACACATTCCCTTCTGACTAGTATATTTAGCACAAGTTCGTGTAAATTATGATAGAGTCTACTTTTGGCAATGGTTTTGTGCATCTTGCCGTGGAGTTAGTTTGGGTTTCATCTCTGTTTATATCTCAAATCGAATTGGGTTAATTTAATCTGCGTTGCTGGGATGATTGAAAAAAAACTGCATTCAGAAAATCTGACAGAGACAAGGCTGCGGATATACAGAGCAAAAAAACGCTGCTGTTACTATGCAGTTGTTCCTGTGCGAACTTTTTCATAATATGAATTTCTGTTTATCTCCATCATACTGGAGGAATTGTAGAAGTTTCATAAAAGACTGCATAGAAAAGCACAACTTTTTATGTCATTTGGATCAACTGACCCTTGAGATTCCCTTGTGGCCATGAAGGAAACTGTTCTTCCATCTTTTTCCCACTAATAGTTCTGTCTTTTCTTTACTTGTTTCAGTGAATGGTTGTCCTCTTCCTCTGTGTTTACTTCACTCTTGCTCTACTTTTCGCTCTCTGAGATTAATCACCGTCCACACCGAGACTTTTTAATTGTTTTTCCACCTGCTAATTAATTGTGCTGCCAGTAATATTGGCCTGGTCTGTTCAGGAGCGCCTTGATCTCAACGAGACTAGCCTGGATAAGTCAAGATAAATAAAACGAGTTAAACAAATGTTCCTGCTTGAGAGAGGAGGCACGCTACAAATTGGCCAAACCCTTTAAAAAAAAATCCATTGCTCCGACTCTCAGCAGAGGCCCTATCTCTTTCAAGGTCCTGCTGGATAATAGAAAATGTATGAGATAATCCAATTCAAACAGCTCCGGCCACTTTTGGTCATGGCGGGGGAGCGGCCGAGTGTTGTCCATCCTCCCCCTCCTGTTGAGATGAGATTGGTGCACGGTAACAAAGTACCGTGGCACAAATTATCACAACAATACAGCAACATTAGAGCAAGCATCTGGAAATCTCCCAGACCCACATAAAGGGATTTATGGCACATGCAGGAAGAAATACATGAGGAACACACACATATGCACCACTGGTGGCAGCAGGATTTAGGTCACAAATTCACACACACACAATCAGCAGAATGGCTGTCCACTGAATACAAGGTTAGGCAGCCCCCATTTTTCTATTTACTGGCTGCACACACACCCACGCACATACAGTCGGAGAAAGCCAGATATGGGACACGCATGCACACAGATTGGCTCTCGTATTCAGTAGAAACCCATCCTTTTTGCTTGCACACGGGCGCGCACGTGCAAACACACAAACACGAAACCCCCCCTTTTCTGGCTCCCAGGCCCACATTATAAAGCTTGCAGGTGAGGGGCTTTGTTCACCCCAAGCAGCTAATGTGCTCAGAGCAATGGGCTCTCCTCCACACACTCAGACACACACATACATCGGCTCAATGGTCCAGAAGGAGCACCTTATCTAATCCCATGGTTTATCCTTCAAAAGACTTTCTTTTCCTTCTCGTCTTTGTTCTCCCCTCTCTCCTCTCTCTTCATCTCTGTGTCTTTGAGGAACTCCGTGTCAGTGAGAAGCGCTGATGGTTGACGACACTCTCATTCTATGGGACAGAATCTATCTCCTTGGAGACACACACACACACACACACACACACACACACACACACACACACACACACACACACACACACACACACACACACACACACACACACACACACACAGAGCCTTTGAGGAAGAAGTGTCTTATATGCACTCACATATATATATATCCATACTGCACATGGAAAGTTTCAAATGCATGCACGGCGAACACACCAGTCCTTGCACATAAACCCACACACACTGTCTTCCCGTCGTGTCCCCTGTGGCGCCCAGTGATATGTGTAGTCACTAGCACTTCCTCAGCCGTACCACACACATACAGACACACACAAAGATTTGCATCCAATTTACATGTAGACTTGTAGTCACCCCCGCTCAGTTACTGACAGTTTGTCAGACTCAAACCTGCCCTTGGGTTAAATCCATCTTCCACTGCCACCACCACCGCCACCCACTCCTCCACCTCTCTTTCCCTCCATCTTTTCCCTCCTTTCTTCCCCTCTGTCTTTGTGTCTCCCTATGAAGCTCTCATCTTCCACTCTCTCTTATCTCCTCTGTCTTGTATCACGATTTCTCCCTCCCCTCCCTCACTAACATCCCCAGTTGGGATGTGGTTTGCATGTTTTTCTTGTACAGGACTCTGCACTGTCCACACCGCCTCGGGGAAAGTCTTTCTATACATCAAGCTGCACTACATCAGGTCCCGTGTTCTTGCCGTGACCTACATGACATCCTGTACACACAAGGCTGCGTGTTGTGTGTGTGTGTGTGTGTGTGTGTGTGTGTGTGTGTGTGTGTGTGTGTGTGTGTGTGTGTGTGTGTGTGTGTGTGTGTGTGTGTGTGTGTGTGTGTGTGTGTGTGTGTGTGTGTGTGTGTGTGCATGTTGCGCTGCTATGGTTCATGCGCAGAGAAAACCTGCCTCGAGAGTCATCTGTGGAATCCATACCCTCGTTGCTCCAGCTAAAAGTGACACTTGGAGTAATTAAAGTCAGGGCTCCTACCTCACAGCTTATTTCTCCCGGCTCAGCGGGAGAGACACAGTTACATAACAAGATCTAGTGTAGCGGATCTTAGTCATCAGCACATTCAATACACTGATTGGCAGGAGGAGGTCATCTAAATATTCAGGGGCGTCGGAGTGGAACAGTGTGTCTGCTGATGTTAAATGTTTGCTACCAGAGCAGTTAGTCTCAGGATGAAGGTGTGATTTTCAATGACATGGGTGTTATTTTGTGTCTGTTGAGTAGAAATATATATATATTCTTTCTGTTTTAATAGTCTGAGCCAAGGGAAAGAAAACATACAGTGAAAGGATTTTGACACTTCTGAAAGGAGTGAATGCACATCACAATGCCTGCACACAAGAATTTTTGATGTTGGCACAGCATGCTGATATGCTTCCAGTGCCAAAGTTAATAGGCGGTCACCATCTTGTTTTAGCATAGCGGCATGCTAACACTTTAACATTTGCTAATTTGCACTAAAGCCTCACATCAACTATAAGTTGCCTAAAAAGTGGTGTGTCTCTGGCCAACACCACCATGGCACTTTCTGACTTTTAGTAACGCCAGTGTCGTGATAGATGTCCACAGAATTCGTCATTTCCACGCTTCCCACTAATTGTCTATGTAAGCAGCCATTGATTGCCAACTGGTAGTGTCACTATGCATTTCAAGAGACAAGATGGCTCTCTGGCTGCCCCTCATTTGCAAAAAGTGCAAATTGAGACTAGTTTATGTAACTCAGGACCATCTATCTACTCTTTGTCATGTCTAGAAACGCTCAAACTTTCAAACTAACCATTGTCGATCTGAAATGAAAACAGATTCAACAGCTGTACAGCATATTCTTTGGTGATAGAAGAAAAAGTTTGCTAATGAGCCACCATGTTGGTCTCATTTGAAATCCAGAAGCAGACAGCCCATTTTTGAAGCATTTTTCAATGCTTTTTTGTTGTTGTTGCTTGTGCAGTTGTAATGAAAGTGTTGCCTGCCTAGTCATGTGTCCATTGAGAGTACAAAGCTGGGAAACAACAAAAGCTTCACATCTAAAAAATAACTAAATAACTAAATAAAAGCTCTTTTGGACAAGTGACCGGTACACTTTCAGTGTCTCTGAGTATGCAATGGTCTGCTAGGGTCTGCATGATCTTTCAAAGTCCACAAAAATCTGTGCTGACCCCTCCACAGGCATCCATTAGCCTCCTAAAATTTGCAGTGTGCAGCGACCATGCTATGTTTCCATGATGGCCATAGCTGTCCATGTGCATATCCCCAAGGTAATATAATCAAAGCTCTTGGTTGATCCAAAAAATGGAAGAGTTGAATTTGAGGCAGGTTTGCTAAATATCTTTGTGCCAAAGACTGCCTGTGAGCTGACTAACTTTAATACAATTTAAATGGGTGAGTTATGTAAAAATGCACCCATACAGTTTTCATGAACACTAAAAATAGCTATAGAGACCAAAACAGCTTTTTGCAGCAGGCTGTGAACATGTTTATTCCTGCTTTAAAGTTGAGCACTTTAACATGGACGATCTATGGGGGACTCGCTTTTGGAAGCAGCTCCAAGTGGCCATTTTAGGAATTGCAACTTTTGCAACTTCTGCATTGGCTTCATTTTTCAGTTTTGGAGGTTGCCACTTGGCTACAAACTGAGTACTGCTCAGGCTGATAGGAATGTCATTACTATTAGAGGTATTTCATCTTTTAAAGCAAATGAATCACCAAAGTCGATAGGATATATCCACGAATGTCAAAATTTCATGGCAATCCATTAAAAACTTGGTGCACTATTTCAGTCAAGACCAAAGTGTTGGGCAGTGAAAAAAACATTTATCGATTCCTGCTTCTCTAATATGATAAATTGATTCTTTTCTCTATGTTAAATCATTGAAAAGTGAACATCTTCATCTCCTGATAAAGAAACCAAGCAGTAGTTGAAGACCGGTGTGGCTGATCATATTAATGATGGCTGCATTTCACTCAGGTGTTCCAGCGCTCGGCTTACTGTGAATGCTGGCTCCCTGAACCAGCATCATTAGTGTGATTAATTACACCTTTGCTTTTTTCTGCTGCGAGAGCCAAAGTCTGCTGAGAGAGAACCTGTTGGAAGATGTTCTAGGGAAGAATGATGGCTCTATTTATTAGTATTTTTTGTCATTTCATAGGAAAAGCAGTTAATCAATGAACAAAAAAACAGAAACCCACAAAAACTGTTGAATTTTAATTAATACTAATTATTTATCATCGTCATATTTAGATATCGTCACATCCGTGTCTCCAAATTGAAAGTATTTTTGGTGTTTCGTGCATTTTTAATTTGAAAAGCACATGAATTACTAACGCCTGTGGCTTGTGTTGTGCCTGGCAAACTGGTTACATAATCTTTAAATTTGGTTAATAATGCCTTCCGTTTCTGCTATTTTGCTGTCATTTCTGACACTTGCTGTGAGCACCTCTTCACTGGGAGCCTATGGCAACCCGTTTTCCCTGTGCTGATTTGCGTTGGCACTCGTGTGTCATACGGTCTGCTGTCAGTGCATGAAACAATTAGAAGTGAAAATCAGCACTACATTGAGAAATATCTCTGTTTTATTTCTCTGTGGCGGCGATATCTTGCCTTGACTTCAGGATTAAGGATTTTATTCTTTCTGTTATTAAGGTAGTGGCTTAGAATCCTAATCCTTGTCTGAGAAATGACTTCTTTTTGAAAGTAGATTTCATCAAAAAATATCTCCCCCCAGAGCAAATGAAACCTGACCTCTGCCTTGCATTTTTCACAGAAAGGTGCTCTTTTTCAGATCTTCAATCCTGTCCCGCGAGCGAGCGCACCCTGGAAAATATCATCACCACTTGATCTGCCCATAGGAGTGTAATGATCTGTTTAGCATGTCAGCAGCATGGCACCGAATCGGTAATGCGATACGAAATGTTTACTTAACTTCCCCCCGCGTTTGATTGTTCATGCAGAGGAGCAGGTTGAAAGAATGAGTAAGGATATCGCGCTGCAGTGCTGCTGCTTCTGTTGCTACCTTCCGCTAATGAGGTTTGTTGATGGTAATGACTGTGGCAGTGATGGTGATGATGATGTAAGTGCTCCGAAACAACCCGGGGATATCCCTGGAGTTGTTGTTTTAATGAAGAGAGAGCGAAAGTGTTCGAGTCAGGAGGTAGAGAAAGTCGGAGAGCCGAGGGTCCTTAAAAAAAGACGGGAGAGGGCCAGCAGACAGGATGAAAGAATGAACGCATGAATAAAGGAGGACAGAAAGGGGAGATACTAGCCTAGAATGTGAAAGATGCCAGACTGCACTGAATACATTGCAAACAATAGGCATTGTCATTCGTGCTCCATCCTTGTTTCCGCTCCCCTCTAATACTTTTCCTCAGGTCCCGGCTGGTTGTGCTGATTGTGTTAGCCGAGCGAAAGAATAAAACTCTTTCAGTTCTGTCTGCATGATACTCTGATGGGACTTCTTCTGCTCTGTCTTCATATAGACCAGTTGGAGGCTGATAATAACACATACACTGCTGTCTGACTACGCCTCGGACCGGCCCTGAGAGACAAAAAAAAAGAAGACCAAAAAAAGTGAGAGAGATCTGCTTGAAGGATTAGGGACACTCGGAGCATGAATATAAAGAAGGACAAAAAGTTGAGTGCATAACAAAGACGAGGCCATTTCATTTTGGGGGGTAAAGAAGAAGAAGCCAGATGTGAGTTGGTGGTAGTGAAGGGCAGGAGAATCAAGGAGATGCAGAGGAAGGATCTAGGGGGGGGGAAATGGTGGAAATCTGCAGGAAAAGAAAGATTGCTTCTCCAGCAAACGTACAGCAGTGTAGTCGGAGGAAGAAAGCAGCCATGAGCACATGGTTGGATGGCCTCAGCAGGTGAGCGTCGAGGGGCTGGTATTACAGGGAAAACACTGGCCTTTAGCATGGTGCCTCACCCAATGTTAAAGGTGCCCTCTGGTGCACACACAGCTTTTAGGATGAGAAAGTTTCCATTTAAAACAGGCGAGTGGAAGATGTGTTTTGAGAGTCTGAGCGCTGCTTCCCCTCCCTGTTTTCCACTTGGCATCATAGCAGGTGAGCCTAAACTGTAAGCGTTGACCTCAACAGCTTTCAAGCTCATAATTGTCGAGATGTTTTTTTTTAACTATCTGGCAACCGAGTCCATCTTTTAAAATGTTTGGGCTGCGCATTCATCATCAATGGGGTTATTTTCCTCCTTGTCAGACTAGAGAAAAGCATCACGAGACAGTTGGCTCGAGTGTGGACGCGCACATGCGTGTGTTGCAGCAGTAATGAAAACTAGTTTTTCATCTCCGTCCAAATATATCCCCGGTAGATTTTCAAACAGTAGGAGCGGAAAGTCAAACAAAAGAAGGAGCGAGTGAGTCATTTGCATTGTAATCCATCAGACAAGGCAGGGAGAAATCGTCTAATTCCCAGCCAAGTATGGACGCCCCACTACCTTCGTTTCATCCGGAATGGGGCCACTGTAAACAAGCCCCTCATTTTACACTATGCTAATGGATCATAATATGGCTGAAGCCAACAGATGCTGCAGCACACTTGTGATTTTCGTCGCTACTTAATTCCGCTCGGTGCTGCTGAAGTTGCTAACTAAGTCAGCCCTGTGATTCCTATACGGCTCTCCGAGGTGTCTGTATTTATGCCGCCTTCTGGTTTAGCTTTTTGACTGCAGCAATATTCCATCTGACCTGCAGAATAATCCTCACCTCAGGTCTAATCCTGAGCAAATTCCAAGCAAGACTCCGAGGGCTATATATTAGAAAATCAGCCACTAATCTGATCTGCCTCCAGACAGAGCGGATGAGAGCAGGTGATCATGACCGCGCTGATGATATTGATCGCTCCGATATGATGAAGGTGATACCGATGTGCATTAGCGATGATGAGCATACGGATCAGGATGACAACGGAGGAGTTGATGATAACGTCCGTCATCATTGTCTAATCCGGGCCGGAAATTTGTCTCGAGTCTCATCTCAGACCCGGTAAACACATAAATTAAAACTCTATAGCTAATACATTACAGATTCAGGACAGGTAAACACCCATTCCCCATAATGCAGCGGTAATAGTTCATCCGGTGTCGTCGAGGATGCTGACAGCCCAAGGGACAAAAGACCTTTTGCAAAAGGTTGTTTTTGGCCATCTGCATTTTAAAAACCACCAGGCTGAGGGGAGGATCTCCAAAAAATCATGCAGGCACAACTATTTTCAGAGCCTCTCTACACCACAATTGTACTCTCGTTATTCAAGCTGCTTGTTTATTTTCCTTGCAGATTAATTTAAAATGCCGTTTGATGAAATTCTTCTTTTAGAATTTACCAGATAGTGTTCTCTCCACCAGTCTGTCAGCCCCCCAGAATCCTAACTACAGAAATACTATTTGTTGTTTATTTACACAAATAAAATCGGCGTTGATCATGGCAATAATGCTAATGATGTTTATAAAGATGATGGAAAGGATAATGAAAACAGCGGGGAACATAGCGGTAGTGATTAAAATTTTGATGAGGAAAATTAGGGCGATGACAGCGGCGATGATGGGCACAGTTAACGTTTTCATTTGATGTTGATTATATTAATGTTAATGATGATGTAATGGTGACGGTCATGATTGCAATGGTGATTTGGAAGATGAGAATAGCTTTAAACTGTGTCTTACCAGGGCAAAAGTTGGCTTTTGTCATTAATAATGACAATAAACAGTAAAAACAGTAAGCATAACACAGTAAAAGACTTACAATATTTGTCAATTTTATGTTTTATACAAAACTAATTGCATGTAGATTAAATGTATGGAGAAATGATCAATTTAAAAAAAATCTAATTGTTTTTTATGATTTTTCTATGATATATATTTATATAATGATAGATAATTAGGATTATCTATCTATAGATTTTTCTTTTTTCTTTCTTTATTTACGAAGAAATATTTATTTAATTAGTTCTAATTTTATACATTTTCTTTATATATATATATATATATATATATATATATATATATATATACTGTTGATTGATTTTCTCCTTTATTTTTGTCATAACATTTTAATTAATGAATGAATTTATCTTTAAAGAAATGTGTAGCTTAAACAACTGAATTATAGTGCGTGTGTGTATACATGCAGTTTTTTTTATTCTGCAAAAGTAAATAAAAAATAAACTGTAGACATAAATTTTAATATTTTACATGCAATTAATCTTATATGAAACATACAATGCATATCACGATGAATATATGTATTTTATTGTGTTTTTCCCACACATTTTACTGTGCCTCTATAAAATGTGCAGTGTATTCTGCCAAATGATAAACGTGTCATTAGAAAAATAAATGGTAGATGGTAGATGATAACAATAGCTATATTGAAGAAGAGACTTTGATGTTTACATTGGTGCTGATAGAGATGATATTAAAGTCCTATTGGTTCCACTGGCATGATAAAGATAGTGATGATGAAGCTGGAGCTGATGATAAGGCAGATGAAACATGAACGTGAAAATGATTCTTTTTTTTAACAAGATGAAAGTTGTTATTATGGCATGATTTGTTGATGCTGATCTCTGAGTTGTTTGGAGTGAAAGGAACGAACACATAAACGCCGACAGAGATGCTGATGATTATTATGATGATGCCTACAGAAACTCTATTTTCACAACAGCGATCGCAATGCTACGCTAAAGATAATGAGGATAATAATAATGATGATGGTGGCGGCGGATGGCTGTGCTGTAGAAAATAATTATAATGACGATGACATTGATGCTAATAGGCAGGATATGAATGATCCATTAATATCAGACCTAATGTAAATCAGAATGATCCGGTGATTGCACTGGTATCACAGTGATGAGGAAGAGGAGAGGGACGGAGGAGGAAAGTAGTTTTAAAATGATGATATGATGGAGACAGCAGGGATAATGGCTACTTTGGATAAGTATATAATGATCATCAGGATTTCACTGGATAGTTGTAATGGTGATGAAGACAAAACCCTGAAAAATCAATGAATTCCTACTTAATTGATGCAAGTAGCAAATCACAAACACTGGTGTTTAGGATATGTAAAGTATGGCTATTAAATAATGAGACTAATGCTGTAATTCGAGCAGATTGAAACTTTCAGGGATTGTTTATGCATGCTTCGTCATTATTTAATAGCCACACTTACACTGTTTTAACTGTTGTGTTGATTGTTTTATGAATTCATGTTTTTGTGCTTTTGATGGTGTCTCTTGTGGTGAGGCTTATTCACATGTTTTAAATCTATTACGCTGGGAATATTTAACTGAAGCTTGGCTTTTAAGAGATTATCACGCAAATCTAATCACAAAATTTGTGAAAGAAATCATTATTTTCCCCCCTAAAATCGTTCATCCGTGCCATAAAGGTTAAAATAATCGGAAATAACGTGATTATCATGGCATTGTAATAAAAGCCGCTGCCGATTCGGATGCGTTGTTTCCATTTAAAAATGTGTATTGATGCTGTTAGAGATGATACTGATGTCTTTAATGACAGCACTGGTTAGAATGTATATTGATGATTACAATGATTAGTATGAGAGTGACGATAATGACTGCAGCAGTGAGGTAGACTGAGGTAGAAATGGTGCAAAATGATAGAAGTGATTGTAGCTGTATTATTAACAACAGTAAAAATGATGCTATTGACACTAATGTGAATAATATTGATTGTTACAGTGATTGTAATGGTGTTATGAGGACAGTATTAAAATGATGATCACAGCTATGTTGTTTAATCTACTAAATTTTATTGTCCCAGAGTAGAAACTATTGTATGTTGCATTAAAGAAACAACAGTAGGCACGCAAACTCTTTAGACCCTACAGAGTTTTAAATGCTTGTGTATATGTTGCCATGCTCTAATGCAGTAGCCTTTGGTATTGGAGTAAAGCACCATGATAGAAGCGATTTGATTTGCACTTTGGCACCCTGAGGGGATGTTGAGAGTCTGCAATGATTTTTGTTACTTGTTTCATGATGACTGCCTGCTCAAACGGGCTCTTTATGGACTCTACTGATGTCGGCTTGGATGCTGATACAGATATTCTTGACAGTAATAATGATTCCACTGGAGGATGAGTCAAAGGAGCAGGATGATGGACAGGGAAAGGATTAAAAAAAAAGCTGAAAGCGTCGAATGAGTTGTGATGATGGACATAATGATGATGGTGACAGCAGAGATGGTGTTGATGATCATAAAGAAAACACTGCGTATGATGATGGTGTGAGGAAAACATTAATGAAAAATGCCATAACTGTGCTTACATTGACTTAAAAATCCTGAATACGATGGGGGTTTTGAAGTATTTTTGTGCCTATGAACATCATATCTCGGTTTCAAGAAGCTGGATTTAACCCTTTGATGTGCAACATGGGTTAAAAGTTATCCAAATCCAATGGAAAATGGGTATCTCTTGACCCACACTGTGCATCAAAGGTTTAAAACCGAGGAAGAAAGACCAGGAAACCGTTCCATGTACACATCTTATCCTGGTTTCTTTCTGCTGCAGACTACTTGAGCAGATGTGGCTTCAACCAAGTGACGTTAGACACACAAACCAAGAAATAACTCCCCAACTATGGCCGCTTTCATCAGCAACACTGAAACTGTTGTTTACACTGTTACTTCCTCTCATCTCGTGAACAGCACAACCTTCACACTGCTGATAAAAGGGCTCCCTAAATTTTCTCTCCTCTCGAGGTGACACAACGCTCTCATGACAATCCTTTCCCACACATCTCACAGCTGAGCATCTTCATCCACCGCTCCCTTGTCTTACGCCTTGGCAGTGACAGCCTGACATCCTTCAAAGTAGAGGACAGGCTTCATGTTTCTTGTTTCTCTCTTCTCCCACTGCTGGAAATAAAGGTGGAAATGATAAATCAGCAGCAGTATGTTGGAATCTAATGGTACTGCTGACCTGCTATTTACAAAAGTGGCCCCATTTTTAATAGCCACAGTCAAATATAATAAGGTTAAACTAACACACTTAAAAAGGAGAATTGTTGGACCACCTTAAATAAATTGCTTCAGTTGGGAAGACGCACCTGAATTCAGTTTAATCAAATTAGATTAATAAGTGTCAGTGGTTTATCTGATATGTACTTAAAACCTTTTATTCCTCTCAAATAAACAGTCTGCATTGCTGCAACTTAATTTTGTGGAAACTTCCAATTTTTCCATCTTTATTTTACCCAGTTATAATATGTAAAACATGATTTGTCACACCACTTCTTCAGTTCTGTCCTTTATTTACTCTGTAATCCTATCCAAAAAAAATTTCAGTTGAGTTCCATAAACTTTGAACATCAGACGTGTAATAATTGAGGAGTAAAACTAATTTTCACACTTTACCCAAAACTAGTCAGTGTAAAGGGACAAAGTGTAACTTCAAATTCAAAGTAGACTTTCATTACCAAAGCAGAAAACTAAATGAAATTCATTCAACAAAGTGCTTTACTTCAAATGTTCGAATACAATTTATTCAGTGCTGCAAAATATATTTATCATATATATGTGGAACAACTAGATTTGTCTGTGCTCCATATGTACACCAAAATACAAAGCTACACAGATTACATGACAGTGGTTTTGATTTTGAGTCATGTAAATGGTTCCACAATTATTTGTCTCATTGTCAGCGTTTTTAACTTTGTCAAAAGGAGTCCCACAAGGTTCAATTCTGGGTCCTCTCCTCTTCTTAATTGATTTGATCCACCATAACAAACTGTTCTTCCCACTTGTATGCAGACGACACTGCTTCTGTCAGCTATTCAAACCCTGCAAAATGCTTTTCACCAACTGTAAGATTTACTTTTTTTTTTTAGTTAAAACTTGTCCTCAAGGCAAACAAAACCAAATACACATACAAATACCACTCAAGAGTCCTTGAAGGAAGTTTTCACACTGACTTTGTAGAGCATAGAGAGAGTTTCTGAATACAAATATTCAGGCATCTGTTTTGCTCAAAAACTTGCTTTTAAATTTCATATGGATACACTGCAAGAAAATGCAGTATTTCTATAGAAACAGAGGCACTTTTCAAGAGTTCTGCCAAGTTCCTGTCCATCCTCGATTATTGTGATGTCATCTATAGTAACTGGATCCAGTTTACCACTCAGCCCTCAGATTTAGTCCTTGTGACAACTATGCCACTCATCATTGTTCACTGTGTGAAAATGTTGGCTGGGAGAGACACTGGCCTCTGTTTATTTATAAGGGCTTGAATGGCAAAATGCTGCAAAACTTGAATTCCTTGTTAAATTGGTCCCAAAACCATTATTCCACTCTGATAAGTTACTGGCTAATGTTTGAAGTCCCACGTGCTCACACTGCAATCTGTAAACCTGCTTTCAGTTTCTCTTCCGCACAGACTTGGAACATTTTGGAGCAGGCATTGAAACTTGGAGCAAGTATACTCATTAGTCAATTTAAACCCATGATCATAGCCTGTGCTGCTTCTGAATGTATCTATTTTTAACTGTGTTCTTTCTCAGTTGTCTCATTGATTATTGCCTTGTTCTTCTGTTGGCTGTAACCTCGACGTCACTGTAAATAAGGTCATGCCCTCAATGATTCCTGTAGATTTAAATAAAAGTTGAATGAATGAATATCCTGAATATGATCAAAACTGGGACGAGGCCTACAACTGGGATCCTGGAGCACATGCAAATAATCAATAAAAAAGGGCACTCGGAGAGCATATCATCTGCCAAAGGCAATGACCTATCGAAGAATTTTAGCGAAAGCGGTCTGGATCTCCACCAAAATTTTTGGGCTCTTCCCACTCTGTAAGCCTTGTGAAATTTTGTGGTTCTGCTGGGAACTTGCTGGCAAACAGACAAACAAAGAAATGGTGCCGATCGCATTCTTTCGCCTCAGGTGTCGGAATAGAGGATAAAAAGAAATGCTAAAACTGATTTTCATGGGAAAGTTCTGCTAATGATGATGATGCTAACAGTACTGATTAGACTGATGCTGGTGGAGATGATGCTTTGTGGTGATTGCACCAGAACGATGATTATGATGATGGCTAAGTTGACAGCGAGAAGATGATACCGAACAGACATGATGATGATGATCTCAAAGACAGCATGATCAGAAATGGGTTTCGAGATCCAGTGATGGCAAAAGATGAAAGCGTCACAATGAGTCACCTCGTCTGCGCTGTTCGCTCCTTCCTTTTACCCAATTTTAAGACTTGTTCTACTCACCCATCTCCCCCCAAATCTCCCATAACTCCCCCAGTCCTCCCCTCGTTCTCTTTCTCTCGAGGAGGCTCGTGAGAAAAAATTCAGAGCACTCCATTAAGATTCTTCTTCTCTCCCCTCTGTTGCCTCTCTATGGAAAATGAAGAAGGAGAGAGGAGATGTGAGGACATTATTAGTTTCCTTTTTGGCAGTTGTGTTCTTTTCTTCTGATGGAAATAGGAAATGAGGAGATTCTTGGCTGATGAGATTGCTTCATTCTTCGAGGCGTCACCTCTAACTCGCTCACGCCGCCGCAGAGAGGTGTTATGTCACAAATGATGGGGAGATTGCTCGTTTCTTCTTTTGTGTCCAGCTCTTGGTTTTTTTTCCCTTATATTTTGAGCTCGTGCCTGCCTGCCAACTGTGCGCGCGTGTGGTTTTGTATCGTCTGTACTTCTTTGCCCATTTTATGTGGGTGTTTAGGTGCGGCTCAGGAGTGTGTAAGTGCGTTGGCTTCAGTAGAAGAAAAGATCCTTACACTGGTTTGAAGAGCCTAATCAAAGGCTGGCAAATTTTCCTCGCCTCTTGTGTAGTTCTGAGGCAACTGCTGGGCCCCTCTTCTCTCGGCTTCCCCCCCTTTTTTTTGTTGCTCCCTCCTCTCCCACCTACTCTCATCTCTGATTACTGAAGGGGCTGCAGGAGGGCTCTGTTCTCCACCAAGCTTTTTTTTTTGGTTGATGTCCTTCATAGCTGTTGGACGGGAAGCACGTGCATTCCTCAGCCGCTGAACAAACAAGAATTTCTGCAGAAGCTGTGACTGTCTTGCATTTTTTTGTTATTATTATTATTTTCCAACTGGGGATGCGCGGACACAAGTGGGTGACACGAGGCATGCTGTGGCACCAATCATCTCGAGCCGCAGGTGGAAGGCAGAGAAAGGAAGGAAGGGAAGTCGAGATGGTAGCGGATATATTTATAGTTTTTGCACACTGGGTGAATTATGTCTGCATAACAAGGAATATGGCTCTGAGGAGGCTCCTCATTTTTAGGCGATAAGGATGTGTTATGAAATAAGATGAGAAAAGAGTGGGTCCCGATGAAATAAAGTTAAAAAAAAAAAAAAGAAAAAGCTGTCAGCCGTGTATCCTAATGAGATTAGTGTCTGAAGCAATTACTATGTGATTTGTTGAGGCAATTAGCACGAAAACGTTTCAAATCAATCCAACGTGTAAAAAAAATGAAAATAAAAAGGATGAGGGATGGAGAATCATAGGGGAAAGGATGGACAGAGGGGAGAGGGGGGGAAATGGAGATGAAAATGAAGAGAAGGACCGTGAGAGATGGAGGAAAAAGAGAGAAAATTGACAGGAGGCGTGTATGGCTGTCTCTGGGTGCAGTGAGGAGTATAGGCTGTGGCATCCGCTAGTGGTGCTGCATACTCTCTGTTTGATCAAACGCACTTCAAACACCCTCGCTGACTTCCTCTCGCAGAGTTGGGAGACGAACGGGTGCGCGTTCTTCACTGCGTGCGTGCGTGTGTGTGTGTGCGTGCACGTACGGCTGCGTATTTGCTGAGGAAAGCGTTATTGATGTTTTGTTTATCTAAAATGGGTCAACCCTAAACAAAACAAGCCCAGCGTCTACAGTGGCTGCGACGTCGACTGCTGGAAACTGCAGTTTCCTTGCGGCTCCCAAATCGGTGAATAATGTTGACGAATGACCCTCTCTGTGTGTGTGTGTGTGTGTGTGTGTGTGTGTGTGTGTGTGTGTGTGTGTGTGTGTGTTGTGTTATCACTCCCCCAGCCACGTTTTTTTTCTCATCTATTAAGTTATTCGCCATTAATCGCTCCGTACATCTACTTCATTTCATGTCTTCATTCTCTCCGTTTGCCCCCATTGTGGATCTTGGCGTCTTTAAAGAGCCGTGACTCCAGAGAGCTCATTAAAGCCATTAGCAGAGGAGTCACAGCATAGTTGGGCTCGCTCGCCGTCGTCCACTCTCATATTGCCAACCACTGCGCGCCAAATCGCCAACCTTTGACTCATCCGGTTAGATCCGGTCGCCCTTCGCCCTCCTATAGGTCGCCCGCTCATACATGTTGCATCACGCGGCCTGCTGCGACCTTTTACTTCCCCTTTAATAAAAGCACTCCAACACAGTCATCCTGTTGCATGAAACTTTGATTAAGAATATTATCGAAGATTAGATTGATGAATTATTGATCAGCAAGGTGGGGGAAGTCTGCAGGGACTAGATTAGACACGGGCCATGAAGTGGTGTTTGAGTGTTTAATGCATGCATGAGGTTGTATATGCATATGTGCAGCTGAGCATGCGTGTGCGACATCAAGTGATCAAGTGCGTTTGAGTTTGTGATCAAGGGCATATGAGTGTGCGCTCATGTGGTTTTACAGAGAGTGCACCATATGTGTCGAGAAACGAAAAAAAAACTGCTTATGAGCGTGACAGCTGACAGCAGGTCAGTGATCATTTAGAATGCTCTCTGATGTTCCAGTAGACACTTTAACCTTACATCAAGACATCATATCTCCACGTAGGCAGAACTAAAAGTGCTGACCAGTTTTTAAGTTCCTCGTTGAAACAATAACCACTCAGGATGTGATGGTAAGAGGGTTCAAACCTCCTCAGTTCATCACAAAGAAATCAACATAACATGCCAGCTTAGACAAAACTGTGAGCAGAACATGCCAACCGTGGTTGCATAATTGTCGGCCTGTTTAATCAGCTGTGGGCCGAGGTGTGAATAATGTGGCGGATAGGTGTGAGACAATGTGAAGATATAATGGTGTATATGTGACGTTCCAGACAGACTAAGTGAATGCGTCAGTGATTTTTGGCCGGATGCGCTCAGTTGGACTAACTCGCTTCTGCCTAGCAGGACAAACAAAGGCGAAGCACCTGTCCTAGCACAGCCGCAGGGTTCTGTCGGAGACCACGGGAAAACATGGATGGAGTGCCAGAGCATGGATGGAGCAGCAGGGCACCGTGGTTCAAGCACCTGAGCACAAGCAGTCTGAATTAAATGACAAAATAAGTAGACTGTTACTGCTCTCTAGAATGACACACATGAGACCCCTATCACCCCTATTTATATATCTCTACATCTGTTACACTTCCTGTGGACAGTTTTTTCACTGCATTATAAAGTGTTTCACCTCTATGGAAACAGCACAACTATGGCTAGAAGTAGGAAGAATTCAGGAATATTGTACGCACATTTTAGAAAATTTATAATGCTATAAATCATAAAGAAGTAGAATTTCTTTGATTATTTGCTTTTTTGAAAAGAAAAAACAACTGGAGTCAGCGTGTTTAACGTTTCCAAGTGCCCTTATGTCTTACCAATACTTGGATGAAACACAGCCTGCAGTTTAACCTAATTCAGCTGAAAAGTCTGTGAATTTTTGCTAGTTGACTGTTGATTGCAGCCGAGTCATTCATGGTTTCCCAGTTGCACCAAGTCGTGCAGAATCTTTTGCTTTTTACAGAATCTGTTCAGAGAAAATGGTTTATTTCTGGCAACTTTTAAAATAGGACAAATGGAAGAAATTGATTTTGATGAAGCTTAGAATTGGTTAAGCTTTCTGACAGACATGCGCCTCACAGATGGTTAGTTCAAGGACAGTTGGAGAGTTGAAAATCCGATGACTCTGCTTTTTTGTCTGTTTTTTTCAAGATAGCATGCCTTTCAGATCCGCCGTCAGGTTTTGGAGTTCAAATGGTTAAACGATATTTACCATCAAGATGAGCATCAGACAAAGTAAATAGCATTTAAGAATGTAAATTATATTTATACTGACATTCTTTCATTAAGGGTTTTCACAGTTTCTCCAGAGGTTGGCATCTGATGGCCACAAGTCAGGATTGGATGTAGCAGTCAGCTGGTGGTCTTAGATTAACTCCATCGCCTTTGCTGTGCGTTAGATATGTGTGACTGTAAACATGTCAGTCTAACCACGTCTGAATATCTTGCTCATCCAGGCATGCTAAACAAAACAGAGTGAATATCAACACTGATTCACGTTAAACTCTTCAGTTTGCCTGCCTGAAAGCTAAGGTCACAGCAAAGACTTTTCTTATCTCCATAGCAACCTTATGTTCAAAAACTGTGTTTTTCTTCTCTAAGTATCCCACTTATTCCACAATTATGCTAGTGATAAAGAATATGATTTTCAGTATATTTAACTCTATTTGTGCTCTGTGTGTAACCTGTTCACTGGTTCTGTCAGTTTGGCTAATTATGGGCTGTGCGAGAGGCTCTGAAACATATATATGACCCTCTTGCGTGACCAGGTAGCAATTAAATTACACTTATATTCATAAAAATCAATATCTGAGTTCATCCAAAATTCTGCAGTTTTGGTGCTTTGGTATTGACCTACAAAAATAGGCAGAACTTCCCAAAAAATGCTGAATAAATGCTCAGTGTTGTTTGTGACAACAGAGACGACCACTGTAGGAAAGAGTTTAGCAGATGAGTAAACAAAAAGCACTTTTTTTCTTGGCAGCAAACGTACATTTTAGCTCACAGGAAAAGGGGTTGGTAAGCTAAATCTAAGTGGCTCTTTTGACAGGATAATAAATGGAGAGACGCTGCCGTTCTCTTCATCCCTGTGAAGAGGAAACAAATAGGCCGTGAGTGTCACTTACTGGTCTTTTATTTAGAAGCCTCCGTCGTCAGCTGGCCCTAAACCCACTCTTACCAAAGCATCTGGGGAGCTACTTAACAAACAACTCTGAGTCGGTAATAAGGAAGGTGGCGTCGCTCTCTGCAAGAGCATCTTCCTTTTCTCCCTAAACCCGGTCTCCTGTTTGTTGACGGCCTTGTTGTGTCTCCCGGCTGTGACACCGACCGCCACCGTCTGCATCCAAATGATCTGCCCACGGAGAAGTCGGAAATTTCACATTCTGAGCAGTGTGTGCCTACCAGGAAAGTTCTGGGATAATCCCATTCAAATGGCTTTGGGCAAACCACTGCAGATCAGATCTTTCCTGGGAAGGTCTTTCTTGCCGGCCGTGCACCCTTAGGCCACGCTCATGGGTGAGTTTTAAGCTCAGAAGACAGATGTGGAGAAAAGGGAAGAACATACGCTGGGAAAGTTGCTTTTTATTGACGAGTCGGTTGTGGAGGAGAGTTTTTGTGCTCTCAGTTGAGCTCAGATTGGCTCTATTGCATGTGTGGTGCATGCTTGTCTGTTCGAATGATCTGAATTTTTTGGAAATCTTTTGTTCTGGGTTTCTTTTCTATTTCGAAACACTCTCATAATTATGACTGTTTTGCCTATATCACTGCTCAGTGTTTCTGTGAGTGCGATAAAGAGCACATTCAGCCTCTCAAAACACTCCCATCCTCCATAATAGTTCTTGCATTCCCTGTGAAAATGAGAAAAAGAAGAAATTATTCAAATGCGAGTGTTGCATGCATGAATTTGCACCCTCCAACTGCGGTTGTGCTGATGCCGGTGCACATGGATGAACGAGTGTGCGCACAGCATGCATGATACCTCCTGGGAGCACATAATAAACCCATGACGCTGCTTTTTATGGACGCTGATTTATAAAAATCGAACTAAATTTACTGCAGAATTGAAAACTAACCCCTCTTCACCGTGCAGATGCACCATGCAACTGTGCCATGCGCATGCAGTGCAGGGGCTCAGCTGCATTAGCTTTATGAAGAAAATGTGTGTTTTTTAAGCCTTATGAGAGTTCTACAAGAGCAGGTTTAATATAAAAGCAAAAAGGCGAACGAAAGTGGTGTGGCTTCGTCGTTATCTCTAGTTTTACTGATTTATTAATCTGTTTATTCTTGTTTTTAACTTGATTCCCATAGTCCCTGTCCGAGCTTATCTGCTCTTGTCAGTGCAGCATTAAAAACAAACAAGAGAAGATAAAAAACCCAGATTAGAGATTTAACTTTCTGAAGGCGTACTATCAAATACGTCTCACCTCGAATCAGAAAAACAAATACAAGCAAAAACATGACTACGCAGCATATGAGAAACTAAGGAAAGTGTAACAAGAAGCATTAAACAGATTAAAAATACAACCTCCATGAAAGGAATGAGTCAGTGGAAAGTTCAAATGCTTAATTTGTGGTGGTAAAATTGAGTTTAGCGTGCATGATGCTTTTGCGGAAGTGGCTCTATTTTCTCTTCTATATATAGACGGAGTGAATTTCAAGGCCCTGATGGGACATTGACACAAGATCAGGATTAAAACAAAAGAACAAACGGCTGATAAAAAAAGCTGCTCTCATCTGTGAAAGCAAACACGAACTGAACAAAACGTAAAATCAAAGCGAATAAGAGAACAAGAATCTAAACAAGCAAAAAAAACAAAAACTCAAAACAGCCAGTATCACAGGAACTGCCAGCGAAAAACTGGACAGCTTTCAGTCTGAGAATATGTGAATTTATTTTTATTCCCATGAAGCCGAGTCCTCGGAGATGTGAGGAATTTCTCTTGACAGCAGTGACAGGCAGGAAATCCTCTCTGCATTTTCACCACAGTCGATTTGGTTTGCGTCTCCGGCAAAAAACACAGGTTTCTCGCTCGCATCCCTCAAGCACTTTAGCTTCGAACTGCTGCCATTTTTTTTTTTCTTTTTCTTCCGCCAAAAGGACAAATCTGATCCAAGGATGGAAGCTTTCGGGAAGTAAAAGAAAAAACAACAAAAAATAATTCCTGCAAAAATCAGATGTGTGTGTGTGTGTGTGCATTTTCCTCCCGCTGCACCCCCCCCCCCCCCCCCCCCCCCCCCATCTGCAGAGGAAAGAACTCTTTGAACTGTGAACCAATGAGCATCACAGCAGCAGAAAGATGTTGCTGGGAGCCATTCCTATATCCAGCTGTGGACCTATGCACACACACAAACGCACACGCACTGTACACACACCCAAAACAAGCACAAATGTCTGTCTTAAGGCCACATTGTCAAGGTGATAGACACTTTATGGATGTAACTACCTTCTCCTCAGCCTCCTCCTCTTCATCACAACATGTTACGTCTCAGGAAGGCGTTATCTCCTGCTAACATTGTTGCCGTTTCTTTTTTCACTCTCTCCTTCCATCTCTCCTTTTTTTTTTCTATCTAATGCATAGAGACAGGGTGGATGTATAATTCATACCCCCTCTGCCAGCCGCTCTCCTCTCGGTGCGTGTGTTTGTGCTGCCACCATTACTTGTCAGGCCGAAGAAACAGACCTCAGCCGAAAGAAGCAAAGCGGAAAGAACGGGTCATCTGAGTGCATGTGTGTCCGTGTGCACATGTGTGTTTTTTTTACCTCTGTGTTTCTTTACATCGGTATAAAGCATGTATCGGCGTGGGAAAGCTCGCTTTGCTGGACTTTGGTGATGCGGCGATGGGGTTAAAGGAAGCGAGCGTGGGTAAAACGTTTGACGTCTGTTTTCTTTTGGTGTATTTATTAGTTGTGGGATTCGCATTTATCTCGGCGCAGCGTGCATCTCCTGCGCCGCTTATGAAACTGTAAAAGCAGGCCAGCGTTTGCTCTCTGATGGCAGACATGCTTCTATGAGCTCGAGTTTCTCTGAAATAGAATTTGGGAGGGCAAGACCCACCTCTCTTCTCCACTCAACCATACACTTACTCATTCCCTCTGGGGAGGGGGGGGGGGGGGAGCGAGGTACAGCGGGAGTGGGAGGGAAGGAAAGAGAGAGGGAGAAGCGATGAAAGAGAGGCATAAAGTGCAAAGGAGGGGACGGGAGAAAAGAGGGAAATGGGCAGAGAAAAGAGGAAGGTGAGAAAGAGAGAAGATGGATTTATCTGCTGGACGGTGCATTTAAATACCACTTTGAGGCAGTTGTACTGTAAATTGCTACCGTACGATCACATCACACTTGGGAAATTTTTAACTTTTAACTACATTTATTTCACTGGAATTGCAATTCATTACATTACAGATTAAACAATATATCTGTTCATGTTCTCTACATGTTTATCAATCTCAAAAGAAAATCACAAGAAAAGACTTCAACCACCAGTGAATTCAACCTAATACATAATATCTTCTAAAGCTTTATTTCTAGGGGGAACACAAGCCAGTTTACACATCAATGTACAGATCTTGGTGAGTACGATATATGAAAAATAACTTGTAGAAAGGTCCAGAAGGCACCGCGCAACATCTGATAAATCGCCTCAGGTCATGTCTCTTGATGTCAGAAGTTCAGTTGAATTGTCAGTAATGTTGGTGCCAAGTTATGACAAGGAATACAAATGTGTGGAATCGTAAGTACAGCATCTCTGGTTTTGCTGCATCTGTTTAGATATTTTCTTTTAAACTGTCCGTCATGGATCTGAGTGCAACATTAAATCAGTGGAGTACTCCTTTAATTTATTCTGCAGTGTCATGGGGCTTTATTGTTGCCTAGAAACTATCTAAAAATCACATATAAAAAATGGACATAGCCTTGAGGTCTGAAAAGTGAAGCCGGCATGGGAGAAGTGGCTTAAAATTTGCATTATTTCTAACAGCCAGTCGGGGGCGACTTCTGTGGTTGCAGGTTATGTAGAAGTCAAGGAGAAAATTACACTAATTCCAACTTAATTTGCTCCCTAGATAAACTTGTTCCTGGTGAGTTCATGGTGTCATTTGTTAGTTTTAAGTCTATTTCAGTGCAGTTTGATGTTCATTTAGTAAATTATGGTCCCATTTAAAGCAAAATGCATGACAAAGCTGGGCATGTTTTAGGGTGTGGCTTAATTTATGACTGAGAAGACTTTAGATTCTCCGTCAGATCGCTTGCTCATCTAGTTTTTAAAATCTAAGATAGCGGTCAACAGTAGTCCACAAACCAAATGGTGCAACACTGTGTCTCAAAAATGACGGTCCTTTACACCTGAATTGCATTTTCATTTGTGTTTTTGAGGAAACATGCATTTTCCCTTGAAATGTGACGGTAAGGCTTCCATTTTGAGGGAGCCTCAAAGTCTGTTTAAGAATTAGGAAAGGAAGATGACAGCATATGTCAGCAAACAGTCCAACAGATCATTATTATTCTTATACTTAAGTTTGGTTTTCACTCGCTTTTTGGTGAAAGTCAGGAAAATGTCACAGTTTGTCTGACTTTTTTACTGTATGTGCTTGGTTAGGTTTAGACAGCAAACAAACGTGGCTGGGTTTTAGAAAAATGGCACCATTTTGGATAACACATGACTAATTTTAACAAGATCTTTGAAGCTTCTTCTCTATTTTCTGGGTTACATCTCCCTGACTCTCTTATACATGATTGGGTGGTTGAAAAGGAGCCAAAATAAAATAAATGGCAAAGATTTGTTGATTGTAATGCATCAGAAATCAGTAATCTGACAGAAAAAACATTCATCAAAACATAATTTAGAATGCAGTTTAGCTGTATAAGAACAGTTTTGGGAGCAAAAAATTACCACTGAGACACAACTTTCACTTGAACAGGGACACTATAGTTCATTTTGACTCGCAAATGTCTGTTGATACGCAGCAGAAAGTAGTTCCAAACATTATGGTTTGTGTAACATTTGCTAGAAACTACAGTACCCAGCTGTTTTAGAAAGTCAGGAAGTGAACACGAAGCTATAGATTTGTGACCTGTTTTTGGAAAGTTATACTCTACGTAGTAACAAAAGGGTTTTGACTCACAAACAGAATAGTGAAGATCAATTTAAAGACATTGCTGGCTGTAATTATTTCATGGAATCTGTATAACAGTCGTTTTCTTTTCCATCAAGTTGCACATAAATTAGTCAGGTTTTACCTCCACCTTGACCATCTACAGCACAAAAATGGTGCATTGTATGAATATTGCTGCATTAGAAATAATAATCCAGCAATGTAGCACTCTAAAAGGAATCATTCTGTGTGATTTTCCTTTCAATACTTCAGTTGACACTCTGTGTACTTTAAATTTTACATACTAACTTTATAGTATTTTTACCCTGTGTCTGAGTATTTCTTCCACTCCTGCTGATGCTGATACAGAAAGATGGAGACGGATGCAGAAAGGGAACACGGGGGATATAGGTACAAAGAGCAAGTAATGGAGAGGACATGTAGAGCAAGAAAAAAAATGACAGAGATGGGATAGAAAAGAGCTATAAGCCACCAAAAGCATGTAGAGGAAGATAAGAGCAGCAGAGAGTGAGCCACAGAGCGCAAAAAAGACACGTAACTGGGTGGAGAAGAGAGAACATGCAGAGACAAAAAGGAGAAACGGAGATGGAGTAGAGAGGGTGACGAAAAGGATGGAGAGGGAGAATCAAGTCTTTTCCCTCTGAGGGGTGAGTGAGCATTGGGAACAGTCAGCTGAGTCCATGTCAAGAGGAAAAGAACCTAAACGAGAACGGAGCTTTACATGCACAGTTTAGCTGCCACCACACCGCCGCAGACACACTAATGGACCGCAAGCAGAGCGGCGAAGGAAAGCTAGAGGAGGTGGAAAAGAGACTCGGGGAGATGTTTCAATTGAAAAAGCTGTGAGGGGTGGCGAAAAAAAGTGCATTTGTGCTCTTTACTGTATGTCTTAGTGTAGCCGGATTTGGTGATGGAGTCGGCCGGCGCGCTATCTGATAAATTGCAAACAGAGCAGGAAGAAGAAATACACATGGGAGATGCTTTGATTAAAAAAAGTCTCAAAACTCATTTAGGGTAAGTTACTGCTGCCGCTGTAGCTCTGTTTAATAGATGGCGTGCAGGGAGGGGAGGAGAGCAGCGGCAAAGTTACATCAAAGTGCAGTTGGTGATGGAAATGCATTAGATATAAGCACTACCCTGATGTTTGGAATTTCAAAGCTTCAACAATTTTTTTTTCCTTCTTCCTCCGTCTCCTATCCTGGGATCTTGGTGTTTTTATCACTTTGAGGGTGTTTTTCGCTAAGGAGGGCGGCTGACCGTGGCTGATTCTATTCAATAAAGCAAATGACACGTGCTCCAGTTTCTCTGTTTAATGGACAGCAAAGTAAAAGAGAGGCAGAGGAGGGAGAAAGTGTCTCCAAGCTAAATTAATGTTTTCACAGGCCGGAGCTGGTTAGTGCTCACTTCAGTGGACAGGAGGACTGGAGGGATACCTACATAGTATAATACTGAGTCCCACAATAACATATTTAATAAAAGCAGCAACAGATCAGTCAGTAGGACAACTAAATCACCGAAGTATAGTAGATTTTATTGTCACTATTTGACATAAGTGGAATTTGCTGACCACAATGATGGAGTATTTCTGTTATTTACATTTTTAAAATCTGTATTGGATGCTGGATTTTACACAAGAAGACTATTTATTATTTTTACTTAGCTTTTCTTTTGTAGCAAAACTAAAGTATATGTAATAACAAGAGGAACAGAAGAAACAGGTGAGTCACAATTGGGATTCCACAATTTTTTTTTAATTCTTCAAATCAAAAAACATTTTGAAAGCTGTCGTTGACTCACTCTTTGGAGACATTATTGGCAATACTGTCAATGTAGTGTTTGAGGCTTGTGCACTCTTTTTAAAGCAACCTAGATGGCTGACGTCCGCCAAAGTATCCTAAAAATACTTGAAACCACCTTCAAGTGGATCCACACTAAAGTGGAAAGAGTTCCTCCTTTTGCTGCACTTCTCCGCCAAGTTTCGTAGAAATTGTACTGCTGGTTTTTGCATAATGTGGCTGACAGACACACCAATAGTAATGAAAAACAACCTGCTTGGCGAAAGCAACTTTACTTTCGTTCTCTATGTATCTGGCAGCGCTTAGAGTGGAGAAAAGAGAAAAATATCCATAAAGATATGCATCATAGATGGAATAAAAGTGTCCCCCCGCCAGGTTAGAGTTTCCCTGTCAATGTAACTAAATAGCTTTCTATTTAATGGACAGCAAACAGAGGGAAGAAGGTAGAAAAAGATACACGGAAATAGGGCTGGATGTTGAAAAATGATACCTCGTTCTTTGGCGCTCGCTGTACAGCAGCTCTATATCACGGAAAGTAAGCAGACGTGTGAGACGGAGTCAGAGAAGGATACACACAGCAGATGCTTAAAAAGTGTCTCCAAGTCAATTTAGTGTTCCCATGCCACTGTAACTAAATAGCTCTCTATTTTATTGACAAAAAGTGTAGGAGAGGAGAGAGCGAACGATGCGAGAGTGATGAGTCGAATGAAAAACGAGTCGCTGGAGACGTAGGAATCCTCTCAACCTCATTTGTGAGCTCTGGTATTTACTGCTGCTATCAGATGTGGATTAGAGGCAGATCACAGAGGCAAGTCGTTTTATCTCATTCACTCGCCGAGTATTATTAAATCATCACTGTCCTGAAGAAAGCTCCTATCTTTCCCCGTTTGACACTTTCCATCCTCTAATTAGCTTGTTTAAAACGGCGTGTCATGTCCAATACGTCGCCTCGTCTCGTTCGGGTGCGAGAACACGTTTTAAATGTGTGCGTTAGCCACATATCCCGATTTTAATGTCAGTATATGGGTAGCTGATGTCTCATGAAAAGCGATGGCAGTGGTAGAAATGTGATGTTTTAGATGTACGGATGCTCAATTAGAGATCCGACAAGACTTGTGTGGGAGCTCTGACACAGTTTAACACTTGTCTCTCATTAAAAGCTGAAATGAGCTATTTATTTTGGCTTTTCTTCTGCGTTTACCGCACATTAAGAATTTAGCATCGTCTGAGCTTTTTGTGTGACCTTGAAGGGAGGCATTACACTGCATTCAGACTGGGAGTGATGGAAATTTGCCCAGAGGGACAATCTTAGACAACTGGGTTATACTCTACTTGATGGATTTGTAGTTTCCCAATAATAAGTAAGAAGTTAGAAGTTTCCTCAAAATCACTGCATCATTTTAGTCCAGCTGTATTTATTTGTTCCTATGCGCTTACTTACAAGCAGTGATGAATGTAAGTAAGTTCACTTATTCAAGCACAGCACCGAAGTACATCTTTTATTTGTATTTTACGTAATTATTTCCATTTTGTGCTACTTGATATGTCCACTTTACTACATTTCCTTTTTAAATAGTACACTTTCTACTTTCCTGCATTTATTTGACAGCTTAAATGACTTTAAAGATGGACAGTGAAAATATTACAAGGTTTTATAACAGATTTTTCAAGATGAAACCCGAGATTTCAGACCGTTTTTGCCTTCTAAAGTCTTTTCTTTCCCTTCCCATTAATCTTCTCCTGACTTCCTCTGATTTATCTCCTCTCTCTGTATATAAAACGGTAAATCAAGTAGTTCAAACTAAATCCACCTGCAGCAGCTACAACGGTAACATGCTGTTGACGCTGAAGTTTTACTCTTAATATTCTAATCCTGATATGTGTAATAATATATCTGTCAGAGGGACCAAACCAGTAGTAATTCTTCAGCTACATTTTGTTGCTAATGTACTTTTACTTAACAAGGATCACCTGCAATGGAGTATTTTTACATTGCTGATTTGTTACTTTTACTTAAGCAAAGCATCTGAATACTTCTTCCGCCACAGTTTGCATGTTTTATTAATGAAGAACTGGAGTTGCATGCATGCCCCTTGCACAAATTTCACATTTTTGTATCTTGATCATGGATTACTGTGTGCTGACCAGAAGGCCAAAGGTTACACTTGCAGTCAATAAAACTAATTTTAACTGGATGCGCATGAACACTGTCTCCAGCTTCTCTTTGGCTATTTGAAGGAAATTTAACTGCACATTAATTTAAAGTTTTTGTATCTTGAATGCAGGAGTCTGACTGATCTTACTTTGCTTTTATTTGTTTTCAGACACCAACAGCGTCGCCTCGAAAATAATATTTATATACTAATTGTTGTTGATATGCTAATTGAGACAGATTTCAAATCTTCCCACATGTACAAGTAAACACATTTAAGTCTTTTCATATTTAAACAAGACTGCAATCTTTACCCAACTTGTGTTGTGAGTTTTCTGAGCACAGCCATCAAAGAACACAAACTAAATATATTGTGAGTGAATATATTGTTTCTTCGCAGTTCTCTTAAAATATTTGCTCATTAGAGAAAGCACTTAAAGACTTTCTTGGAATTCATTTGCTGTGAGTGTATTAATTTGAAAACTGTCACTGTTTTTCCTTTTTTCTTACATGGCTCTTTCCCAAAAAAATGGAAATTATGAACCCCTAAAATAAAGAGTAACTATGATGGTTGGATTTTAGAGTTGGTTGTGTGATGGTAAAGCACTCAGCAGATCTGTGCAGTCTGGTTTAATTAGTGTTTTATTGATGTGAGGCGTGTATGCTTGCTCTTTCCGACATTTCTGTATCATGTAGCGTCAGTTCAATAATTTGCATTAGCAGTCGTGATCACTCTGCTGGCGTACATCACGTACAATCTGCTTCTTTCCCCCCCAGACAATCTGCAAAGGAGGTTTTTTTTTCTCTTAAAAAGAAGGAATCAGGACTCTGTGAGATTTTCTGATGTATTTACTGAAGTATTGAATCGATAAAGCAAACACAAACATTGGTTTTATAGCTGCGATTACATTAGAAATCACTGAGACGCATCTGCAGTGCAGCAAGGTTACCGAGTTCAAAGCAGCCTAATCCTGTCAGTCTCTGCTCATCTTCCAACACACACACACACACACACACACACACACACACACACACACACACACACACACACACACACACACACACACACACACACACACACACACACACGGCAGGAAAATTAGTCAATGAAAACACTCACTGGAGAACATAGCATGTTGGTTTGGGAGCGATGTGGTGCGAGATAAATGGAGGAGGTGTGAGAAAAAGTAGGGGGAAGACAACGGGGGGGAGGAAGAAGGGAACACATGCATCGCTCCGCTGGGAGCCACAACTCCAGTCTTCCTGCAGACCTTCAAGTCAGAGCCGTCTAGCACTTCAGAGAAAACACTGCCTCGACAAACCCGCACACACAAGCACACACTCTACCCCCTCCTCTAGATCTCAACACCCAGAACAGCTGTCAGCTACCTCTGGACCCCTCTGGAGGGCGAGTGTGTGTGCATGTGTGTGTGCATGTACAGTCCATGTCATGCATCTACAGTGTGTTTATCTCTGCATGCATGAACATCCCTGTGTGTTCTGATGTGGGTGTCAGTGAAGCTGACATGACAAAGGTCTTATCATTTTTTACTTTACAGATTTATTCTGAATCCCAAAATGTGTGCTGTTTATTCTAAAAAAAATTAAAGGCTGACAGAAAATTGCATTTAAAAAAAAAAAAAAAAAGAAAATATGGGATAAAGTTGGGTTTTAAAAATACCTTTTGCAGCAGAAACATTAACTTTCCCATTTTTTCCCCCTGACACTGGTGCATAATCAGCAGCTCATTTGTGTTTTTATCCCCATTTTTCTCTTTTATAAGAAATATTTCCTGAGACTGTCAAGAGAACCTAATGGAAATTGCAAATTAGCATCTTTTTGATGCATGGAGAAGTAAAATAAAGGTGAAAATCCTCATAAATATATCGAAAAAAGTCTGCTTTTTCATGAAATTTAGTCTAAACTGAAAAAGATCAGCCTCGGATCTTAAAGTTTGAACTTGTCTGCTTGTTTCTACCTTCTATTCCTGCAAATGTGTGTGTGCAGCAAGCCATGCACACAAGGGTGCATATATATGCATCATATTAGCAAGGAGCCTGCTTAACAAGGCATTAGCAGCCTTACTGTGCTTTCTGTCACTTCGAGTCTTGTTAGAGGCTGTTTTAGCTCTGCTAACCTAAATCAATACACAATAGCTATTACCTCCCAACACATGCATGCACACAACAACACACACACACACACACACACACACGCTGAGAGAGAAATCGCACAGTCAGCGACAGTGTCCAATCAAGAGCTGTTTAAGAAGATCGAGAGCGCCGTTTGGAAGATGTGTGTGCTGCTCTGCAGAACAAGAAAAGCATTTAAAGAGGTGTTGCTCCTGTTAACGGCCGGCACTGCTTCAATTCACATGCTGCTAATTCATCAATAACGATTTAGCTCGGCTGCCAACATGTCCATATGCATGTGTGTGTGTGTGCACTGTGTGTTTCAGATGGTAAATATCATGAATTTAGTTAAATGCAACTTCTTTATTGAAGTGCAAAACCATTAAGTTGAAGTTCGTGCGTCAAAAACACACCACACAGTACAATTTCTGAAAATATAATTAGTTTTTCAAACATAGTTTGGTCCCTCCTGCAAGTTACTTTAACTTTTAGACAAATGGCAAATGACTCTAATGAAACGTGTACGAAAGTATTTCATATTATATATCCAATAAATGTTGAAAAAAATCAGTATAAAAAGCTGAGACTGGTTTACCAATAGTGTTCATGGGGCGCCAGTGCAGAGACCAATTAAATATGCATACTCTGCTATTTATGGAGCTGAAATTTCAGTGTAATGCGAAAGCGGACCGTTTGCTACTTTATAACACGTCCCATCATAATAGCCCTGTGTTTATATGTGAGGAGAAGGTTGAGTGTGTGTGTGTGTGTGTGTGTGCGTCTGTGTATGTGATGAGCATTTGACTGCTAAAGACCTGAAAAGCCATGAATCAATACTGCTAATGAGAGTCTTAGAGCTGGGAGAGGAGGGATAGAAAACCTCTCACCCTGTTCTTTCAATTTGTCTTTCCCTCCTCCTTTCCCACCTTCTTCCCTCCTTCTGTTTCTCCCCTCTCTGCCTCCCTCTCAGTCCGTATGTTTCTCCGCTCACATCCGACCTCCCGTTTGTGGCTCGCACCATTTTGGAACTTTTGCTCCTCTCTCTGTTGTTTTTCTTCTTTCCCTCCATTTCTTTAGACCCACAAGTAGGCGTCAGGTGACTGTAAACCGAACCTTCATCTCCTCCTCTCAAATACACTTTGCTCCGCTCCTCCACTCTCACAAATTGAATATTCCCTCTAAACACTTTATCCAGGAGCGGAGGCATCTCATGTTCTGCTTGCACGGATTCACAAACTTGACGTCAGGGCCCCGGCAGCCTCTTACCCACACATATATATCCTGAAGCATCACCATCTTCATGCCTTAAAGGAGCACACTGAGGGGGTTTGCATCTCCACGTAGTTGTCAGTTGTCAAATGCAGGTTACACTGATTTTTTTTGTTATTGTTCGCTAAAAATTCCAGAGAATTGCTTGAATTTGCAATTGAAAACCGCTTACGTGTTGTTATGCATCAAGTCTGCAATCAATCTTCCATTAAAAATGCGAAATCTGCAGGGCAAATTGAGCTGAAATGCGCCGCGACACTTGCAAAAATACAGGCTATTTGCAACATGATGAGGTCTTTTCCACTCATTTTTAACACTTCTAATCAAAACAAACATTTTACTTCAAAAACACCCGTAGGACTTGCAAATTTATGCTCAGTTTGTGAGCACCAACTGTTCGGGAAACATGACACATGCCACCAGTTGTGAAGTACGCACTTCACTGGTCATACATTGCTTTTATGAAATGAGGCTAATCCAGAGTTCTAGTATTGCGTTTTCTCAAAGTTGCAGAGTTGGCAAGTCACACATTTTAAAAAAAGTGACTCAGATATTCAAATTTTTCATCTCTGGTATGCTCAAGCAATACAGCCTCACTGAAACTGCCCGAAAGCTTGAATATATACATGATGTTGACAATATGGTACCAATAATTTGGACTCAGATTCACAATTTTACAAGATTCCTGCAGAATTTTAGTCCAGATATTGACATTTGTGGAATTTATTGGGTGTAATGCATGTGCTTAGTATGATACAGTTTCAAAGTTTAACATTTGTGAGTGCATCATATGTTTTTTGCACAAAATTAAAGATATTTTCTGCAAATGGCAGCTTATTATGGCTATAAAGAGTAGTGGATTATTACTATATAGCGGCATAAAGTGGAAATACTTGTGTAAAGCCCTTTAAAATAGTGTTTTAGTGCTTGAGTGAGTGTTCTGAGAGCTTTCATGAGACCAGTGCATGACAGTAATGTAACTTTAATGGTGTCTTTATGTTTACTCTGTTACATTAACAGTGTTTCTGCACAAGCCTCAATAAAGCAACTGTAGACAAAACACACTCGGATTGCTGTTCATACTCTGAAATGATTTAAAGAAAATAAGCTCAAACATGTAAAATAGTTTTAGTCCTATAAGATGCAACACCCCCATCTCTTAAAGAAGTTAAAGGATTGCTGATTAATACAGTCAGAGAAAAACAGTGGGTGGAGAAATTATAGTTTAGAGACTGTTTTGCACACAGAGGCAAGGTGTGTTTGACAAATGGCTGACTGGGCACAGTGTCGTTTAGAGTTATTAATAAAACACAGACGCTGTATCGATCCCTGACACAAGGCTGGGCCTCAGCGCCGGCAGATATGCTCTCCCAGATATAGATTTACATATGGACTCTGTTCTCCCATATGGATTTTGTGGCAAATCTCAGGAGTTTTTCTAAGGATTTGATAGATTAGGGCTGTCCAACCTGCTGAAGGTGGAAGACAGAAATGGGGGAAAAAGATGTATTTACTGTATAGAATAGAAAGGGGAGTTCAGAAGGGAGATGCCCCCCACCCCCCCACCCCCGTTCCCAAATCAACACGGTACTCGTGGAGAGCTAAGCGGACCGGACAGGTGTCAGCGGCACGGTGAAGCCTCCCTCCCAGAGAAACTATCAAGCTGTCGGCATTCTGCGAAAATTTCTAATCATTTACTCCCACAACTTACGGCCCCGTCGTTGCCATTCATCATCTTCCACAGGACATCTCAGAAAGAAGTTCTTAATTTGCTGTGATTATGACTCCGTTTGCATATAAATTGCTGGTAATGATTAGAACCTTAATTTGGAGGGAGGAGAATCTGAGAAGGGAAGTTTTCTTTTTGTTTTTTTTCCGTCTTTGTCTTAAGGAAGGGGAAGAAAAAAAGCGGATCCCACGGCTTAAGTTCACACATCAACATAAGCACACATGCATGGCCTATCTTCCTTTTCCCCCATGAAGGCACGTGCAGGGGTCCAGGGATCACCCAGAATGCTTTGCCCTGCATTGTTGAACTGTTCCTTTCAGTGCATTAGAGGGGGGTGAGAGGCTCCTCGTTGCCAAAAGATGGGTCAGGCCCTTTCACTGCCAGCATCCTTCTTTCACCCAGGCCTCTGTCTCCCAGGGCAACTCTCTTTCTTGTCCCCCTGCATGTGTGTATATCTCTGAATGTGTGTTTGTGTGTGCGAGGGAAGAGCGCGAGTGAAAGAGGAACATGAAAGGGAAAGAGCAGCCTCGGCGACTCGCTGCCAAACCTCCTCCAATTTCCTCTCCACAACTAATCTGATTGGCTCCTCTGATGCTCCGACGGTGAAAGGAGAGCAGGATTGGATGATGCCGGTAGGAATTGAGCAGGCAGTGGGCCGGACTTGGCTGGGAATGTTTGGGATGAGGCAGGAATTTGGGCAGAGTTCCCCCTATAGAACTCTTTCGGGGAATCACGATGTGTCCGCTAATATGGCGTGTATGTTTGGAGCATCCTCCTCAAAGTGGCTAATTTGTGTTTGCATTTGCAGTTTTGCATGAGCGTCCTATCAGATCGAAGGGCAAAGGAAGCTTTAGATTTGAGGGTGGAAGGCAGGGGGCGGAATAAAAGGCATAGAGGCCAGGGGAGAGAATGAGAAAACCCTATCTCTGTTCACCCGATTTAGGATTACCAAGAAAAGCGGGGGGGGGGGCTGTCGGAAAGAAGGGGAGGTGGGGGGATGACGGAGAGGGAGAGAAAGAGAGAAACATGGGGAATTAGAGATGAAGAGGGAAACAATGAGGTCCAAATAAATCAGACTGAGCAAACCAAATCGAGGGGGGGTGCTGGGAATCTGAATCAGGTTAATCAGCAGGTACATTTGCAAGTACATGACCTGACGAAAATCCAAGAGTTCATTTCGCTTCCCCTTTGACCAAAGTGGCAACAAGACAAAGAAGCATGCAAGTGGCTCTGTGAACTAAGGCCCAGTTTTTATGATGGTAGCCAAACGTTTAAGCCAACAATGCCTATAATCTGATGTTTACAATGCTAGCTTTCTTGCCATAGCATGCTAATATTTGCTAATTACCCCTCAACATGGTTACCGCTGAGGTAAAGGGGAATGTCATGGGTTTTGCGGGGATTTGCTCATCAATCAAAGTAGCAGACAAATTCTAATTCTAATATGAGCATGGCCTTGATTCTGTGGGTGATATGAGTTTGCGTCTCAAATTTCACGGCGATCCATCCTCGCGTTGTAGAGACATTAGACTCAAAACCAGAAATATTGACCTCATTTGGCAGAAATGGGAAAACTCAGGGATCACCAGAGTCATGAGGATTCACTGTTTGAGATTCATGAATGTCAGAATAGAAGAGAAAATTTTGTCATGTTGCTCTGAGTCAGCGGATCTAAAATTTATCCTCTGGGAACAATGAATTGACGAAGTGCAATCGAAAAGTTCCAGAACTGCCCCTATTTAAATACCATAACTGGTTTAAATTAGGCCAATATCTGCGTCAAAGCAATGTAATGAATGCTTAAACTATGCTAAAACTGAAATCTTCCAATTTGAATTCCATTTTTGGGAAGAGGAAGAAGTCACAGGGAGTCAAATCTAGTGAGTAGTGCAGATAAAGAGCAACAATTTTGGTGTTGTGGTCTTCCATTGCACCTATTGTTCCCCCTCAGACACTTCAGGATGATACAGTAGAGACAGAATTCATGGTGCACAACTACATAAATGTATAAGAAAGCAATAATCAAGCCCTGACCTGATGCAACTTGGCATGTCTTGGAAACTACAGGTTTTTCCAGGGTCAAAGCTGTAGTTTCTACTCTTAGTGCTAGCTGCAGGCCTACCTCTCATCACCAGTGATGATCCTCTACATGAGGGTTGAATTGTCGCAGGCTGATGTGACGTTTTCTCATCTGCTGCAGTTCATGATTCATGAAGAAATTGCAAATAGGCACCTGCCAGTAGCCACTAAAGTGTATGAACCACATGTCTTGCTGTTGATAGTGCGGTGTCACATGATCTCCTGACAGTTGCTGCTCACATATGGTGCACATGCAACATAGCTTTTGATCACAAAATGTCATGGCTATATAGGGCAAAGCTGTCAAGATATTTCAGTATGGAGTAAGATGACAGAACTACACTGGCAGTCCCAGAGCCACATCAGTCGCCTGTCACAATACATGGATACACATGATTCATTATTGAATATCTTACATAAAGATATTTACCATTATTCTGGCTGCCTCCATGTTGTAGGGTTGGGTTTCCACAGATTTTTAAATCTGGCATCTGGGATTTGCTCCAATTAAGCCGCAAGAATCTTAGTGAGATTGAGTAAAGATGTTGAGAAATAAGGCCTGGATCTTAGTTGGAGTTTATTCTCTCCAAACTTGGAAAACATTGTCTTTAACCCATAAATGTGTAACTGAGGCCGTTTTCTTGCAATATCTTTGCAATGAACAGTTTTTATCATTTAATTTTCCAGCTGTTCCTCAAAAACCATGTTCTGATATCCATCCATCCTCTATACATCGCTTTATCCTCACTATGGTCGTGGGGGGTGCTGGAGTCTATCCCAGCTGACTTGGGTGAAGGCAGGGGACACCCTGGACAGGTCACCAGTCTGTCACAGGGCTACATATACAGACAAACAATCACACTCACATTCACACCTACGGGCAATTTAGAGTGACCAATTAACCTCAGCATATTTTTGGACTGTGAGAGGAAGCCGGAGTACCCGGAGAAAACCCACGCATGCACAGGGAGAACATGCCAACTCCATGCAGAAAGATCCCAGGCCCAGGCCGGGATTTGAACCGGGCATCTTCTTGTTGCAAGGCGAATGTGCCAACCAGTACACCACTGTGCAGCCCTGTTCTGATATCATTCCATTTAAATTTCTAAGGTGTCTTTTATATTTTTAAAGATATTGTGATATGTATATTACCACCCCAAGCTCTTTATCACTGGTAATATCATAAAAGAGACGATGTAGTGCACAAATTTAGAGGGACGGAGAGCAGCAACAGCTGGAGGAAAAGAGTGGAAAATGTCAACAAAGTGGATGCTGATATTCTTCTATTGCTGTTCCGTGTAATCTTCTTCTTGATCAATTGTCAAAATGTTCGAAATCTGTTATAAAATGTAAAGATAGACATATTTCAAACACAAAATCATTCTTGCGTGAACAAAAATGTAATCCAAACAGTAGCGAAAATTATTATTCTTATCCACAATGACAAAAATGACATAAAAACACATTGATTTTTATACAGGTTGCTTTGGACCCATTTATGGAAAAGTGTGGGATCCAATCAGTCGTGCATGTAAGGATGAAGGATCTGACTTTTATGCTTGGATGACTTTCATACTGAAACAGGACAGAATAAAGGGCCTTTTCCGGACTGTTATTGTACATTGTGACTATATAATAGTCCTTAAAAGCACATCCACTACACAAGGGTTGTCCAAATGCTCTTGATCATAGCGCGTAAGTTGTTTTAAATAGGCTAAAAGCTTTCATTAAGTGGCATCCGCTATACATTGAGAATTCACCTTAGTGAGTTGGTACACATGAATAATTGCAGCAAAGCACACAGTCATTAACTCTGACAGTCTGGCGCTACGCAGAATAAGCAACAAGATGTTTTACACAGCAAACAGTCCAAATCCAAACAGTGATACAATGCAAGACACGGATAAAACCAACCAAATGAGTGGGAGGAGGAGGAGGAGGAGGGGAGGAGATGAAGCGGCAGAAAGGTGAGGAGAAAAAAGGGAGAGCGGATAAAGGAAAAGAGAAAATAAAAAGGAGGTGAGAAGCAAATGAATAAATAAAAGAGACACGCTCGCCAATTCGGCGGAAGAAAGGAGTAAAGGATTAGGAGGTGTACAGATGCGGAAAAAGAGAGTGGGAAAGAAAGAAAGAGATGGAGAGCGAGAGGTGGCGGCGGGGGGAGGAAATGAGAGAAACAAAGACCTCACAGTGTTAGGAGTGCTGCTGGGCATCCTCAGAGGAAAACAGAGCAGACTCCTTTGTAGTTGGAGAGGAAGCTCCAGGTCTTCATGGATGTGTGCGTTAGCTGGTCCTTGAATTAGTGGCTCCCAAAGGTCCCTCTTTCTCTCTCTGTACCCCGAGTCTATCACTTTCTCCATCTCTGCAGCTCTCTAAAGCCGTCTCTTTCCATCACTTTATCTCCCTGGCTCCTTCACCTTTCTCTCTATCTGTCTATCTCCACCTCTTTCACTCCGTCTTTCAATTTCTCGTCCTCAATCTCCCACACAAACTTTATCTTTCACGCACACACACAGAAGAAATACCAAAATAGCAACATTCTTGCGTGCACACACAGCAATGCACAAAGTTACACAAGCGTATGTGCTCACACAGAAACACAGCAGAGTGTTTTTTCCTCTCACAGGCTTTCCAAACCTGGCTTCCTTAGCGGGTCCCTCGGTGCAGAACTCTGCATCAAAACAGACTGCCTTTCCTTCGTCGTCTTCTTCTTTTCTCTTACCTCCTCACGTTTCTTTGTCTAAACTAAAAATCCACCAACTGGAATTGACAAATTACTCACAGCAGGCTCCACTTGTTCCCGGCTCTGTCATTTTCTCCGTCATTTCAGTCCATCTTCCCTCCACTCAGTGCTTCTCCCATAGCTTAATTTTCCTCAACCTTCTTTTCCCCTTTTCATTTGACAGAGGTGAAACTGTTAATGCTCTAATATGCAAAACGAAGCTTTACTTTAAAAGAAATTCTCTCTTGTGGGTGTTTCAATCGAGTGTTTTGAGGGCAACGCTTCTGAGAAAGTTCTTAGATGCTTTAAACACTGTTGCTACTTTTTAAGTTCTGATTTTTTGTTTTCAAATGCATTTGATGAGCATAAATATGCAAAAAAAAGAGCTTTACTATTGCCAGTTTTCTGTCCAAGTGCAAAGATCTCTGTTTAGTAGCGAGAAACATCGCAGCAACTGTTTGATTTGTAGTTTATACGTAGCGAGCTTTAAACAATCACTTCATTTCTCTTTGTACTTAAACAAAAAATCTTGGCTAGTTCAGAAATTTTTCTAGTTTGAACCGTTCCATTTTGTGCAGCACATCACCAGGCCAACACTGTACAGGGGGTTAATGAGGTCTTCAATCGCCTGTTTGAAGTGGTGAGGTAGACTGAGAGGAGGTGAGAAAGTATTCGAAATCTGAACTTCTCTCTCAAGGTCACTGTGTTCCACTGAGTGAAGCCTTATTAAGGCCTTTGAGCAGAGATCCTAACACTTTAACACTTATTGTCATTATGTATTATTCTTCTTTTCTCGGAGTCCAAATCTGTAGTCGGAAAGTCAGATTCAGTCTAAAATGATGTTAAAGAGGATAAGCAGAAGCTGAGGCCAGGAAAAGGACATTTTTCACTGAATTGTTGAATAGGCAAACTGCTGTTTCATTTTTTTCATCCATCAGCCAATTGATTAATAGACTTAACTGCTTCAGGCTAGGAAATGGTGTATCGTACAACATGGCGGAGCTGTATGGGAATTTAATATTCTCTTTCAGACATGCTCTCACTTCTGTTCATCTGATAACATCGCTGCAGCTTTACGTCTGAATTACTTTTCCATAAATGTTGTAAACACGATCCTGTTAGGCTGGACCCAGTAGCACTTCTTTATCGCTTTCAACACAGCAGAAATCTGATTTGCATGCAGACACATTAAAGTTTAATAAAAGTGAAACTGATGGAACAAGTCAGATTATTGACACTCACCAATAACGAATATAAACTGGGTTGTGATTAATGTCTTGCTTCCAGCTGTTTGTGGGGTTCTTTTCTTCTTTTTATTACATTCGTGCAAAATCACGCTGCAGCTGGATTCACACGAGAGTCACCAACATTTATGCAACAACAGAGTAATGCCATTTATTATTTACGAATGTACATCATCCCTGGCATGGAGGCAGGATGGATCAGGGTCTAACAGCGAATCAAGTCATTTCTTACACAGTTATTGCATTTGAAGTATGTGACTTGATGTGCTGTCGAGCCTTGTGTGTGAGTCAAATACTGTGCATGCACCATGGCCCTCCCTGTCACTACTGTCGATATGTCTGAATGAAGGTGTGAGAAGCAATGAGGAACACTTTACCAGACTGATGAAGACAGTGGTGTTGCATACCCCACTTCAGAAAGCTAAAGCTCTTTTAATGAGCTGAAACTGTCATGCTAAATATTACGAGATTAGTTATATTTGGGTCAACTTGAAAATTTGTTGTGGAAAATGAGCTTGTTAACTCCTCTGTCAAAAATTAGAAGAGCAAATTGCACTTTAAATAAATGAATGAATGAATGAATGAATGAATGAATGAATGAATCCTGTAAAGAAAAGAAAACATACTTAAAAATGGTGGAATACTGCAACATTCAAAAACTGTAAAGACTGGTGAAATTATCTGCAAATATCTATAGAATAACATTTTGTTATATAATTGAATACGATAAAACTTTGTTGTTTTGCGGCCATACACTGTAAAACAGCAAATAGCTAGTTGTAAAATCTGAATTAGTAGTTCTTTTCAGTGACTTTCTGCAATGCTCTCTTTAATTTAACAAAAGGGGAAATCTTTAAAAGAAAAGTAACAAAAATTATTTAGCATTTTTCATTCCTTAATAGGCATATTTTTTTCTTTTAAATAAGAGCAGTTATCTGGAAAATAATGATAGTTTTGCTGATTTAAATACAGTTAAAATGTGTGTAATTTTATGATCAAAAATTGTAAAAAAAAAAAAAAAAAAAAAAAAAGCATTATCATTTCTAAAAATGCAAATAAAGGATTTTTTCCATTGGATAACAACAGATATATGTGAAAATAATTTAAATACAGTTAAAAATAATATAAAATAAAAAAGGTATCATTTTACAGTCAACCATTTTTCGATGTAGATGTTGACAGTTTTAGCCTGTTTTTTTAGGTTAATATGGAAATTAAACATATTTATATCATTTTGCCAGTTATTATGTGCAATTTAACAAAACAGGAAGAATATAAAAAGAACAGTAAATTGTTCAAGAAATTACAAGTGAAAAAATACATTGTGTGACCAGGACTTTGCCAGAATAGATATTGTAAATTCATTTAGAGAACTATTTTTCAGTTTAATATCTTTTTTCCTTTCAGTTAACAGAAAATAACTGTAAAATAATGCTATTTCTGGCTGATTTAAACACAGTAAAAGAAGCAAAAGGTGCCATTTTTCAGTCAGCCATTTTTCCATGTGGACGTTGATTTTACAACATGTAATTCAAAACTATTTCCTGCCAATTTCCTGGTTATTATCTGTAATTCAACAAAGCAGAAAGACTATCTAAAATCACAGTAGATTGTTCACGAAATTGCAAGTGAAAAAAAAAACATTGTGTGAGTAGTACCTTGCCAAAAAAAATATTGCATATTCATTTATCAACCACTAGAATGTTGGACACATCAGTCCCCAGACTTCCTGAACGTTGGATTCAACCATCACACAGGTTGTCTCGCTACCTGTCCTGTTATGCCACTTGCAAATAACCAGGCTCTTCACAGCGCCAATGTAGGTCAACTGTAAATTTCTGGTCACCGTGCATCTTCTTCTGTTAAACCTGCCAACGGGCGTCACTGAGACAGAGGATATCCGAGACACTCGTTCGGGGGAAAAAATGTTCCACTAGTCAATGCTGTGTGTATTTTTCTCAGGACAGCTGGCATATTGAATGAAACCCTCTCCACAAACCTCCAACCTCTCCTCCTCCTCCACCCTCAAGCCTTCGCACACCTCCTCTTGCTGCTCCCTTTTGCCTGCATCCTTACCCCCCCCCCACCCCCCACCACTCTTACCATTCAGTAGAGCTGGCACGGAGACAAGAAGCAAGAGGAGATGGGATGGAGGGAGCATGGAAGGGTGGGGGAGGCGGTGGTGGTGGTGGTGGTGGTTAGAGAAAGAAAGCGAATCGGTTGCACCTACAGAGAGCGCCGAGGGGCAGTGGGCAGAAATAGGGCTGTTAGTGAGGGGTTACAGTCTGAAAGTGTGAAGTGTGAGCCAGTGAGCTGGAACAGTAGACGATAAGGGCGCGCTCGTTCTGATGAAGAGCTCCCTGTTGAGTTATCAGTCTGGGAGGGCTTGTTTGTGTGCGTGTTTGTGTGTGAAAACCGTCTCGGAGCGTGTCGGCGAGCAGCTTTGGTGTGGACTTTTTTTTTGCAATGCGTGCCTTTTGCGTGCCCTGAAGTCCTCTCAGAAGTCTCGATTGTCAAACATCTCATCTGTCAAACGCCTCTGAGCGCGAATGTGTGTGCGTGTGGCCTCCTCCACATCTGTTTATCTCATTGTATCAGTCCCAGCAGTAAGGGCATGTCTTCAGTGAGTCCCAGTCTGCCCATATGTCTGCCGTGATCCGTGAATAACTCTGCCTGCCAGTCTCAGACAGGGCCGGCCCTCTGCTCCACACCGCACTGCTCTCTGACACACACACACACACACACACACACACACACACACACACACACACACACACACACACACACACACATTCACAGAGATGCTAATGCATGCCCACACTCATTTATGCGCGCAGGTATTCACGCATCCTCTGATGCATGCACTCGTACACCCACACAAGTGTACACACAGACATGTTGCAGGCACACATTCTGCTCAGGTAGATAATTGAGGCAGGAACACAAGCATACACTCAACAAAAGCACACACACACAGAAAAAAATCCAATCGCTCACAGATGGGTAATTGATGCAGGAGCACAGGCATATACACATAAAAGCAGCACACACACACACTCACTGAGGCAAATATACACATAAAAGCATACCACACAGACACACACATCCCCTTCAGCAACACTCTCATTTCCTCCAGGTTAGAACACTGAGGTTTTTGACATTGAACACAACAGCGGGAAGTAGCCTATAAGCTTTAATAAAGTCAGATAATAAGGGGTAAGGTAAATAAGGCTAAGGTTAATAAGCTCTGGGCGAGAAGTTGTGTTCGAACACAGCGCTGAAGAAAAGCGAAGAGAGCCAGGTTCACATAGATCAAAGTCTTACATTAAGATTACTCCTCTTGGAAAATAAACCACAACAAATTGGCGGGAGCCGAGGACTTCTCTCTGATTCTAACTATGATAGCATCAATTAGCACTTCAAAGCCGCGTAAGGGTTTTTCTCCAGCTATCTTTAGATGCCAGTAGGCGTCTTTTCTGCCTTTCTGTCAATAACACTCAAAGTTGCTCCAGAGGGAGAAAGAATCGGGGAGTTTTGCTGGAGACGTGATGGCAAACCTTTTCCAGCGGAGGTTAGCGTGGAGGTTAAGCGGCGCCATTATGAAGATGAACAGTTTAAAACATCAAGACAGACAAATAAAAGGAAGAACGACGCTAGCGAGTTGACAAAACAAATTGGCGCCGGGATGGATATTGTGTTGGACTTTGTTGTCAGGAGGACGTTGTAATGATGATTTACACCGGCACACTCAGCATTCGGAGGTTCAGAATCAGAAAAATCATCATCAAACGGCACCATAAATTATCTCAGTCATCAGCACCCTTCGCGTTTAACTCCGGCTCGGGATTGCTGCGTCCCGTTTCGGTGGGAGGGCAGCGCGACCCTAATATTCCGGCCTAGACAGTCTGATTGCCGCTGATTGAGATTAGATTGCAATAAAGCAGGCGCTCGCTATGGAAACCTTATGATTTCCTCCTGCGCTTTGTCAGCTGTGCAGATTCGAGCTGCTGTTCATTATCATGGAGAGGCTGTCGACTGTTTGGGGGAATCCGGTGGGAGGCTGGAGGGAGGAGACAAGGAGAGGGAGGAAGAAGGAGGGGGTAAATCAAAGCAAAGTTTGGTAAACTTTTCCTGAAGGTCGTCCGAGAGCGTGGCTGGGACGGGCCCGGGGGAGGGCCAATCAAAAGACAGCTTTGTCAACCAATCAAACGGCAGGCGCTGTATCATCTTCAATCGACAAAAAAAGAGGGGAAAAAAACACGCCTGCGGAATAAAAAGAAAGGAAATGCGAGCTAGCATGCTTCGCTCCCCTCAGAAGGTGGGTACAGAGAGATCCTAACCTTTATCTGGATACTTTATCAGCGACTTGAAGTGACTTTGACCTCCACAGATATTAACAGGCATTTGTGACACACACACACACAATGCATGCAGCACACTACAAATGCACTCTCTTTGTTGTTGTTTTTTCTTTCCTCTTCACAAGCACACATAGTTGGAAATTTAATTCTCACACACATGTACTCACAACACACACACACACACACACACACACACACACACACACACACACACACACACACACACACACACACACACACACACAGTGCTCGGTGCTATGGGGCTGTTTACATAAGGCCTTGCCCTGGGAAAGCACTGTCATGCTGCCAATGCTGCCAGCAGCGAAAGAGCGAGTGAAAGAGATGGAGAGGAGAGCGAGGAGGAGGAGGAGGGAGATGGCGGGTGATGGAAGATAGAGCTTTGCCAGTCTGATGTGCTCACAGCCTCGGGGACCGGCGGCCACTCAGAATGAGGGATGAGGATGGACGGGAAGGAGGGATGCAGAAAAGGAATGCAAGATGAAAAGGAGGAGTGTAGTCAAAGGAGAGAGGGGAAGAAAAAAAATCTTCAGCGAGAGAACGACGGATTTGGACGGATGAGAAGATACACGGGGAGGAGGGGAGAGATAGATTTAAGCGGAGCGAAGCAGGCCAAACTAAGCGGGGCAGAAGAATGGACCGACAAGCAGAGAACAAAGGAGGTTAAGGGAGAGATTGGCAGGAGTAGGGAGGGGGGGGCAAGAGAACGAAGCGAAAAGAAAGTAGAAAAAGATGGAGAGGGAGGGAGGGAGGAGGAATCCCAGAGTCCCCTCAGTTTGATGCCGCTTTCTCTTTGAGGCTCTTAATCTATGAACATCAGCTTCATGTTCGCACACTTCGAACCTTCATGTCTGCGCTCTGGGCTCCAAATAAAGTTTATTTATTTTAGAAGAAGTGGAAAAGAGGGAGGTGGGGGTGAGGGAGGGTGAGGAAGATGAGTTGTACTGGTGTGGGAGGGATGGGGAGGATGGAGGGGTAGGGGCATGGAGGGGGGGGTTAGATGTACCCAAGGTCAAAACCACTTAAGTGTGTCCCTCTTTCTTCTTATGTAACCTCTCGCTTTCTCTCTCGCTCTCTGTATCTGAGCTGCATACTAAGACACACACTCTCAAAACAGACACACACACACACACACACACACACACACACACACACACACACACTCAAAACAGACACACACACACTCGGAAGCATACTAAAGCAGGCGGGAGTGTATCGATTTAGCATGGTGTGCAGATTCCCACCACTGCTCCTATACGCAGATTAAAGGGGAACACACACACACCTGCACACACACACACACACACACTCACACACACACACATGCAGCAAGGCAGCTTTTGCTCTCGAAGCTTTTTCCCTTTATCAGCGCGAGTAGCGGGGGTATAGTCATTATGCATATTCATTTTACGCATATTTATAATTAGTTCTCAGGCGTTAAGTGGTTGTGACAGTATTTTCTAAACATGCAAGTTTAGAGGTGCAGCTTTTTAGATTTAATTTGAACCGGTGTGTGCATGTGTGTGTGTGTGTGTGTGTGCAGTCGTGTGTTTGCATAATGATCATTTCCCCTCCGCCTCCTCGGCGTGCCAGCTGTTATTCCCCGCTGAGGGACACATGCTACACCTACACAGTCACATGTCACACCCTCTCTGTTTCAACATTATCAGTCCACCGTGTCGTCCTGCAGGATCGTCTCAGAGTGATGTGTGGGAGCCTCGAGGAGAGTGTGTGTGTGTGTGTGCAACGACAGAGTGTGTGATCTCCGAGTTCGCTCTCCTCTGATACACTCTGTTCCCAAGCGACACCATTAGTGGCCCACTGGACCCTCAGAGATACTCACCCGAAAAGGAGCTTTTACTGCTGCGCACAAAAGAGATGCAGCACGCTCTGCTCCATTAAAAGCATTTAAACTTATTTTTGTGAGCCTGACAGCTTCTTCTGTTTTTTTTCCTCACACGCAGTTTGGGTTGTTTCCCACTCTTGCTGTGCATTTAAAAGCATCGCTTTCCTGCAAACCTTTGGTTAAGATCCAAACATGACTCATTGCAACCCCCTTCCTTTCTTCCCACTTAACATCATTTTCTGATCTTAAACTGCAACACAAGAAGTGACCGTGCGTTGCAATCTAGCGCGAATTGCATGTGATTAGTGCGTAAAGCTGAGCAGAACACGACGCAGCGCTGGCAGACACAATAAAAACAGCAAACTAATTTAGGGCTTTACTGGTGGATTATCCAGCTCAGGCAATTCTCAGGTTGGTGGAAGTTGTTTTTCACACCGTACAAGAATGAATGGCAGCAAACAGCGTTTTTTTACAGGTGAGAAAAGAAGCTCCAGTGTCTCCAAAATTGTTGACAGATTGTGAAGACAAAAAAGAAACCATGTAACAGAGTGAGAGAGACAACCCTGCCCTTTGGCAGAATCTTAAAAAAGTCTTCAGAGGCAGGTTTCTTGAACACTTTATCTGTCCTTGTTTAAGCACGTATGAGTAACTAACCTTGTCGCTGCTGGTGCTCAGATTCAGCGCAGTTACATGATCGGCACCCTTGATGTGGGCACAGTGAAGTGGTTTTTACAAGGTTTGTCTCATCCTCGTCATCGTTCTCGCCTTACAGTCATCATAAAGGTTTGAAGCTCACTGAAACTGTAACAAGCACCTGTTGCTTTCTTTGTCTAAATACTTCACTGGAAGCAACATTCCTCACAGTGAAGATAAAACAGCAAAAGAAGCCTCAAGAACTTTCATCAAACAAGTTAGCAAAATGCCGCATGAAATGTGGACTGAATGGCAGACAGGGAAAAAAAATTCGTTCACATCATCCGGATGCTGGTATGATTACAGAGTGAGTCATGTGAGGATTAAAATGTGAAGAACTGGAAATGCCAAGTGGGATATGTCAGAGCTTTCAGAGAAATCAGAGTTTTCTAGTCAAAATTATGACTCGGAAACTCACACTAAGTCATAATTGTGAAATTTTTGCAATGACTCAAACAAACCATACAGGCAGCAGCACCTGTAGCTGCTTTATAATAAAACTATTCCAGTGGTTTGAGAAGTAATCGGATTATAACTCAACCCTGCTACCTGTTAAGTCAGGGCTTCCCAAACTTTACAGCCTCCAAAATAAAAGCAGAAGAGACTCTTGATCCATGTTATAGATGATTAAATTTAACTACTGTTTTTGAATATTTTGACAATTCTCGCTATTTCTAGCTGTTTTTCTGTTGGATTTGAGCTCTAGAAATGATCTCACGACCCCCTCTTCGTGCCTTATGACATTCCGCGGATACCCAGCCCCCATTTTGGTAGCCATTGTGTTAGCTGAAAGTACTGACACATGTGAAATAAAAAATACAACTCAAATCAGTACACGAAACCGAAGTTATATTGTTCTGACGAGACTTCTAATCATCCAAGGCAGGTGTATTTCCTCACATTATCATCTGATCTTCCACATGAAACCTTATTTTAATTTCTAATCTCAATGCTTTGTAGAAAAAAAATGCACAAGCCTTGAAATGAAAGGCGCGTATTTACATCAACTGGAGATGCACACGGGAGCAAATGCGTGATCTCCCAGAAAACTGATCTCGGAAACGCATTAAAATAACCAGCATAAACAATAAGAGTCATCTGATGAAGCCTCCGTGCAAAAATGCTTGGTTGTCATTCTTGTCAGGTTGACAAATGGATGCAATTGCGGTTCTTTCACACACATATCGTGAGATGGGATTGACCACTTGGATTGTTGGAGCTGCTGTTAGATGAAGCATAGGCAGGGATGCAGCTGCACTTTAGCTTAGAATAGGTGCCATTTAGTATTCTGTCCTACTTTACGTCTTGCCTTGGCACTTTGTTTCATACCGTATGCACATGCACGTGAAAATATATGTAACCTCACCTTCTGTGACTGGCTTTGTGGGTAATTCATGATCCTGCTTCCAAACAACCCAAGAGGTGAAGGGGACTGTTAGAAGGATCGGTCATCAATATACCTTAAATGGCCTGATTTGCAGTTGATTTAGTTAAGACTAGTGTATAACAAATAGCTTACCACGATGTCTTCATTAGGAGGTAGAGAAGCTGCAGGTAAGATTCGATTTGAACTGTGCGAGGTATTTCTTTCTTCCCTTCTTCCTTCTTGTCCTTTTGTCCCTGCACTCATGGGACAATTATTGGCCAAGATAAATGAGACCTTTATAGTGAGACCTTTACTTTTTGGCAAATTTAAAGAGCAAGGATGAAAGATCTTGCTTTCTTGCTCTCTTTCTTTCTCTCTTTCTCGCTTTCTTTCGAACCCCTTATTATAGTGCTGAGCCGTGTAACCGAGATACTAATGGAATCAGAAAGCCTCGCACCATCATGCTATGATCAATGTAACATGACAGGGGGCTTTTTGGCCAGGTATTTATAGACTACAGCATTATGGCCTCTCGCTGTCTCTCTCTTTCTCTCTCGCACACGGACACTTCATTATCGGGAGCAAATCAAGTCGCTCACAGTGTCTCGGTTCGTGCATGAGCTCGGGGAGCCAGTCAAGGAAAGTGGAAAAGAATGTCGGCGTCTCTCACTTGCTTTTTCGGGCTGCCCCTCGGTCACACCGAGGCATGTGGTCACCCATGAATCCAATCATGCTTTCTGAAGAGCAATCTTTCAATTTTTCACCAGTGCTGAGCCATCTCTGCACAAAAATCCTCCCCGTTTTTAAGAAACAATTTAAGATCACCTCGCTTAAATTTGCACTTTGATTTATTTGACTTAGTTGCTGCTTTTAAGTCTCACTTAAAGGTGCAAATTTGTGCAGGAGATTGCGGGAAGAATAAGTAAGATTCCAGACGGCTAAAACTCTATTTATAATCTTCACGGTGCTGATTGGACGCCGCACAGTCGCTCGCTTGTCTTCATTGGTTAAAAACACATGAAAGGGTTGTGCGCGCGCCTCGCAACAAATACAATCGCGCGCCCTTGAACGTGCACGGATACCACCACCAGCTTAAGCATGCATGTCTTCTAATTAACATCCAACCCCCGAGCTGAAACGTACAGTACAGATTCGAACAATAAATTCATCCTCTTCTCTCTCTCACACACACACATACATACATACATATACATCCTCGCACACGCATGCACACAGACACCTCCGCTAATCCGCTATGTGTTTGCTGAGAGGCATTCCCCTTTCCTACTTCCTCCCTCCTTGCATCCCTCCTTTCCCTTCCCAACTTCCCTCTTCCACGCACACACACATGCACATCCTCCTCCCAAACTGCCTTAAAAGAAAAGACTTTTAAGACTTACGGATCTTAACACTTTTTTGGGGGTGGCTTAGGGATGTTGGTGCGTGTGTGTGTGTGTGTGTGTGTGTGCAGCACTGTAAATTGTGTGGTTGTTTGCAGCTCATGTGTATTCCTGTGTATATGTATGAGTGTGAATATCTGCAGAGAAAGAGAGAGAGAGGGGAGGGAGAGGAGGAGGGGGGAGTGTTAAGGCTTTAGGGTTTAGAGGGATAGAGGCGAGGGAGAGGAGGAAAAGAAGGAGAAGAAGAAGAAGAAGAAGCAGCAGAGGCAGTGGAGTGTTTGCGGGCGTGCACGGCGGGCGCTCGTGCACGAGGCAGTGACGGCGGAGAAACAGCCGCGCTAGCACTGCTTAATTAATCAACATCAAAAGACAGCATTAAAAATGAATGGAACCCGAAGCAACAGTTTGGCTAAAGTGAATTATTCAGGCGTGGAGCTTACCCCGCTGCCCAACATTCTATTAAGAACTAAAATCTTGATTTTTTTTTTCCTCCTCGTGCCCCCATTTAGTCTCTGTTTGTACCAAGGCTGCAAACTTTTGCTGCTGAGGATCAATGCCTGCTTTTGCCAAGGGAATTTTAGGCAAACAACTCTCGGTCCACTTTTTCAGGCTCTTCTGTTTGAGCAGAATGCCATTAGTCTCACTGCTGACCACAGTTACGGGCCCTTAGTTCCAAATTAAGGCTCTATTCCTTTTTCAATTAATTGCATTCAAGGAAGTGGTTTTCAATTAAATGAAAAAGTCGCTGAACTCTGAGATGAGGAGATCTTTAACCTAAGTGAAAATCCATTCTCTTTTCCATTATTTCACTGTAATTTGAATATCTGCCCCAATCACAGTGAATTAAAATCGAGATGGCACACTTTTTAATCATTTATTAAGCTCTGTGTACTGTCCATCATGAGTCGGGATAGTTAAGGCTGAGGGACATCTCCGTCATGCATCTATTCAGCTTCTCTGTTCATTTGGAAGCTCTGAATTAAAGCGGAATCCGGCATTCATTATTTAACAGTGTCGAAAAATAAAATTCAACAGGCGTGCTTCAGCTAAAAAGTCGTGTTCCCAAATCAGACAATATGCCCTCAGACAACTAAAGACGTAACAATAATTTAAATTTTACTACCACCTCCTCTCGGGGGGCAAAACAGCAGTTGTATTTTAGTGTAGCATGAAATGAAGGCAGTAAAAAAGTTGAGACCTCTGTGCAGGCTACATCTTTGTGGAGCTGGTAAACACAGATGTCACGGATTCGCAGCGTGCAGCTGTTCATACAGCTACAGCCACACAGGAGCCGTAAACTGCGTCGACCAGCCGCAGGCAGTCTGTCGCATTCTGGACTCACTTTCTTTCTGCGCCGGCCTCAAGCAGAGCCGGTGTCAGGGGGATAGCGAAGGGGGAGGCAAGATGGAGAAGTGGGGTAGAAGAAGGAGATTTTGGGAAGATGAAGGGAAGGGAAAATGAGGAGAGCGTCGGGAGCTCAAGCAGCAGGACTTTGTTTGCATGCATTTAGGAGACTGAGTGCCATTCTCATCAAAACCAGATTGTTGCATGAATCATATTCTTATGAAATGGGCTCACTGCCTGCAGCCGAAGCCGAATTTGTGAACTTCATTTTCGAGTCGAAGACGCACCGAAAACATCTCTGCTATGCAGCGTTTTACTTCTTAATGTTTTATTAACCCGGTCCTCAGTGTTGAGTAGCTGCAGGAAAGAAGCTCCAATCGATGGACAACAAATCAGCCAAACAGAGGTTTTGAAAAACTCCTCACACGATTCCTCTGAGTATTTTTGTTGTTGTTGTTTAGCTGCGCATACGTGTATTTTGTTGATTTTTGTAGCACAAAATCACCAAAGGAGTCTACGTGTAGTTATTTTTATCTTCTTTTTAGACATTTTGAAGTTGTGATCGGATCTGAGGATGCTCAGACTCAATCTAAGCATACTGTACTATGAGACACGTAAGTACAGACCTATAGCTGCTGGTGAGCACAAGACAATAGGTTACACACAAACACACAAGTGCAATTTCTTTTGGAAATCTTTGCCCCCCATGAGCCAATCTCCTGGGACGCACTTTGGGTTTGGAAAAAAGGAAAAAAGAGACATCTGGAACAGCAGTCTGGGTCTGTGTCTACGGGGTTTTGTGCGCATGTGTGTGTGCATGTGTATGAGTGTGTGCGCTGCCTTGTTTTACTCAGCAGTCGACAATATGAGTTCACCTTCTCCCCAGAGTGAGAAAGTGGAAAACCATGCTGTGTGCTTGTGCCTTTGTGTGTGTGTGTGTCTGCGAATTTTAGATGTGTGTGCGTACGTGCGCTGTGCTCGTGTGCGCTCAGGCAGTGGGAAGTATGTGTGCGGTGAAAGGAAAGGCTGGAGGCTTCATGTGTGCGAGTGTGTTTCTTTCTTTTTCCTCCCTTAGCGAATGCCTATTTCTAGATCGGTTTGAGGGTCAAGGTTTGGCCACCGGTGGAGAAAAGCTGTGTTCCCATTTAAAAGGGAAAAAAAAAAAAAAAAGCTCCTGCTCTCTCTTCACAATGAAAAGAAGTCCGAACACACATCATCCTCTTAAAGCCTTAACCCTTGCTCTGCCACGTCGTTTCCTCCCGCACAGATCCTCCTGAGACCGATGCGCTGCGACGCTGGCAGATCCCAGATGAAATAAAGGAGATAAAAGCAGCAGCTCCTGCCATTCTGACATTTTACTGACCATTAAGCCTAACTGTTGAAATTTCAAATCAAATGCATCTTTGTATGCTCTGGCCATGGGCAACTGAGCAAATGTGTTTGGTGCCGCTGTGTTTTCATCACAGATAAAACGTCGGCGCTTTAACCTTTCACTTGCCTTTTAGCTCATTACATAAAAAAGGACATCAAGTATGAACAAACAGCAGCTCATTAGTATTCAAAAAATTCTGCTTCATTTGTGGAATATGATTAAACACACAAAAAAAGTCCTTGATATGAGTAACTTTAATGAAATACACTACTTCGGTCACTTTCATAAGCTTTTCTAAACTGAGAGTCATTATCGCGATGACTCATACTCTGACTCACAGGTTAACTCCGGCCACAAATCCATTAGGCTGTAGAAAAACAAGAATGCAGCACCAGTGACGTCGACTGCAGGTTTTCTGTAGAGAATACTGAAAGTGTGGACCTATAATTATCAAACTTCTGAGAATTACTCTTAAGAATACTCAAAAGGGCCGGCTTACAACAACAAAGTTGTTTTGCTGAGTGTGTAGACTGGGACGGATTTATCAGCTTAAGCCTACTTACAGTCAAGTGTTGGAACAGTGTCCCATAGCCGGACATGTCTCCTGCTTTGCAGAACGGTCTGACTACACCTCATTTTCAGCTTGCTCACACTTTTTTTTGTCTTTGTTTGAACCAATCACAGTCATCATTAGTGGGGTTAAGCCCAGGATGCAGTGATGGTGTCCCCTGCAAGATAGTTTTGTAGAAATTGTTTTTGGTAGAACATTTGCGCACAGGGGCGTGAATGCTTTCATTCAAATCTAAAGCAAAACTTTAATTTTTCAGCCTGTAAGTTGCTTTTTTTGAGGTTTTTGTTACCGCACATAGTGAAGAGGATTTAAATCTGCAATTCCACTTTGCGCCTCATAAGAATATGAAGCCAAAACAATTTAGAGTTAGATTCAGAAGAACAGCGGACAATTTTGGAGCCTAACCTTCACCATCAGTGTTCCTGAATTCACCAGTCATACGTATAAACGCTGAAGTAGAAAAATATTTGAAATCATTGCAGTTAAAATGCTAAACAAATGACAAACTAAGCAGAATTTAGATGACGGATAGTGCCGACTTTGCAACCCTGTTTGTGACGCTCTGTGGAGTTTGCAGCATAATTGCCCTCATCCCTCTCGCTGGTATCGCCTGGCAGATATCTTCAACAGAAATAATTGTGGGTGGCTTGTCGAAAAGGCCTAAAATCCTGAAAATGGAAAAGCATGAGTGCTGCAACTTAAAGTCTCATAAAAGTGAGTGGCGGTGTTTGGACTGGCTTTACTGAGATGTATTTCCTGGCGCTAGTCGAACGAGCGCTCTGGATGTACTACACTTACAACTAAGATAATGATTCCCGGCACTTCATTTCATCGCGGCTGATGTGTCATATTTGATAAGATGATGATAATTACAGTGCCATTAAAACTGAAAAAAACATCCCATGTCCTCATATTTGAATGTCGCTTAAAGCTGTGCATGCTCCTCTAAGAGAAGATAGAAGAAAACCCTTTTCACTGACTCAAAAAAAATGCTCAGGGGACATTTTAACAGCATTAAACCTTTATTTGAAAAGATATCGTGCTGTCATTATTATATCGAGTAGTTTTGCCATTTGCCGGCTCTTCCAAATCCCAAATCCCAGTGCAATACTATATTGATTTCAGCCTTATCATCCAAAATGGCAATGTCCCCATCAACAAGCTGTGGCCCGTTGCTGAAAGAGCACAACCATGTTTTCAGATCATCGAGGGACTCACGGCATCCAGATGTGATGCCAACTGTGAATTTTAATGGCTGCAGCCTCCATCACGGCTGATCCCGCTGCCAGCAAAATAAAACAAAAATTTAAAAAAATAGAACATCAACGGTCTGTTTTATCGCGTATACTCATAACTCAGTTAGTGATTTGCATTGACTTGGCTGTGATGGATGGACTCCAAACAAGTGCATGAAAAATATTACTGCAGGACATCTCTGTGCAATTTGTTCCCCCCTCCCCCTCTTCGTACTTTTAGCTGTGAAAATCATCTCCTTGCACACAAGAGTAAGTTTCGAGATGGATGAAAGACTCCTACCATCACAACCAAAGTAGCTCCAGGCTAGGTTGAAATCATAACCAAAATTGACTAATGTTTATGGATTTCTAAGTTTTTTTTGTGTGTGTGTGAGTGAGTAGTGGGGGTTGGGGGGATATCTGTGACTATTTGAGGGGGAAAAAAAGAAAGAAAAAGGAACGAGACCGAGGAAGAGAGACTCGGAGAGAAGCAGCGAGTCTCTGTGGAGTTGTTTTGGTCATGGTGCTTGAGCACTCTGATTAATGCTCATAGAGAGACACCAGATGGAAAGAGAGAGAATGAAAGGGTAGAGGAGGAAATTTGGGGAGAAGAGCACCGTGGAAGAAGATGATCAGAGGGAGGGAGAGCGAGGGAGAGAAAAGGGCGAATGGAGGCAGGAGGTGGAGAGAGAAAGAGATTAGACTGAACACATGGAGATGATGAGAGCAAGCGAGAGAAAGAAAGTGAAACTACACACCAAAAAATGGGGATTTCACTGTAGGTTTTGGTTGTGGCAGCGATGCTTTTTATGAAGCAGTAAAGACAGTAAAGTCCGGCTAAAATCACCATTTATCAGCCTTTTTTTTTTTGATTCACAGTCGCTTGGAGTTGTTTTTGAAATTCATCACTGATATATTTTATTTAGGAATAAAAACTGGTCTTTGAGGTTTATTTAACAGATTTAGGCTTTAAACCTCTGAGGTGATGTTCTGTGTATCTGACAGCCAGAGCAAGAAGATCAGTGTGTTTGAATGCACACAAGAAGTCAGGTTAATCCGGTACACCATAATAACGCAGCTATTCTGTAAATCTACACAAAGAACAAGCAGTTTTGAATTGTTGTGACTTTGTGTACGTGTTTAGATGAGTGTATTTAGAATTATTAATTACACTGTTGTGTTTTCTTTATTCCATCTTCTCCTGTATGTTTTTTGGCATGCAATGCAGATATGTGCAATGACTAGGGAGCCTATAGGAGAGCAGGTCAGCTTTCACAGAACATGCTCAACTTTAAAAGCTTATTGGTCAGACATGCCTACACCTACATATCCAATTCAGGACTTAAAACACTCCCATGACTTAAATCTTCTAATGAATGAATTTGTATTTGTTGAAAATGTTGGGTTTTGGAGATATTTACCCTCAAAGTGAAGGATTTTTCAGTTTTTGGGAGGATTTTACAGTCTGAGACCAGCCAGAGTGTAGAGCAGTGGTTTTTGGACACCAGAGTAAAACATTCCTAAAATGCTCACAAATGTGCAAATTTGTCTCCAGCTTCCTCTTTCACATGTTAAACTGTACACGCTTTAGCAACTGCAAGCTGCAGCAGCTGCTCTGCAATCACACCTGCAATTTCTCCAGGAACTGTGCCGTCTAGTTCTAAATGTAGGATAAAGATGCTTTTTTTTCCTATCCAAGCTCTTTCACTTTCACAGAAACTTTACAAGTCTTAGGTCTTTGATAGAAGTTACAAGGCGATCAGAAAACCAGTTTCATTTCATGCTCAAAAACCCGAGGTTTTTCAGAAAAAATCTAGCCAACAAAGTCCCGTTTTTCATCACCTTCGGCATGAAACCAGATTTTTTTTTCCTGCAGATGATGTTTAAAAATCAGATTTTCATATAAAATCAACCGAGGCGATTGGTTTGGCACGGAACGTGTTATTTGGCTGCTTTTTTTGTCTGCAAACTTGGAAAGCCCAAAGTTCACACCACAGACACTTATTGTCTCTTACAGGAAACACTGCTCTAGACCGGTTTGAAGGCTTTGTTTCACTTACCTATGTCACCATTTAGCACTTTGGCCTAATAACTGTTTCAAAGCAAACTGAGCAGCTGCCTTGAGATTCATCAATATTTCCTACCTACAGGTAACCAACATTGTCTCCGTTTTGTCACACCAGTTGACCAATCAAAGCAGACTGGGAAATAAAATGTGTTTTTTTTAACATTAAAGCATGTTTTGCCTGAGATGAGCTTTTTATAGTGATCTGGGCTGTTTGTGACGGTTGTGCTTAAAGATGATGACATCTGTCCTTAAGGTTTAACAAACATGTCGAGTTCATTATCTGTCGAACGATAATGCACTCGAGGCCAATTAAATTATTCATTGTTTACGTGAAAGTGTGGTTGCTAGAATTCATTAATACATGCAAGCATGACACAAACAAATTGCAACATTGCTCCATCGCACCAGTAATGTGCAGCGGTACCTTTGAATGCACAGAAATCCAGTGAAAGTAAAGAAATGTATGCTGCCAACTGTAAGTTTTAAGCTGGAAATGCAAGTTTTTGAGCAGAAGAACTGTTCAAAATGTGCTTTTCTCCTGATGGATGTTTGTTTTTGTCACTTGTTCAACGAGATGAGGTGCAGAAGGAGACACAAGCTTGTGTGTTGCGGTGTTGTGCAGCTGCTGTCTGGTTGTAACATTCAGCTTGTGACAGAAATAGAGTTCAAAATGCAATATTTTCATTAGCTGTATGCAGAGAAAAGAACCAAAGATAATCCTGCGTGCACAAGTAAAGACTGCTGTCATAAAGATAAAATATTTAAATGATGCATATCTCCCTTTAGAGAATGTAGTTTTTTCTACAGAGGGTGCAGGACACTTAATTCACAGAGCGGATCATGCAATTTAGCTACAGTTGGACTTCAAAATGGCAAAAACAGAAAATCAAAGAGCGGTGCTTTAAAAATGCGCTTCGACAGAGCTGATTTTGTAGCATTTGAATCTTTTACAGGAAATTTCCGATGCTGTAAAGGGTCTGCGCAAACTGTTTGAGCAGGAGTCTACAAAGAGCATATGCAAAAGTGTTCATTATCTCACTAAAATGGGGTACAGGCATGAAGAATCATTTTGTGGTTTAGAGTGTAGTTGGAGATGTAACATTTGCAGAGGAGAACATTTTGAAGGAGAGAGAGAGAAGAGAGCGAGAGGGGGTTGGGGGAAGGAATTTTGGGAGATCAGTGGCAGGGAAGAGGATGAGAAAAGAGGGTTTGGGCACAGTGGGATTACTCCAAGATGTGGTGAGTGGGAGACAGGAATACAGAAAGACAGAGAGAGAGGAGGGGAGTGGGGGACACTGAGAAACAGCAGAGCTTCTTTTGGATTTGTTGTTAAAAATGAAAAGGAGAAAGACTGAACTGGTGGTTAAAATATAGCAAATTAAGAATCTAAATATTATATTGTATAAATAATGGAAAAATCCTCTGAAACAAAAGTGGATTGACCTAAATTACAATATTTTTCATCTCATTTCGTCTCAGTTTCCCCATCTGGATGCCACTCAAAACCACAATAAAAGCCTCGTCTTGGTTTCAGCAGCGAAAACTACTCTGTCTGACCACTGATGGGAGATGGTTTGAAAAGTCAGTCGCTTTCTTGACTCAGTCCTCCACATAACCTTCTGTCCTTGAGATGTTTTTCTGTGCTACAAAGGCCCCAGCATGCTTCAAAGTAGTATTTGCAGGAATACCGCCTGTAGTTTCCAAAAAAGCCCGCCTATTTGACAAGTAGGACCACTTCACACAGCGGTTGTTGAGATGTGTGGATTGTTCCTCGCGCAACTGCTTGTGTTAGATTTCCTTTACAAATGATTTAATAATTTCAGATCAGATCACTTACATTCGGTAGGAACCTTCTTCACCTTGTAGTAGGCTCCTTTTAATGGCGATGAAGCTGCATTTTTGCATTTACAAAAACAAGGTCAGCGCACTTTCTCCGAGGAGAATTGAGTTTGAGTCTTGTTTTGGACTATAATTATTGTTCTTTTTTTCAATTTAATTTGCATTTTTCCTTTTTTTTTAGATGGTGTTTGGTTAAGTTGAAACACCAAAGCTACTTAGTTAGGTTTCAGTTTGAGGACTGCAGAAATTTACATGAAGACATTATCAGGGTTACTTTCTGCTTATTATTGATCTGTATGGATTATAACGCACCCTCTGACTCGCTATATGATGGAGGAGGTTCCTATTGACCCATACGTATGGAAATATGTGTTTTGATGAGTTTAGCCACCAAAAACTACTTGGTTAAGTGTAGAAAAGGTTTATAATTTGGGTTAACATAGCTCCTGTTGCTACCATGCGTTGCAAACCTTAATTTTGTCCATTTTCAGTTTGACGACTGCACCAGAGATTTTAGATTCAGATGCTGGAAGTTTTATTTTCTGCTTATTATCGATCAGAATGAACAACAACATGTCCTCTGGCCTACTGTAAGGTGGAGGAGGAGGTCCCGACTGACCCATATGTATGGAAATGTATACTTTGATGAGTTTTAAAACCAAAACTACTTGGTTGGGTTTAGGAAAGGATCATGATTTAGGTCAAATAGCTCCTGTTGCTACTAAGTTTAATTTTGTATGTTTTCAGTTTGATGGCTGCAATAGAGATTCTAGATGCAGATATTATCAGGGTTAGTTTCGAGCTTTTATTGATCAGAATGGATTATAACGCCCCCTCTAGCTCACTATAAGGTGGAGGAGGTCCCTACTGGCAACATCTGCATGGAAATGTATGTTTTAATGAGTTTAGGTAACAAAAACTATGTGGTCAGGTTTGCAAACGGATCGTGATTTGGGTTAAAATAGCTCCTGTTGCCTCCAAGCTTCATTTTGTATGTTTTCAGTTGGACGACTGCAGCAGAGATTTTACATGCAGACATCATTAGGGTTACTTTCTGCTTCTCATTGATCAGAATGGATTATAGCACACCCTCTGGCTCACTATTAGGTGGAGGAGGTCCCTATTGGCGCGTATGCATTGGAATGAGTCCGAATCGGGTCAACGAATTCAACACCTCTGTGTGACTGCAGGCTTTTTGCACAGTCTTTGAATCTTCACCCTCGAAAGCATCTATAAATACTTTCGCCTGTCATTCCAGACCTAAGATGCTACATACAAACTATTTTCAAGCCTCCTGACGAAACTGTCGGTCACTTTGAATTTTTGGACTTTAATAACAGTAACTGACAGTGCTGATGTTGCTCTGGTGAGGGACAATCTCAGCTCAGGATCTGTTTGTTGGTTTTTTTGGCTTTTGCACCTCGGAATTGGGCACCGAGATTGAATTCAAACTGAGTGACAGGAAGAGAGATTGACACAAAGAGAAGTGGGCAGAACTTTGGATCCGAGAGAGATTTGAGCTGGGAGAGAGATGGAGAGTCGGACACATACGGAGCAGAAAAAAGAGGCGAAGGGAGGGAGGAAGGGATTGCAGGAGATGCTCGCAATTAGAGTCGGACGGCATTGACCTTCAGTCCATCCTGAACCACGTACAACATTCAGCACATATGGCTCCACTTAATGTGACGAGACTCGAGTATGTGTGTGTGATTCTGTACGTACAATGCGTGCGTTCGGCTATTAGTATGAGCGCGCATGCTTCTCGATGTGTCTTTGATTTTGTTTACATGCTGATGTTTACTTGTGCGTCGACATTTGGATGTGTGTGTGTTTGCACGTGTGTGTGCGTGCCTGCAAACACAGTGTGTATCTTAATTGGACTCCATTCAAGTGTTTAATTACTCATTAGAGATGCTGCAAAGCAATCTATACACCAGCTTTCCCCCGTTCGCTCCCTCTGCCCTCCGCGACTTGCAACCCGCAGAGGCTCAAACGCTTTGACCCAAACTACATGGATTAGTTCACCTCGTCAATCTGGATCAACCCATCCATATTAGATGAAGATCCTTAAGCCAGAGGGTGATGCCGAAGCAAGACAGACAGTTAATAAGTCAGTCGGCTTGACACTCTGCCAGTTTGTTCAAGTGTAAGATTAGTCAGTCAGTCAGTCAGTTTTTTCACGCAGTTATGCAGGTGGTCAGTTAATGAGCCAGTCAGTCAGCGGGCCAACAAGCCACATAGTCGTCTGGCTGACTGAATCGGTCAGTTACACAATCATGCTGCCGCTCTGTCAATCACTCTGTCTGTCAATCTGTCGGTCAAACTGGTAATCAGAGAGCGGAAAAACCCTCTAAAAATGATTGTTTTTCTAAAGCAGTAATAGTGTTTCACAAGTACAGATTAAATACAAGTCAATAGAATACAACAAAAGTCCCTTCCTGGAAATGTTTGAGCATGGACACTTAAAACGACATAAAAATATTTGGCGATTTTTGCCAGATTTGAGCTAAAACAAACAAAGCATGATCCTTTTCAATCACTCAGTGTCAATCTGTCGATTAAACTGGCAATTAGAGAGTGAAAAAAACCTCTATAGAACCTTTATTTTTTCCTAAAACAGTAGTGGTGTTCCACAAATACAGATTAAATGTACATCAATGAAACTCAGCACAATTTATTTCCTGGAAACTGGCAAACATGCAGACTTAAAATGACATAAAACAAAAAAACAAACATGTTGGGATTTTCTGGCCAAAATTTCTGCGAAGACAATAAAAGCATGATTTTTTTCAGTCACTATCCCTGTCAATCTCTAGATCAAACTAGTAAACAGAGAGTGGAGAAACCCAATAAAGTCACTGTTTGTCTAAAGCAGTAGTGGTGTCTTAGAAGTACAGATTAAATTTGAAGTTAGTGAAATACAAAACAAACTGTTGCCTGGAAATGCTCGAACATGGACACCAAAAACAACATACACACGTGGACAAAATTGTTGGTACCCCTCAGTTAAAGAAGGAAAAACCCACAATTCTCACTGAAATCACTTGAAACTCACAAAAGTAACAATAAATAAAAATTTATTGAAAATTAAATAATCAAATTCAGCCATCACTTTTGAATTGTTGATTAACATAATTATTTAAAAAACAAACTAATGAAATAGGGCTGGACAAAAATGATGGTACCCATAACTTAATATTTTGTTGCACAACCTTTTGAGGCAATCACTGCAATTAAACGATTTCTGTATTTGTCAATGAGCATTCTGCAGCTGTCAACAGGTATTTTGGCCCACTCCTCATGAGCAAACAGCTCCAGTTGTCTCAGGTTTGATGGGTGTCTTCTCCAAATGGCATGTTTCAGCTCCTTCCACATATGTTCAATGGGATTCAGATCTGGGCTCATAGAAGGCCACTTTAGAATAGTCCAAGGCTTTTCTCTCAGCCATTCTTGGGTGTTTTTGGCTGTGTGTTTTGGATCGTTGTCCTGTTGGAAGACCCATGACCTGCGACTGAGACCAAGCTTTCTGACACTAGGCAGCACATTTCTCTCCAGAATGCCTTGATAGTCTTCAGATTTCATCGTACCTTGCACACTTTCAAGACACCCTGTGCCAGATGCAGCAAAGCAGCCCCAAAACATTACTGAGCCTCCTCCATGTTTCACCGTAGGGACAGTGTTCTTTTCTTCGTATGCTTGGTTTTTGAGTCTATGAACATAGAGTTGATGTGCCTTACCAAAAAGCTCCAGTTTGGTCTCATCTGTCCAAAGGACATTCTCCCAGAAGCTTTGTGGCTTGTCAACATGCATTTTTGCAAATTCCAGTCTGGCTTTTTTATGAGTTTTTTTCAGCAGTGGTGTCCTCCTTGGTCGTCTCCCATGAAGTCCACTTTGGCTCAAACAACGACGAATGGTGCGATCTGACACTGATGTACCTTGGCCTTGGAGTTCACCTTTAATTTCTTTGGAGGTTGCTCTGGGCTCTTTGGATACAATTCCAACGATCCGTCTCTTCAATTTGTCATCAATTTTCCTCTTGCGGCCACGTCCAGGGAGGTTGGCTACTGTCCCGTGGGTCTTGAACTTCTGAATAATATGAGCCACTGTTGTCACAGGAACTTCAAGCTGTTTAGAGATGGTCTTATAGCCTTTACCTTTAAGATGTTTGTCTATAATTTTTTTCGGATGTCCTGGGACAATTCTCTCCTTCGCTTTCTGTTGTCCATGTTCAGTGTGGTACACACCTTTTCACCAAACAGCAGGGTGACTACTTGTCTCCCTTTAAATAGGCAGACTGACTGATTTTGAGTTTGGAAACACCTGTGATGTCAATTAAATGACACACCTGAGTTAATCATGTCACTCTGGTCAAATAGTTTTCAATCTTTTATAGAGGTACCATCATTTTTGTCCAGGCCTGTTTCATTAGTTTGTTTTTTTAAATAATTATGTTAATCAACAATTCAAAAGTAATGGCTGTTTATGATTATTTAATTTTCAATAAATTTTTATTTATTGTTACTTTTGTGAGTTTCAAGTGATTTCAGTGAGAATTGTGGGTTTTTCCTTCTTTAACTGAGGGGTACCAACAATTTTGTCCACGTGTGTAAAAGCAGAAAAAATAATGTTGGAGTCTATAGCCAAAATTATATATAACAATAATAGGACCATTTTGCATCACTCTCTCTGAATATAGCACAATCAATTTCCTGAAAATGGTCAAACATGGACACTTAAAACAACATAAAATCTGAAAAATGGCAAACAGTTGGAGTTTTTGGCCAAAACAATAAAAGCATGACCTCTCTCAGTAGCTCTCCTGTAAATCTGTGATCAAACTGGTAGAGAGTAGAGAGTTAAATAATAAAGTAAAATCCCAAAGTTTGTACCCAAAATTTTAGCTAAAAAATAGAAGGATGATCTTTTTTTCTGTGCTATGGAATATTTAAGAGTGTTTGACTCTAAGACCTGAGGAGTCGTGGTGCAGAATACAGGTTTAAGGATAATTAATGTATAACAAAGTTAAACCACGAAGGGTTTGGTTTTGCAGCTCTGCTCCCAAAACGCAAAGTTGGTATCCAAGTCAGATATAGGACATTTTGTGCAGCAAAAAACTTTCATTTTGGGCATTTTTGAACAAAATATTGGTGGTTCTTATTGATTGACAGCCAAAAAATGTCTCCCAGTTTGAAAAAAAAAAAATCGTTAAAACTGCATCACAAAATCCTGCACGGGTATTGAGGGAATGAAAAATAAATCAGCCGGTTCTTCTCCCTTCTTTAAACATTGACTCTGTGGAGACGTGACATCTCTGCAGCACCCCACCCCACCCCACCCCACCCTTGTTGAGTGATTCCTATTGGTGTGCTTGGACACCGGCCATCAGCTCCTTGACTCGCCGCGTCGCTTGGAGCCAACCTTGTCGATACCAATACCGCCCCGCTGCTGTTTATGCTGTCGACAGCGCCAAAGCCGGTGCTGCATCATGGTGAATGCCCCTCAGAAAACAAGGAGACTGATATAGGCATATCATGCACTCTGTCTGTCAGCTTGTCAGATGCACCGAGCTCTCCTCTCGTCCGTCTCACGAACTTGTCCTGCTTGTCCATCCAGCTGTGGCTTTGTCACTCTATCTGTCTTGCTTTGGGTCTGTTCTGTCTTTACTTTTGTGTGGGTAATATTTCAGCTACTCCATCAATTATCCTTCCATGGGGGCCTTGAACGAGATTTATTATGCTAATTCCATCCGTGGGTGTCTGCTTGTATGACTGTATGCATGTTTACGTCCATATCAGCGCGAATTTGGCGGGGATTGGCACATGCGGCGCTTAATTCGCAGGGGAACCATGTTGCCTGTCTTGAAGAAATACATAATAACCTTTCAGATGTGCTGAATGTCACCACAGTGATCTATGGGCGACATTATTTAGACTGACAGATGTGGAACTTGTCAAAACAACACAACTTGAGCTGGGGGAGTGTTGGCTGCAGGTTTTTTGTTTTTGATGCATGCTTTCCGCAGTGTGTGTGCGTACGTGTTTGTACAGTAGGAACTATATGTGTGTTTCTCGTTGTTCTCGTGTGTTTGCACAGAAGTGAGGATCAAGAGCTAATTTGCATAATTAAATACGTACATCTGTGCTTATGAATCCCAATATTTCCCCGCGTGTCGGTTTGGTTCGACGTTGTACTGCGTGTGTTGATGTGTCATATGTGTTAGTATGTCTGTGTTGCATTTGTGTGGAGGGAGGTAACATATTTACTTTTCCACATCAGCGGGAGACGGCAGCATAAGAAAAGGAACACCTCATGCTGAGAGAAAAGCAGCTAAAGAGTCTTGGCGAGGGTGTGTTTGTGTGTGTGTGTGGAGGAGTTGTTTTAAACATTCAAAAAGAACAAGCAGAAAGCAGAAGAAGGCACGGTGGAGGGAATAAAAATACATTAATGGTGGGGGGGGGAGAAAGTTAAGACAGGAGAGAGCAGAGAAGGGAGGAATGAGAGTCATGAAGACTGAAAAGAGGAGATAGTAGAATGTCAAAGAATGCTCCTGAAGGGAAAGTGATAGAAGAAGAAGTAGGGAAAAAAGGGAGACGCAGAGCGAAGCAAATGAAGCAGAAGTGAGTCGAGATGAAGATTGAGGAAAAGAAAGCAAAGAAAAGGAGCAGAAGACAGAGCGAAGACAGCGGCAGATGAAGATGGAGAGATAGAAACGGAGAGTAATGTGGAGTTAATTGGAGAGACATTGAGAATGAGTGAAAGTGTGGCGCAGCAGACTAAGACAGCAACGCAACCGGGGCTACTCACAGACACACACACATCCAGGAAAACAGCCTGCAGTTTATTCCTGCCAAAAAGCCAAATGAGGTGGAATTTGCACATTTCATGTGTTGAATATGAAATTGTATGTTCAATAAAGGACTCCCGCATTTTCATTTGGCCCACGGTTCGTGGAATTTGCCATGGTTAGGAAATGATAGTGGTGCAATCTATTTGTGTTGGTATGTGGTAGAGAGCAAACCGGATGTTCATTACTTTCAATAAGAGAAGGAATATAAATTTGGCGCTGGCAGAAAGTAATACCCGTCGTGCATCCAGACAGAAGTTGGCAACCAAAGTCAAATTTTCACAACTTTTGCCCTCAACTGGAGATATGAAAATGAACTGGATGTTTCAAAAATTGAAAATCGATCCACATCTGATTCATCCACCTGTCCTTCTTCACTCCTCTTCCAAAAAAACACGGAACGTTGGGATGAATACGCAGCAGAATTTAGTTTTTCTTTCTTCCCTGTCCATTCAAAGGAGAACTTTGATTCACTCAGCTCTTCCAGTGATTTACTTCCATTTTTAACTTACATCCAATGTGTTTCTCACCGAATACTCAAAGTCCACACATTGTTGACTACATTTCCCTCCGTATAAAACATTTGCAAAGTAGATTTTTAAAATCATGATTTATTTGTATACAAGTACGTTATTTAGTACTTTGTCTGTGTCACCTGTGATATGACTTAATTTCTTACACACATTTGTGTCCAGACTCCAGGGAATGCTGCTTACCACGTTTTAGTCGGAAAACTCGCTGTTGCATTTTCGTCTGGACAGAAACTGAAACAGAGCGTTTGTGTTTTCATGCATCTCATATGCACAAATATTATTTCTGATATGGTGTTAAAATGCTCATCTGGATGGATTTAAAACCTAATCTTTTAATCAAAACTGATGTAGATTTTGTTGGCGCATATCTGATCTATGTTTGTTGACTCTGCACCCACCCAGTAACTCTGACTATACAAGAATCGTGCCACCTGATGAAGTTCATCCTTGCACATGATGCTACCAAAGCAGTCAACCACACATAAAAACACTGCATCATCGCTCTACTAAGTGGTCAAAGGGTGGGGCTTTTTAAAATATTTTTGCTCCTTTTTAATGGCAGCTGTGGCTCAGGTGGTAGAGTGGATTGTGCACTAATTGCAACGTTGGCAGTTGAATCCCAGAAGTGTTAAAGTGTCCTCATAAAGACTCTGGAGTTGTTCCAGCTTTGCAAATGTTTGCATGTCACTGGTGTGTGCGAATGCATGAATGGAAGCACATTGTACATCACTTTTAAGTGCCTGAAAGCAGAAGATGCTCTATATAAGTGCAGGCCATTTACAGATACAGGAAAAAAGACACACAAAGGCAATGTAGAAGTTGTCCGCACATAGGAAATGCCAGTGCAAAATGCATTAGATACAAAACGCCATGAAAGCGCATACAAGAACCGCTAAGTTCAGTTGCATGACCAAACTTCAAGCTCGCTCCCTCCTTAGCTCATAAACAGCCTGTCATATCAGTTAATACCGGAGCCCCTTTGCCCTCTGTTGCTCTCCCCGAGGCCTCTTGTCCACACTGTAGCCTCAGATGGGGGTCACCCGTGCGAGACTTGATTCGCAGTCAAAAAAACACTCATAACCCTGTGTCACTCACCTAAGCAACACACTCCCAGTGGCCTGCTGCCAGTTGTCGGGGTGTATACGGATGCCAGTCTTGTGACACCAGTCCTGGCCAACCCCTCTGAACCTTAACCTCAGTGCATCACAACGATCTGGTCTCCGTCCATGTGCCTCCAGGCTTCACTTGCTTTCCTTATTTGATGTGTATCAAGGTGAGGCACCTCTTCAATACTGATTCATTATTTATTTGTAGGTAATTTATATAGCAATTAAAATTATTGTCTTTATATTCAGAATCAATATGTAGTTTGTCTTTTCTAGAGGGCTGATACCGCTGCCGTTATTGGTGGTGAGAATGGCCGATGACTGATATGTGGGACCAATATACGTTACATATAATGTTTTAACAGCATGTGAAAGCAGCAGACCTGCCATTAATAACTAGGCTTCTTCATTGATAAGGGTGACTGTAGCTGAATATGTAAAATAGAAACAGGAGTGATTAAATCAGGACGCTCTCCTCTGTTTATGCGAGATCACCAGAGATTGATCAATTTGTCTCCTCCAGTTACGTCTGCTGTCCTTCTGTTTTCTTAATCTTCCACTGTTCTATCACTTTTATTGCCCTCTGAGATTCAAAGCATTATTAATTGCTGTTTTCCAGATAATGTTCAGGGTAATCTGTGGCTGCTTTCTAACTAAGCTGTTAGTGCAGCAGCCTTAGCCACTGTGAGAGTAGCTAATTTCCTGTTTTGTAGGGTTAGTGTTTCTTGTTCAGTTTTTGCAGTCTCTGCTTGAGAGACATTTCTGAGACCACAGAGTGACCACAGACAGGGAGAGGTGGCTGCATCAGACCTGAAGTAGTGCATTTAATTTAGCAATAATCAGTTGATAAAATACAGATGTCAATAATCAGAGAAAATGCCAGATGCTCGGCCATGATACTCAGCTGGCTGGGTATCCACCTATCCCTACTTTATATTTTAATAAATAGGCTGAAGTGAGTAAATTGAAATTTAGATGATTAATTCTCACTTAACCCTTTTCCTCCATTAGAAATTATCAATAATTATCTGTATCGACTGAAATACAACATTTTATCATGATACATTTTCACCCAGGCCTACATTCAAAGCCTCCTAGCAGTCAGGATAATTATGACTCATCCATCAGGAGCTCAGACGGATATCCGGTGATGTTACTACCGAGCTCGACTGTGATTTGTAACCTTTCCGGAGGTCTCTGATACTGCCGTCCTGCCGTGTTTGTTTTAGGTTTAATTTTAGGCAGAGTTGTTGGGTTTTTTGCAGACATAAAGCCTCCTTTTTGTGCACAGGAACACCTATTTTGACTGTACTTTGAAATGTTGCATCATTTGCTGTTCGTGAACTCGGAAACTTAACTGTGAAGACAGCCCCGTCTTTCTCCTTTGAATTCTCATTTTAGCCAAAATCTCAATAGCGACTGGAGAGCGTTTTGATTGACTGTCGTCACACAGAGCGACGCTTCTTCTTTTTTTTAGGCCATAGTGCGAATGCCACATTAGTAGGAGTGACAGAGGGAGATCAAGTGAAGCTGGAGGAAAAAGAGAAAGTTTTACACGTAGAGAGAGAAGAATGACTTGGTGAGAAGGAGAGAGGGAAAAAGAGAGAATGGTGAAGAGACTGAAGCATCCTTTGATGTTTGTTGGTTGATCCGGCCTGCTGTTTAGGACGCAGGCAGGTATGGTAAACATCCAAGCTTCCTCCAACCAGAAGCTTTGATCACAGCCGTGTTGAGAAGATGATGTTGATGACTCAGTGGTGCCAGAATACTAAAGAGTGGCCACTACTCACAGACTTACCACAGCTATTACTGTACATGGAGGAACTTTGCATCTACAGGCCACCAGAGAACCCCTTTTTCCCTTGATTTCAACTCTAAAACTCTTCAGTTCCATTTTCATCCTGACATGTATGTATAAAACACTTATTCACAGACTCTTTTCCACTGATTGTGGTCCAAGTCAGTGAATGAGCCTTTTACATCCAGATGAGAGCCAGCAGCAGCCAAAAAGCCGAGTCCTTCAGCTGCATCTGGCTAACCTCACCAGACAATTCAATTGCACTGAGAGAGTGAGGAGAATCTGTGAGACATCAAGGGATTAGGAACGAAGCAAACCATCATATCACATCGCGGAGGTTTACACATAGACAGTATTAAAAAGAAATGGCTTCAAGCGGCAGAACAATAATCTAAAAAGACCATGCACTGAGTAACATGCACTTTAACAGCAATGTGCTTTACAGGAATATTTTAAGATTTTCCAAGGCATAAAACATGATCATGTTTTGTACTTCTCTTCTCCAATTCCTCCTGAACCTAATTATCAAGCTTTTGGTAGTTTTTGCATGTCGAAATTATATTGACTGTCAGTATACTACAAATGCACATAGACATCTTTCTCTGCAAATGAAAGATAATCAAGTTTTATCATTCGGAAAATAAGAAGTATACACTGATGATAAGGGTTTACACAGAATGACTAAAAGGATTACTGTGTAATTTTGCACTGTACTTTGTTGGAAGCCACCTTAAAGCCTCTTTTGTGTTGAATTTTATATTACTGTATTATAGAATCTGCTGGATTATTAGGATGGAATAGGTTTGGTGGAATTTACGGTTTGTCGAAAAATTAGACGATTATTGTGAAAAATGATGCATTCTTTAACGTTTTTTTTACACACGGAAATCAGTTTTTCCCACTTTAATAACGATGTTTATCATGGCTTCATTCAGACACAACTGTGACAGTGACACATGCATGAGATTGTGCAGAACACCCAAATTAATAACGAGATTAGCATCCGAAAACCGTGGATAGCTAAAAATCAATATAGGCTAACAAGTTTACCTAAAAGATGAAGTTTTTTTTAAACTTACTTACTTACTGCATGCAGTTTTCATCACTTTCAATCATGCTGAAAGGGATGCATGAATGTTACCAGGTCCAAACTATAAGAGTAAGTCAAAATCATTCGGCCTCACCAGAATGATTGTTCTTACATTAATTTTTTAAAAATAGTTTCTTTAACCTAAGTGCACTTGCTCCACCAATGTTTAAGCTATATTATCCCTTAACGAAAGGTCACCTTTTGAGGCTCCAGATACTCAACAGCATGCATGACTTTTTCATCGCTCTGAAAACAAAGTGAGATTTCAGTTTAAGAAACAGATAGAAGTCAGACTGGTTAGTAAGGTGTATGGGGACTGATTCATTGTCGTGGAACAACAGCTTTCCTCTCTTTCATCCCTTGATTGCTTTAAACGTTTGAGTTTTTGTGGACAGTGATGTAAGGCTTTATATTATGCAGTTATGGCCCAAAATGGGAGTTGCGCCCCTTGTTTCCGGTAACTTTTTGAAGTACTCTCGTATGTAATTATATAAGATTTAAGAGCCATTTTAACTGTTAGCCATAACTGGTGCTTATCCATATATGAAGTCGGAACATTCAGAGGCAGTCAGATTAACGAAAAGAAGTCTAAAGGGGCCCAAGTCTTGCATTCTGTAAACACATTCTCTGTAAAATGTTGCCTCGGTTGCAGATTTGTCTTTTTGGTTCTACCTCTTTGAGCCACTGCAGTCTTAAAAAACACAACTGCATGCTCATAAGAGCTTTAAATAAATAAGTATGACGCTCTCATAGCATTCTAAGTATTTAATGAAAACGGAGATGAATCAAACTTCGGTTGGTATTGTTGGCTGATTATGTCACACCGAAAGCGGTGGAGCGCTGTACTCCTGTGACTCTTTTGCCCTAACAGACACAGGTACACAGCCATGCATGTACAAACAGGTTTATACTCCATTGAAAATGCACACATAGACACATGGATGCAAAGTTGTCTTAAATGTACTGCTTTCAAGTCTGTATGCTCTAACAGACACAAATTTTGTGTTTGCAGGACGATGTCTCGACAGATGACATGACAGACCCTAAAAATTTCATCACACTGATAACTTGTTCATTGCTCCCCGTGACAATAAAAGCATTTAAATCGTATAACGTGGTCATAAGTCTGTCTGCTCCGATCACATCCAGGATCATTCATGGATGTGCAAAAAGGTGTTAAGGAGGAAGGAGTTCTGCAAGAAAAGACATTTTCAAGAAATGTTAAGTTGCTAATTAATGACAGAATCATGAAGAAAAACTTTAACAAAGCTTCATTTATGTCAGTTCTTATTAGTGTTTTGAGTTCTTCCATTAGATTCAGATTCAAAATAAGCACATATCCACATCAAAAGAAAGATCGCCCACTCCCTACACCAATAACAACCACACACACACATACACAGCACACAAACTCTCTGAGAAAGAGACATGCCATAAGTGTGAGTGCATTCCCATGTTTTTTTTGGTCAGTGCAGTGTGTGTGTTTAATTCCAAATGACACGCAGCCTGAGAGGAGAGGATATGGGGACACACTAACTCATCCACACACGGCGGCGGGTTTAACAGCTCCGGGTGCGGCGGCACACACCTGCACCTGCAGCTTCCTCTCGGCTCAGCGGCGTATTAGGGATGCAGACAGTGTCACAGGAGCAGGACAGGGTGCTGAGTGGCTTAATACAACCTAATGCATCCTGGCACATTAGCCCTTTCTTGGATTGAGCGTCCTCACTCATGGAGACCCACTTTACCAAGCCACTATTCAGCCGGCCGCATACCAGCACGTAAACACGGACTTCATTGTGCACCCGAAGTACTAATACTCAAATGCTAGCCATCCATAAATGTATCAGAGCGCAATCAATAGGCAAAGCACATTTGTCTCAGATGGAAAACCACAGTCGTACAAATTGAGATAAAAGACAGAAAAAACTCCTCTTCCATCTGCTCTTTTTTCTTCTACTCTTTCTTTCTTTCTTTTTTGTTCTCATTTCCATGCAATCTCATTATCCCTCCTCCTCTCTCTTGTCTTTTCCCTTCTATTGTCCTCAAACCGCTCATATTTACATGCCTCCCCTACCTTTTCTCTCTTTGTCTGCCTCCCTCTGTTCTTTCCTTTTCAGTGCTTTTATTCTCATTCTGTGCGTCTCTCCCTGTGTTTCTCTCTCTCTCGCCTTTCCCCCCCCTTTAGTTGTTAATCAGAGTTGATTGGGAGCAGAGAGAGCCGAGAGGAGCTCCCCAGTGGATCAATGCCTCTAAATGATCTATTCAAGGATCCCTTTAGAAGCTGCGAAACGCGCTCTGATAGGGCACCGAAGCATGAAGGCGCTCATTTCACATCTAACTCACTTCCTGATTTGCCCTCTGGGAAAGAGATAGGACTGCCGTTATAGGGATAATTTGTCCCAAAGCTAAATATCCCGCTAACCAAAAGTGCTTAGACCAAAATGTCTTCATTCCAGGCAATCAATTACTGCCAAGGTGAGGGGGGAAAATGATGAATTTGTTTAAAAAGCTCAATCTGCGTGCGTCCGCGTGTGTCTGTTGCGCGCCATCTGAGGCGACGAGATTGCCCAACAACTGTCTTTGTTTATGCTCATTTGATTGAAGACATTTCCCTGCGTCTCAAATTTACCGAGCTTCAAACAAAACAAGATTTGATAAAACGCGGCGGCTGAGTTTTAAACATATTTGACGCGACACATTTGAACATAAATTGATCGTAGCCATCGAGAGCGAGGACGCTAATGGCGAACACCCGAAGAAGTGGCGACTCCCGAAGCATGTCTGCCAAGATTTGATTTGATATTTCACTCTGATTCCGCGCTGATTAATTTAAACTCTCTTTGAGATGTTTTACTGAAGAATGTCTCAAAGTGAAATTTTGAAATGGTGCGCCTTGTTAGATGCAAGATGCAAAAACAAAAGAAATTATCAAGCCACCCCTTGGGACATATTTTTTTATGGAGCGCTAGTGAATAAAATATCCGAAATATCAAATATTTAAAAATACTGATGTTTTGTGTTTTCTCACAGAATGGTGCTGATTTGAAAGTGACAAAACATGAAATAATGTTGCTATGTATTTAAGACGAGTTAAACAAGTCTACAGTTTTTAAATATTGATGTAAAAGAAGTTTTATTAACAGCTTATATTAATTAAAAATAAAGGTCTTGTGTTGGGGCTGTCAGTGTAAGATTTTAAACATACGAATATTATTTTCAAGGGTAAATCTGGTGTTATTCTATATTTTTGCTACTAGTGATCCTACTGTTTGTGTATCTAATACCCAACTAATAGCACATACACAATTCATCAGTTGTATACCAGCTCAAAATAGTCCCGATTGGTACACGTGTACTAGAAACTACAGGATTCAGCTCTTCAAAGTAATAATTTAGCCATTTCTGAAGATATATGTAAGTGTCGGTCTATTTTTCAAGATTTATGGGAAAAAAGTCAAAGCACAACAGAAAAAGACACTGGAGTCAAAACAAAAGTTTGAAGGCACTGAGTTCAAATTGTTGGTTCTTCTAATGAAATTCGTTGACAATAACAAAAATATAGAATATCAGGCATCCTTATCCTTTAAGAGGGACTGTTTCACTCCAGTGACTTCAAGATTGTAAACAGAAGTTGAGTTTCAAAATATAAGCGGCGCTGGCACCAACACATAAACACAAATACAGGCGATATTATATAGGAAGAAAGGCAACCATATGTTTTTAATGTATTAAAACCGAACAGAAGAGACGGCTGAGGAAAGATGAGAGGAGATGCAGCGAGTTCAGGCACTGTCTGGTACATTTCCATATGCTACCTGCATTTTATTTGCTCAAGGTCTTTTACTGTATGCCAGAAAGAGGGATGTGGCAAAGAATATTGAAAAACTGCACTAGTATTTCTTCCTCACTAACCTCTGACCCACTTCTATTAATCATGCCAAACCCCAGTGATCCGCATGTGTGCTGAACTAAGTGGACATTCACAGCCGCCTCTATACACCGCTTTAGGGGTTTAGATAATAATGTGTGCTCTCTACCATCACATGACCCACTTCTCTTGAGTATCATACCAGTGGGCTCATTCAACCGCTCCGACTGGGGGAAGAAAAGCTCATATTATATTTCAAATATGCTACTAATCCCATGAAGGATAAGCTTTATTCATACAATTGGTTACGATACAAACTTTCCAGTTACCAGCGGGATTTTTATAGATTTTTTCCTTTTTTTGTTAAATAAGTAAATAAATAAAATCGCCCTCTAGGATTTTTTTTTTTTTACAATGTGCTGCAGTGACTCAGGTGGTTTAAAGAGTCTCCATCAGAAAAGCATTTGTTGAAGTGTCCTCGAGCAACATATGGGAGCTCTAAGGGTTGTTGTTCCGTTGCTTACTGCGACCCCTGATCTTCCTCTGGAGATATGCAAACACACAAATATCCCAACAGCAATCGCTCGATTTCATGCAGTCCCGCTACACAGCATGGCTACACTAAGTGGAGAACTCGCCACAGTTTCCTTCAGGCTGTGCTATCACACAGAAATCCAATATTGGTAGTAAATATTCATAGTTTTTGCAGGGATGTATAGGTTTTTTTTTCACCAAATATACATCTTGCACCATCTCATTTTTGCCTCAGTAAAATATTCTTGTTGACCTCTGCCTGCTGGTTCCATGCATATTCCCCAGATTGTTTGTGATTTATTCTTGTTTAATTCCTTGTTTTCTCTGTTTCGTGCAGGTTTTGGCACGGAGAGTACAGGGTGGCGGTGAACATCAATGACTATCTAGACATCTACTGTCCTTACTACGAGGGTCCTCCGTCCCACGGGCGCGTGGAGCGCTACATTCTGTTCATGGTCAACCACGAGGGCTACACCTCCTGCCAGCACAGGATGCGCGGCTTCAAGCGCTGGGAGTGCAACCGTCCCAGCGGTCCTGACGGGCCCCTGCGCTTCTCAGAGAAGTTCCAGCTCTTCACTCCGTTCTCCCTGGGCTTCGAGTTCAGGCCCGGACACGAGTACTACTACATCTGTAGGTTATCAGCTAAGTAAAGAATGTGTCTCTTTGTGTGAGTGGAGAGCTTGTTCACAGGTAGCAGCTGTTTGTTGTGCACAAGTCGGCCTGTGTTTGCATGTTTTCCACGCTCCTGCTCAATATGCATTTGTAAACAATATGTAAATATGCAATCAGCAGAAGTTGATTGAGAGAGTTCTCAAACACAGCCCACCATGTCGCTCGTACACCCACAGGCGCGCATAAATACACCTTCCATCGCTCACTCGCTCCCCGTTATTTCTTGATGTATCTCTGCTTCTGCCGAGATCATAAGCGGTGTGCTCAGCAAAGTGGTAAAAATGTCGCCAGGCGTAGTTTGTAATCATTTTTATATTAGCTGTATTGATGTTTCTCCTCACTTCAACAAGTGATGTATTAGTATCACAGATGGGCCTTGCCCCCCTGAGACTGTTTTCCTGAACAGAGTTAAAACGCTATCATTCCCCCACCAGGCATACGACAAATAGTTGCTTCAAATTACTCTTAAACATTGTTTTCAGCTGCTCAGTGTGCCAGATGGGTGGGATAGATTTACTGCATCCGGACAACTTAGTGCAAGATCAGTTGGTAATCACAGAAAAGCACATTAAATTGACTTTGAAACGCTTTGTTCTCAATGTCCAAACTTTTTCTTTCAGAAAAGGGCTGTTTTTTTCCTTTGGAGGCTGTAGGAGCTGCTGGGCTTATTGCCTGTTTAAATCCTCAAACCACCAGGGAAACATGTAGAAAGAAAGCTATTCTTCAGAGGGAGGACAGTAATAATTCACACAGACACAAGAAGCTACTTGTCAGCAAAATGTACTTGAGCTTTTCAACAAACACTTGTGTTTTGGGTTAGGACGGTCTCCAGCGGCCCAGCAGTGACCAGTCGAGGTGTGCAATCTCACCAATACACTTAACCTTTTGAAAAATGAACAGTAGTCAGGCTGCTTAACAAAGTAATCCATTTACAAATAAATTCCTTTACTTGAGACCCGGTTAAGAAAGTTACTCCATGAGCTCTGAGGGGTCTTTTTCTATAAAGGTCCTTTTCTATAAACCAGACCTTATCTTGTCAAAAAAAAAAGATGATGTTTTTACCACTGACCCGCCTGGCATTTCTGCCAGTATGCAGCCCTGATACAGGTCTCCTCATTTCTTCATGTATTACCACCGCACAGCCAGCTGAAAGCTGACCTTAACCTTTTTAGCAGGAGATGGTGCATTCTCGCTGTGACTCATAATGGGATGAAGATCCTGTGCCACCAGTTTCAGGTCGGCATGCAAGTGTGACGGATTTCTTTCTCCACTTTTTTTTTGCCCTTGGACTAAGATTCTCATTTTACATTGTCTTCGTTCAGAGAGTGCAAAGGAGCCACCGGCCAAAGCAAGACGCTGCAAAGTTGTAAATGCAGTTTTGCATAGCGGCCTCGCATTAGGGTTTTATTTCTCATGCAGTAAAATTATTTTGTATTGTACTGCAGTCCCTAAAAAAATCAAATGCAGTGTGTCACACTGTTGCAGAAGTTATGCGTCACCTCAAAAATTTGGTATTTGTCCGAATGTGTTGTCTCCGCTTGCACAAAGACACAGCAGGCGAAAGTCAGAGAGCCAAAGAGGCGACGATAACAGCCGCCCGATGTCACACTGCACTTTTCCCAGTCGGCACACACACAAACACACACTCTTTTGTTTCGCAGCCTCATGTAAGGATGGTTAGGGCCTCTCCGGAGTTGTATAGTTGCTGACTATGGTATTGTGTTCCTGGGACCCCTAAGGGTAGTGTGTATTCCACATGACTAGAGTGTTTGTGTGTTTGAATACGTGTGTGTGTGTGTGCGTGTTGCCGGGGACGGGGCAGGCGGGCTGTTGGCGGGGGTCACTTGTCAAGCAATTGTGAGTCCGTGAAAGGCCATGTCCATCATCTTGACTGACAACCGCACACACATTTTTGTCTCTCGCTGTCTCACACGTGCACAAATACAGTCGCGCGCACACACTCAAGCACAGGTCAGTGTTGATGTGGAACGATGATGCGCTGACAGCTCCAACTGCCCAGCCTTTCCAATGAGAGAGTGTGTGTGTGTGTGTGTGTGTGTGTTCTCGCCGCAGATGCTCATGAGTCACATTGATCTGCGATGGTGATTTGTGGCCAGACCTGTGTGAGCGCGCGCCCATTTGCGCATGTTGGTGCGGGTATTTGTCATGCGGTTGACATGTTGACAGGTCCGCTCCACCCCTTACTTCTTCCCAGCTGCCATCTTGATGAGGTTGAGTGATTTTCAATGGGTTTTTCAGGAGACGTTAGGTTGCGGATGTGCTGGGAAACAGAGGCGCTGAGGAAGCTGATAAGACTTTTAAAAAATGACTAAAGTGGAAATTGTTTGAGGGGGGAAAAAGTCCACTTCTGGACATTTCTTCGTGTCGTTTTTCAGAGAAGCAAAGATGTACAAGAGTAGAGAAAGCGCAACAGCAGGCCTGAAGTGCTTCTAATGGAGACAAGGCACACTTGGTGGATGATCTGAGGAGATTTGAGAGACAGAAAGTGGGCTATCTGTATGGCATGAAGGGGTAAAGAAGGTGAAGGGCAAAAAGAAAGATGGAGGGAGGAGTAGTGGGCAGAAGGAGAGGGAGGAGAGGGCAGAGAAAGGGTCAGATTTATTTCCTGTGCACCGTGGATCTTGATGATGGTCCTCTATGGGGTCACCATGGGCTCCGGCTATGCAGACTTCCTCAAGGGAGAAGGCCAATAGGTCTCCACGCACCCCTTCTGCACCCATCAGCGTGAGTGCACATTCTCTTTCACATCCGCGTATGTGTGTGTGAGCGTGCACGTCGGCGTGCGCAAGCGGCCGTAGACTCGGTTCGCCATCTCCCTTTTTAAGGTCTCCAGTTCTATTTCACATCAGAGTGAGGTGGGACTAAAAACCCAGATTCAATTTCATTTACTCTACTTTGAAGTTTGAATCACAGGAACTTTTTAACATTTTTCTCATTTTTTTTTCTTTCGCCATTCAGCGTGGGCAGCACAGAGGCCCAGTGGTTAATACTGTCACCTCTCGGCTAGAAGGGCCTGCATCTGTGGGGAATTTGCATGGATTTTTCCTTCCCCTTTTCCAAAGACATTCAAGTCAGGTCGATTTGAGAGTCAGTTATTTCCCTTAGGTGTGAATGTGAGTGTGACTGAATCCCAGTGTACGGCTTGATCCCTCACAGACTTGTTTACATAGCCTGAAGTGCTTGGTATGTTTATGGGAGTTCACACGCTAAGTGAACTTAAAAGAACACAATGTTAAAAAAAACTCTGCAACTGCTTGAAGTGCTAAATGCCCTGAAGACAGTAGTAAGCAGCATGATTGACTGCACTGATGCCAAATCATAGCAGACGTTGCCAAATGACATGTTAACCCAAAACTTATCTTCCTTTCTTTCAAAAAGTACTCTTGATTAATCATCTCTGACATGTTTGTTTCAAGTTTATTAAAGCTTTGCTCCTTTGTGAACAAAAATAACCAGCAAAGGACACTCTTAAACTGTCTTGCAGACGTTTAGAGACTAAAATTCTGTCAAATACTTACGATGCAATGTGTTGTCTTAATTTTTCTCTCTCTGCCTCTTCATCCTCGGTGTGTTAAGTGAGGTTTTTTCTGTCTGGCTCCTATACATTGGCTGTAGTGGCGACACAACCTGTCACCCTCCAGTCACCGATAAGCCTGGATTATTGACTGGGAGAAGCAGGCAATTTAAATAATTAGTAAATCTGTTTGAGAACAGGCACCACTAAATTAGAATACCAGCTGAAAAGATAAGGGCATTTAGCTGGGTTCCACATTATTGCTCGAAGAATAATAAGGCTCCATTTATTCTCTCGTGTTCTTACTGTCGACAAAAGACCATCGCCAACAATAATGTCTCTCAGAGTTTTCTGACCTCCACATCCCGGCTGAAGCCCTCACCCTGTGGCACTTAAGACAAAATAATGTGTCTTTAAAAAGGCCACAAACACATAATGTTATCTTTAAAAAATGCATATTGTTGTCTTTTGTAGAATCATTACTGAAATGAAGGAAATATTCACTGGGGACTATTTTCAGGAGTGGATTAACAATCTGAACCCTAAGTGGCGACTGGGTGTCTTTTGCCTCTGTCACATTTTTAACTCACTGTGGGCTCGTTTTTAACTGTAGTTTAAAGTTATTCATTTTTATGGAAACGGCACAAACATTGCTGAAGTAGAGAGAACTCAGAAATCTATTTTGTGCAGTTTAAACTTATGCTACAAATCACTTTTTTAAAAAAATGAAAAAAAATGAAAGAGGAATTTCTGTAATAATTTTTTTTTTAATTGAAAAAACCTGGAATGAACGTGTGCGACATTATTCAAGGTGCTGCCATCCATTTCCAATACTAGGAAAAATGACTCTATATGCTATAGATGTTTTACTACTTACTTTTCTACACTTTTCTTCTATCTGCTCTGTGTACACAGACTACAGTTCAGCCAAAAAGTCCCTGAATTTTTGTCAAATGATTATTTGTTGCAGCTGAGTCACAAATGAGTGAGTTGCATTGAGGAGCACTGATATTTTTTGCTTTTTACAGAATCAGATTCATCAGAACTGTTTGTTTTTTATGTATTTTTTAGTTAAACATGTAGAATAAAATGACTAATATCATGATTTTAAGATTAGGTTTGGTCAAGTTCTGATGAGTAGTTAAAGAAAACTGTCAGAAATGTCAACCTCTACCTCTTTTTACGTTTTTTACAGTTTCTGGCTCTGATAAATGGTGCAATTTTGGTGATTTAAAAAAAGATAACCTGCCTTTCAAACTGACTGACAGGTTTTGGGACTCAGATGGTAAATACACATTTTTAGGAAATATTCAAAGCCAAAGAAGACACTAGAGGTGCAAATTACTAACCTTGCCAGCAAGTTGATTTCTCGCGATATTTGTGAATTCACAAATCTCTCAAGAAACCATCTTGCTCCGCTCCCGCATTCACTATTCGTACAGAGCCAAGTTGGCACGGGCCAATCACGCAGCAGTATTCGTGTGTGGGGCGGGATATCCGGGTGTGAAGACGACACCAAGCGCCAGTAGATCAAAACAAACATGGCAACGGAGGACAACGATCGTGTAGATGTTGCTATTAAGTCAGTTTTAGCTGAATCTCCTGTCGCTTCTTTGAAGGAAGAAAAACGAGAGGCGCTTTGCGCATTTCTGGATGGTAAAGATGTTTGTGCTTTTTTACCTACGGGTTTTGGTAAGAGTTTAATCTACCAATTGGCTCCGCTCGTTGTGAAGATCCCGCGATTGGCTAAAAACAAACCTGTCAGAGGCGGGACATACTGTTGCATTGTCCAATCCGTGCCTCTTTCCTCCGAACGGATTTACATGGAGCGGTCCCAGATTGATATTGTGGAGTACTATCAAGTACTACACAATTATTAATCTGGCTATTGCCAGGTTAGCAAATTACTCAAAAATAATAAAAAAGCCAATATTCAGTCTTACTGAGGAGATTTCAGCAATGAAGATTTTTATAGTATTTGTATACAACAATAAAATATAGAAAGTGACTTGTTGCTGTTCTGTCCTTTTAACTGTTTATTTGGTGAATATTAGAAAAAATTTTTTTTCAATTTGTGCACTTGAAGATGACAAGATACCTAACAAAGGCCATCACCTCATTTTTGCCTCCAGGCCTGGTCACGCTTCTGTCTTTCCATCTCCCCATTCAGCCAACCACCTGACACTAAACCTCCAAACACTCAGACACAGAAAAGCATTAAAAAAACTTTTATTAAATGTATTTTATGGGTGCAATCAGCAGCACAAATCATTTCATTTCGAAACTAATCTCCGCTTTCAATCTCTTTCTGCAGCGTCTCCTCACCCAAACCATGTGGGGCGGGCATGTCTAAAGCTGAAGGTGTATGTCAGACCTCCAGGTAAGTCACGCTCTGACTACACACACACACTCGCACGCAAACACACGCTCACATAAACACACACTAAGGTCCAGATTGGCTATCAAAGTAAAATTAGGGGGAATAAGGGGTCTGATAGAATGCCCCGGCAACACTCTCTGCTCTGATTCACAGACCAGCCAGGCAACACTTTAACACCTTTGCACGCACGCGCACACATTGCGACACACTCACACACGCAAGCACACGCGAGCGTGCACGAAGGCCGGCACACGCGTACGGGGACGCGCGCGGCACAAAGTGGCATACGCACTTCACATCAAATCACATCACATCACACTGGGTGTGAGGGGGACCTTCTGTCCTTGTAAAAAGAGAACAGAGCAGGCTGAAAGTGCTCTCTGAAAATGTTACCAAGCCCCAACATCACTCCACTTCTTGCTGGATTCGCTCCTAAGAAGCAAGAAGAGCAAGCTAATATTAAACCTATTGTATCCATTCAAATCTAATAATAGACATTTACCTAATAGATGCATTTTTTTAAGAAAATTCCCCAAATGTATGAGGCAGATGATGAGAAAAGATGAGGCAGAAGCTACACAATTCTTACTTTCCAGACATCGTGCAGTCTGGTAAGATCCTTTCAAAATTGCTCCCAGCATGGCTCACACAAGTGTGCCATGTTGGCCCTAACATAATGCCGTTTAAAAATAACTCAACAGAAGCCCTGGCATACACGAAGATCAGATTGTGGCAGGAATTGCACTACGCTTGCGTTATCTTGAAAAATCTACCTGTACCTCTCCTCTAATGCGGATTCCGCCTCATGAGTTTTCAGCCTAAGCCCACCTAAAGAATGAAACCTGGGTAGTAACACATCTGCCTCGATAATGACACAGCTTTGAAGATCCTCATAAAAGAGAGTCAGCTTTCGCAGATTTCCCGGCTCAGATCATTCCATATCTCGCTAAGGGCGAAGGAAATTCTCTCCTCCTCCATAATTACTGAAACAACATACATTCTTTTCTTCTGTCACTGCTGCTGCTCCTCTTTGAGTTTTTGTGCTGTTAAAGTAATGCGTCTGACATTGCAACTTCCATCTCGTGTGTGAAATGTTGTCGCTGGAGTGAGCTGTGAGCGGATGCACGTGTGTGTGTTTTTTTTCGTGTGTGTGTGTGTGTGTCAGCTGCTCCAGATTCTGAGTCTCTGTGATTAAACTGTAATTAGGTTGGTTAAACCCCCTGCAGAGCTCAGTTGCTGTCGTCTTCTCCTCCTCCCGCTTTCCCTTCTCCTCATCCCTTTCTCTGCCGTCTACTCTCTGCGTTTCCTTGCTGAGTTTTGTTGCTTGTTGCTCCTTTTTCCACATTTACCCCCCACACACCCACACCCCGGCGGTTCCACTTGTCTACCCTTTCGCTAAATCCACTCCCCTCCGCTTTGTTTTAGATTGTTTTGTCTCTGTCTGTGTGTCCCCCTCAGTTCAGATGTTTTGTCGTTTTTTTTCCTTTTTTCTCTCTGTTTCAGATGGCTCGGGATACGATTCTCCGGAGCCCTTCCTGACTGATGGGGGTCTGAGCTGGAGGTCCGTGGCCCCGTTAGCTGCTCTGGCCTCACTGTCCCTGGGACTCCTCTACTGGCTGTGACCCCTCTCCCTCCCCTCTCGCTTCCTGGAGCTCCCACCCAGGGATAACGGGCTGGGCTGGCTGTCCCTCTAAATCCACCACCCCTCAGGGAAGCCCTCTGTCTCCGCCCCCTCCTCCTCCTCCTCTTCTTCCTCCCACCTCCACCTCAATACGACCACCAACCACCCCCTCCCCTCCACTGCCAGCCCCCTTTTTTTCATGGCCCAGCCACGGACACCCTTCCCAGGCCTGGCTGACATGGGCTGGGTCTGGAGCTGTCTGGGAAGCTGCCCTTCATCTCTGATTCTGGGTGGAACAGCACCTCTTAGCTGAAAAACACAAGAGAAATGTCTCTGCACTCATATCAGGGGGTCCTTTTGATTTGACTATTGACTCTTGGCCACTGATGGGGTAGATGTAGCCGCGGCTATGATTAAACTTGTCGTTCCAGTGCAATTCCTATCATCCAATCACGGCAGGATGCATTAAGCGATAGGCCTGGATGCACAAAAATTGGATTTTGCTCACATTGCTATCTCATCCTCAAACCAAGAATTGGAAGTGGCCAAGCTTGCATTGTAATTGGAATTCTATACAATCTGGACCGGCTCCAACTCCCAAAGAGAATAAGCGCGAATGCACGAAGGAGAAAAGTGCAGAAAGGAAAGGGGGCAAGACAATGCAAGCACAGATTTAGACAAATATGGGAATTGTAATATTATACGTGTTGAAATTTTCAGACTCGGTGTACATTCACAGCAATGTGATATAAAAAAAATCCCATCACAATGACAAGTATAACCATAGCCTGTTTCAGTGGGAGGGTGTAGGGTTGCTCTGGGTGGGCTTGATGAGATGTAGATTTTCAGGTGGGATGTGTTTTGTCTTATTCATGTTTCTAAACAAAGCATTTATCACATGCCTGGCCAGCACAGGCATCTTCAGCACTGTCTAATGTCGATCGGGTCGGGTGACTTTTGGAACCATGACTTTCTCATGTATGAATGTACCACTGGTCACCCACCTCTTTGTCTTTCTGTATTATTATGACTGTGGTCACTTACAGTACCTTCTCTCGGACTGGCAGGACGAACGGGTCGGGGGGATTTTTAAAGGGGTTTGCAGGCGGGCAGGAGGGAGGGGAGGGGCGAAGCTAAGGATGAACAGAGGACAGGTGAGAAAAGGAGGCGACACTCAAGTTGCATGACCACTGTGAAACCTTCAGATCAATCTTGTTTCTAATGATGATATATTTTTTCATGGGGAAAAAGAAAAAAAATGATCACCCTGCTACCGCTCTCTTGCTCTCCCTGAGACTTTTTTCAAGACATCAAAAGGAAAATTCAACCTCTCTCCTCACACACGGTTTCTCCCCGTCTTGGCTTTTCTAGTCGTTGATGGATTAGCTCGGGCCACGAGATAAATGGACCCACAGGGTGAAACTGACTGGAAATCAGCCCTCGGAGCTCAGGCCGGATCACAATGGACATAAACACTGACTGAAGCTGGTCCCGGGTTCGAGGGTTAAACCAATAAGGGAAGCGCATAGACTGTGGCAAACAAGGCGAGGTGTGTGTGCGTGTGTGTGTGCGGTAGCATCACAAAAACACACATATGCGCATGCACACACACACACACATTAATACACAAACACACACACACACACAGTCTTTGATTTTGGGAGCATTCGTGGACATGGGAGCAGCACAAAGAGAGCACGGAGGAGGGAGGTGGAGGGAGAGGAAGCGTGTGCGTGTCATGGGACTTCTTTAATGTCTGGGAAGTGAACATAATGAGTAAGCACTGTGAACACACACACATGCAGACACACATGACAACCCATGTACAGATACACACATATGTAGAGAAGCAAATGCAGATGTAGAGATTTTACAGAGACATGGCATGGACATACACACATGTACAAAGACAGACACACACACACAAGAAAATACAAACAAGGGGAAGCACTTCTTTCCCTATTTCATCTTATTTTTGTAGCATTTAAAATCACTGTTAATTACTCCTGTGTGGGATGCAGTGATGGGATATAGCCTGTGGAAGATTAAAAAAATGTGTCTTCTCTTCTTCTATTCCACTGATGCTGTCCTTCTATTGTTCTTCTTCTTCTCTGGTTTGTGATCCATGGTTGGTAGTGGTAGTAGGATGCCTCCAGGTCTGAGCGTCATGTATGAGTTTGTCTCCTTTTCTGTTCGTGGTGTTTTTGTGGAAGCTGACCTCAGTCATTAAAGTCAGTCAGTCAAAAGTAAACACAGAAGTCAGAGCAAGGAGAGAAACACACAAATAAAGATTGTCTTTTTGTCTACTCGAAAAACAAGCCAAGTGAGTGGAATTTCTTCAGTGGAAATGTGAATTAACTTTCATTCATGTGAATTAACTCTCATTTATGTTTTTCTTTCCTCTCTCTCAAATGATTGTATTTATGTATTACACTGGGTCTTGATTTTTCTCAGTTTATTTCCCTCTGACGTCAAAACCTCACGACGGTGAGCGCTGAGCTCTGCCAGTCAAAGCATAAAATTATTCAGATGAAATCACCCTTTCCAATCTTCAGCTGTTTCTCCCTCAGCGATGTGACAGCTAATCTGAACTGCTGACAGCATGGAGACTGAATAGCTTGATAGCCTTTCCTCTCTTGTTTCCATCAGATTTCCAGCAGGGTGGCCTAAACTAACCAAGTGTGTGACCTCAGTTACTGTTGTTTTAGTACAATTCGAAGGTATGTCTGGTATTTCTATGTTCTGCTTCGTTGTACCTGTGAGCCACTTCATCTCATGAGGAAAATGTTGTTGTTTTTTTTTTAGCTCCACAACATTTAGTTACTCCATAAATTTTCTTTTTTTGGATTGTCACACCCCAAAAAAAGTCTTTAGCTGGGGCCCCTGACTATATTTTAAGTGTCGATTGTCACATCTCCATGATAGATTCTACAAAATATGTTCGTATCCACTGAGATGCCACCCACTGGTTTGTGGACTACTATTTTAAAGCTTCAAGTTTGGAATATGTCTATCACCATCTTGGTTTTTTTTTTGGAACCAGAAGTGATAAGCGACGGGTGGATCAGACTGAGAAACAAAGGACTCTATGTATACCCATACAGTAGTGGCTTGTTAATGACCACATCCTAATGCTTACTCTACTTTTTTGGCAGTTTTACTCTAGATGGGAACAAAATTTATAAAATGAACATCATGCTGTATTAAAGGAGACTTGAAATTAGCAATAGAGACCATAAACGCATTTGGAAAATATTCACTAAGGTAGTAAATCAAGTGAGTAGTAGTGTCATTATCTCATGTATTTCTTTATAATCAGACTTTTAACTAGAGGGGCCCCCGGTGGGCCATTAGAAGGAATGCAGGTTGAAGTCCATCTTTAATATGCAGTCTATGATTTCCAACAATTTGTGTCATTCTTTAGGTATTCAGGAATTTAGAAGTGGAAAAGACAAGCTAGTGTACTGTAAAAAATGTGACAAAATGGACAAAGCATGCAACCTAAATATCATCTAAAAATGCTGTGTCACTATAGGAACAAGAGGATGCTGAAGAAAAAATCTTAAGATATGTAGGCAACAGGAAAAACTTTTCTAAATGACCCACAAAAATGGATAAAAAAAATAGATGGCATAAAGCAAATACATGTAATGTTTCTTTGCTTGATGTATGACAGGTGTTCATGTAATTATGGCAGCTCATTTTGTTCTCTTCTCCTGAAATGATTTTATGGTTCCCGCCTGTCAACAGCTGTTTATTTCAATAGACCAAGCACATAATATTTGCACAACAGTTAATTTGCATCATCTTCTCTTTTTTGTTTTTTTTTCGATTTTTTTGTTGTTGTTTGAAATTCTGTTCCAATTTGTGCAACATTTGAATGGAAACTTGGCTTATGAGTTGTATTCATTTTCACCTACAAGTGCTCTACACATACTGACATGATTTAATTTAAATAACTGAGTCTCCAAGTTCATATGGACAAGCATTTCATACAGAAGTAAATATTTGAAAAAGGTCCCACAAAAAATTAGCAAAAATTGGTGTTGCAGACCTCATTGTCTCAGTTTTCCCTTTAATCCCTTAAACCTTGGCTATACACATAGTACAGTGGCTCCATTGAACAAGCTACAGAACAAATATGCTACGTATTGATAAATAAGTAGCATTTTAGAGATACATTGATCAACCATAACATTTAAACCACTGACAGACAAAGTGAATAATTGATCATTTTTCTGTTACAATGCAATGTTCTGCTGGGAAACCTTGGATCTTGGTATTCATGTGGATGTTACTTTGACATGTTACACGCACCTAAACATTGGTGCAATCCAAATGCATACCATGGCAGCAGCTTCAATGCCAAAACTGATCAGAAATGGTTTGAGGAACCTGACCAAGAGCTCAAATCTTTCACCTGGCTTCCAAACTCCCCAGATTCCAACCCGATTGAGCATCTGCAGGATCAACAGAACAAATCCAACAGCCCAAAGATTCAAGACACAAAGGATCTGCTGCCAACATCCCAATGTCAGACACCATAAGACACCCCCAAACAGTCCATGCTTTTAATGTACCAGAGCTGTTTTGGCTTCACAAGAGGAACTTCTATAATATTAGGCTGCTGGTTTTAATATTGTTGCTGAGCAGTGTGTAATATGTGGCCCTCTGGGTAGAGAGAGTGCCCACAGATTTGAGATATGTCCATCTAAATCATGCATCCATGAGCAAAACATGGAATTACAAGGTGATTCAACCAAACAAGAAAGCTAAATATTTTAAAAGTCACCAGATCTGAACATAAATACAAAGACAAACAATAGACACTTTTCCCTGTTGGGGTTTGTAAGGCAGGTGGTTTTAACGTTGTGACTGACCAGTGTTTAATGTGTGGCCCTTAGAGAGACTACCCTGAACCTGCAAAGTGACCGATTTGATCCCCAACACAGAAAGCATGTCCATCAAAATCATGCATCCGTGAGAAGAAAAACATGGAACGATTACAAGCTGATTTAACCTCACAAGAAAGCTAAATATTTAAAAAGCGAATTCCCTTCCCTCCTTAAGCTCAGCAGGTTTTCAGCAGATCTGAACATAAATAGACCGACAGACAATAGACACTTTTCTCCCGTTGGGGTTTGTAAGGGCCAGTGCTTGCTTGAAACATTTATCAGCTCTGTTTTAAAAGCGTTATTTGAAACCACTGACACTGTCACTTTTGGCAGAGTGATGCAAAAAGAATATCAGAAACGTTGTTTTGGGGAGAAAACTGAGGTGCATGAATAATAGATGAGCCTCGGCTTGACATGTTTGGCCCTCCTGTGCAAAGCGGGGCTAATGGCTATCAATGTCTCTGGCTTCCTTCAAATTGCTTCATATGAGAGCTCAATTCAAACGGAGAAAGCGGAGATTCCAGCGAAAAGGAGACGAAGGGAATGAAATTATCTCTGAATATTGAGACGCACGCTTGGTCAGCCAATTCTTTGTCCTGACAAGTATCAGGTACCAGCGGAATTAGCCTAATGTAAAATTAAGCCCGATCAAGCACGGCCTCGAAACATTCCCATGTCTCAATCCTTGTGAGAGGAGAGATGGATGAGTGATACTGCTGGAACGGAGCCAGAAATTAGCAGATGTGCTCCTTGAATTCATGAGAAACCAGTGATGTGGGCTATGACACACATGCTCATACTTGCACTATTATACCCCCTTGTATTCTCTTCCAGATCTAATTAATCACTTGATTATTTAAGCCATTTTCATTGGCTGGCATGCGCATGGGACAACAATTGGCAAGAATAAATTTGGCCTATATGATGTTGGTTTTGGCAACAAGCAAAAAGCAAAGCCAGGAAATGCAGATGGCGACCCTTCGTTCTTTTCCTCTTTCTTTCAGTCCCTTCATCTCCTCTTCTGTTGCCTTTTTGCTCTCCCTCAGACACATCATTAGACTATAGGCGAACGCTATTCTTCTCTACTTTTGTCTCCTCAGATTCAACTAACTGGCATGATTTAGGAATTATGGAATTAGGGCAGCACTCCCGTCGCTATTAATGAGCAACGGTATGATGAAAGAGCTTGATCCTGAACGTGCCATCTGTACTCGTTACACATTCAATCTCCACTTTCTATTCTTTCTCTTCCCCACATCCATTGTCGAACGCACACGCACTATTACCTGAGTTGTAATAACAGAGGAAATACTAATTCTTGACCTCTTCAAGCACTGCTGGATGTGGGGTGAAATGGTGAAATTGCACAGCAGGAAAGTTAACTGTGAACCGCACACCCTTGCATAGACACGCATGCACAAACACACTCACAGCAGTCCAGATGGGCCGTGTGTTATTGCTGAATAATGCATGCTATGTAGACCCTATAAAAGATACATGGGGCTGAGAAAGCTAGGCATCATTCAGGAACTATGGGCCGTTTGGTGAGGGCAGCTTCAGAGCACCCCTTGTGCAAATTTTTTGGAATGTCCAGCTTTGCAGGTGTATGTGACCCAACTGGGGAGCAAAAAAAATATTTAGCTGCAGATAGAGATGGAGAAAAAAATAGAAACACTTGCCTTTTTAGACATTGTCAGCTGATATGTTGGCTGGCACTCAGCCCAGTGTCTTTGTAGTCACCTTGAGAGAGGCTTTTTGTGGTTTAAAACCATTATAAAAAAAACTTGTGGAAACTGCACAGCACACTCAATGCTAGAGGCTCACATTTCAGAGCATCGCTCAGAAAACAATATGAAAAACATCCAGCAGTTCTTTCTTCATGTAAAATACCCAGAGGAGGGGGCTGGGGGGGGGGGGGTGAGAGGGGAGGTCCGGGTTAAGGGTAAATGCTGCACTCATGTGGGGAAAATGAGCAGCGCCTCTTTCTCTCTCTCTCTCTCTCTCTCTCTCTCTCTCTCGCTCTCTCTCTCTCTGGAGTCATATTACAGGACATGCGCACCGTCATATGCTGCGTTCAAGTGCTCTCTGAAAGCTCCTCCAGCTGTAAAGTGCACATTGAAATACATCTGGTCAGACAAAATGGATCGGTTAAAAGTAAATAAAGAAGCTAAACTTAGCTGTTTTTCAAGTGGGGCCAAATGAGTGTATGCTGTCTTAGGGTGTCCTGTCAAATATATCTTCTCCAAAGTGCCTTTAATATGTTTTGTATTTAAAATTTGAATCAACAACGTCAGTATTGCGTTCTGGTGATTTTCATACATCTAGTTTTACCGTTTCTGCATCAATTTATGGTGGAAATGTCTTTATCTTAAAAAAACCCTCATGTTTCTGCCACTAGGCCACAATTCAAAATATTTTGGAATATCATGCATAGTATCCCAATTATTTTAATCCATTTTACTCTAGTTTACCAATAAAATAATCCCAGTTGAGTAATTTGGGGACAAATCCCTTGAATGCATTCCTCCTAAAATCTACACCACATTCATTAAACGGAATTTGTTACAGAATTTAATTTAAGTTTTTATGTGATTACTTTTAATTCTCTACATAGTCTCAGAATTTTTAACCCCATGTTCTACACCTCAACCTCTCAGATAAGAGAATTTATAACTGTTTAAAGTCTAACTGTCCAGGTTTAGAGCAAATGGGCACTGTGCATTTACTGCACACAGTTCTTAGTCAGGAAGCTTTAAAAACCCACCTGTGAAGATGATATTTGTTTAACTTGTTACTCCGTTTCTAATGTTTTATTATTGCCCTTTTTTCCGTTTCACTGTCTTTACTATTATTTTTTATGTTTATGTTTTATTGTTGCTTTCTCATGCTTTATATATGTTGTCCTGTACTGTATTGTACTACACTACTGTACTATACTATACTATACTATACTATACTATACTATACTAGACTAGGCTATAATATGCTATGCTATATGCTTTACTATAATGTATGGTGTTGTAGCATGCCTCAGAATTATACTTAAGTACAGTGAGTTGTTTGAGAAAATAAAATTGATCATTTTCTACCAATGCAGATGGGAAGCAGGGAACTCTAAAGCAATAGGTATGTTTTTATTAAAATCAGTCACTAATTTGAATGAATGACATAGCACTCCAAATTGAATCATAAGTTGTTGTTTTTTTCTATTCATATTACAGTATTTTATACATTATTTATACATTGTTCCTTTTGTACTTTTGCTAGACTAACGCACCCGTGCGATTATTAAAACGTGTGAAACGCGTGTTTTCGCCGAGTAGCGGCATTTCTGACAGCACTTAAAGGCACCAACCGACACACTTTCAGTCAGACGGCGGAACCAGTGAAGGAATCCAGGAGTTCCTAGTGCCAAGTTCACATACCGTGAAGAAGGAGGAGTTCCGAGGGCATTTTAAAAAAAAAAAAAACAAGGAAGGTTTACCTGTAAGTATTGACTCCCTTGACAAATATCTCTCTACCTTTGTCTCTCCTCACAGTTGTTTCAGCGCCAGCGCTGGGTAGTTGTCAGGAAAGCGGAACTGGCTAACTAGCTAGCTAGCAGCAGCACTTTAGTTAACGAGTTGCTCTCCGGATCTCAACTTGTTTACGAGACTTTAAACACATCGGCAACTTTTCAGACAATGTAAGACAACTTTAATATGCTCTGGCGCACTACTTGATGCTGTTATCTGTCTCTTTTAAACTATTTAAGTGAGTTTTAAAGTGTTGTTTTGGGACTTTGCGGCACTAACGGCAGTGTCCTGGGTGTGGGACTTTCTGATGCTTTTGGTTCGTGTTACTCAGTCAGGCTAACGTCACCTGTTGTCACATGGTTTCTCAGAACTTTACTCTGTCCCTCTGCCTAATAGATAATCATGGTTAAGTGTGTGGCATTGCTATTTATACGTAACTACGAAAATGATTAACCATCTGGCGTATTTTCTCCCCAGTCCTCAGCAATGATTATCAGCTGTCGTGAAAACCCTTTAAAATACAAGGTCATAGTTTAGGTTTTCTCTCTTCATACAGCATGATGTCACTGGTGTTTGTTTTTCTACACACAGGGCCAGTAGTATCAAACAGTCTGCCCAAAAACATTTTGTATTCCACTCTTAACCCAAATAAATTCTGAAAACAGGCTGTAAGGGGAAAACTTGTAAACAAAGACTCTGGGTGTATGGGAGATCAAGAAGAAGGATATGAAGTAAACTTGAATAGAAAAAGATGTCATTGTGTTTGCAGTCAGAGCTGGAGGAACAGGTTTGGGTAGAAGAACAAGAAATATGCTTCCCTGTAGGAGTTTGGTGTTAAGCACTTGCTGTTGGTGCTGTGAAGAAACTGCAACATGAATGGGTATGTCCTTAAGGCTCGATAAATTATTCCTCTTGTGGCTGCGAACAGAGCTGCAATGATTAGTCGATTAGCTGTCAGCTATTGCATGTATTAATTAAAGTATGGATTATTTTATTCCAGCTTTTTAAATGCAAATATTTTCTAATTTCTTTGCTCCTCTAAAATCAAGCTGAGTATCTTTGGGTTTATACAAAACAGGACATTTGAGTGCGTCATCTTGGGCTTTGGTAAACGCTGATCAGCATTGTCTGTGTAGATTCTTAGTCATGCAGTTAATTGTAAGTGCTTCAATAGAAGAGAACTGTACTTCTCTTTTTATTCCTCGAAAAAGTTTCACCACTCATCCAAGAGGCTTCCTCAGAAGTCCAGCTGTCTTCTAGTGAGGCACCTAGGAACAATCAGCATTTAAAAAAATATTTTCTTGCATGTTTTAGACCAAGCAACTTATAACTTGATAAAAAAAAAAAATCCACAGATCACAAGTTGCAGCCTGGCTATGAGCCCATGTTGTGTGGTATCATTTTTTTTTTTATTGTTGTGGAGTTAAAACAGAGCTCAGTTAGGTTAAATTTCACAAAGGACCAAATGTAACATCCAAATCTAGCATCTACTGCACATATGTGGCTTAAATCTGTACTTCTCTCCGCAAAGACACAGGAGTAAATCATTTTTCTGCTACTCAGTGGACTGCTTTACTGACACATATAATTGATATTTCAGTGCTGACATGTTCATGTTCTCTTCTTGTAGCTTTCAAAGCAGTGTAATATGTGTGAATGAGTGTTATAGTTGTAAAACTTGCATCAGTATCTTGCCAAATCTAATAATCGGTTAGAAAAAGCAGTCAAGCCTGTGTGAACCAAGTGCACTCTTGTCCAAAAAAAAGAAAAAATGCAGAGTCAACAACATCAAATCCTCTGAGCTGTCTGCCAAGTATCCATTTTCCTCGTGTTTTTTTTCCCCAGGATGTTGAGTTGCTGCAGGTTTGAAAGGGAACTTGAAGTTCAGGGATTATTTGCAAAACAGGAACATGTTACTTGAACTTTAAAGGAAAAAGGAGGTGACAGGAGAGGAAAAAGAAGAAAAGGGAATAAGGCGGTGTGCTTCCTGAATGTTGGGATATAAAAGTTAGAACATAAACAGAGTGCTGTGTTTATCGCTCTGTGCCCTTGATGGTGCGGCCTTTCTGCATCACAGAAAACAAACTTAATTCTTTGCTTATGATGAGTTTGATCTCATTTTACCTTGTGAGCCGGAGCGTTTCTGAGGCAGCCATTACACCAGTCATTTCAGTGTGTTTTGTGATGCTGGGCTGCTTGAAGGTCACTTGATGCACATATTTAGCTTGGAATGGATTTGTGACTGTGAAACTGTTGTGGAAGGTCAGAACTGTGAATTTAACCCACATCGGCAAATGAATTGCATTAGAAAAACACAACAAAACCACATTTATTACTCAAGGTTTTATACTTGAGCTTCTAAATTGAGCATTGGAGCGTTTGCAGCAACATATATCCTGTTATTCAGAGCTAATAAACCTAAGAGTTTAATTATAACCTGCTTTAATCTACTGTGCTTTGTCTGAACTTTAGTGTAGTCAGTTAATCTTTGGAAAAAACAAATTGAGAGAACAGAAAAATGCTAATTTGCACAACGAGTGGCCCTCAGTGGCCAGCCGTCACCAACTGTTCCTGCTGCTGTTCACAGCTTCGTGCTGACGCATCCTCGCGCCTGCCCTGATGTTCTGCCTATTGTGCAAGATCATGAAATCTGAGTGTAGATCTTAATGCAGAGCCACCACCGAGCTGCCTGACGTGGCCTCGGTACGTCCTGATGTTATCGTCTGTGGCAGATAATCACATGTAAAAGTGGTTGTACTAAAACGGTTTTGTCTTTGACATTGACCTTTAGCATTAATAATTTTGTAGTGATTGAGTAACTCACAGTGGGACTCCTTAAGCCTTTAACAGTGAGGGGCCGAAGGTGGGCTTAATTTCCATTTTAATGCACTGTACCCATTTTATTATTTTTTTAATAGATGACAGCAGCGTGTAGGTAAATCCTTCACCATGCTCTTGGTCAATTAATCATCTGTCTTCTAAGACAGCCCCTATATGCTGTCTATAAAGATACTAGTGAGCATATAGTCTCTTATCTTCTAGTCATCTAATTGGATTTCATGCCAAATTCTCATCATGTTATTATAATTGATTATTAAAAATGTTTTGATATATATTCATAAATATTTAAGCAGCTTGTTTTGATATTTTTTTCTATTGAAAGTAATTTTAACACGAGATTTATAAACTCTGTTGGTAATATGACTATAGAATCAGGTCATATGTTAGTGATGGTATCATTTTTGTATTCATCACAGAGGCCTGCTGTATGGGAAACGAAAGTCAGATGTCACCTTTTTTACATTTTGATATACTCTATTACTGAAATGTAGGGATATTTTTGGGATAAGGAAGATTTTTTTTTTTTTTTAGTGTCCTTATTCTGTAATCGAAGACGGCAATATAATGAGAATTTTAAGGCAATTCCTGGCTAAAATGGGTACAAAACTAAAGACAATTCATACAAAGGCATTCTCCATGCAGGTAAAGCTGTCAGGACATTTTAAAACACATTGTGTAAAAGTGTAATGTCTAAAGTGCTGTGTGTGGCAGCAGGAAAGGTGGATATGCTTAACTAAATTGCACATAAAGTTACTGTAAACTGTCCACTCAGCTAATCTCCAACGATGTGTCAGTGAGTATTTGTGTGCGACTGTGGTTGTGAGAGTTGAGAGTCCGGGCATGTCCAACGGTTTTACAGTCTGTGGAGGGGGGGAAGGCTGTTTATCAGTGTTGTTGTATGTGTGTGGACTGTCCAGTATCGCCTGCCTGAGGGGAGGAACTGGAAGAGGTGGTGGGTGGAGTGGAAAAGACAATAAGTGGAGCCATCCACTGTTTACATTACTCAGTTTAAATAGTCAAATAGGGTCATAAATGTACGTCACTTAAATGCCCTTTCAAACCAGGAAAATCAAACCTGATAAAATCAAGATATAACTGTCTAGATAGATAGATGGAATAAACCTTTATTGATCCTGCAGCGGGGAAATTTATCTGTCAATAATCTTATAGCACTTCGTTTTTAGCATTTCTCTCTCCTAAGTTGCTTTTTATACCGTCACCACCCACATAAGTTTCTTTTATTTAAGTATTTCTAAAACCACATTTTAACTTAGCATTTTATTGATCTGCAACTGTAAGTCTAGTCATTTTCATTATAATTTTAATTTTGCAGACAACCTCAGCAGTGTTTTAGTGTATTTCTGCCAGTTGCTGGCATCCACTCATGACTCTGATTTCCCTATCACAGCCTCCACATCTCTGTTTCCTCATTGTTAGCGTGCGTGGTTCTACTCACCACACTGCAGCTAAGCCTGGCACACTTTAAAGTGAACGCGCTGTATGTGTTCGGACTTCTGAAGCTCCTTCAGGGGCAGGAAAAGAGCCTGATTTGTTTAATTTTTGCATCTTCTTGTTCCCTTTCTCCATATGAGTGACATGCACATACTAAACTATACACAGAACTGAGCTTTTTGTTGGGATACGAGACATTAGGACTTAACAACCCCTACCCTTGCAACTTCCTACAACCTTTGCAACTCTATAAAGTTTTAATTGAAGGTTCTGCCTTGTGTTTCCACTGTGTTTTATAAACTAAATAGCTGACACCAGATAAACGTAATGTTCATTTACTGTTTCAAATTGTGTGGCGGAGTGCCACTCAGTTGAGACTAAACATAGATTCAAGTTAGAGAATTTTATCAAATTAGAGTCAGCAATTTTATGGTTATCTGTCAATATGAAAAAAAAACATTTTGGAGTCTACTTGCTTATTTAGTCTAATCAGCAGGGGGGGGGAATATTTTATTATTACATAAGTTGGTGAAGAAAGCATTCCCTTTTAATAGCTGTAACCAAGATGTTTACTACTCTTATTTGCTTATTCTCTTTAACCTCCAGGCAATCTGTTGGCAGATTAGGGCTGGACCCAAATATCCAAATAAAACCAATGCTAAAGTGCATTTTACAACACATTGGAAATGTTGGTCAGCTGCTAAATATTGAACTTACTACATATAATGCTGTCTGTCCTTAAATCGCTAAACTCAAGGGATTGTTCCCGAAATGCTTCCATGGAAATATAAATATTGACTGTATGTTTTTTATTTTTATTTTTTTACTCATATCATTATGGGTGTCAATCTTGAAAAATCCTTTGGGGATATAAAAATTGTCATCAGAACATTTTCTCTTGCTCAGATAGTTAATTGTAATGGTGCAAGTGATCCCTATGAATCTCCACTCATTGTTCAGCATGGATGTCAACAGCGAAATACTATTTTACTGCCACCATTACATTTCCAAGTCCCTAGAAGGGCACCTGCTCTCCTCATCAATATACTATTTTTCAATTTTAAAGTGAGATCTGGAACCCAAAGTTTATTCCACCTCTCCACTAAGTTTCATTAAATTTGTCTCCGTAGGTTTAGTGTAATCCTGCTTACAGACAACAAACTGCACACTAAGCATATCTCCACCTTGGCAAGAAATAGCCTCCCTAAATTTCAGTGCACACTTGTGGCACAAGCCAGTTCACATTAAGGAGACTTGGGATGTTTAAAGCAGTAACTAACTGTTGTGGCAGTGAACTGTTGCATCTAAAATTAATTATTTCTTTTGAAAATCTACATGTTGCTACATTCCCTCTCCAAGATGCTTCATATCACTCTTTAAATCAGCAGTGTTTGCCATTATGCCCTTGCTCTTGTATAGCCATAGAGAGTATTTTAATATTTATAGCTTCATTGATACCTGATGTGGTGCTGTTTAGTGACCTTTTGAACTCTGCCCGTCTTCAGGCCGCAGAAAATTGAGCTCGGTGCCACGGGAGGAGCCTCCAAACAGGACAGCAGCAACATGGACGACATGACAGTGGAACAGATGACGATGAGGGCCAACCAAGTGACCGATGAGGTACTGAGTCACACAAACAATGCATACACACACACACTTTCTGTTTTTCCATTCTGTCATTGTGTATTTCTCTCTGACCAAGTAGGAAACTTCCTCAAAGTGAAACTCGACCCAAACTGTGAAAGCTATGCTATCAGCGTCAGTGTTTGGAACTTACTCAGCGTAGAAATTGAGAGCAGAGATGCAGCTAGCGCTGCAGGAATGATTTTGAGAAGTTTCTACAGATATTTAATTGATAGTGTTTGAGTGCATTTTGGCACTAGATGGTACACATCCAATCAATTATTCCTAATCTTGTAAAGTTTCTGACATTTGTAGGAATTGAGAAAATGAGAAATTGCACACCCCAAGCATAAAGTCTTTCTTTTTTTTTTCCTTTCGACTAATAAAATCTATTGTAGATTGAAGATGTGAACTTGTAGCAGACATCTTGCAGAAGGGATGGGTATTTCATCCCAAAAAAGAAGCTTTTCAGTGAAGTGTCACTTTAATCCACTACAGAAAGACTAATGCACAAATTCTAATCATCTACAAACAAGCTGTCACAATCATTCATTTATCTCTAATGCAACAGCAGTTGTTTTAGTTAAAACTAAGAATATGAAGTGTGAAAAAAGCATTTTTGTCATATACACGCAGGAGGACTTGAGGCAGGAGGAAATGGATAACCTTCCTGTGTCTAAATGTTAGAACAGTCCACTAACCAGCACCTATGAAGTTCCCCAATTGACACATCTCAGTTGTTGAATCTTAAACAAACAAAACAGAAGTCAAGCTAAAATGTAATTGCCTTGATGTCGCGTCATGCCAGCAATGATCATCTCATTTAACTGTCGTGAAAAAAGCAAATTATATTTAGTATACATAAGATAAATAAGATAATCAAGTCCAAAATATAAAAACTCAAGTGTAAAACATTTGAAAAGCTTTAACAGTGCAGATAATCAGTTATTTATATTTGTAGTTGTATAAATTACAACTATATATAGTATACTATATTATAGAAGTATAACAGTTATGTTTAAAATACAATATTTTTACCATTATAAAATAATGAATTTAGGTGTAACCATGCTGACAAAGGCAACTTTGGCTCAACAGAAAATCAGTAGGAGAAAAAATAATCTGGGGTTTGCTGTATTGTAGCACTGAAAGGGCATGGAGGGGGTAATGAGAGTCCTTGCTTTCAGAGTTTATTATTAAGCTGGGCATTAATAGGAAATGTGTGAGGCTTTCCGCCTAATTTAGTCTGATAGCTCCCTTACCCCTCCGCGGTTTTGACAGTTTGAATGTTGTCAGCTATATCTAAGTGTTTTATTATCAGGGAGATAATTGTTTAATCAGCACTCCAGGGCATCATAAGATCAGCCATCTGATTCAAATGGAGGCAAATTAACTTACTCTGGCTGGGCTTGGAGCTGCGTACTTCACCTTCATGTAATTCAGACTGTACTAATTGTCTGTGGAGTTTTTTTTCATCTCTTTTTGTCTACACTCTCATTTCTATTTTTTGTTCTCTCTGTGTGTTTTCTGACTTAATCTGCAAATTTTCCTTCTATCTTCTTCCTTCTACTGCTGCGTGGTTGACTTAGGAGACCATAGAAAGGACGGGGCATGGGATGCTCCTTCTGCTAATACAGCGTACTGCTCTGGCTTTGGGTAACCACTCATACTTGAAACACGGTCATGTCGTGGCTGGCAATATATCAGGACAATATCAGAATTTTTTTTTCAGGAAAGAAAAAAAACGCTATTTATAAGAGTAAAAACAATTTGGTTATGGTGTCAAACTTATTTAAATTTATAATTTGTGTGATACTTTCAAGTAATCCTGGTATATTGCAGCCAGTTAAGGTCCATAATGCTTTTTTTTTGGTGATGGAATAATTTGAATTTTATGTTAGAAAGCTTTCCATGTAGCTTGTTGGAACCTGCATGCACCTCACCTAACTGCTCTCCCATTTAAGCCGTCCCAAACACACGATAAAAATATCTCACAATTGTCTGTATCTCAAAGAATTGTCACAGCACACCAATCTGGAAGGTTTGGCTAAGACCGCCATTTCAGGCTTAATTAGCCAAGTTCAAGGATTTTCGGAGACATAATGTAATGTTTATCCACCCAAGCGATGTTCTGGCTAAGCCAACAGAAACCTGGCTGAGATCGACGCATCCCTCTCGCCAATTCCGTGTTTGTCTGTTTCTCAACTCGCTGATTAATGTATTCGGAGCAAACATAACACACAGAGTGAGAGGGAATGAGGAATCTGGTCCACACTCTCTCTTGTTAACAGTTCATTAGTGACGGTAACAATGGAGTCGTGCCCTGAGCTGCTTCCGTGCTTCACTCCTCTCGCGTGCACTCCTCTCTACAGCGTTTGCTATTAATAGAGACACATTAGGCGTTACTCACCTGAACTGACTGCATTCCAGTCTGTCAACGCTTTGTCTCTGTGCGGACATTTGAGTTTTTGTTTGTCGTCATTTTAGACTACCAAACTTTACTCCTCTCACCAGATGAAGGACAGTTAAGATTGGACTTCTTGAGTATGTAGCTTGTTGAAAAAGTCGCCTCATGGCTGTCAAACACTGTTGATTTTAGAGCCGTCAAGGAGCGAAACAATTGATTTTTTTTAAGTTATCCTAAAAATATTCATTTTCTAGCTCAGAAGACAAACATAAAACAAATCCTAGTAACAGACAGAATGGATCTAGGAAATATTTGTCTCTTTTTTTTCTTTAAAATAGCACCAAATAGATATCAGAAGAATAGTTCATAACTTGTATTTTCTATTGATAGACAAAGCAATGATTTATTTTAGCCTTACTGCTGGAGTTGAACATTATTTTTTTTTCTAGAATGTAAAGGAGCTGTTAATGAAACTGCGACAGGAAGGAAAAATACTGACAAAGAAAATATTAAATTATTGCTCTCTCCTAAATTCACCTGGAAGTGACAGTTGTTTAGTATGCAGTGTATATACTGTAGAGAATTAACATCTATGAATTGAGGCCGTGTTGAATTAAAAAGTTTTATGTAAGTGCATGGCATTGCTTCTGGCTATTTTTGCTGTTTCAGTTGGGCTTTTATTATAGTAGATGAGATGCTTGGATTCAGAAATATAACTTCCCAATCAGATAATTGAGTAGTGATGTGTTTTTTTTATTATTATTATTTATTGTTATTGTTGCTTAAATCTGGAAATGCAGCATATAGTCAGATCCACAACTATTTAGACAATGTCAGTTTGTAATTTTGCCTCTGTGTCTTAACACAAGCGTTTTAATAAAAAGCAATCAAGATGTGACTGATGTGCAGACTTTGAGCTTTAATTTGAGGGGATTGACAAAAGTATCGCAATAATCGTTTAGGAATTACAGATGTTTTTTTTTTATGTAGTCTCACCATTTTCACAGGCTTTAAAGCACGTGTGCAATTGACTGAGCAGTTTTATGTCCATCTGCGGCCCTCGTTAATTCGTGAGAAATTAAAGAGAAAAGACTTGGAGCGGATTCTAAATGTTTTTTCTAAAGTTTCATTTGGTAGCAGTTCATGGCAACTCTCAATGAGCAGTCCAAAGAGACGTTTGTGGAAGTGAGGGAGCACAGTAGGCAGAAAAATAGAAGCAGATTGGTCAGAGTGGCGGCAACACCAAAATGTCTGGAAGACCACAAAAGACAACCAAAGTGGACGGTCGCAGAATTCTTCTCTTGGTGTAGAAAAACTCCTTCACAGCGTTTAGCCAAGTCGATACGACTCTTGTGAGGAAGTCTTCTATCTGTGTATTTACATGTGTGAAGAAATCATGTATTGATGATGTGACATCTGATATCAGGATAAATTGTGAAGTGAACGGAGCTAAATTTTATGCTCAGATTCTATCAAATACTGCAAAACTGATATGAAGATGTATGAAGATGAGCTTCTTAAGATAAAGAAATTGAATGTTCTTAATAGCCGAGCCAGGCACCTGATCTCGACCCAACTGAGCTGCTTTTCTCTTTTATTGAAGACAAATCTGAGGGCAGAAAGAGTTTAGTGTAGGCGGCAGGAAAGGCCTGGCTGAGCTTGTAAAGAAAGGAAACTCGGCATGTTTTGATGTCCACAGGTTCCAGACTTCAGGCAGACGTTGACTGCAAAGCTTTTACATCAGAAGAGTGTTAAAAATAATTCCTGTACTTGTCCATTTACATTTGTAGCTACGAAAATGGACAGACTATATAAAAATGGGTGAAATTCCCTAATGTTTAATGTCATATTTTTGTTAAAGATCAGTGTACTACGTCCGCATGGCATCTGCAACTTAAATTCTTAATTGCAAATCCATTGTGTTGATGTACTGTGGCAAAATTGCACTAATTGTATTGCTGTCAAAATATTTATGAACCAGACGGTCGAGGTAATTGTTTTACCTTTAAAATGGAAGACGATGCGTCAGATTGGTTTTTGATTATTGTTGTTTTTAGCTTACCTTTACAGTAGCTTGTTTTTCTGACAAACATTTCAAAGGCAAAGCAAAAGATACATAATTAATACATATTGAGATGCCACCAGTTTAACAAAAAAAGACAAATTGATTATTCAAACTGTTGCAGATTAAGATTTTGTCAAAGTGCTAATTAGATTAGTAACACTTGGTTTCTGCTCTACGTGTGTGGTAATTATCTGTCTTTATTTTGTGTATCTCGCTTTATATATATCTATATAATGTAAAAATTAATTTGAGGGATCAGTCTTGGGTAAGAATCTAATTATTACATACAGAAAATCATCAGAAAATCTTCTGGGATTTTTTTTTTTTGTGTGTGTGGTTAGAAGTATTTCGTTATTTTCTGATATTTTATTATTTAAAGATTAAGTGATCAACAGGTCGACATTCACGTCCAGAAACACTTATGTAACCAAGATCTGAATTTTAAAACTATAAGCCCAGATGATCTACTGTCAGTAATCATAATGTTCATCTTCTGCTGCTGGAAATCAAATCACACAATTTACGTTGGTAACTTAAAGCTTTCATAGATTTATTGGCATCTGCTTTCATATATTAATGTTGTTGCTTCCTGCATGGTTTTTTTTTCTTATCACAGACATCTTTCCAATTTCCTTGTTATTAATCTTATCTTGTTCTTTCTCTTACTGCCTTTTAATTCTCTTCTGTTTTCTATCTGTGTCTTAAGGCTACGTTCATAATCATCAGCTGATTTGTTTGAATTAACTGGCCAATCAGTTTCCACTGTGAGCAATCTCAGCTTGGTCAACTACTGGAAAAAGGTTTCTACAAACAGACACTATAAAACACGACAAAAAGCAGAGAAATCTTTCCTTTTGCTTCACTCACGTGTTTAAAATCTATAATCTCCTATTGGAATTCAAGTTAAGTAAGTGCTGTCCTAACACTAAATGCGTGCGTCCATTTTCATTTTATTTGCAAGATTTTATGAAGTTCCATTCAGGAGATTTAGAAACCAATCAAGCCAGACATAAAAATGCATCAACCCTGCTGGCTAAAGAAAGATCTGAGGTGTGACTGCACTCCCAAACAGTTTTTGTCTCCATGTTTAAATCTTTTCACATTCTCTCTGTGCAGACTGCTTTTAGCTAATAATCTTCTTCACTTCTCATTATTCTCTAATGCCTCCCATGTTTTGTTATCTTTCTCCCATAGTCACTGGAAAGCACGCGGAGGATGCTACAGCTGGCACAAGAGGTGAGATTTTGACCATTTTGCCCTTGCGGACAAAAAAAATTATATTCAGTGAAGCCTTGTTTTAATGGCAGAATGTGTGTCAGAAAATTTCCAATTAATGAATAATGATTTCAATAAAATATACAGTTTTGTAAGTAGTTTTTGATTGCTTGAACTCAGAATGGAGACTATTTTGCATAAATGGCGCAGACTTAAAAATTGAAAAGGCTTTGTTCTCCATTTAAACAGCATGTTAGGGCAGAAAAAACATCAGGTTTTTTTTGACAATAAGGTCACCGCACTATGAGGAAAAAGGTTGTTTCAGCTATTGTTACGCTTCAAATTTTGGAACAAAACCAGTGTCCTAATTTATTCTGAAATGAATCCAAAGCTAATTATTTCCGTCTCTTTCAATACATGAATTCATCTGTAATGTCGTGTTCTGAATTTGTGAAATGGTTTTGTGTTTTCAGAGCAAAGAGACTGGCGTGAACACCATGGTGATGCTGGACCAACAAGGAGGTACATACGCAGCATAAACTCAGCATTTTTTTCAAATCTCACATCTTTTTTAATTGCTTAATTTGTTGAAAGTTTTTGTGGCATTTTTAGGACAGTTCCAAATGCCAAGGATTAATTTAATTGTATTATATTTTTTAAGTTTTTCATTCTTCTTGAAAGGAAGATTTGACTGGAGCTAAAATCAGCCATATGTCATTTTTTTTTAGAATAGTGATTTTTTTTTTTAAGCTTTTTTGCATCTCTAAATAATTCTTGTGATGATTTAAGGAGACGGATATCCTCAAGTGTTTCTTTTTTCCTTTACTTGTGGCATCTACAATCATACAGGGAAATTCTCAAGGATGTGTGAGGGGAAAACTCCTAGAACAAATATGTTCAAAGATGTCTCAGGATGTTAATTATTTTCTAAAATTGACTTGAATTAGTTTGTGCTGCAGGCCCTTAATAACAGTGCAGCGTAATAACAAAACGGAAGATGCTAATAAAGTTGTTTTCCAGCATCACAGACAGAGAAAATTAACTCATGGTGGCACTCAAAGTGAAAAAGCGTCAGTATTGGCCAGAATAACCATAGAATACTTTGGAAGAAGTTATATGTGGTATGTGCAATTTATTTTTAGTGCTTTTAAGTTAAGTTGTGTAACTTCTGTCCAAGGCATGGTTCCCTGTTTAAAAATGTGCATTTGTAATTATTTGTTGCACTACCTACCGTATGGTTTTTTTTTCTTAACTACATCCCAATTTTTTTGATGCTGCAATGACCCAGTTATTGACCCAATTTAAGAATCCCAGTGGGATCATTAAGTGTAATTTAATCTGTTCTAAAAATGAATGGATAAAGAGGATAAACAAAGCAAAACAGTAAGTCTCCTTTCTAGCAGATCAGACTGTATTAAGAGCAGAATCTGACATGGTGTGTTGTGAATGTGTGGGTTGTAGAGCAGCTGAGGCGTGTGGAGGACGGCATGGACCAGATCAACCAGGACATGAAACTGGCTGAGAAAAACCTGACCGACCTCTCCAAGTGCTGTGGCCTCTGCGTCTGCCCCTGTGATAGGTACACCGTACACTCAGAGCCGCTGCAGGCTCCAAATCACTGTCGGCTTCTGTGCATCCAAAAATCCTGTTTATTGCCAGACGGGAGATGATATTCATGTCTAATTTTTGTGTGTTCTGCTGGCACACATTGTTGTTTATAAAACAGGTATGTGACTGGTTTTACTGTTCAGCTTCACAAATATGCAAGGAAGCTGTAAAAATATTTTGATCATTCAATATGTTTTTATGCCACAAACTTGGTTTCAAAGCAGAATGAGGTACTTTCAATTCTTGTTCCAGTAGTAACAATCTGTTACTTTTTTATGTTGTGACAGTATCAACTGACAGTGGGAACACTTCTGCAGTTGTTACTGCCATAAAACTTTCCAGGTTCAAAGCTTAGTACATAAGATGAACATTTGTGCTACAAAATATCGGGTTCATTATAAAAAAAATAGTCAAAACACAGACTAGTTTCAGGTGAAACAACTCTCATGGAGCATTGAAGCTTGAAATTATCATATAGTGTTAATAATAACAGTACTAAAATGATTTAAAGGGTTGTTTGTGCTCATAACTAAAAATACAACACTATGGTGCTCTGCTTTATTCGCAACTACAACAGCAGATCTTTTTAAATTCTTTATTGCCCTGTTTTCTATCTCTGCATGGCTCTTTTTCCATCCAACAGCAGCCAGTGCTCATGAATATTGTGGATAGTGACCTACCATAAAGCTGATGTCATTAAAATTGGCCTAAACATAAATCTGTGTGACTGCAGCATTATCCAGGACAGTCTTGGGCTCCTGTATAGAGTAATATGAAGGATATCATTCAAAATGGGACTATAGGACTGCAATAAACCTACTATTTTCATGGGGTTGAACACCATGAAGCTGAGATGATCAATCAATGATTTCACATAAACAAAACTGCAGCCATTTCTCTAGCATGGCTGGAATAGCTGTGCATAACACAGAGAAAAAAAAAATCTAAATTTGCATGTCAAATATGCATTTCATACAAAAAAAAATAAATGCTGATTTAGTGCGTTGCCAGTTGCTTATGAGCAGGTAGGAAATGCGTCGCTGTTCTTAACATAAATGGGTGCACCTATCTGTGCTCTTGAAACTCTGTCAAGCCACATCATTATGCAGTGTCATTTTCTTTGAATACTGAGATCATACTTTGTTCTAAATGTACAAAAAAATCTTCCCAAAATGCTTTCACTTTGGAGAAGAAGATTCTTTGACTATGACGCAATAAGGTAGGGAATCTTTTTCACTTCATTGCTGTTGATGGCCGTCGGTGATTGTACTTAAAGCTCACATTTGTCCTCATAAACCGGTTGCGAAGGCTTTTATTTCGAGCCAAATCTGTTACCGTAATTGTAGTTTTTAATTTGCGTTTATTTGTAGTTTTATTAAACACCGATGGATTTCCTCATTTGTTCTGACGTTCTGTTTTTCCATCCAGGGTGACTTCAATTGAGCATGACTCAAAATACAAGCGTACCTGGGGTATTGGAGGAGGCGAGAGTGAAGTTGACGGCAGTGGTGCGAAAGTCGTCTCAACGCAGCCCTCAGGCGTTCGCAACGGCCAGGCTGCCCAGGCAAGCGCTGCAGCCCCATCAGGCCCCTACATCAAAAGGTGTGATCCTGCTCATTTTGGAATTTTGATCTTGAGATTTTTTTTTTTCCTTTTCAAAATTATTTTCAAGGTGTTTTTTTTTTGTTGTTGTTGTTGTTTTTTTTATTAGATGGGTACAATGTAGAGGCAGACAGGAAAGTAGGGAGAAGCTATGAGGAAGACATGCAGTAAAGGGCCGTGAGCGGGAATGGAACTCATGGTCATTTAGAAGTGGCTTGTTGTCTCCCGTCCTCCTAGTCCATGAATATAAATGTACTGTGTCTGTGGTGCAGGATAACAAATGATGCACGTGAGGATGAAATGGAGGAGAATCTGGATGCAGTCGGCGGCATCATTGGCAACCTGAAATCTATGGCTTTGGACATGGGCAACGAGATCGACACGCAGAACAAACAAATCGACCGCATCACTGAAAAGGTAACGGTCTGAAGTTATTGTGTTCTTTCAGTGTGAACTGTTGTTAGTTTTGTTCGTCACATAAACTTAATGATTTTTTTTTTCCTGTACTTTATAAGAATAGTTAGTTGCTCTTAAAGTATCTTTGTTTTGTGTCTCTATTATGTCTTGGATCATGGCTAGATAACATTAGTTGTTGTTGGTATCGGTAAAAGCCCTGTAGCTAAATGTGTCACTGCATGTGAACATACATGCTCACAGCGCACTAAAATGTTCTTGCCTGTGATACTCATAGACTGTATATAAAGATGGACGTAGCATCTGGCTCCAGAATTGAAGCCCACCCGGAAGTGTCAAAAACTTGCAATATCACGCCGTCCGCTAGGGTTGGCTCCAAAAAGCTTTTGCTCCATAGACCCCAATTCATTTTTGGAAAAAATAAAATTTGATAGACTGATTTTCTACAGCTCAGGATTTTTTCCCGTTAGTTTTCATGGTCAAAATGAGAGATCAGGTGGCCGATCTTAAAATAAATCAATACTGAATTTTAAATAAATCGTTAAAGTTGGCGGAGCCAGGGGGCGTGGCTATACTTGATGGACAGCAACAGAAGCCTCTGCGGTAAAATGTGGGTGGGATAAGAGAGTCCTCAGCCAATCCTGCCCCTAGTTGCTCTCCGGTCCAGCCTGTTTGATGACGCTTTTTACGTCACTGGCTCCAAAAAATCCAAAATGGCGACCAGGAAGTAGCAAAATCCGGGCTTCATTTTCTCGGCGTTGAAACCAACGGGTGACGTCACGGTTAGTTTACGCCTGGTGATACTCGGAAGGAAGCAGACCACTAGCAAGAAAACATGGATGTGAACAGTGCAAAATTCAAAATGTTTGTCTTCATGGATACACACATTTCATTGTGGTTAGAAGCACAAACTCAGTTTACAAGACGACTCCATAGGGTGCCCACTTACATACTGGTTCAGAGCACGTTATGATGTTCTATAGAAGAATTTTATGCAACTTGAAATTTTCTTTATAACCAGTAATTATACCCAAGTGCATTTAATTTTAATGTACCTGCAAACCAAATTTATGTTGCATTTGTTGTCAAACTGTTGGGTGGATCCTTGAGGCTTAAAAAGAATTTAAAATATTTTTTTCAAATTTGTGTTTATACATGTATATGGAGGAGGAAAAATAGGACAAAAAATAAACTAAGTTTTTTTTTTTATTAACTTGTAAAAATGTGAATTTAAAAGTACAAAAGTTTAGACTGAAGGACAGAAATTGCCATTCGGGCTTTGCTTCTGGACAACGATATAACCAGCAATTAATTTGATGGCAGGAGTTTAAACTTGGGGAGGATTGTGATTCAGATTATAGAGATGTCGCCCATTCTTGGTTCTCACGCACTTCAATTGAATCTGAAGGAGTTTGAGAGGATAAGATCGAGATGTGCAACTTGTTCAAGACTTATCAAAGGAAAGTTAGTGCTGTAATTACTGCTGAATTTTCTAAGTACTTTTTTACATTAGAGATTTTAAAAAATTGAAATTTTATCCATTATGAATTAGATACAGCAACAGAATGTGGAAAAAACATTTCTTCATAAAACATTTGTAATGCAGATTTTTTTAGAGTTCTAATCCTGCATTGTTGACATACTTGTTTACTCGGTGGTGGTGTTATTTTTACTCCTGTCTTTGTTGGCACATGCTTTTTGAACTGCATGAAATCATTCATAGAACTGTGTGATTTTTAAAAAATATATATATATATAAAAAAGCTGCTTTGTAGCACAAAACAAAACTCCACGTTGAACCTCTTAATGTTTGTTAAATGCTACAATGAATTGCTTGATGAAAAAATGTTGTACAACTTCCCTTTTCACCTTTTCTTTTTTGTGCTTCTTTCTTTCAGGCGGACATGAACAAACTGCGCATTGATGAAGCGAACCAGAGAGCCAACAAGCTCATCAAATAGACGAGGAATCCTTCTTCTGCCACTTTTATCTATCAACCTTGAGCCTCCTTCGCTACACACACACACACACACACACACACACACACACACACACTGTATACTTGCACACATGCACAGACACACACACACACACTTTTGGACAAAGCGAAAATAAAATTCTATCAGGAAGATGTTCTGCCAGTAATGTGCCTGCCTTTATGCTACACTGAGACGTACACAGAGTCTACAAACATTTACATATTTTTAATTTGTCAGCCACCATTACCACCTTTCAACACACACAGTTATGCTGGACTGTGAGACGCAGTGTCAGAAACTGCACCATAGAGGAAGTGACTGACTCCATATTACTGCTGTTTTATACCAAATATGCACCAGGCCCGTTGCATCATATCATATGACATTCATGTTAAGGGAAGCAGCACAGATCATCTGCCGTTTGTACTTGTTTTTTCCCTCTGATTTGCCTTTCTCTTAAAGTCATGAACTATGAACTCTTGGTGTGTGTGTGTGTGTATGGATGGATGATTTCGCTGATCCATGCTGATAAAGCCTCGTTGATACACGTATGACCGAAAATCCGAATAATCTACTTTGTCCTGAAACGCATCTTGCTCAAATCCTTATAGGTCATTGTGTAATTAAGTTTATTGTATCTTTGTGTATAATTTTGGAATTATGTGCTTATTTAATTGTGCATTAAGCAGAAATGGCTTGTGAATAAAGTTGTCTGTTGGTTTTTTTAAGCACTTTGTTCCCATGTCATTTTTGCCTTTTCAGATGTAAAAGCTAATTTAAAAAAAAAAAATTAAATGTTGTGCTTTGGAGTGAGTCATGGCAGACCTTTTCATCCTGGAATTCAAAGCACCTACCCCTGAATGAAAGCAATTCAATGTTAGATTTTAACAATTTCTGACTGATTGGAAGCCACGGTCGCTTGTAACTGCTTGAATGACAATGTTGAATGGCATTAGAAACGTTATAGCAGTTGTTTGTCCTTCAAATGTGAGGAATGTTTATCATTACTGCCTCTGAAGCATTTATGTAACTAATGACGTTGAATATGGGAAACTAGCAGCGGTTGAACAACAGCTGTACATCATATTTAGTGTTTCTTCAGGTTCTTCATTCTGACCGCAGTGTTGCTGTAAATACTGAACCATACTGTAGCTGTTTATTAATGGCTTATAGTCATCCTGTTAATCTAATTTCATCCTTCTTTCCTCGTTACCTCTTGGTTAATAGAGATTTATAGCTCCCGAAAGGAGACTTAACAGCCAATGGAGAGCTTCCTACATAAGGTAATATGCGGAAAATGAATTTCCTCAAGTTTGGCAATTGTCCGTAAACGTATGAAAACAAATGTTCGGTCCCGCTGAGAAATTATTCAGAATTAGACAACGTTCAGTTGTCTAATTCTGAATAATTTCTCAGCGGTTATGTGCTGATTTAGCGTCGCTGGGTCATTGTCATTACGGCTTGTGCAGCAGTTTTGTGAAAAATGAAGCTGATTGCAGGGACCTTGGTCGCGCCTCGTAGATGATCTGTGGTTGTGTTGTAACAGCCGTTGTATCGCAGAAGGCTCCTCTCTTGCATCTGTTCTGCAAATAGTTTTCAAATCGCAGCTCCAGTGAAAAAGGATAACCTCTGATGACGGAAAGCAGCATTTGAATTAGTTTTTTGTTTTTCCTAGCTGTGGCCAGGCTGAGAAATTATTCCTGGCAGCGAGATGCACAAGTATACATGTAAATGAAAGTTGTTGAAAGGGGTAAGTGAGGATGCAGAATAAGTTCTGGCAGGTTTTGTTAAGGTCTCGCTGAGGAAAATTGGCTAACGATGAAGTAATACAGTGAACTGAAAATATCTCTGTATCTGCATCTCCCGGTTTATTTGTTTTGAAGAAAAAATATAATTTGTATGCTCTCCTGCAGGCACATACCTATTGAGTTTGTAGAGATTGAAATGAACTGTTATTCAGGGCTTTGTATTGCTATAAGTGATCAACCTCAGCCTGTAACTTGTGAGCTGAGATCTAATTAGCCTGTAGCTGCCTTACTCTCTCCAGGCTGTTTATTCATTGTTTTACCAACAGCCACTGGAATGTAAATACAACACTTTTGTCTATTTTGAATATGTTCATATGCAGCTCATCTTATCTGAAATTAGCTCATTTGATGGATGGCTGTTGAAAGTGGAAGTGCCTTTTGTTTCATGCCTGCCTCTGTTAAATTGTTTTCATTCAATAAATCTACTCTGAAATCATTTTAATGCACCTTTTTTAATGTATGAACAGTGGCAGATCTTTTTTTTTTTTTTTTTTTGGGGGGGGGATGGCATCCCCTGTGATCTGATTGGCCACCCCCAGTTTTTGTTGGGAATTTACATTACTGATAATCCGATTTCCGACGCTCCTGAACGCAACTTTTTGTTTGGATTTGAAGCATAGACTGTATATAAAGATGGACGTAGCATCTGGCTCCAAAAATGAAGCCCACCCGGAAGTGTCAAAAACTTGTAATATCACGCCGTCCGCTAGTGTTGGCTCCAAAAAGCTTTTGCTCCACAGAATCCAATTCATCACCGGAAAAAATAAAATTTGATAGACTGATTTTCTACAGCTCAGGATTTTTTTCCTGTTAGTTTTCATGGTCAAAATAAGAGATCAGGTGGCCGATCTTAAAATAAATCAATACTGAATTTTAAATAAATTGTTAAAGTTGGTGGAGCCAGGGGGCGTGGCTATACTTGATAGTCAGCAACAGAAGCCTCTGTGGTAAAATGTGGGCGGGATAAAAGAGTCTTCAGCTCTCAGTCTGGCCCGCCCATAGACTGGTCCTGCCCCTAGTTGCTCTCTGGTCCAACCTGTTTGATGACGCTTTTTACGTCACTGGCTCCAAAAAATCCAAAACGGCGACCAGGAAGTAGCAAAATCCGGGCTTCTTTTTCTCGGCGTTGAAACCAACGGGTGACGTCACGGTTAGTTCATGCCTGATTTGAAAAAGCTTTGAAGACGTTTCCTGATGCCGGAGGAGAAGACGAGCAGCTTTGTATCTTTGCGGTAAGAAGACTATGGCCATTTCTCAGTACGTAACTGTCCGTACTTGCGTTTCTCACTTGTGAAACGTCATCATCGAGACTGCATTGGACCAGACTAGTGTGCATAGAAATGAATCAGTAGATAGATGTATAACTATAACACTGCAGCTCAGTGAACAGGAGGATTTTCGAAGAGGAAGTCAGACATAGTCAGACATAGTCACACAGAGGAACATTAGACCTCACACTGAAACGGAGCTACAGCTCTGTGTCTTATAGAAGATTTATTTTCAAAGCTTCATGTGTGACGGTAATAATCCGTATCAGAGCAGACCTCATAAGCACTTCCGCTAGGTCCGCTAACTTCCGGTCACTCCATGTAGCCTGACAAAGACAAGAACAAAAGTATTCAAAGCAAGTGGAGCAGCTAGCTAACGCTTATTACAGTTTGATTTACATTTTCAAAGTCACATTTTTGAAATCATGTAATTTTTCCGTAAAACATCACGGCTTTTATTTTGTCAGAAAACCCTGGAAACGTTGTTTATCCATAATTCCGCTAACTTGACTGAACGCTGGCTGCAGTTCCTGTTATTTAAACATCAATATGATGTATAAATGCAGATGGACTTCATATATTTCACTATGCAGACATTTTTATTGATGTCCAGTATATTTTTTAGACACAAACTTATTTGAAAGAAATGTTAGAAATGGATATCTGTTTCCTCATAATAACTGAGTTAATGCCATTAAATGTTCATCAGTGGTTCATCTTCAGCGTGAAACTTTTACTTTACACCTATATATTTAAAAAATATATTACTTTCATTTACTGCAAATGAATATCTACTCCAAATGTCTCACGAATAATCATTATCAGCCTTAAAAACCCACAAAACACCCCTCTATACTTGACCACACTTAGTACAGTCCGGTTCCCCCTTCTATAAATCTGCTTGGAATCTTCCACTTCCTGTTTCTCAAAGTGGCCTTCTACCTGGGCAGGTTTTGTTGGAGCTCATGCAACAAACATTTTGGGTAACTGCACTTTAATATGGATGGATGACACTGAATTAGAGTCTGTTTTACTGAGACTGAGTTCAGATGTGTAGCTCTGTCATTAAATAGGAAATTATTTCTCAGAATTCACAGAGAAAAGTCTGAAATGTTTGCTAGGTTAGCGTCCCACATGTTCTTTGGCTCAGCTAAAGCTAACTCTCTTCAACTTCTGGATCTCTTGAGTTGCTTGTTGTTTAAATATCTTGCTAGAGGTGCAGAAGCTCAGAAAGTCTGACATGTTTCTTCTCAAGTCTTATCTGAACTGTCCTCTTTTGTTTGAACTTTCCCTAAACTTAGGAGTTAATGACAGAGCAGCACATCCAGACTCAGTCTCATTTATGTAGAGATTAAACTTCAGTGTCATTTACTGATGTTAAAGTGCAGTTTTTCAGATGTTTGTTGCACATGCTCCTGACCAAACCAGTCCAGGTGGAAGACGATGTGAAGAGAAGCTCCAGAGGATCAATATCACACATTTATGTTGGAAATAAATGTCCTTTAATTAGACATTGTCATGCAAAAGTTGGATTTCCCTTTAATGATGTTCAAATCTTTGTTGAGTGTTTCGTTGATGTTGGTTTCTAAATGTTTTCTGACACTCGGGCCCCAAAGATTAAAACCTTTTACGGCTCACAAACTGCAGCAATTCACACATTATCAACTATCTTTCTTACTAAACTAAGATAAAAAGTGAAAAACTGCATCATGAATGTAAATCTTGTTTTTTATGACAGAAAACTGAATATATTTGGGTTTGACATTTTATAAACCAAAACAAGAAATGAATTACTGGAGAAAACAATCAACAGATTAATGGACAAAGAAAATGTGTTTTCCAACATATATGGCTGAATTACTCCAACTTTACAACATACAAACAATTTAAATTCAATTTTATTTATATAATGCCAATTACAGGCCAAATTGTCTCAAGACGCTTTATTTTTATATTATTTTGTCATATTTAAAATATGACAATGAAAGACATTTAAACCTCTTGACTAATCCAATTAATTTCTTGGGTTTTAATAGACTATGTAATTAAATAAGGCAATTAAAATAACTTTCTCCACTAAAACTAATAAACATGAGGTGAAACAGAACATTTTTAAATCCTTCAGTCCCACGACGACAAGAATAAAGTTTCTCAACAAAAACTAAATCTGCTTGTGGATTCCATTAAAGTCCTAATAAATGATAATAAAGGTTTGTGGTGCTAAAAATCTCAAAGTAAAGATATCACATTGAACATCTGGATGGAGGTTGATGAAAGTTGACCTCCCTTCATTTCTCTGGAGCCGACTCCATGGATGTGGTGGGCGGTGGGGGAGTAGAGGGGGGTGGCCGCCACCCACCTCCCCGCCTAGTCTCTGCTCTGACTCCACCTGGACTCCACCCATGTGGTCACTTGGAAACTACAATGTCAAAGGGACGATGAAATTGTATATTTTTTATCTGATCTGTAGCTGAGTGAGTTAAGAATATGCCTATGTAGCTGCAGGTTGCTGGTTCAAGGCCACACCTGTCTTAAATTGTTTTGAAAAACTTCGACAAAGACAGAAAGAAAACTGCCAGTAGTAGGTCTTGAACCTACTACCTTCCACTTGCTAGTCTCTCTTCTTACTCCCTGAGCTACTAATTCTTCTTTTTTGCGCATTTATCTTCTATTTTTTGCCATTTTTGGGTTTTTTTTCTTTACTTGAGTCTCGACTTGACCGTTTTTCCCAGGGGGTTGGACTTCAGCCTTCGTGCTGGAGGGTTGAACCTTCAGTTCCCAGACTTTCCAAAGCCTCGAGACCTCCCGAGTCTTCAGGACCTGAGCTTTCACACAGTCTGAGGTCTGAAATGTTCCAAGTCCCACAGTAGTTCTCTGTTAGTTTGAACCTTTCGACAGCCTGAGGGCTGAAAATTAAGAAGTTCCTGAGTAGATGGCTGTTAGTTTGAACTTTCTGGTTAACAGAAACCTTAAAACTTGTGACCATGAGTCTTGATTTCACATTTAGACCATTGATCTGAGTTCTTCACCTGTGGGTTCTTTAGAAATCCTGAACAAACTTTGATTCTCTTCACTGAACAGTAAAGTTTGTGGGGATCAGAAGGTAACATTAGTTTGATCAATGCCTTCAACTACTAGTAGACTTTATCTGGAAAGCAATTTTCTTAAATGAGCACTTAGTAAATCTGTCCACAGTCAAACCAGGAACATAGAAAGAGGAAATGTTTGAAGAAACAACTTGATGTTTTCATTTCAGACTAGAAAATGCTTTAAGACCTTTATCAGTTTTTGTTCCTTTTGATCGTTTTATTGTCTCTTCTGTTTAATTTGATCTTCTAAAGTCTAACTGGTGTCTTTTCAAATGTTTTGTCTTTAGTTTGATTCTTCTTAAATGTTTAGTTTTGCTCTTTTCTCACCTTTTATTCTTTTCTTTTGTCTTTTTAATGTTTAATGGTTGTTTTTTTTAATGTTTTATGGGCTTGTTTGAAAAATTTCCTTTTCTTTCCCAATGTTTAATTCTTAGATTAAATCTTTAAGGTTTTTCTTTTTAAATGTTTTACCACCTTTTGTTTAATTTTCTTTTTAAATGCTTCATTGTATTTTCTGTTTAATTCTTATTTAAAGTTTTGTCTTAAAGATTTAATTTTCTAATTTCTAATTAAAAAATTAAATGTTTTGTCTTTTTAAAGTTTTAATAATCTAATTAAATGTTTAGTATTTTTAAATGTTTAATATTCTTAACTGTTTTTTTAAATGTTTGTCTAAATTATTTAATCTTTAATATTTTTGTTTAAAAAATTGTTTCATAATTACATTTTGTATTTTCTGTTTAATTACCTAATTATTTTTTCTGTTTAATGTAATTTAATGGTATTTAATGTTTAATGTCTTTAAAAGTTTTATTGTATTAAATGTTTTTTTCCTTTGATTTAATTACTCTTTTAATGTAGTTTATTTCTTTAATCATTTTCTGTCAAGATTTTAACCCCAATCTTAAAAATGAAACAAACCCTTAAATCACAATAAAAATACTTCTGTTGTCACAATCATGAGTTAGTCAATTATTCAGTTTATCAATTCAACTTTATTTTTTTAGCACCTTTCACATAGATGACCAAACTACACAAAGAAAAACTATTCTAAAATTATGATTAAAACTCCAAAAACATTTTTAAAAAAAGATTTAAATGTAATAAAATCTGTTGTGTCCAGGGGATGGAGGGAGTTTATTGAAGTCTTCTTGGGCTCACACAGTAAATGATTTAAAATAGGAACTTGATATTCAGTCTAAGTAAACTGCAGAGTGACAGAAGAATCAACAAGATCTCCAGTTTTTTCCTTTAATGAGTCGACTCTTCTGGTGCTTTCAGACTAAAGAACTACAGACTCTTCACAACCTGGTCAAACTCTTGGTACGGGACCTTACCACACGGGTCAAGAAGGTTTCCTTCTCATTTCTACTCTGAAGCTCACCTTCTCCTGCTCAAACTGCTGAAAAATGTTTCTGCTGCTCTAAAGTCTGGTCTCCAGAACTTCCTAAAAACTCTCAAAGTCTCTTCTGCTGCAGGTTGCTTTGTAGAAGTGTTACAGAAAACCTCACTAAACCACATGGAGGGGCCTCAAGATAGTCATCCAAATACCAAACTAGCACAACCCAAACAATAAAGTTTCCTGCAACCTTTTAGAGAACCTCTTTAAACAGAGAATCAGGACAGGAACTCTTACCTTCTGGACAACCAACGTTGGTTCACAAACAAGAATACAGAATTTGTCTGACCAAAAACCTCTAAAGACTCACTACAGCCAAGATAAAGACACAACTCAGCTGCACCAAATCCACTAATCACTGCACACATTAGCACCATGTGCTAACTGTGGCTAAAGAACCACATTTACAAGGACAACTATCCAGTACAAAGCCCTAAAACACACCAAGAAACACATTAAAGAGGATTTTACTGCTGGAAGCTGCAAGCCAACGCCTAAAGAACAAACTAAAGCAACAGAACCAAACCCGGTTTAGTGGTGAGGAGAAGCAGAGAAAATGTTTGACTGCAGTCATAAAGCAGGAAGACACCGAGCTGCTCAGGTGTTCCTGATAACACCAAGCAGCCACCTGGACAGCCAATAGGAACACAGCTTACTGGAAGTACAGAGGGCTGGCTTAGTGAAGGAAATTTAGTTTAAAGTTGAAGCAGAAAGTTAACAAAGCAAGTTGAAAACCACCTTCTGATACCTGAAATCTCTGAGTTTTCACACATAGAAGGCCTGAACATGTCAAACTGGTTCCATAGTAGAACCATCATTGTAAAATTGTCATAGTATGGCGTGTTGGTGTGTATAGTATAGGAAGTAGACGGTGACAGACACCCTGGCCTGTTCGATGGCCACGTCTGGCCCATGAACCTGCAACACAAGAGCATCTGCTCACTGTGAAAGATTATTGAGAGCAGCTTTTTGTGACTTCTATGCAGAACACTATGATGTTTGCTGAGCTGTGCATTATTAAATGACTTAAGAATATGGAACATTGCTACTGTTTATTATTGTTCTCAGGTTTACTTTTAAATGTATAGAATGCTACTTACTGTATTTTATTGTATTTTAATATTTACATTACTGCACAGAACATTTAACATTATTTTACCACAGATCAAGGGTACAGAGTGTTGTTGTTCACTGTGTATTGGGTAGTATTCATTTTGATTTAGACTGATTAGTATACAGAACCCGGTGATGTTTCTGGTTTACAGATGAGAACTAGTTGCGAAAAGTACAGAATATTATTTCAAATTTTAGGTGTGATGATTGTCAGTAAACATTCTAAGAAGTGGAAATTGACATGGTCGTATATAGTGCTGTTTTTGCACAATATTTGTCATTTAATTGCCCTCAGAATAATGTCGTTGAGCTTACTAGTTTTACATAACAGGCAAATGCTGCAGCTAATGATATTGTAATTCACATAAACAAAGAAACAAGCCCATCATAATTTGAATGTTAACAGTCCAAAACGAAAAAGTCATGCACAGCTTTCCCATTGGGCTAAAGAGCCAAAAAAAAACAAAACATGAAAAATACTTTGTAAAAGCAAGAGGTCGGTTGCAGCTTTCATTTTTTCTTACAACTTTTCAGTGGCTACCCCAAAATATCTTTTGTACCCCCCCACTAAAATGAATCTGGATCTGCCCCTGTGTATGAACCTTTAGGGGTGGGTGGGAGAAATAATCAGCACGAGGTACAACAAAACGGTCAGTAAATAAACCCAACCTGTGTACTTTCAGGAGTTTAAAATTAAACTTTATTCTCTCAAAATGTATTCGATGTTTTCGGTCAACATTTTTTTAGGGATATTTTACATAGCTAGAGAGTACAAAATGCAGATTTAAAAACCACTGAACAGAAAAAGGCAAGTCGGAAGGAAGGGAAGAAGTGGTGGAATAAAACCAAAGTGGATGAGCTGAAGTGTCACAATCTGGAGATATAGTGACCCAAAAATAAAAAATCAGAAAAACAAGACTGAATACATGTGATGCAAGTTTGTCAAACCATTTCAAGGTATGTTTATATCAGAAACATATGGCTGTTGATACTAGTAGCACAGACATGACGTTCTGCTCGCACTCGGAAACTTTTCTAATTTCTGTTTAGACGACAAGATTGTAGATTTGCTAATTATAGTAGATAATCTAGACAGAGATCATCACGATGCTACCACATTACCTGGAAAACTCCTGAGCTGAACAGTCTCGTTTGTCTTTCGACACTTCCATCGTTTTATTGAGGTCACTTGAGCCCACAGTACAAGGCAAAGACGGCAGTGGGAGACTGTGAGAGAGAAATTATTATCTATAAATGCAATTCCATGCACTTTACTTTGCATGTATGGATTTAAAATGCCGAATTCTGTTCGAGAATCTCCTCATTATTCCTTCCCTTACATTCATATCAAAGACACATCCCCTCAGTTCCGTACTGCTACTGTATGATCCTGGCCTTAGACAGAGTGTGTGCCTGGTCCTGTTGTGTGGTTTTGGAAAAGCAGTCAAGATTCATCCGACCCTCAGCTTGTCCTAGACTTTGGCTGGTTTTTAAATATGCTTTTACAAATGAGAGCACCTGATTTATAAATTTAAACATTTGTATTAAGTCGTCAAGAAGGTTAAAAACTAGCAACCAGAGGGGTGTTTCACAATGTGAGGATTGCCAGTTAATTTCGGCTTATTTCATGGCTACTATTTATTTCATAAAGGAGGTTTAATTCTGGGCTCCTGGGCACAGACACTCCTCACACAATACAATAAGATTTATAGACTAAAAAAAGATGCAAAACAAGCGTTTGAAAGTTTGTAGTTGGTTTGTATCATTGTTTTGCACCTCATTTCCCATTTCTGTAGTTGGTTTGTGGTTGTTTTTTGCTTCTGGTTGTCGCATTTTTTTTAAAGATCTGTTTTTATTTTGTAGTCATTTTCTGTCTTTGTAGTTTTGCGGAGTTTTTACATTAATTTGCAGCTGTTTTCTGGCACTATATGATCTTTTGTTGTATTTTTGCTTCGAGTTGTTTATTTTTTTACGACCTTCCGCAGTTGTTTTGTGTCGCTGTGTAACTTTGCATCTTTGCAGTTCTTTTGCACCTCCTTGTAGTGAATCTTTGTCACTGTAGTTGTTTTGTGGCAGTTCTGCTTTTGGCTGGGATCATTTTTACATCCCTTTGTTTTCTGTCACGGTTTTGCACCTCCCTGTAGTCATTCTCTGTCTCTGGAGTTGTTTTGTGGTCATTTTACGTGTCTTTGCAATCGTTTAGTGTTTTTGATTGAGCGATTTTGTGCTGCACTTTTTGCATACTTGAAGTATGAATCGATGCCATCTTGGTCTTACTTTTAGTCAGACTTTAAATACATTGCTATTAAAATAAAGTAAAAACAACTGTGGCCCATTTGCAATTCCTTCTCTCTCCAACTGTCACACAAAACTTAAGAAGCAAATCGATAACTTAGTTTCTAAAATATGCTAATTATCTTCTTGTAATGTGTTGAAATAAATTACCTAGCTGTGGTCTTACTAATTATTTAAGTTCTTTCATAGTTTTTGCAGATGCACATTCATTTTTTTTACATTTGCTATACAAGTAACGACGTCCCTCACATGGGACTTGAGCCCACAAAGTCAGAATTACAAGAAGAGCCCTGCAATTAACCGAGACATCCTCACCACTGACCAACAACACTGTGACAGAATTGGCTTTTTGTTCTGCTAAAAGCGTTGTTTTGTTGTTGTTGTTTTTTTATCATTTCTGCAATCTGGTAACATGTGCTGCTCTTTGCCCGTAAACATTTTTTTCATTGTTAGTTTTGTTCGATGGGTTTGTTTGTCCAGACTTAATTGGGCAAACAGATTAATCCTGGTTGTGTTGTTGCTTTTCTAAACCACCTTGATGAAACACCCCTCAGATATACTAACTGAACGCATTTCCACATGTGTAGTACTCCAAGCCAAAGTTGAAGACAAATAAGGCAGGTCAAGTTGGTCTTGCTTGAAATTTCAAGAATGTCACAATAGCACCATATCAAACTAAGATAAAACATACTTCATGCATCTGGAGATATATATACTGTATATGTATATATGTTAATGAATAGATATGAAATTAAGAGTTTAATACACAAGTGTTGAATATATTTCAAGTTCACAGAAATAAATACTGCCACAGTTCAGCTGAGAATACAGCCTGAAAGGATCCATATTCAGAACCAACTGCTTGCAGTGTCTCATGGCTGCTCGCACGTCGTCAGCAACCAATTAAAAATCTCAACAGTCAGACCCTTCACAGTGCATAGAGCGTTTAGTTTGCATAACTGCAATTACACATGGTGTGTGTCTGCACTGTACAGCACTGCACTACGGTTTAGTCATCATCAAATCTTTACACGGCATTTACAAAGCTTTTCAAAGATCATTAAATTCACTCTGGGCTCTAGAAGTAGCATTTAGTGCTCCAAATTCAAACAGCACAGTATTACAGTTCACAACCATTTTTATAAGGCAGATTAGTACAAGTACCCTTCAGTACTCTTGAGTCACCCTATTTTCATTACAGGCCTTCATATTGTACACAGCTATATCAAAGCATGCCTTACTGAAACGCAGAAAAATAATGCAGCTAAGTTAACAAAAAGTATTACAAACATTCTTTGGTTGAGTGTGAAAGGAGCATTCCTGTGCTTTAATTTAATGCTTTGAATTTGGCATCTGTTAAAAAGAACACAAAAGAAAAAAAAAAAAGTGGACCTTTTTGTAGGCATACACAGGCTTAAATACAGGCGAAAGAGTGGTGGCTTTAACCTAAACTACAATATTTAATTCTCACAAAAGAATATAAAAAAATCTGGTGATTTAAAAAGCTCGCTTCTGACTGATTGTACACAAATGCGACTTTCTCCTTCCAGGTTGCCTAGGCAACTACCGCCCTCCCCGCCATCTCCTTTTATTTCTTCTTGGCAAAGCGACTGAACTTCTTCTCCTTGTCTTTCTTGGCAGAGCTGGGCTCAGGGAGGGCAGCTGAGGAGGAGGGTGGGGGCAGGCTGTGGGCTTTGGCCCCTGAGGGCCCCGACGCCTCCTCCGCTGCCAGGGACTGCACAGCCTTCTCCATGGCCTGGCTCCAACGCTGGAGCTCCTCCTGAAATTAAACACAAAAACACACAAACACACGGGCTCACAAAGGGAAGTCCACCTCCAGGGGGGGCAGTGTGTGTTTTTGTCTCGGTCTATTTGCGTAAATGAACCAGTGGAGTTGGCTTTTAACAAAGAAACTTAAAGTAAGGTGTTTGGGAGGTTAAATCAGGGTAATGTGGATATAAACAAAATCTCTCTCCGCATTCTTATTTTGTAAAAATTAATGATTGCCGTAGGGTAAATCTCTCACAGGCTGAGTGAAATTATGAATAACCTCATATGGCAGCTTTGCATAAGCACAAGAATGAAATGTAAATGCAGTACACATTACAGATCTTTTTTAATCTCTCTGCAGTTAGAAACTCACCTCATCTTTACACTGGAACAAGTATTCACTGCCGTCTGCAAGACTGAAAGAGAAAGAGAAGTTGAAACTCGCTACGTTCATATAGAGCAAAAATCACAAATTATATTTCTGTTTCCACCATTAGAGTAAGATAATCTAAAAGTTTCAAAGAAAGTTCAGTTCTGACATCTGTTGGTATACCTTGAAAAGCTTCCTGTTTGTTTTTGGCACTGGCAAAATGAGTGAAAGTCATCATATTAAAGTAACTGCGGGTTCTTTAAAGCATGCAGCCATATGCAAAAGCAAATGAGACTTTTTGTGCATTTTTGAAGTGAAATGAAGTCAATCCAACCCCTGCAGCAAACAGACATTAAAAGTGCGCCTTTCTTTAAATGTTAATGCAGTTACTTGTTTTTCATGAACTTAAAAAAAATTCAACTTAAATGTGAAATGTGGTAGAGTTTGGGCACCCCACTGAGTCAGCATTTAGTAGATCCCCTTTGGCAGTTATAACAGCTTTCAAAACACATTTTGTCGTCCGTTCTATAGAGTTAAATGTTTTCTGAGTGGCATTTAAAGAGTCTTTCTGTTTTGGATTTAGAATTTTCCATCCACTCGCAAATCACTTGAAGTTGTGAAATAGCTATAGGCTGTTTTGTACACAGAGCATGTTTAGGATCTGCCCACGCATTTTTAATTATGCTCAAGTCAGAGGATCAGTAAAGGGCCATTCTAAAGTTGTCCATGGTGGACTTTGAGGTCTGCTTCTGATCATTATTTTGTTCCAGAAGTCAGCCTCTTTTAGTGTCATTATCATGACTGACAGCATGGCATTTTTATCCACCATTTGCTGATATTTAGTGGAGTCCACTTTTCTTATTTATGTTTAATGTTTTCTGCTTCTGGGTGCCACACAGTCCCAAAGCAGAATATTTCCACCAGATGTTCTTTTATGAAATGCGGCTCCTCTTTTCCTTAAAAGATACCTTTTGTTATCGTGGCCAGAGAGCTCAGTGTTTATTTAATTTGTTCATCGGTCTGTCTCATCCTTGTTCTTACTATCATACAGTCTATTTTCAATATTTTACAGGTTCTACCAAAGTTTTGTAATGTAGTACAAACTATATGAACAAAGGAGGTTTGTATTTCATGCTACGGTTAGACCCAAACAATGTACTTATTAGTTTCACTGTTGCATGGTGGAACGGTAGACCAACCAACCTTCCTGGTGATTGTTTTGCTTTGCCTTTCTGTCTGGTCGATGTGCAGTTTTATCTAAAAGTATTCCCTGTCTCCCAGATTTGTTCACAGTTCCCCTTTAGAAATGATTTCATATTGGCTGTGTAGATTCTCAGTCACTCAGGTCACGGTAATCATGGTTAAGTGCTTCAATAGAAGGCAGCTAGACTCTCTATTTAGCTCGAGAAGAACCTCTCATCCAAGAGACTTCCTGTAGGGTGCCTGATATTTATTCTCACCTCCACCTCACAGGACGCAAGGCTCATTAACAGCCCAAGACTCACACAAATCAAGGTGTAAATGGTGGCAAATCTGGGTGGTGAGGGTAGAGGTGGTTCTTCCAGTTTAACATAGATGCCTTACTTCACTCCTCTCTCAAACTATCTATCTTGTCTTTCAGGAATGTGGACATTGCTATCTTCGGGAAGAGTCTGGTATCCTTTTACTGCTCATGCTTTTCCTGAGGAGTTGGCTGTTTGGTATTGCACCATGTTCTTGTGAAGCAGTTGTTTAGTCTTCCCCATGTGTAGGTCTGTACACTCCTCACTGTACTGGACTCTATATATAACCCTGCTCAGCTTGGCTGTTTCCTCCTCAGGGTTTGTTTTTTTTGTCTGAGTGTTGCTTGGTATAAAAGGTAATAGAATGTCATGTTTGAAGAAAATCCTTCAGAGTTTCTCAGACAGTTCAGCTACATAGTGGATGACAATCTTCCACCTGTTGTTGTTTTTTCCAGATCTCTTAGCTGACTTAATGAAAGCCCACATGGGATATCTACTGCTTTTATGAGCTTTCTCCATGTGCTCCTTTTCTTTTCCCTCTGTCTTGGTGGGGTCATTCTCTGCCTGGTAGTGGAAGAATCTGTTAACCAGCTTATGTTTCTCGGTGATGAATTTTGAGTGTTTTTGTGAGGTGGGGGTGAGAATAAAAACCTGGAACTTCCCACAAGTCAGTCAGAACTACAAAAGATTTTTGATGGGAGGTTAAATGTCTTCAAAAAACAAAGAGAGATGCTTTTCCTGAGCTGCTAGGTTTCTTTGCAAACTGGAAGTCTTTTGATATTTATACTGCAACTTCATTTTAAGATCTCCAGTCCGCTGCTTAGAAGAACCTGTGGATGTTCAGTTGTGCTATTTTAAGAGTTGGAGAGTTTATCAAACCTTTAAGTAGCCATCAGAAAACCCCAATTTTTGCAGTTTCCAACATTTTGTTGACAAAGCATTGACATATGTGGAAAAATATGTGTTATGTCTGTTTGCTGCAAGGGTTAAATTTACTTCATTTCTGCTTCAAAAATACTTAATGTGCATACAACGATACATGAACTGATTTTTCTGGTCTGAAGCCTGAACAAGGCTTTTATTGCTACAATCCATTCAGAGAAAAGAATCCAATCCAGAAACTATTGACCTAAATTTAACATGCATTCCTTTAAGACCTGTACGCTTGAAGAGGGTACGTTTGCATTTTGCTCCTGTCTTATGTGAACAGTTTGATGAAATGTTCTTATTTGCTTTCTTGCAGAGTTAAATGAGAACGTTGACTCTTTGTATTGATCTGTTCAATGTAACTCTGAAGTCAGATGGTGGTTAGTTTTAGCTAAGGTGGAAACTGGCGAAATAAAAAAAAATCCACCATCTAGCATCTCTACAGGTCACATTTTCTATCTCTTCTGTTTACAAAAACTGAAAACAAAAGTGCTGTCACAGGAGGGTTATGTGCAGGGCAGCGAGTTCCTGGAGTCTCTGCTGTTTGCTTGGAAACTTCGGAGTGTTGACAAAACTCCAAGAAGTCAGTGCAGCTGTCAAATACTGATAATCAGCTTTATTTGTATAGCACCTTTTCAATGCAAAATGCAGCTCTACGTGGTCCACAAAATAAGGAATACAAATAATAGTGTACACATTAAACCACACGCTATCTTCTCATCTAACTCTTCACTAAAGAAAGTCAGTTTTGTCTTTTAATAGTGAGATGACTGAGAAAAAAACAGTGATGGATGTGACTCTTACCGTAGTTTGGCGACGTGCTTCTTTTTCTTGTAGGTGGTGAGCATCTCCCAGCTGGCGTTATTGAGAGATAGAGGGTCCTCGCCATGATACGTCACTCCATGGTCGAAGCTTTTAGCATCCTTATAGGCTGAGAGCTGACCCGGCTTCAGGACACAGTACAGGTTGTTCCATGACCTGGCGACGAAGGAGAGAAAGGGGCCGGAAAACGGAGAAACAACCAGCATTTCAGGTTAATTTTTGACAATAACGCAAAATCTGTTTAATTTAGTCATGAATGAGAATCAAAAAACAAGCTACAAGTCTGAATTAACTTTCAGGAACAAAAAGAGTGAATGAATTAAAACCAACCAGATGTGTTTCAGGAGTATCCATAGTGATATTTGATGTTTTTTTTTCCCCTTCAATCTATTAAATGTAACTGAAGCTGAAGAAACACTGAACACCTCGATGCCTGTAAAACCCAGACTGCGGAGAGGGTTGGCTGACACGGAGGAAGATAATACTGAGGATGACTCCTTTTTATCTTTAGAACTTACAATTACAATTGTAAATTACAATAGCTACGACAGCATCGCCACTCCATTAGGACTTAGTTAATTAAAAATAAGTGCGCTGTGCTGTGGAGACTATAAATAGTTTCTTTTTAAAGTAATCAACAGGAGCACAGTTATTTCCTCTGTAAAGCAGCCTTATGGTAGGAGAAAACCTAAGTTTTTGGCTGCTTGTTTATTAACAAACTGACTTAGAATAGAATGAAATTGAACTTTATCATGTCATAGTCACAAAGGAAACAGCAACACGGACATCCAATTTATATTCTCCTTTATACTAAGCCTTAATTTCAGAAGCAGATGGTCATATTTTTGGTATTACTGAAGTGTATGTCATGAGATTTTTACTAAAAAAAAGAAGGGATTCAAAGTGTTTCATGTTTTCCAGGAGTTTTTTTTTTTTAAATCATTTTCCAGGAGTTAACATAATATATCCACATGTGCTGATGTCATTATAACACTCTGAGAGTTCCATTAGCTTCTTGTTGAAATATATAAATTGCATCTAATAATTACGTTTAGATTCCTTTTTCCCTGCGAAACTAAGTTGCATTGCTTTTCAGTACATTCTTTTTTTTTTTTACATATTACTTAAAATGCTGATTGAGTTCTTGAGACCAGAGACTTAAAGTATATAAGCAAATAACTGCTGCAAAATGAGAGAGACGTAACTCCATAAAATGCAAACACACTCTAGCATGTCCTAATATCTGCTTTTAATTGTATTGTAGTATTTTATAAAGTGCATGTGTGTTAGAGGGGATCCTTTAATACAAAATAATGTATTGGTCGCCTTTAAATTGCTCGCTGCTTAATATATATTTCTTTTTCTATTTTTCCTATTCTTCCAGGCAGCCAGATTCATTTTAAAAGCACTATGTGGGGTAACTGAAATAATGAAAGCACTAATGCAGACGAGGTGTTCGCACGGCAAGTTACAGTGTGCTAATAGATTTTATTGGAAACCAATGAAGACCTGGAATGGTGAGGAGGTTAGTGGTTGCTTTTTCTCTTCCCCACCTATTTGAGGCCTTCTTTCCGGATCCTTCCACATCATGTTTGCGTCCCAGCATGCCCTGCTGCAGCACCGTCTGCGCTCTGAGGGACTCCATGGGCATGGTGGCTGCCCTCTCTGGCTCTTTAGGGGTCACCGATGAGAGAGAAGGCTCCGGCTCCAGCTCCAAAGAGGCGCTCTCTCTTATTTCCGACACTATGGGCACCGTGGAGTCGCCGGCCGTCCCCTCCTGCAGACCTGAACTGGGCTCCACCGTTCCAGACTGGAGCAAAATGAGAAAAAAAAATAGCCAGAAACCAGAGGAGTAGATCAGTATGCTGGAGCAGAGGTGACAGCGAAAACATCCAGAAGTTGAGTGAGTGTAGTGACTAACCAGAGTCTGCTCCTCAATAGTGTAGAGCTGTGAAGATTCTTCTACAAAGCCGGTATCTTCTCTCCTAAAGGGAACAGAGCAGCATGGGGTCTGGATGAGAGACCTTTAAGAGCAGCAGGTGAAGAAGTATATATGTTCCAGAGGGAGAGGAACTGCATATATAAAGTTTAAACCATGTTTCTGTTGATACTCTGTATTTGTTATTGTCAGTAAGTCACCAGAACGCTCGACTACAAAGACAGTTTGACATAGCCAGCCTTTCTTTGTGTAAGTCGTCTGGACAAAAACTAACACCCCAGTCAGAGATCATGGGTTTTACGAAGGTGGTTTCATGGTTAACTCAGGCTTCCTGCTTCAAACTCTGAGCGCCTTCATATAAAAGGGGGCATTTAACATGCCATGTGGCTTTTCTTCTGCATAAAAAGAACGGATGGTGTGCAGCTGCTTCAGTCAACAGGTTGTTCTAATGGGGAATAATGAGGAATATAAAAAATGTATGACGGTGCTGCTACTGGAAATGATGCAAGACAGGAATGCCGGTAGAAAAGGCGTGTTAATATATTTATTCTACCGATCAATGCCGTCTGACAGCTGCACATTTTAGCTGCTAAACTTCATATATTTAAACATGGTATTATATTAAATTGCATTTAGGTCGGACACTGTCCCATAATGCAGGATATCACTTTACCTATTGGCCAAATCAAAGTGAAATTAATGTTATTGATTGAATATTTTCTGCACTAAATACCAGTTTTCAAATCTGTGTTGTATCAGCGACAGGACCAGCATGTAAAAGGACCAAACATAAAAACATATTCTGGATCACCAACTGAGTCCATGTCTGGTTCTCATGGCAACACTATGCACAGTGTGGGATACTGCAGCTACACAGTTTCATTCAGTGGTTTCAGTAACATACTGCTCAACAGGTTTGCATATATAACATATTCTCTCAGCTGTATCGCTCATTAAGAATAGTCAGGAAATGATTTGGTTAAAGGGAGACGTTTCTTCCAGCTGGTTTAAATCCAAACCTGCTCCCAACCAGGTTAGCTCCACAGCATCAGTTACCATGGTGATCTAGCCGCGTTAAATAAGAGACACTTAAGTGATACTGAAAACTCTGACTTTGTGCTCACCATACCTGCTAACCTACTAATCTTCGTAGCACAGCCCTCTGAAAAGACCAGAACCAACAATGCATCGGACCATTTCTCAATACTTTCTGACTTCTCTGCTCTGTTTGTGGCTCTTTATCAGAAGTTCCTACTGCATAAGTCATAAAAATATACCTTTAGTATTGAAAAATGCCAGATAATTTCATTAAACGTGGGCTCTGCAGTTTGGGACAAGCAGATTTGTTATTCGAGTGACTATAAACAATAGTAGGATGGTGTATATGTTAAAACAAAATACAGTCCATGAAAATGAAGAAAAGTGCAACCCAGTGCACTGTTGTAGCTCACTGATGTCCTTTCAATAGTTTTTTGGACAACAATGGAGGCACGGAGGAATAAACCACATCGGAATTTAGATACACAGACAGTATTTGGGATTGTTTGTTGTTGGTTTTGATCTCTTCACGGGGTTTACTGACAAAAACAACACAATAGACTTTCCCCAGACTTATCCTGTTACAGTCACCAAATAATTCTGCGTGCACCGAGCAGCCACAGCATTAAAACCACTGACAGACAAAGTGATTTGGCGACGGGCTTCATAGACAAGTACCTGCTGTCTTTATCTGAACGTTGCTCCTCTTTAATGAACTGCTCCATCTCCTGCTGCTGCTTCCTCAACTCCAGCAACTCCAGCTGCAACACAGTAGGGAAATGGAATCAGGAGCCTATACGAATCCATTATTTTCTCAGATTTAGCAGCACAACTAGACACTTTACTGACATCATCTTCAACCTGTATTACATTTTTCCTATTTAATATGGTTCTGACAAGACTACAGAGATCATGTTCACATTTTAAGCAGCTGCAGCGTAAATCAGTAATGCATTTCGTCATACGATTACTGTATAATGTGATTTTTTTCTTACCGTAGTGAGGCGCTCCAGTGCTGAAAATCGCTCCTCCCAAGTGGCGGTGGATTTCTCGAAGGCCTCGTGCCTCTTGAGGAGTTTCTCCACCTCGTCCACGGTCTGACCCAGATCTCTGCTGGTCACGTAGGGCTCCTGAGCGACCAGCCAGGCCTCCGCCACCGAGGCGTCCCGCGCAAACTGGCACACCTCCAACACTGGATGCAAAGAAGGCAAGTCATCACGCAGCCGTTATTTGGATGAGAGAATTTATTTCGGGTATTTTCAAAATGTTACGAGGACACAGTGGTAGCTGCCACGAGGTGATCCCGCAAATTTAAAGGCTGATGCTTGCTTTTAGGATGAAGGATTTGGGTTCATTTAAGGTAAGCATTTGGGGAAGTGAGAATATTTTTAAGAAGTGAGAACACTTTTTGGGAAATGGGGACATTTTTTGGAAAAGAAAGGACATTTTTACAAAGAGTTTGGAAAGTGACAACATTTTTTCTTTTTGCATCCTTGTTTTTGTTGGAGCGTTTTGATGAACAAAAAGCCTCAGAGCTCCTTCATGTACAAAGGTTTGCACATATATGAGCTTTCACATCACTTACTTGTATGATCTTTGGCATTTTAGGCGAGGCTTGTGAAAGGAATAATGCATGTGGCGGATTTATTTTTAGGCTGAATTGTAAGGCGAGTGTAGTTTTACTCACAGAGCCGCAGCCAGTCCCATCTGTCGTCCCACTTGAACATCATCTCCTTCCTTTTGTCCATCAGCTGCACCAGCTTCTCTTTGATCTAGCACAAGCAGTTATACAGTCGCAGTTACCTATCAGCATTATTAAACAACTCAGCCCCGAGACTGTCTATTATCCTCCAAGAATTAGTATTGTGAAGTAATTAACCGCACGTTAAATTCAAGCCGGGGTCAATTGCTTATTTAAATTCTTTTGGCTTTTCCATTTCTAATTAGTGTTTGCTTTATAGTCTCCCCGATGAATGTAAAATGAGTGGAATTTTTTCTTTCCTGGAAATCCAATTGGTTCCATTGTGCCAGACAGGAACAATCACTCCCAGAAAAGTAATTAAATCTAATGAAAGTAGCAATTTGAGGCCCATCCGAGGATGAAAAGGAGCTGCCTTCGCCTGCTGAAGCCTCACCTCAGCGGAGTCGCGGTGCTTGCGTGTCAGCAGGGCCTTCCCGAGGTCTGTGCAGTCAGTGAATTTGGCTCCCCTGGTTTCAATCTCAGAGCGGATCCCCTGGTGGTACTTCTGCAGGAGCTCCACGGATGAGACATCCCTGATGCAGAGGAGGGCAGGATAGAAAGTGATGGCAGGTTAGTGCATGAAGTTTATCAACCTCTGTTGGTAAGAAGTGGAACTACAGTGACAGCAAGGCTCTGGTTAAATTACAGCATTGTATCTCTAAAATTGGGTGATAACTAAAATAGTACAGCGCAAAATACTGCGGTGTATTTTCTGCTTGTGAACAAATTTCCTTTTATGGTCAGTTAAAGTTTTTCTTCTGATACAGCACAATATTAAAAAATCACTTACTGCACCTTTAATAACTTGACTACTATTTAATAAAGATTATCATGTCCTTTATGTCCCACATTTAATTAATGTTTAACACAAACAAACCAAATTTGGACAATAAATGTGAAAAGCAATGATAACAGGAGCTAACTTTTTGAAACAGTTTATAATGTAAAATACATATATGCTATTATTTACATGTGCTCATAAGTTTACATACCGTGACAGAATTAGTTAAATATATACCGTTCTTTAATGAAAACATGAATGATCAGAGCAAAACTGTGTGATAATATAGAACTTTGTCTGACCTTTAACCCGAAATGAAAGAAAAGTTTTCCCATTTTCAAACATATTGTCTAAAAAAAGAAAAAAAGATAGACAATATTTCTCAAATTTTGCCAGGGTATGTAAACTTCTGAGCACAACTGTGTTAAACTTGCATGAAATCAAGTAGTCCAAAATTTCCAAAATTAGAATAAACGTATATACAGAAATGCTGTAGACCTGGAAAAAAAACACTCAAGTAAGCTCTTTAAATGCATCATTTAGCCTTCTGAAAAATAATGTGCTCATTTTTGCTGAAATAAAAAGAATCAAGATTTTAGGTTTATTCTTTGACTGCATGAATACATCTACGATACTATCAACAAAACAAATATACTCCCAGTAAAATCACCTTGAACTCCACTTTTTCTCATTCTTAACCTAAATTAATACCCAGTTCTTCTTTCTATTGAAACTGATGTGAAAGAAAACTAAAATCCAAACATTCAGAAGTGAAGGTTTCAGGTTTGTGCTCTTCTGTCTCAACTAGATCTTCATTTTGAAAAAAGTTACCCTTTTCAATTTTTGTAATTCAAAAGGTGATGTAGTTTTATAGTGTTTTTATGAATGTATTTGAGCCTATTGTTGTATTTTGTATCATTGAACCATGAGAATGCTTAGAAAAAGTCCTTTAAATTCATGAACGTTACTCAAAAAAGAATTCATGTCCTCCTTGTTTTTGGTTCTTAAAACTGATGCGCATAAAAAGTGACATTTCAACACTCAAAGACCTTTATCTGATTTCCAGTTGGAAGAAAGAAGAGTGACCTTTTATATAAATTTGCAGAACTTCTAACTGTAATGCTCAGTACTGGAGACTCACCTCGGCTTCTCCTGAGTCTCTATCTGCTGGATGATGCTCTCCATCCAGGCCATCAGGTCTCTCACCATCGTGAAGAAGCGGAACTTCTCCGCCGTGTCCACCAGTTGGGCTCGGCGGCCGTCGCTGGCGTCCAGCAGCCCCTTCCAGGCCTCCACCACCTCCCGCTCTGTGGCCTGGATGGCGTCAGCTCTGTCGCCTGCATACTGGGCATGAAGCCTTGAAGCCGTCTCCTGGAACTGTTGAACCTGGAGGCAAAAGAGTCAAATTACAGATGTAATTTGAAGAATTTTTAACCACATTTTTATGCGAATAACCATATGAGGCACAAATTATTCCTCACGGCAGCATATTTTTACATTTTTAAACATGTCTGTGGGGGATCTGAAACGGGAATTTATGAATAAGATAAAAATTAAGTAAAACTAGAATTCTTCATGAAGCATTTCTCTAAAATCAGCATGTAGGCAGTGGGACCGTGACTCTTGTCTCCAAATTATGTAACATCGTTAATTTTATGCGGACAGTGTTCTAAATGCAATGTCAATTTGGTGATTTTAAATCTATGTTCCCATTTTATTTTAATTAAAGCAGTATTTATTGATTTTTTTTTTGGCGTGCAGTGTTGTAACACTGAGGAACACACATGTGCATGCATTTTGAAGTTGTGTTTCTGGAAATTTGGCAAATCCAGGCCAAACGATCATTGCTTTTAGCTTTGATTTTAGTTTCCATAAAACCCTGAGGGAAGTTATCTGACTCTTTAGCGGCTAAATCCTCAGCTACAACCATCGGCTAGTTGGTAGCTTTGGAAACAGAGTTTAAAACCGTCGGCCCTCAATAAAAAAAAAAAGCTCAAAGGGGCTAGAACTAAGGGATACTACAGAGTGGGGTTTATTTGTGGTAATATGACATATAAAAATATTGATTATTAATATCCTATATTGCAAATCAAAGGGATAAATGGCCAGTTGGGGGTTAAGATGATGCAAATCTGTGCAGCCATTTGGGTTGTCATCATTTGAGAAAACTTTTTCATAGTTGCTCGGATATTGCAGCATTGTCTCCCCCCTTCGAGATACGAATCATCAAAGTTTGCCTCTTGGCCGCTGCCTGCTGTGTTCCCTCTGAGTGAAAGGAGCGATCCCTTCTGTTATACCTGTTTGCCCAGAGCGCTGATGTCTCTCTCAAAGGCGGCGTGCATTCTGTGGAAGGACTCTGCTTTGCTGAAGTCCTCGCCCACATCTTCGGGCAGCTCGTTCTGCTTCTCGTGGATCTGAGCCACCAGCTCCTTTCCATCATCGAAGTATCTGAGAGGAAAGACATCGATCTCTCAGTTTGTACAACTCTCTGTTAGTTATCATCACATTTATCATCCTAGAGGTATGAACAAGTTTGATCCTGTGTGATGTTTTCATCAGACTTAAACAGGTCGTGCTGCATTTCAGGATTACACGCGAAATCTCTTGAACCGGTGCATCGATTCTGCTTTGTCTTACTTGAGCAGTTCGTAAGAAGCCGTGAGCAGCTGAGCTCGAGTGTCGATGAGCTCCAGCAGATCAGCCCAGCTCTCATTGATGCCGTCCTTCCACTCTGCCATGGCGGCCGCCTCGGTGTGCCCGGCTTCGATCAGCTCGTCTATCGTCTGGTTGACCATGTCCACTCTCTCCTGGCCTGCCATCCCCGTCTCGCGCGTAAAGTCTCTGAATTTATCCCTCAGAAGCTGAAGGGAAACAATAGACGCAGCAAAATCAGTTTCTTCTTTTAAATCGCTTCCTTAAAACACATTTTTATAGGCTTGCTTTTATGTGATGTTGTCTATTTTAATCGTTCAATTGATTTTTAATTTCATTTTATTTGTATTGTCTTTTACCCTTCATTTAGTTACTTATTTATGTATTTAGTTTATTTGTTTACTATTACTACTATTATCAGTATTTTTAGCTTTCCTTTGGGATTTACAGAGTTTTATTTTATCTTGTTATTTTTAGCCTTTTGAAGCATTCTCTTTTTTTCTACTTGTTCTTTTTCCTTACTTGGGTATGGGATTTTTGGTCATTTTATTCTGTTGTTGTATTGATTCGTTTTTGAAAATCTTTTATCACGTTTAGCTCTATTTTTACACTTTTTTCACCCTGGTCCTTCTCCTTCTGTTTGGACTGACTAGTCTTCTGTTGTTCATTGTTCTTCCTGAGTAGCCTCCCTTTTTTTTTTTTGCCCTGTCTGCAAAACACTTTGTAAACTCTGTTTTTGAAAGGTGCTGTGTAAATACAGTTATTGTTAACAGTCAGAATTTGTATTTCTGCTTTATTTTTGTTGAATTATTGAAACTGAAATTCCTGCAGGAAGTGAGAGCAATCTATTTTGGACTTATACCCAAGTAATTATGAGAAAACAGACAAATCCAAATCAAAGCGAAACCTTGGTGAAGCGAGAATGAAACAAAACAGTAAAGTTGTGGCCAAGGAGATGAAATATAATCTAAAGCCAGGAGGATAACAAGTCATCCCCTTTCAACTTCTTTCACCTGTTTTCCTTTGGTATTGTGAAAAAATCAATGATAGCCGCCTTGAGGAAAAGTAAGAAGTTTAAGATCAATATGAAAACTGGCAGGCTAAAAATGCAAGGACTAACTTATATTGCAACTAAAATAGGTGGAAAATCTCATCTCTTCCTATCTCTGGTTAGCACTAAAGCACCAATTTATGATTTTTCTGGGTAAATGAGACGAAGAGCTTCACATTAATCTGTCCTGGTGACTTGAAAATTATTCCTGTGTCACTCAGAGAAAGAAATTGCTGCACTTAAACTATATTTTTCAGATTTTGCTGCCAGTTTCCATCCCAGTTTCTCTGTCTGCATGTGCTAAAGTGCCTCGATTTTTCTTATATTGCTTCTTTTTCTGTGCGTTGTACCGTGACATGGTCCAGGTCCTGGCCCATCTCCTGAGACGAGGCCACCACGTCCCTCTCTGCGATCCACTGCTCCAGGTCCTCCACCTCTCGGCTCAGCAGGAAGTGATGGTAGGTGTGGTCCAGCTTCTTCCTGCGGTCCTCTGCCAGCTCCTTCAGACCGGCGTACTGCTTATCCACCTGGCCCTGCCGCCTGATGATCTCCTCCCTGCAGACGAGGTAAGAAAAAATTAGATGTGGGGAAGATAGGGATAATTAGAAACAGGTCAAAGAGATTGGATTTAGGTTTACTCGAGATGAAGCATATGATTAGGACTCATATTTTGCATGCTTGTCATTCTTATCACCCTAAACCACAACTGACTGGGACAACACGAGTGAATTAGCATCCTCAGAGGGAGATGAAGTGTCAATTCTAATGTGTACAACAAATAATCAAAGCACAAACCCATCCGGATGGTCCTCTGCAAACATCTTATGGGCGCGGTCAGCCAGCTTCTGAATGGAGTCGGAATAGTCTTCCACCGCCTGCTTCAGGATCATGTGGCGCTTCAGCATCAGCATGGCACTTTGTTCATCCTGGAGAGAAGAGAGAAAACCTATAAATATGCGAATAAAGGGACAGGAGGCTGCACATCCAGGCAAAACAAAGTACTCTAAATGAGCTCTCAATAGAGGGTGCCACTTTTAAAAAGCGTGTCACCTTAATTGATGAGAATCCAAACCATGTAATCATGTTAATGCATGCGGTGCCACTTGTTATTTGCACAGCATGATATGCCTTGTTTTGATTTAGATAATAAGATGTGATTCGTTGGCATCTGTGGCCACTTTCCCCGAGTTAATCAGCCTGTTCTCTTGTCTCTCACGCGCAGCACTTCCTCTGATCCTCACCTTGGCCTTCTCATCAGCGATCATGTACAGCTCCTGCTCCCCTATCCAGGCTTCGGCCTCGTCTGCGTCGTTGTAGTACTGCTGGGCCAAGTTGGAGCCGTTCAGCCTCTCCCGGCGCTTGGCCATCTCGTCCTGCAGCCGGGCCCACGCCTCCTCCAGCTCCTTCAGCTGCTCCGTGATTCGCTCAGCCTCCGGCCTGCCCTCCGCGCTGGCGGCAGATGCCATCCTCCTCCCTCGCTCGAGCACTTCGTCAACGCGAGGCTGGTGGCCCTCGATCTCCCTCTGCAGCGTCTGTTGCACGGAGAGGACACAGTGAGTATAACTCATCACCCCAGAGGCAATATGGTCGGGTCCAAGTGGCTCTAAACTCCCCGTGCAACTGTGAGAACACTTTTCTGGCAACTTACTCAAACACACTGAGTAGAGATCGACCAAGAAGAGGTTTCTTTGTTTTGTTTTTATGGCCTATGTTGATTATTGGTAATCGAGAAAAGCCAATAACCAATATCTGGAACCAACACAGATTATATGTAATGTTTTAGCAGCGTGTGATAGCAGAGAACCTGTCAATCAGAACGAGGCTTCTTCATTAAATAAGATAAGCCTTTATAAATTCCACAGTTGGAAAATTTGCAGTGTTATAGCAGTAAAGACAGTGCAAACATTTAGGAAATATAGTACCAAAATAAGCACTAATTACATAAATAACAGTACTGCACAGATTCTTTCATGAATACAAGTACTGATGTTTACTGAGAGAAGTATTAATATTGACCAGATTATTCAAACTGCACAGATTTTACAAAAGTAGAAAAACACCTATGGAGCATATATTCTGGTACAAAAAATCCACAAAAATAGACATTGCACTCGGTATACAGGTGACTATAACTGAATATGTATAATAGAAATGTAGTGAGTAAATTTAGGATGCTGTCATCCGTTTAATCGAATGAGGTCTATCAGTTATGTCTCCTGTTCTTCTCTATTTTCTTAATATTTCACTGTTCTATCACTTTTATTGCTCACTGAGGTCCAAATCTTAAAGTATTATTAATTATGACTGTCCAGACTCTGTTTCAGGGTAATTTATAGCTGCCTTCTAATTTAGCCACCAGCTATTAGCATAACCTTAGCCACTGTGAGAGAAGCTAATTTCTTGCTTTGTGGCAGTGGTGTTTCTTACTCAGTTTTTGCCGTCTCTGCTTGAGACAATAAAAATACAAATGAGCAGAAAAATGTCCAGTATCGACCACGTCAATCGGCTAATATTTAGTATGTTTTATTAGGTAAACAAATTTTATTCAAGATTTTTTTTCTCTGCTGAAAATCAATTTAAAGCTGATTAGTTGATTTATTCATCACACTGAACACAACTATGCTGCTAATTTTTCAAATAAAAACACTGAAAAAATGTAAAATACTCTCTGATTCCAGCTTTTTAAATGTGATAACTTGCTGCTTTTCTTTGTGGTGTAATAGCCTTCTGAACAATCAGCAGGACTGAATAAGCAATTTAAAGACATCACCTCGACTTGTAGCAAACTGTGAGTGACATTTTCCACTCCTTTCAGATTTTCTAAGCGATGTAGAAATTCACAGATAACCTCAACTCATTTCTTTCAGAAAAAAAAAATTCCTACCTGGTTCTTCTTCGACAGCATTTCCACAGTCTGAAGATTGTGGCCATGCTCTTGTGACATTGCCAGGGGCATCCTTTCTTCAATCCAGAGCTGAGAGGGAGAGGGGGAAAAAAAGAAGAAAAAAGTAGATTATAGAGATAAGGACAGGATGAAAGCAGAAACTGAGAAACAGCTTTATAGATCTGTGATGTACACCAAATATAATAAACTATCCATGACCATCTTGCTTCTACGGAATAGCCCTTGACTAAATGTCTTCAAACAGTAAAAATCCTTCCTTAAGCTCTCTCCTTCACCTGACTAAAGTGGATTTGGGCAGTGAAACCAATAAGGGATTAAAGCTTTTATACCGATTCACCTCGAGTCAAGAGCAGAAGGTCTTGTTATCTATCATATTGAATGTACATACTATAATTGAAAACTTTATTTCCAAATGAACACGTTATCATTTCTTGGATGGAAAAAAAAACCTCCTTGAAGTTCAATATTTTTTTTAAATAAATGAGTTGCTGCATTTCAAAAGTCATCATTAATCCTTTAAAATCTCTTTATTCCATCAATCAGTCAGTGAGAGCGGGGAGTTTTTGCTCTGAAATTGGATCCATGCTTACAAGTTCATCAGCCAGGTCTCTGTAGAACTGATGCACAGCCTTGGCGGCCTCCAGCTTGCCCTTGCGCTGGGCCAGCGGTGTGAGCAGCTGCTGGAATTCCCTCTGCAGGGCCTGCTGCTCGGCCTCCAGCTCCGGCTGGTCCTCCCTGCCTCCGCCGTGCTTCCTAACGGCCTCCTGGAGCTCCTCCAGCTCCCTCGCCCGGTCACGGACCTGGTTCTCTGTCATCTGGCACAAGAAGCGTGATTAGAGGGAAAAAAAAGATGAATAGCCTTTCAAGAGCCTAATCAGGATGCAGCGGAAGTTAAACCCAGGAAGAGTTAGCCTTTGCATTTGTGTGTGTAACTGCTGCTTATTTTTTGGTGCAAGTAAAGTTTCTAATATAAATTCAGACACATTTGAGTTTAACTAAAGCAACAAATAGCACAGTTTGGTCTAAACACAGTTCCAGTTTCTCTTTCCGACATGTTTTTTCCACATTTATTGTGCTCAGATTCCAACAGTAAATGCACAGATGCTCACACAAAGTTAATCCTAAGAAAACATGTAAGCCAAAGCTACAACGACAATGAAGTCTTCATTCCAGTGATGACATTATGTTTTAGGAAATGAGGAATCACAGAGACAAACAGCACAGAAATCTAAAGCACATACAGTGATTTCTACTGAGATACCGACCTGATGCTTTTTGAGCAGGATGTTGGCGTTGGTCAGGTCTTTAACGTCCTCGTCTCCGCTCTGTAACTGCTGCTGCAGCTCACCGAGCCACTTCTTCATGTCGGCCTGGCTCTGGTCGAAAAGCTCCGAGCGGTTGGCATCGAACAGCAGGCGAGCCTTCTCCTGGGTGGTGGACTCCAGTTTGTCCCACAGCTCATGGAGCTTAGCCAGACGCTCCTTCACAATAGGCTCGAACTCAGGCTTGGACTCCATGAGCTCCTGACCCTCCTGTAACCACAAAAACAGGAGAAAAGCTTGTTTTTCACAGTGTCGAATGGAGAAAATATATTACATGATGTGGTAAATTGAGGATAAATGTAAATAAAAGTGGAAAGTTAATGCAGACATCTAATATAATATGCGTCAATTTGTTAATTTTGTGCCAAAGATTTCAATAATTAACATAACAAAACCCCTGATATGAAGGCTTAGTGTATCTGAATTACAAAACACGTCCAGATCTTGTTTTTCTGTCAACTATCTAAAATAAATGGGACACAGATTCTGTAAAGAGTGGCGGCTGAATATCTTAGACATAATAGTCCATCACAGTCCAGTAAAATGTATAAATGTAAACACAGCCCCTATCTTGCAGCTTTTACAGTGAAGATCAACTTTATTGATCCCTCACATTTCACAGCACTGACCTGGTCTACTTTGTTGAGCCAGTCCTTGTTGGAGGCCAGCTCGGCCATAAAGGCCTGATGTTTGAGCCATTTGCTGTGGAGGTTTCTGGCCTCATCGTACGACGTGTCCTGTGCCGTCAGCATCTTCTCATTGATCCACACAGTCAGCTGAAGCCCGGAGAGAAGGAAAGAAAGAAAGAATATTAGGGATTAGCAGAAGTAGATTGAAATCCTCGTCTCCAGTGTGGCAACGGCTAAGATCTGGCTGCAATACTTGGGAAAGTCATCTAAACATCATCTGTTGAAGTTTGCGCTCGGGCGACTTTACGCGAGCAGGATTTACTTCTTTATCTTTAGACAACAGAGCATTTACCAATTAGCCAAATGGGACCCCTATCCCAAACAGGGAAGAAACAAATTTAGCGCAGTAATAAACACAGCGGAATGCGTTTGGTAAATTAGCCACAATAATCAAGAGATAAAAAGAGGAAAACACTATGATGTCAAGTCTAAGTGCAGGAATAATTAAGCCAATAATTAATGTACTAATTGATGTTTGCCGATGATTACATTAGCAGTAAACCGACAGTGAACTCACATCTTGAGTGTTTTGCAGGAAGTGCTGCAGGTCACGGTTATCTCTGAGCTTTTCAGACACCTCCTCAGCTCTTCTTTTATTCTTGTTATGCCTGCAGATCAAACAGCAAACGAAGGAAATGCATTAAAAAACATACAGCTGCACGTCGAGTGGACCTTTCTCTTTCTCCGACAGATGCCCCCTGCGACATAATTCTAACAAACTAGATGATGTACATGAATCCACGTGAGCTCCTCCTCCGCTGGGAAGCCGTCATCTGCTCCTCTGCTGCACGGTGAAGAATAGCTCAAACTTAAAGATCAATATCCATTATTGCAGGTGCCCGTCTACCAAGCTGAATTGTGGGAGTTAATGGGAGTAGCTCCCATGGCCTCTCCACAGCCTCTTATTAAGGCTAATGATATAGTGATAAGAAAGCCTTTTTCAGTGCTGAGGCCAAACTCTGAAGAAAACAGAAGGAATAAATCTTCCTGCATCAGCTCAGCAGCTGCAACTAGAGTGAAGAGTCTGGAAAGATAAATCCTTTACATTTTACTCCCACTCGTGCACTTAAAAATAAAGCAGTTTATTAAATGTTTTAGGGGAAAGCATTTAAGTACATTTACCGAGATAAAGGTACAATTTGGAAGGTCTGGCATTTTGTATTGTGTTGTGTTTGGGTATCTTCGGTGATTATATGCATGGACTCTGCAGTATTTCTTACAATGTGTTGCACCTTCGGATTCAAAATGGCTTCATAAAGGCATCACAAAATCTTTTGAGGGACTTTGACAGGAATTTAACTAATCGCAGAATCCATTTTGGATGTATGGGACACTTTTAAACATGATCACGAAGCTTTCACTCCGTGGCCCGGATTCCAATGTAATGTCCCTGTAATTGACATCAGAATCTGACATTTGCAGAGGCAGAAAAGGCTAGAATTCTTAGAAAAGGGAAAAAAATTGTCAAGGGGACTGCAGAAAGTACCGATCCAATTTAAAATCATAAATAGAACCTACAATACCCCATCCAGGCTGCATAGAGGACATTTGATTGACACCTCAGTGTGCTGGAGATGTCATGATGGATACAGTACTTTGGTACATATGCTGTGGAGTTTTGGTTTGCTAACATAAATCATAGCAGAGAAATATCAGCAGAAATGGGGTCAAGCAACACTTTGGAATAGCAAGTTTTTAATGACCATTTAGCATCATAAGAAAAAGCAGTGAACTACTTTATAAGATGTGAATAGCTGAGGGATTCCAGTGAAGAAGCAGTCAGTGCATCACTGTTATATTTTATAAGATGAGATAAATTTTATTGATCCAACAGTGGGGAAAGTTCAAGTTATTATAGATATACAGACAATTTTCATGTTTCTTAATAAAAAATAAAAAAAATGAAGGTAAATTAGATTATTTATTCCACCAAAGAACACGGCAGAGTTATGTGACGATCAGCGTGTGTGAATCCTTCCTCTGTTACCAACATCACTCAAAAACTGACTCAGGGTTTCGAATGAAAATTTCAGGGTCGGTCAGAAATGACACAAGGACCAAATGATTAGACTTTGGCAGTGACACGGCTTAAAGGTTGGATCCACGGATTTGTTAAGGATTTCCCATTGAGGTAGCGGCACGGCGTCTGATAGCGGCACGGTAACCATGGCAACAGGTGAACGCTATCTCACCAGCCTGCTGACAATCACATGATTGTGATCCTACAACAAATCTACCACTGTGGACGTATCGGAAATGACACAAAGAACAACTGATTAAATGGTGGGGGTGTTTCTGAGTCCCATCAATTCCCGTCGCCCGCTAAATATTTAGGTCACGTGATTTGATATGTACACATGCAGAACACACACCTGTCTTGGTCGAGTACTGCGCTCTCTCAGTGCTGTTCTTGTTAGTTGACGTGACAAGCCGTGAGCGTGTGTGTGTGTGAACACGTGTGTGCCAGGATGTGAAATTAACTTTTTAAGCCACTGACAGATATGTCCGAATATGATTCATTCAACAGTAAATTAGCATTTTGTGCCGCAAATCTACCAACCACGTCATGTTAAACCAGTATTTGGCTGCTGCTAATTTCCCACCGTGGTGTGCCAGCGTGTGGAAATGGGTTGGAACGCAAAATAATTTTGGAATAAATATTGTCAATTACAGCGTTGAAACATGTTCTACAAGCTGGAAAAAAATGCAGCTCTTTTAGCAGTTGTCACTTATCTCCCGCAATTTCATCACAACAAATAAGCTTAAAACATCGCAACTTTTATCGCAATTTTTTAGAAAAGCTGCCGCGAATTCAGGCATTTTCGGCCGCAACAATCACGAAAAACGCCCGCGAAATTCTGGAAGGACTACTCATTGCAATATCTGCACCTTGTGTCGAACTATTAACCACAAAAAGACACATTTTGCTGCCCTACTTCAATTTAACGACTATATTTAGATTATAGATTGGGATTTTATATTATCATCAGCTTCCAAGCACTACGTTTATGATCTCTACTTTATATGGTTGAAATAATTTCAAAGATATCTCAGAACCTCATTGAAATTAAAATTGATCAAAGAACAAAATAACCGACCTGTCCTTGATTGAGTCCATCTTCTCCTGAACTTTCCCAGAGTACAGGTTGTTGCTGTCCACCAGACGCTGTCCGCCCTGCACAGCGCCATCGATCTTATCCACGTTGGCCTCCATGGTGCTCACAAAGTCCTCATGCTTCTTCAGAGCCTTCTCTGCTCCGTCCAGAGTGTCAGGTTTGTCTATGTGGGCCAAGGTGTACTCCTGCAGCAAAGGGTGAGGAAAAATAACAAAGAAAGAGTCTTGAAACACTTGACCAGCTGACTGCATTACATGACCTATGTGGTATGTAACTGACCGTGCTACATTCTTCATACCACATTCTTTTAAATACTTGCAGCATCACTAACCCATCATTACCCAGCAGTAACTGATGTCTCTTCCACTTGTACACAGGCAGCATTAGGTGTTAGCTTACAGTCGTGTGCACAGTGCAGTACCTGGTTGTTGAGTATGGCCTCCACAGCTTTACCGTCCCTCATGAACTGCTGGAAGCCCAGACCCTGGTCCAGGAAGTTCTTGCGACTGTCCCACATCTTCTGGAGTTCATACCAGCCGCGGTCCATACCGTTTAGCCTCTGGAGCAGCTGCTGGTACTGAGGATCGTCCTCCTGACCCTGGGTGACCTGAGCACCGGTGTCCCTAACACGATGGTAGTCCTCTTCGCGGTTGTTTATGTCTTCACGCACGGCGTCGTGAAGGCTCAGCTGCTCCTCGGCCTCTGGCAGCGTAGCGGGCATTTCTTCAGACGCCACGGCTTTCTGGGTCTTGAAAAGCCAGGATTGGAAGTCATCCATGTCTTGGAGGAAGGTCTGCAACTTGCTGACTTCGCCCAAGGAATCCTCCCGGTCTTTCAGGGTCTTTCTGAGCGTGTCCCAGGCATCGTCCAGCTCTCCTCTTCGAGCCAAGATGTCTGCAGCACTCTCCGGGTGGTCCTGGGCCAGCTGGTCGGCCTCTTTCCTCAGGAAGGTGAGTTTGGTGTTGATGGCGGCTAAATCTCTCTCCATGCCGAACAGCTTCCTCTGGATTGTCATCACCGCTGCCAGGTCATTGCCCAAGTCCTGTGTGGACTCAATCACTCGAGTCTTGTCTTTGATCCAAGCTTCTGTCTCGTCACATTCCAGCCCATAGTTCTGCAGACTAACAGCAGAATCTGTTTTCCTCTTCTTGTCCTCCACCATGGCCTTAAACGCCTCCCACCTGGAGAAGCATGAGATTGGCTTAATGTCATCTAGGGTGTCGGTTACGTTATTAGAGTGTTTGTGGTACTGCTTTATTATATTAACCTATAATTCACTTACAGTTTATTGGAAAGAACCATGAAATCTGGTGCCAATTATGTAATTTTGTTGAAAAAACTGCTTTATTTAGGGTCCATTTATTCATTTTCTTGTTATTAAATGATAACAGGAGGCGTTATTCTCCATATTACATTTTTTGCTTCCTTGTTTACACATTTCTGCATTTCTGTGTATTCAGTTGGCCTACTGTGCAGTGACTAAAAGAGCTTGCTAGCAATTAAAATATAACTTTGTACACCAGTTTAACACTGTCGCTATTTGGATATTATTAGGAATTAATTAAGGATTTCTCTTCAGAAAGTTTTTTTCTATGTACAATAGGATCTTCCCAGAACTTTATTCATACTCCAGGAGGCAAAATAGGAAAATATTCATCTCTTTTTGTTGTTTATTCCAGGTATAGCTGTAAAGTATTCATTAAAAGTACCTCTTGTTCAGTCTCGTCTGACAATCCTTGACCTCTTTGGTGCGAGGGTGTCTGCTGTCCTCGAGCTGCTTCACAGCTTTGTTGACGTCATCCACTCTTGACTGAACATTTGCCATATCTTGAGCTAAAATGCTTAACCTGAAAACAAGAAAAGTGTTATTTAAAATAATGTTAGTACAATCTGCACAATTACTAGACCAGATCTAATAGTATTTGCAGAAAGAAGTGATAATTTGCAGGTTTTTGTGAATTACATTATTAATCCAGATGTGTAAACCTAATTTCGGAGTGCATACTTATTTCATTTGTGGCTCTGTACCTGTTCTGAACAACTTCCAGATCCTCCAGCTTCTCCGGCACCTCCAAACCCACCAACCACGTCTCCTTCTGGCCCATCCAGAGTTCGCATGCGTCCGTCTCACTGAAGATGGTGTACAGAGCCATAGTGTCATCCAGCTTCTTCTGTCTCAGGTCAGCCAGAGACATGAGCTCCATGTAAAG